>NC_040881.3:5712587-6312587 GCF_900634795.4 Betta splendens
GTTTGAGGGCACAATATGCTGAAACAGGCAGGGAGCGCGCACACACCAATATACACGTAAACACACACGCACACACACACACACACACACACACACACGCAGCCACTGCCAGCCTGCTGCTCTCTTGTCCCCGTGCCCTGAGGGGGAGAGAATAAGGGAGACAGGGGAGGGGGTTTGGTATAATCACTTGTTAGAGGTCTGGCTCCGTCCCCCTGCTTTCTCTCCCCGTCTCTCAGGCACCTCCTACTCCTCCTCCACCGGTGCAGCAAATCATTCTGCTTATCACATTACTTTTTTTTTCAAATTTTATTTCTATTTCACCAAATTTTAATTCCCAAAGAAACGCCGTACATTGATAAAGGACAGCCTGTTTGGGCCGAAAGCGCCACCTTTTAAAAAATGAGTGACAGCCCTCACACTATTGTGGGAAGAAGACGCCTGATCTGAATCTGAAGCCAAAGGTCAAACTTCAAGGTTACTAGAGATCATTTCAAACTGTGCATGCACGGGAATTACTTCAAAATTCATTGCAGTAAAACCTTCATGCAATGTGTAGTTTAAACTGGAAATCAACAAGATCTTATGAAATATTATACAGTAAACCTGTCCTTGTGTCATCTGTCAACCTTTGTTTATGAATTATAATCCAGCCAAACCTCGTGTCTGTCCTGACACAGTAACAGAGCGAAGAGACTGCATCCTTGATAAAGGCATTACTAATTATAATTTCTAACAATCATGATTAAACACACATTATAGCTGACGTACTATAAATTGTAATAAATGAATATTTAGAATTATTTTTTTTTTTGTCAAATTCAGTAGAAGGGTGTTGAAAACAGGACATAGTTCTATGCTGATTCTCTACCTGTTGTTACCTGAGTTGTAAACAAGGCCAGTTGTGCTGCACCATCTAAGTTGTGCTTTGCTTACAGGTTCTCTCCTCTTCTCGTGGACTAATTTCCCCGCTCAGTGACTTTACGCGTGAGCAGGTAATGCATCATTCTTCTCTCTGACTAATGTCCCGGCTCATTTTGTCCTTTCTGCTCTGCCGTCGCCCGCCGTGCAACACTGATTAATGCCATCACGGCAAATTAGAGCCGAGGAGCAACTTGTTTATCATTTTCAAGCATTATGAAAAGTACTTTCTTCTTTCATTTCCGTCAGTGCGTTCACAGCAGTGGTCACATCAAGGTGATGTACTGTATGTATCTACAATACAGGGGGGAAATTATTAATCGGAACGTGGCCGGAGACGTGGACGTCTTCCTAAAGGTCGTGAGGTGGAGGACAAGTACTGTGGGTGAGTTACATAGGAAAGTTGATGATTGCACTGGGTGTAACATGCAATCATCAACTTTCAGCTTTAAGCCCTGTAGGTGTAAGAAATGTAAGAAAAAAGGTGATTTGTTTTCATGACCTAATACGGTATTTTTATATATACATATATATATAATTTCCAAATAATCAAAGCGGAAATTGTACCAGTTCACTGATTGAGCTCCAATAGCAGCCTCAGGTATTGACAGAAAGAGAGCAAGCGCTCAGACACTCTCATATAATTTTCATCCTCATATCATGCTGAGAACGTAGCCTGGCATTGGTATGTTCTTACCCAATGTTCCCTCTCCCAGGCTGTATATCACATCATAAAGAATACATAAACCCCTTCTCCTAAAAAAAAAAAAAAAAAAAAAAAACTACCCAGTCTCCAAGGCATCAGTGCCCTGTTCTCTAAGTCTGAACAGAAAAGGAGCTGAAACAAAGAACTTTCCTTAGAAAGAAATAGAAGAAAAACAACATCGTTCCCCCCCAAAAAACCTGAGAGACAATGCTAATAACTGTAAAATATGAATGGTGACTTGACATATTTACAAATGCTCTGAGAGGCGCCCTACTAAATGCAATGAAATGGGAAAGCAATGGCGTGGAAGAAAGCGGTTGTGAGCCCGCATCTTTTGCCATTAGATGTTCAGTGGGAGCTGTCAACAGAAGGCGCATTTGCCTGCCAAGCTCCCGCTCTGACTGAGCTCTCTGCCTGCAGCGCGCCCCGAGCTCCTCTTTGACTCAAAGGGTTCATTTCACTTCTTTTAGCCTCATTCGCATGTGGTGCTACACAAAAAACCCGGCTAGCGCGCACCCTCCCTTGTTGTGTGCTGGTGCGTGCGTGTGTGTGTGTGTGTGTGTGTGTGTGTGTGTGTGTGTGTGTGTGTGTGTGTGTGTGGTGGGGGTTCTGCACACGTGCACATACATTACATTCATTTGTATGAATCAGGAGGTGATGCCAGGACTCCTCACTGTTGCAACGAGGGCTGAAAAGCAACAAGCGTCCGTCATCACACGGCGCCTGGTGCTGTTAGCGCGGCGCTAACTGAGCCCTCAGACGACGCGGCTTCTGTTGCCGGGTGTTCGCTCGCGCTCCCTGCGGGGTCGCAGCATGAATCTGAGGGACCACCAGATGAACGAGATGGGAAATAAACACAATGAACCATTAAACTGACACATATAAAGCGTGACAGGGGACTGCGCGACGTGGGCCTGGCATCAGTAAAGAGGGTTTTGACTGGTGTGTGCAGCTGGTTCACAAGGCGCTAATTAGTTTGGACCGGTCGAAGGACGGTTTGAAGACGTTTTACAGCAAACACAGGGTCGAAGGTGAAGTCTCCGTCCAGCACGTGATTAAAACGTGTTGATTTTTATGACTTTTCACAAACCCGGGTTTTGCTGATGTGGTTGTTTTTATCAGCCTTTATTAAATATACTCATCGTTTTGTTCCTTCATTTGTGGTGAAGGTCTCACACACAGTTCTGGCTGCTGATTGTGATTATATCACTTCTATACAAAACACGCTACTGTATGTAAATGTCCATATTTTATAATAAAACTAGCGATGAAGGCGACGAAGCAGCGCTTCCTCCTAAGTGCATGACTTCTCCTCTGGCCGGTCTCTTCGGCGACCGGCCCAAGGGTCGGCTCAGTCGAGCGGAAGTTGAAGAGGGCTGTTTGAACGTAATAGGTTTTGACTGGCATGTGTTACGCGCTTCACTGCGCCATTGATTGAGCGCTTGTTTGCTAAATCACTGCTGGTTTCCCCCCTGTCTGCTAGACCTGTGACACATGGTGGTGTGTGGTCACTTCGGAGGGAGCGAAGGAGGCAGCAGCTGTGGCAGAGGACAGTAAAACGGACCGAAGGCGCTTAAATCTGAGCAATGCGTCCTTTAATTCGTTCTCATATCTTAGCACTTCGGGCCTTTCCTCCATGGACTCTCAGCATAACACCCCTCCTCCTCCCTCCCCTCGCTCTCCCTCCCCTTTCGCTCCCTCTCTGCCCCCGTCCTCCTCGTTGCAGACATGCTTTTTACAGCTTGGAGGATGTGGCGGTGGAGGGAGGTTGGTGTCATGGGTCAATGTCACTCAGCCAGCTGTCTACTCGACGGAGGTGGACGGCTGAGAACAGACCTGCGGCTTTCCGCCCAGGTACTTTACTGGCCTTGCTAAAGAGGCTGCAACCCTGATAGGTTACATGCTGATGATGGGAATAATGAGACCTGTTCATTTTGTCATGAAAGAGTGTTAGCCATAGCGTTACTGCACAAAGGGTCATTTACTGGTCAAGGCCTGGGTGGATGCTGGTGCTGGGCCAAGTCCCGCTTCGGTCGGGCTCAGCTACGGTCCACGCGACAGTACCGGTTGTGAGGGGGAGGGGGAGGATGGAGCCGATTGAGGCTGACATTTGGCAAGAGACGAGGGATGCACAGGTCGGCGGTCCATCACAGCGCTGACACAGAAGCAGACCGCCATTCACACTCACATTCACACCTACGGGCGACGTAGACTGGCCAGGTAAGGCCACCTGCATGTGTTGGGGGCAGTGGCTGGAAGCTGGACAAGCACCGCGCAGCACTATGACGCGGTAGGATGACGTTAGCATGGTTTTACCGCGCGTGTTAGCAGTTAGCTCAGGCGCTGCTGTGCTAATGTGGAGCCTCACAGAGATGTTCGCAGGCCTGCAGATTATTTTACCTTTGACAAGTCAATTTCGAGTCCAGTATCTTAAACTACCCGTTCAGTCACACACCCGTAAAATAAGCATTCAATGAGTAGCAATGAGAGTGAAGCAGCTCGTGTTTTTCATCTCCACCCCTTCTTCCCTCTGATTTCAGAGCGGCTCTTGAACGCACCACGGCGGGCCCAGCCAGCGCCTGCAGCCTTACCCTCCGCCTTGGGAAGGCTTGGCGAGTAAACAGTGTCTTTGCTGATTACAACGCTGCGCGCTCTCTCTCTGCAGCCCAAGGTGAGCTAAAACACTTTGATCTGCTATTGATTGTCTCCCTCCTCCTCTTCATCCCTCCGCCCTCCTTCCTCGCTGCTGTTAAAACATAGGTGAGTCAGCCAGCGGCCCGAGGCGCTCGGGCAGGAACCAGCGGCGCCGCCGTGTTTTTAATGCTGACCACGGAGGTTAATTGATGTGCTCTCTGCAGCGTAAGAATTAGAATTATGTTTAAGGCTTACAGAGATGAATACGGATCAAATGTATGCCACCAACCACCACCGTTAAAGAGATTGGGTGGTACAAATAATTTGAAATATTCACTCACTCAACAGAGAGGAGGTGTGACAATTTTTAGAAACACTTTTGTAGAAAGACATTAAGTAGATTTAAAAGCATTGGGCAACAATCAGTGCTGACTTGAAAGTGCAGAGCAAAACAAAAACTGCAGAATTATTCAACAGGCCAAATCAACACAATAATAAGGTCTTAATATTTGTTTTGATAACATTTAAATAATTAAAGAAAACTGTTGTTGCAGAGCTGAAAATTCAATTCAAGCCGGAGACCAGCAGGGAGACGTGGTCCTGTGGCGATATCACGCTGCCTACAGACCGATGAGGCAACGCCTCCGCTGCACTCAGCGCCCAGTCTAACCACAGCGGACCAGTCACAGCCCAGTACAACAACCGGTCACCAAGCGAAACGGTGTTTTTAAGATTGGAAACACGGCCGAGCACCTGAAGGAGCGAAACCAGATGAAGCGGCTGAGGAATCAATCAAAGCACCTGTAGCAACGAGCCGAAGCTGAGATCTCGCCAACGTCTGGGCCGCGCGTGGCGTTGGGGGAGCGATTCGGCGGCTTCACGGCGCTAAGTGTCATGTTCTCACACCCTTCTAGCCTTAATGACAAAGTGTGGAGAAGAATTCGCCCTCCGTTTTAGTCTGTTTTCATTTCTTTTCTCATGTGTAGCGTGTCTGTTTCATTTCCAGCGTGAGGAGGGGGGCGGGTGGGGGGGGGGCGGTGCTGCAGCTGTGAGATGATGAAGTTTCAGGGAAAGGTGGATGCGCCATCCATTACAGGAGGTGGAAAGGTGCAGATAAATCACCTTATCAGCCCTGCTTTCTCCCCACTGAGCTGAGGGAGCCGGGCGAGGGGGAAATCCATCAAGCTCCACAAATGGGACATGACTCAGAGATCACTCTGCCTTCACAGTGGGCTCTGTGCAGCGCGGGCCGCGCTCTGGCTTCAACGTTGTGCTGGGACTCAGGGCCGCTTTCGCCCCGGCTCCAGCGACATCGTCGCACCACATGCAAAGGCATCCGGTGGACGCAGTGCAGGCGTGTGAGAGCACTGCCCGAGTGCCATTACATCCACTGGACATTGAACAGCGACAGCGAAGCGACGAGGAAAAGTTTAACAGAGCTTTACCTTTTAGGAACAGGAAAGATGAGTTCATTACAGAACAGAAATACATGGAACGGCTGCTGACGTAGGCCAGAAACAAAGCGATATCTGGTATTTGGGCAGAATGAACAGCTGGATTTTAACTTTACTTTGTCCACGGAGGCCTTTCACGTCCTCATGGTCTTATTGTCTTTCCTGTAACCACGAATCAGAAGCGGCTTTTGCAGCAGCAGCATCATTTATGTAAAACAATTCATTCCATTTTTTTCCACCTCACTTCAAATCTTTGTTGTTTCCCATTTGACACATTTCAGCTGATGGTAAAGGCTCAAAATGTGCGCGTTCAACGTGCAAAGGCAGACGGATCAATGTCATCACCCCGGCTCATCACGCTCCCATTACTTCCCCGTGATCTGCTGTACAGTGCACACCTATGGCTCTCCATAACGAGGTTGCTAAGCAACAATAATGACAGTGACCTTTCGGAAACCAGCGGGGTTCTTCCCGCCGGACGCGAGGACGGCGGCGCTCGCGGGTCCCGGGCGTTCACCTCGCGGCCGCATCCTGCAAAGGCACCGGGCGCGTTCTCGCCCTTGACAACGCCAGAGGAGCTCGCATTTCCACGGCAGCGCCGCGCCGTGTCACCGGCGCCGTTAATGCGAGGGCGGCCTGTTGGTATTCAGCTGCACAGGTATCTGAGAAAGCGGAGCCTTTCAAACATCTTAACCGCTGTTTGTTCTGTCTCCAGAGGGCACGTGCAGCACACTGGGGGTTTGGGAGTAGACAAGGAGAATTGCAAATTTGTTGTTTTTTTTTTCCTGCTACATGTGCTCTGTAAATGCGTTCAGCTTTTAATATAAACACGCACAAGGTGGGATGTTTTGTTTAATGATATTTGGGCTGTTTAGTTATGATTAAAGCTCTTTACACAGGAGGAGCATTAAGCAAACTGTAGGAATGATGTACCCGTGTTGTTGTGCTGTTGTGTATTTCCCGTCGAGGAGAGCAACAACCGCCTGACAGGCTTTGATAGTTCACTTATGATCGACTAGAGCCGCGGGAGGCGGGTCATCACGCGGGAGGCGGGTCATCGCGCGGGAGGCGGGTCATGGCGCGGGAGGCGGGTCATCGCGCGGGAGGCGTGTCATCGCGCTGCGACCGAGCGTTTGAGCAGCTGAGACGGGAGCCGACGGCGGAGGCCTGGAAGCGGCGCGGGGCGGCGTCGTGACATCCTTACGTGTGTCTGGCCTAAGTCCTAATGCTGTAGCTGCTTGTGTCTGATGTCTCAGTTAAGTTCGGCACAACAGGGGACGGAGCCGAACAAAAGCTGAAGAAAGTTCCCCAGGCGGGAAGTGTGAGAACAGGAAACCTTCTCGGGCCGTCTCTTAAGTCCTCGGCATGCATCTGAATGACAAACCTGTGTGTCTGTCCCCCTTTTAAGAAATCCTTTACAAGTGGTGAGACACCGGGCCCGGGCTGTGCAGGCTGTATATTTCTATTCATAATTGATGACCCAGACCCAGACAGACAGCACACTACACATGTAATATGGATTCGGTCTTGGTTTCAAATGCATGCCCTCATGTGGACTTGACTCAGAGCCATCATTGTGTGCGGAGCAGGAACGAAGAGGGAATGTTGGATGTGAATGTGAGGATTTGTGCGTCTGTTTGTGTTTGTTGCAGCCAAAGAGAAAAAAAGGAGCCGACCGACCTTGTGTCCTCCAGCTCCACTTCGGCGCTATGTTTTGACTGCTAATTCCTGCTCTGGTCTTCCACTTTTTCTGTTTTTTTTCTGAAATATTGCTTTGATTTCTTACACGATGTGTTTTGATTTACACTTCTCGGTTCCTGTGGACTCCAGCACCTTTCGCAATAAATAGAAGCAGCCCGGGTTAGCTGCTACCTTTGTAGATTCCTGGGGACTAATTGATCAGGCATCCGAGTCCTGGGGCGTTTGTTTGGTCTCACTTTACTGCTTCCCTCGATTTTAGTGAAGGTTCATTTGAGAACATCTTGTTGCCTTGATGCCTAGTAATTTGTTTGGCCTTGCGTGTGATGCGAACCAGTACTGTACGAAATAACGTCTTAGTCTTGCGGTATGTTGGGCCTCCGAAGTGATAAAATTAGAGCGAGAGAATGCAGCGCTAATGCAAAGCCCGACTGTAATAGGTTGAAACAGACAGTGGCTGGATCAAAAAAAAAAACAAAAAAGATTTGAATTAACAGATCTTATTTTGACATGTTCACGTAAATGAAAGAAAGCAAACAGATAATTTGTGTCCTGTAGTCGAATCGTCTCACATCCCAGTCGATTTAATGGTTTGATGGAGTTGGAGGCCCCCAGTTTTCATCGGGTCTGTGCTGAAGTTCACGGAGGGCAGAGTTCATACCCCGCGTTCCCATAGCAACATATGACACGTCGCCCTCAAACAGCGACTCCGTCTCAATCCTCCGTAATGGATTTGACCTCCGACCCCTGTCCTTCAATGGGGCTCGCACTGAGCCGCGTGCTCTGCGCTGGCACGTGTCTTAAGCCCGCGGTCGCCCACGTACATTTAGAACCGGGACACGTCCGAGCGACCAAAGTAAACTGAGCCTCTCTACCTGAGTCGCTACGACCGCGTCCCCTGTCATCCTCATGTAGTTACACCTCGCTGCAGCCAATCCCGCTCTGCAGCCAGCCTCACCTGCTGCATTATTGATGAGCGCTAATCAGGAGCCCGGCTCCCGTATGCTAGCCACCCTACTGGTAACATCGCTCCCCTGACCTGGACCCGCCTGCTTCCCCAGAGCATTAGCGTGTTTGCGCCGACGCCCGCTCATTAGGCCTAACTACGCCTGCCGTCTGGGCTGGAGCTGAGGGCCTTTTTAACATGCGGCGCCCGGCCCAGACACCCCCCTAGTGGGCAGCGGAGAACAGCTACGTGCTAATCTCATACAACAGGAAAAAGCAACATCTGTAGCGCTATACATAGAGGTATTGTTCTGGGAGGCATGGCCTGCGAGGACCTGCGATCAGGCTCCATTATTGTTGTAATTAGCGTGCCTCGGTGGAGCCGGGGCTCCCCGGCAGCGCGCCGCGACCTCCCTGCCTTGCAGTCTGTTTACAGCCAGCTACGGCAGCGGCGAAAGGGCAGGGGTTGCCCACACGACTCGATGCCTGCGCTCAGCTCCAGCAGCAACACGGCTGTTTATGTAATTTGAAGTGCGCACACAGGAGAGTTTTCGTTCCTCTGCTGCTCTGCTATTCGGGCGTTTATGCACGCAGGACGGGAGAGAGGCTCAGTGTTTGTGGTTCCGGTCAGCAATTAGCAGCGGCGCGTCTGGACCGGGCACCCGTCCCCCGGTCACCAGCGGGACCCTCCTCGTGCAGAAGCAGGAAGGTGGAGCGGCTCCGTGGGGGCAGCGCGAGGTGGAGGTCCCGTGAAGGACGCGGCTCCCTGGGTGGCTGAGCGATGAGCAGGGGAGCGTGAAGGGCGGAGGCAGGTCTTTCCCACAGACCGTCAGACCTTCAGTCAGCCAGCAAACTGGAGTCACACAGCCTCTTACACAACAACTCTCTCTTTCGGGGTCCATTTTTTAAAGTGTTTTCTCTACCTGGAGTTTACTTTGTGTTGTGTCTCCGCCGACCTAGTTCCATGTCTGAATTTAGCTGCTCTGACATAATGTTGATTAAGATAAAACGTTGCTGTGCGTGTGTGTGTGTGTGTGTGTGTGTGTGTGTGTGTGTGTGTGTGTGTGTGTGTGTGTGTGTGTGTGTGTGTGTGTGTGTGTGTGTGGGAGGGGTTACCTTCCCCTCTCAGTGGCCTTCCCCAGTGTTTCCCGTGTTGTCTTACTTGATTCTCTGTCTTTTGTATCTGATAAGAGGCCCTTTGTGGTAATGAAGCCTGTGGTAGAAAGGCAGCACCGCCGGGCATTCACACCCGCACACCTCGGAGAGGCAGAGAGGCGCATGCATATCGATTTTATATTGTTTCCTTGAACCCAACTGCCTCTGTGCGTTTCGCTGCGCTGCATCACTGTTGTCTAATGTGCCGCCACGAAGGCAAACAAATGAGCTACTTTGTATTTCCTTTTTATCTCTGTATGCAAAAATAAATACTCTAAACCATAATCATTTAATTTGTATTACGATTTTATAATATACTCCCTAAAGATTCAAATTTAGCCTTTGACGGTGATTGTATATATTTTGCTGCACAAGTCGCATTACAGTAAAACTGAATCAGGAAACATTTCACATAAAACTTTACTGTGAAGTCTACAACAAGCTCAATAAACAAATAGCGCTGCTAAATATTTGGCGGAGGACTAATAATTGTACAGTATTGAGCATTCAGTAGAAATTAAAGGCATTCTTATAAACAAATGAATGGGAGGTCCGGTAACATCAGCTTCTAGTCTAATGCTGCTCAAGACGCAGCCTGTTTGCATGAGGCCTAATTTATTCATTATACAGGAGCATGTATGTTGGTGTGTGTTTTGCATGTTGAAGTAGGAGGCATATGAAGGTCTAAAGCGCCATCTGCTGGACAAGATGCTGGATGTTCGTTATTGACAGGCTCCATTTGCTCAGCGATGACCCTTCAGCAGGTTACAGATGTCACTGAGAGTCTGAAAGGAAAATGAACTGCTACTGTTGCTCATTTTGTGTAGATGATTTGATTTCATTCATTTCCATTAGTTTTTAAAGTTAGAGAAAAGTTCACTGTTTTATTTGTTTATTTGTGTATTTTCATAAAGTTGTTTTTTATGTTGTTTATTTTAATATCCTTCCACCTTTGACGTTTAAAAAAACTAAGTACGGCGGTGTGTTTTATTTAACATCTCTCTAACACTGATTTGCATCCATGTGTTTGCACCGCACACGTGCTGTATAACGTATCGTTTAAGTGCAAACTAATCGTGTCATGTTTTGAAGCTCGTTTACTGGCAGAACAGCCAGAGACGCCCGTCCGCGCCGTTTGCTGCGGCTCCCTGCACTTCTCCGGCGTGACGCACGTCCAGAGGCCTCGCCGCTCGCTCCTCTCTAATTGGCGCTGTCAGGCGTCCCTTCGCCGGCTTGTTGCTCAGTCTGATCGGATGAGCCGGTCCACGTGAGCAGAGCGGTGCGCTGCAGTCAGAACCAGGAGCCGTGAGGCTCGTTAGGAAGCGTGGAGCTGCTTAGGAAGTTCAGCTGCCAGGCAGACGACAGGCTTTTACACGTAAATAGTCCTTCAGTCGGTATCTCAGCAAACAATCGGTGATCAGAGGTGTAAGCAGGTAGAGGGGGAGGGACCCTAATGCAACATGACAAAAGTGCCACTTTGATATTGCTGATATCATTACCTTCGTTAGCAGGTAAATGCCACTGATAAGACAGAATGTGAAAGCAGACGCGGAGGCCCTGCTTTTAAATGCAGGGAGGAGCGTGGTGTTTAAGTGCAGCCAGCGGATGCGATTCTCTTTGATTGTCTCACGCGCACGCTCGTCAGTCTATCCTGCTTTAATATATTCATTTACTTTAAGTTTGCAAAACATTTAGGGATTTTTTTGTACATTTTTTCAATTTTAGCGCGCGTGTGTGTGTGTGTGTGTGTGTGTGTGTGTGTGTGTGTGTGTGTGTGTGTGTGTGTGTGTGTGTGTGTGTGTGTGTGTGTGTGACAGTAATACCTGTGTTACAGTCCAAAGTAAGTAACTTCAGAAGTCGAGTGTATCGTGTTGCCGGGTTCTTCTTTGTGGTGACAACACTGATTAATAATGGAAAGCAGATGTTGGCATCTTGATCTGAAATTTTCATGAAACTTCGCTAACGTGATTAAAGTGTATGTCTTCCTCAAGTCACTCGGAGTCTTTTAACTCCGCTCCCCGGGGAGTGGCAACAAATCATGGTTGAGACAACATGTCAAATCACAGGGAATCTAATGCGTGTCAGAAACAGACTCCGTTTTTTCCTCCCGAAAACGATGAACTCTGTCTCTGTTCAAGGAATCCCAACACGGACAAAGTTTATTACATTACACCATTTATATGTTGGTAATTTCAGCTTTATAGCCGTATTTACATTTTAATTATAAGTATTTAAAGCAATTCAACTGATCCTGTAAATACAATATATATTATATATAGATAAGTGTCATTTTTGAGTGGTTATTTACTTTTATTCAGTGTAATAGAAACAGAAAGCACAGCTGGGTTCTACATGCATTCATGTGTTTATCACATCCCATCAGTGTTTCTGCAGGATGAATGGAATCTGACTTCCAGCGTGTCTTTCTGTGTGAAAGGTGATCTATATTTCAGAGGAATCTAATGACATTTCTATTTTCTCCCCTCGCAAGAATTCCTCTTTATGTTTTCGTAGAGGTGGATAAATGCATTTGCAGCTTGTGCTCAGCAAAGTTTATTTATATCTCAGGCTGCGTTTAAAAGCCCCGGCTGCTGTCACGAGGAGATGGCTGCGCTCGCTTCGAATCGCGAGGTGCAAATGTATGAAAAAAGGCTGGAGCTGGAGATTCAGCGCAAAGTAGCCGGGAGTGTTGTGGCAGCAGAAATATCAGACCGCTTAAACGCTTTCTCAAACATTTCCTGAACAGGCACCAGGATCATCTTTAATCGGCCTGCCTCTCCCTCCATCTTTGTTTCCTCTTTTATCCCACTGCTGGAACATTGCACGGTCTGAGACATGGAGGGACGAATCACAGCAGCAGGGTTGATGTTGCATTTTACTCCCTCACTCTAATTTCTTTCCTCTCTAATTATCATGTTGTCCACTCATCCCAGTTCTAAAGTGGGTTTCGATGGCATCTCCCTTGATTCATTGTGATACTATGATCCCTACTGTACGTATCATTCCTAAACTGCGTCGGTTTCCAGGCTGTGGCCCCAGGTCCGCTCCTCGGTGGAACCCGGTCCCGTTCCCAGCCTCCTCCGTCCTCGCTGCCGTCTGACAGCCGCCGAGTGGAGCCGACCGCGCTCCAGAACTTAGCGCAGCCCCATCTATTGCGGCGTGATTCGAGCGGAGGAGGAGGAGGATCGCCGACTCACATTTCCTCCTTCGTTCCGCTCTGCCTGCTTTAAATCCCCTCTATTTGTGCTTTGAAGAGCAGGCACCACAAATAGCATAAAGGCGCTGTGTGTGTAAATGAATATGAAAAGCAATGTTCTTATCAGCAAGGCATTGATAGCGCTTTTCACATTCCATCTCATTTTGCTGTTTTCTCTCCTACCTTCACACTCTTCCCTAAGGCCATAAAACACTGCTTTTACATATATTACCTTTTGATTAATGGAGCTGTATTCATTATTCTGCCCTATTGCTAATTAGAAAACGCACCCCGCTAATGATATACAGTTGGAATAATACTTGCCCACGAGGCACGCTATCGCATCAGGTTTGGTGCTGGCGCGGCCTCCGCTCATGGATCCAGACCCGCTCCCCGTCTTCCCGCGCGGCCGCGTCCATTAGCAAAGGAGTCACGGCCGGCGCTGGCTGTCATTGTTTTTGTTCCGGCATAATGAGGCCCGTTTCCTCCGGGGAGTTGTCGCCGAGGTTTGATGAGGTGTGCAGCCACTGAGTCGCTCTTAATCAGGGGATCTGTGGGAGCGCGAGCGCATGCGGCGCAGTGCGCGTGTGGTCTTGGCGGGTTCCTGCGCGGCGCGCGCGGACGTCTGTTATCAGATCGCGCGTTTCAGCGCTGCTAAATAAAACATGTTTAACCCCGTGGCTCCGCTAGGGGTTAATGCAGTGTCTGTCTGCTCTCAAATGCTCCTGTGTCGTCCTGTCGCGCTCCCGACAACCGATGGCAGTGACGACCATCAGCATCACACCAGCCGACGCGCGTGGACTAATGCAGGCCTATTCCCCTGGTCGGGCCCCGGCCGCGTTAATGGCTGCAGGCTCAGGTCTGGTCACGACATACTGGGGACGAGGCAACACCGTCATCTGGGCCGACATCTGTCGTTTGTCCTCTTTAAACCTCCCTCCTGCTACTTTGTCCCTTTGTTTCGGGCCTTTTTCGCGTATTTAGGCGTCATGCAGTTTGCAGAAAAGAGGTTTAACACCTGAATGGGTTCGCCCGCATCCACACAGGCTGTGATACGTTTACTCACACTTCTGTTTCAAGACTCATGTTACAAACTCACTCCTGCATTTAACAGGTAAAACTATAAGAATAATGAAATTCTGTGTTTTTTTTTATTGTACTTCTCGTTGTCCAAATATTTCTGGCTCCAAGCAACGCTGAAATATTAATAGTAATTAATTAAGACTCTTTATGTTTCTGCTGTTACTTGTTTCTAAGATTTTCATTTTAGAATTGAATATTTTATTTTTTCCTTTTGTGTTGCTGCTTTTGTAAATATGAAAAAAACGCTGTTCATTTAGTTTGAAAGTTTTTATTGAGTTTGATCAAAACTGTGATCATGGCATTGATCATTTGTGCCAGAATGTTTGTGGATATAACATTCATTCATCATATTAAAAAAAACTATATTTACACCTGTGATTGATTAAATGTGTCTGTTTGCCACTAACTGGAAACTACTTCTTCTCTAGCAATTAAAATGCAGCTAAAACAGAACTCTTGCTTGATATTCTGTCTTCACATGTGCACAAACAAAGTCATCATGGTAACGTGTCAAAAAACATAGATTTATGTTGTGCTTCGTTTGACCCTGAAGTTAGAGCTGCTAAATGGCCGCAGCCACTCCAGGAGCTGGATAACAAGGGTCTGCTCTCCAGAGTCTACGCAGAGAAAGAGGCTAAAGGTTATAAAGCGAAGCTTGGAGTGGTGCCAGGCAGCCGTTAACACTTCCCACCTACATTTTGTGGCTCAGAGGTCAGCATTTTCTGAGATTACCTCTTCTTATTTTCTCTTTTCCACTCTCTCCAAGCACCATTACAGCCCAGCACACACCATTAGAGATCAACAGCCCATACAGTTGTAATAGCACCCACACATAGCTCTAGGGTGTGCTAACCTATAGCCCCCCTGTCTACTGGATCATCCTGCTACTGAAGCTCTCACGGAGGTCGACTGGGTCAGTTCTGAGCTTCGGCTCCAGGAGAACAGACCCATATTCGCAGTGGAGTTCATGGGTCACATGCTTTGGTGATGCTTCCTTTCATTTAGCCAGTGGTTCTAATATTAAGGGTGATCAGCAGAGGTGTGGGAGGTTTAAATACGTGGCATGTTTGTGTGATCCCCTGCTGTTCGGCATGAGAAAAGCCATTACACTGTCACGGTGACAGGGCTGTCAGCCCAAACGGGCTGGAAGACGGGACGACACAGATTGGCACGCGGCCGGGAGAACGTGGCTCCCGCGTCCCCTCGGACCCTCACGTCTGACTCTGCGCTCGTTTCCACGGTGACAGCATCACAGGCGCGGCACTTAGCGGCGCCTCCAAGGGCCGCGGCGCTGCTGTCAGAGCTGCACAAACAATGGCGTTGAGGCGAAGTCGCGGCGCGGAGGAAGGAGAGCGTTTGAAAGTTTGAAGGCGGGAGCACGGACGTCTCCTGGATTCCTCTCCTTGTGTCGACCTCCTGGTGACCTATTAAAGCCACGCGCTAGCGGGATGCGGCCGCTTGTTTACCGGCAGCCGTCGGCTCATGGCGGCCGTGTTGACTGCATGTTGGAGCTTCATGCTTCTCAGGTGGACTCTTAAAAATGCATGTGCCGAACCTGACGACTCGCTACAAGCGAGGGTTGAACGCTTTAATCCACCACCACCTCCGTCCCATCAACAGTAAATAAGAAATGATGCTTTTTTGATTTGCTCCATCGCTCCATTCATTCTCCCACATACTGTACATACCGTGATCTAATACCAGGGCTGTTGCTACACAACAGCTCTATAGTCTCTACACCATGTGTTCTAGTGTCTCTCAGATTATCTGGGCCAACATGCCACAACGTCGCCAAGACGTGTTGCAGAAGTAAAAAAGCAATGACAAAGGCAGAAATGCTGCTGAGCCCACACACTGCACCTGTGATGCAGAAGCTCGTGGGCTCGCTTTAATTAACTTGTTTTCCAGGTTTCTGGCTGAGAGGGAAAATCACAATGCAGCTTTACTTTTGGAAAAGAGAAAACCAAATTTGGAGAATAAGTACTTTGAGGTTCTAAAATCAGTCGGCTGATGAGACGTGTAATAATTAACGCGTTAGAAGTAGATTTTATGCTTTTATTGGCAAGAGTCAATACAAAGAATGGGAGACTTTCTCACTACAGCCAGTCATATTTGGACTATTTTTTTTGTCTTTCAAAGCTTCTGTGATGTGTTGCAGGAGCCTGATACAATAGTGTTGCAATGTTTGAGCAGTGCAGGAGCACAAACACACGACTGTTTATCTGTGAAATCAGACATATTTACATGAAGACACTCTTATGTTTAGTGATTCTGGAGGTGATTGGGCCTAAAACACTGCTGTGAATAAAGAACATGCTACGTGATCAAAATTATTACTGTTACTGTACACTAGGGTTTGACCTGTGCATGGCTTTATGATAATAAACGTCTCTATGTCTGATTTTAAACATGCAGCTACAAAAAAAAAAAAATTCTGAAGACTCGAAATATATTTTTCAAAGATCTGCGCAAACTTTTCTCTTTGAGCTTGGCTTTTTGCCTTTCTCTCGCGTTGCGGCACCCCCACCCCCCCCTCACCGCCGCTCCCGAAGCATCACGAGAAGCCTGGATCATCCTCATCACGCTCCTTGTTCTGCGTCTGCACAAGCAGCCTTTACACGAGAGCCAACGCCAGGCTTTCAAAGAGCCGAGTTGAAGGTGTAGGCAAGAGCACTGGCACGGGTCCCAGGACAGCGGGCCGATTATAAAATTATGAGTGAAGGCTTCCTCTACATCCCCCGTTGCCCCGAAGAACCCCATTACCCAGAAGCCTTGGCTTTGAACACCTCTCCCACTCCAATAGATGACACAACCTTCAGTGCTGGCTCCTGTCAAGCAAAGGTTCCGGCAACAGAAGCCACTTTTCCACGTCTCCCCGAGTGTTTTAAAGCAGCTCTGCAGAGCCACATTTCCTCACAGTGTCGGCTTAAAGGCAACGCCGGCAATGTGACAGCCAGAAGAAACACAATTGACATATTCCCCATCCTTTTGCCTTGTCATCTCCCTTTTTCTGGACACCTGATTGATTCTGACAGCCTATATTGGGTGTTTCATATGAAAGAGAATTTTGTGATTAAATGTTAATGAGTTGGAATTTCTCTCAGTGCTTTTATTACAGGCCGCCAGTTTTGAACATTTTTCAAAGTAACACACCCAAATTCCACTGTTTGCAATGAATTAATAATACAGTCTTGTCACTGAAGTATCATGCATTCTTTAATCAGGCCCCGGGTCTGAAACAGAAGCTTCTTGAAAGGTATTTCTTTATGATCAGAACAATTAGAAACTTGGTGGCATCCATAAAGCGCAGCGTACGCATACAGTACATACAGTGTGTGTGTGTGTGTGTGTGTCTGTGTGTGTGTGTCGGGGACAGACACAGACCCCCTGGGGTGCGCTCTGCTGCTTTCTTGCAGCTGCTTTCTGAGTCTGCGAGTCTTGACTGGCTCACATCAGTCACGGCCGGGGCCGAAGGCTGCGTGAACTGCCGGCACAACAGAGCGGGACGCCGCGTCTTCGGCGCGACTCCTCAAAGCGCTCGGCAAGTTGTAAAGCAAACATCCCCCGAGTTTCACGCAGCCCTCTGAAATCGGGGCCCGTCTCCGCGTCGGCTCTCGCCGTCGAGGACGCGTCGCGTAGTTTGCGGGCGTTCTGGTCTCCTTTCGCGTCGAACCGTAGCTCGTAGCCGCGTCTGCCGCCTACCTGGGATCCAGTGCGGCTTTGCTGCGACTACCAGCCTGTTTATTTCATCATCTCAGATCATGGTACCGTCTACCTCACCCACTTCACCGCTCCATCGTGTATGTGCGAGCGCTTACATGAGAAAAGATGGGAAACAGGTAAAAGGAGGAAAAAAATAGAGGGTACTCAGCAAAATGCAGTAATCACAGCAGGGGGTCTGACTTTCTTAGCGTCTGTACCGTTGTCTCTCAGGCGCTCACTTTGTCTCGCAGGGCACGGTGAACCGTGCTTTGGCTGTTGTCAAAAGACCGAGAGGCCTTTGTGGGGGGATCGACCCGACGTCTCGCTCCTGTACCGCGCTGCAAAGTACAAGCTCGCTGCAACAGACCTCTGCGCTCCACGCTCTCCCCCTGTTCCCGAGCAGAAGTTAGAACAGTTGGTACCCCTCAATAAGTCATACACCCCTCAACCCAAGCCAGGAACACGCAACACTCTGGAAGAGTTTCAGGTAAAGGTCCGCCTAATTAGTTCCCATCAAAAATGTAATCCTTTTCTGGAATTACGCCGCGAGGGCCAAGTAGCCAAAAGCGCAGATACCTGGTGGAGAAAAAAAAAATAATGAATGAAAAAAGATATTCTAACCTCGAGCCATAAGTACATTTATATGCTTGACATGACTCCGCCATCAGTGTTGGGTCGAATTCTAATTTAATTTCTGAGATGTATGTGTAATTTTGCCATTAATATGAATGTTAGCACCCTAAATATTTTACGCTTCTCATGGATATTGTGAGTGTCTCATATATCCTTCAGGAGTGTATTAATTAATAAACTCTTTGCTGATACTTTCTTGCTGGAAACTTGTAATAAGTGCAAGCAGGTGGGATGATGTAGTGAGAGCAGCCAGAAAATAGTTGTCTTGCGCCTCATTAACATCCCCGGTTCGTTAGAAGAGGCCTTTTCCCCCCCGTCAACTTTTTACTATGTGCCAATGTTGTGTGGACTTTAAGGTGATTAATAATGAATTAATTAACCAAATTAATTCCTAGGTTAGAGCCGTTGTTCAGTAGTGGGGCCAGTCAGCTTGGATTTGGGCCCTGATGGGTGAGGCCCGTTACAAGCTGATGTTGTTCATGTTTCTGACAGTGCCAGCCCCCTGTCTAAAAGCCCTAGCAAGTGCCATTTGTCTCCGGGTTAACAGAAAGACGAGATATAGGGCGGGCTGAATTATTTAGGCTCCCACAACACATGCACTTTTGCTTTTCAAGCATGAGTTATAATTTAATTAGAAACTTCTGGTGCGTTGCTGGGTATTTAAATATTAAAATCTTCCGCTGATCACATTGGATTAGCCATCCCTGTGAAATTCCCTGAGATGTCAGTTGTTGTCTTTCTCTCTCTCGCTCGCTCGCTCGCTCGCTCGCTCTCTGTCTCGTTCTCGCTTTCTTGCGTTTCCATCAGTGTTTTCCGAACCACCGTGATCACAGGTTGTTTGTCGTCTCCCACAGACAAAGGGACTAATCACAGGCCTTTGGGAAGCTTAATGGCTTCACGTATAGCGGCGATGACCTGATATGTATGAACACAGAGCCCGTGTGCTCACGGTGGCGTCTGTAAGATAATTACGTTTCTCCCCTGAGTTTTAAACCAGTGGTTGGTGGTCGGGACGGAAAAATACCACTACACTATAAAATATATATTCAATGAACACATAGTAGTATCACCTTTATGACACCTTAGCAAAAATAATGCTGAAAAAATAAAAACATATATAATTAAAATAATTTTGCTAATTTTGAATGACTGTGAGACAAGTGTCCCCCGCCTTGGGCTTGTTAAAATCCACTCTCGCTTAACTTTAATTGCACATGCTGCACACACTGTACACTAATATTGATAATGAACATGGAAGTGGTTCAGAGGACCTATAACAAACCCTCCATCTAAGCCCACGCTCGGATCCAGGCCTCAGTGACACGAGCGAATCAGAGACCGGAAGCTGCAGGTCCTCGAAGAACAGAGCGGTTGTGTGTGAGTTATGGCTGAGTGGTTGTTCGGTACCCCCCAACCCCCACCCCCCCACCAACGCCGTGACACGCACACTCTATCACCATTGGCAAAGATGTACTAGTGATTCCTAGCTGTGGGGCAGCCGGCTAATTATAAACCAGCATCTACTTTAATCTTCTCCTGCAGACGAGTATTTATTCCCCCCCACGCGCTGAACTTCTCCCGTAGCTTTGGCTCCTCTTTCTTGCGGCGGCGAGGGCGAACACCTCGCCCATCTTTGATTCGGAGGTAGCTTCTACATGACAGCCGTAGGATGGCCGCGTGCGCCTGCGTCTCCCCGTGTTTTCCTACCTGTCACTTTGTGCGTCGGAACAGGTGTATTTGTCTGCTCGCGGTTTGGCGCATATTGTGCTGAGGACCCCCCCCCGAACGCTGGGAGGGGCCCTGGCAGTAGCGCTGCGATGGGGTGTCAATCAGGCGGCCTCTCAGGGCCCCCGTCGTGTGGGGTCCTGCTCTTCTGCTGTCATTCCAGGTTCCTTTAATCTCCCCTTCTGTTCCTCCTGCAGCCCCTCAATCATCGTCCTCGTTCTCAGAGAAACGCTGCTCACGTTCACAGATCGGCTGCTCAGCTCGTCGGCGAAAAGCTAAATCAGTTCAATACAATCAAAACGATTCTCTTCATTATATGTGCAGGTTTGCTATGATGTAATGCAATGAAAATAATCTTTAGTGAAGGAAATTTGTCTTTCGATATTATTTTGTAAAAACTGACTAGATAATAAAATGAATTTAGTGTACATATGAGTTTTAAAGAAGCTAACGTTCATACGCCTTTAAGCTAACGTGCATACGCCTTTAAGCTAACGTGCATACGCCTTTAAGCTAACGTACATACGCCTTTAAGTTAACGTGCATACGCCTTTAAGCTAACGTGCATACCCCTTTAAGCTAACCTAAGACTAAACTGTTTCACATGAGACAGCATTTCCTGTTTTTGCATAGTTCAGGTCTTGTTCTTAAGTTATCTGACTTTTAAACCACTGCCAATGACTAAGATGCAGGAGGCCTTAGATAAGAGCTGCCCTGTCTGTGTCTCATATATCATCACCATTATTAGCATTTCCAGTTTGCTCTCAGCCGAGTACAGTCTCAACCTCGCTCCCTCACTCGCCTCCTGACTTCCAGATGTTATTTGACTCTTATTTGCTTTAATATTTTAGCAGTTAGCACAGCTGGAGGACAGGTTTGTCCCCATGCCTTAATAATTTTACAGCACGTACCTGTAAACACAGTTGTACTAACTGACAAGTCGAGGCGCTGAGGCATATTAGCTCCTGAACTCTGGAGCATTTAGCATCTTTTGGACGAGTTAATGAATGAACTGACCTTTACTTACCTTTAAACGGAGTCTTTTGACCTTTTGACCCTGCGTCGCTTCACATCGACTGATTCCAGTGAACGCCGTCTCACTACGGACACTTTCTGTCTTGTCTGATACTCATCTGCAGCCAAATGTGCAGTTCAAATATTTTAAAGCAACCCCCCATTTTTTTTTTAAACAGGACTATCAGATGGCTCAGATTGATACTAGAGTGACTAGAGCACTTTAATTATTGAGTGCACGTTACACTTGAAGAATGCTCGGCAGCCATCAGATTATAAAAGAAGCTAATGTTTCACTATCAAATCATTTCATCCAATCTTCATACCAGATATTTGGGCAGCGGAAACTCTGACAATATGCCTGTTTAAGACCTATTCAGACGGTAGTGTCCATAAAATAAAGCAGGTGCTGAAATATTCATTTGATATGTAACACATCACAGTGTGTATGTGATATTAAAGAAAGGAGCTATGAGCTTTAGATTAAACCAGATCAGTTAAATGGAGGTGGCTTTTAGGTTTTTGAGGTCAATTTGCAGATTTTATGTCAATAAATTAAAGGTGAAGTTTTACATTTGAATTATAATGTTTTTCCCTTTCTAAAGTTAATACTTGTTTTTATTTTCGGATGTGTCCCTCATTGACAATGGTGCCTTTATTATAAACTATAAGTCATTTTATTAGGTAATATTTCTCATATTTTATAAAACACCCTTACTTCCCTCTTCTGGCTCTTTTATTACTTTTTCCCATTCTCACTCTCAGTGTAGGACGGGGCAGCGATTATATATCCTATTCACCATCTAAGAGCTTATTAACCTTTTTGTTGGATTATCTGGAGCATAAAGACGTCATTAAATATTTACATAGGCACTAACCACAATGAAAAATTAAGAAACCCAAAGTTTTATTAACCTGCAATAATATAATGTCTACTGTTGGCCAACAAAAAGGTCTTTTTTGCACATTAAAGCATTCTGTAACGCATAATAATGTATGATAAGAAGGCTTCCCTTGCATTGATTAACTCCGCTTTAATATAACATTAGGTTTCCCTAAACCAGCTTTATCATAGAATTATGCTTTTAATACAAGGTGTAGAGTTGAGGGCGAGGGGAGAGATGTTTTGCCTGCAGAAATAAAGCTTTGCGACAATCCTTAATTATCCGTGGCTCTGTGTGTTGTTACGTGCGTGAGGACTTCAGAAAAATTCATATGCCCACATTTCATGAATATATTAGCAAGCGCAGCATAAATACCCGTCCCTGCTAACCATACTGACCCGTGCCAGCATAGGTGTAGCTGATCTATAACACTCAACCATTCAAAGGGGACTAAGTGGCTTTTTCAATAATTCAGACGTATTTTTAAGGAGCCCGTAAGATGCTCACCATCACCATCACCTGCTCCTGCCGTTGCTCCTCTGTTCTGTCTTGTGGCTCATGCATCGCTGCTTGGTTGTGCTCAGATTTTTACTCGGGGCCCCGCGAGGCCCTCGCATCTCGCTGGCATGTTCGCTGTCCTCTCTAGTCTTATCAAACTTCTGCCCCTCAACCCAGACGCTGTTCAGACTTTCAACTTGTCTGCTGCTTTTATTGTGTGCAGCTGGAGGCGCTCACACCTGCGTGTCACCAGCGCCGCTCATTATCATTATCGTTCGTATCACCGCTATAAAGGCCGAGGTTGGCTTCATTTATGTGCTGTATTTCTTACAGTGTGATGTCTTATATTGACACTGAATGCTATTCTTACTCCATACATTATTGTCAATGAAGTTAAATTGAACATTAAGACTCTTAAGGCTCTAAAGTGTAAAAAATCACAATTTAAATATTTGAATAAGCTCAACCTCTTAACTAAACTTAAATAGTGTTTACACGTGAAAGTAATTTACATTAAGTTTTGACTTTTCAAGTAATTTTCCTTATTAATAATTTTATTTTTGTCTGAATTAAGGATGTTTTCATTTCTCAACTGAGTGGAACGAAAAAGTAAAAGAGAGAAGTTAGAGACAGAGGTCAAAGCAGGACAAAGGTTTAAAATGAGGAAAGAGTAAAGAGAAATATGAATAATGAGAATTACGATTACAGCGCATGATGAAAAGCTTCGAGAAACAATCTGGGAAAGAAACATGGAAATATAGAAAGTGAGAGTCGAGCTGTGACTGAGAGCTGTAAGTTGTCGGCGTTAAACTTTGATGGCTCCAGTGAGCGAAGCAGTGAAGTACAGTGTGGTCGGAGCGCGACGGGAGGAGAGCGAGGACCTGTTCAGGCAGACAGAGCGGGGGAGACGGGGGAGAGCGGGGGGGGTGAGTGTGTGTGTGGGGGGGGGGCAATGTAAAGTAAGACAGAGAGGAGGCGAGCCATACATAGTCTGAGTGAGACAGAGCACAAGTTCGGGGGGTGCGGATAGTTAGATAGCGGGAGAAACGAGAAGGTTATCCATGATTTAACGCCTGTGGGGCCGTGAGATGAGCCTTGCCAGTCCGGGCTGCTGTGATTGCTGGCTGGTGCAGGCTGAGGCTCGGGCCTTTCAGCTCATTTCATCATGGAGCTCCTAATGAGGCCTGGGCTGAATCCCTGAGCACGGGGGCTCCAGACACACCTCACGTGGAGGACGGTGAGCGGCCCCTGCCTCCACCGGCGAGTGTTGGGCATCCGAGGGGGGGGGGGGGTTGCTCCGGGGCGCGTTGGGAGACCGACTCTGTCCCGAGGCCGTGTGAGGAGGTCAGTGCCCGTGAGGAGAAGCCACAGGCCCCCGCTGCAGGGCGTCTGCAGGGAGACTTGTTTTTGCTCAAACAGGAAGTGGCGGGTTAAGACGAGCGTGTCCGTCAGAACCGGGAGTTACGCTCCGGCGCCAGGTTCCCGCTGATTTGTTTATCGATCTCGCCCTCTTTTCAATTTCCTGGCAATCAAACGCGTGCCGCCACTGCGTTGTGCTCCTGTGTTGTTTTTTTTTCATTCGTCCCCGCACCTTCGCTCTCTCAGACCCGTCTGGGGAAATAGTGGAGGCGTAACGTGTGTGTAATATGGGTGCCTCCCTAATGAGAGGCGGCTCTGGGGGATATGAAAGGCGGGGGGGGGGGGGGGGGGGGGGGGGGGGTCGCTGGTGGGGCCGCTCCGTTCGCCCCGGCTCTGGCCTTTGTGCAGAGTTAATGATGCCACTAATATGTTCTTTAAAGACCACACCGTGATTCATGGCTTTCATTAGCCCCATGTGCCAGCGTGTCTCTCTCTCTCTCGCTCGCCCGCGCTCCTCCTCGTCTGCGTCGTCCTCCTAATGATGGCCTGGAGACGAGGTGGCACGCTTGACCCTTAATCATATGCGCAAGCGGAGGCCGGGGCGAGCGAGGAGCCGTGACGAGGAGTCAGACGGTTGTTCTTCATAATCCCGACCCCCAGGGCACCACAATCTGCACGGCCAATATGCGATCTTACGTAAATACACACATGTAGACCAATACGTAATTATCATCTTTAGCCAAAGCTATAAAACTGGTGTTTCTGCCCTTTATCTGTGACCGGAGGAGGTCTGTTGTGTGATGGAGTCGTGTACAGTGTTCGTACATACAGGATGTGGCCTGAGCGCGGTGTAAACACACAGTAGCTCTCACCTCCGCCTGTTGGGAGGCCGATAAGTAAATGATAAATAAATTACTGGCAGACACACTGTACTTGCGCCTGCTTTGCAGAGCATTACAGTTGTTTACAAGTGCGTTCGGGGGCCTCGCAGGTAGCGAGCGCCGCGTCGTGTTGTCTTAGACCACCGACGCTGGGGATCGTTTCAATAATTTACCCCCCGTGTGATCGCAGGAGACACCTCGTGTGTTGCTTTTTAAAAATGCAAAGCAGGCCGTGTTAGTCCCTGCCCACCGACCACACAGACACACACACACACGCACACACACACACTCACACATGCACACACACACACACACACACACACACACACACACACACAAACACACACACTAACATAACATGGCTTTAGACCCAACTAGTGCCCAGATGATGAAGAGCAGATGTTTTCCCAACTGGGGGTTTGCTCCTAATGCTTCTATACCTGCCCTCCTATAAAGACCAGCAACCCCCCCCCCCCTCCCCCCTCCCCCCTCCCCGTGCCTCTGCCTCCTTTTTCTGCAGCCTCCGTCCAAGCCATCCATTTTTCCACAGACTAAAGACAGATTAGGGCGTAAATCCCTCGCAATTTGGGTCGTGGCCTTGTGTGTGTGTGTGTGTGTGTGTGTGTGTGTGTGTGTGTGTGTGTGTGTGTGTGTGTGTGTGTGTGTGTGTGTGTGTGTGTGTGTGTGGGCCCCCATTCGCCAGAGATCAAGGGGTTAGGCGGCCACTGATTGAGGGGGAGCCACACGGCATAACGACGTTTGGAACAATAATATTAGCAGAGTCTATGGTGGAGGAACTGTCTGGGGACAGAAAAGGGGCGTTTGTGACCATGTGAACCTCATGTTACTCCTAGTGGACATCTTGTTTTCTGCTATAGAAATGTGTGGTGATGATTCCAGGGCGTGTGCATGTCTTCTCCATTGCTCAGTACTGTAAATGCCCAGGTTCTCCCAGTTCTGCTGTATTTTGAGCTCCACTTTTGGAGGAGTTGCCCGGAAGCTCCGGCGCTTTCCTGAAATATCGTGCAAAAACAGGAAACACCACGAGAGAAGGCGCCGCCCGTCGCTGCGGCGCCGCCATCCTCCGACTTCGCACTCCCCGCGCGTTCGCGTCTCATCCCGAGTTCAAAGCAGCGCCGTGTTAATGAAGGCTCCCATGTACAAAGAGAAGCTTATGTAAATGTTACCTCTCCAGATGTTCTGTAGCTCTCAGAGCCAGAACTCCAGCTCGCCCCCAGCCACACAGCAGCAGTTAGCATTTAGACAAACCTTTGTACCTTCACTTGCCTATAGGGCCTCTCCCATCGCTGCAGCCTGAAAATCAATATCTGCCGCTAATGAAGTTTAGCCACACGTTTTAATGAAGGGCCCAATTTGCATTTGAAAGTAACAGGAGGGGAAATGGGTTCATTTTCCCCCATTCCTTATTTAGCACGTACATTTGAACAGAGAGCACCGTTTGTTGGGTGTGGTAACGTTTGTCTGTTTGTGGGGCCTCTTATTTCAGCTGCGTGTTGTCACTGCACGTCTAAAGGCGTTCAGCTGATGTGTGTGTGAGTGCTGCACGCAGAATGTGGTTCAGAACGTACGTCGCCCGAGGCACACGCTTCTTCAACAACCGTTGATGACACTCTCAGCAAACCGGCGCAGACGACGGCGCTTTTGACCCAAAGCAGCATTACTACAGTTTAAAGTAGTGTCGGGTCGCGTGAGGGCCATGAGGCGCTGCTGAGCATGAGGTCATTATTAGTAACAGCAGCAGGTTTTTATGGCTCATTGCTCAAATCTTCATTTAAAAACACTTATATTTTCTAAACTAAACTATAAAATGCATAAAATGTGATCCTGACTAATTTTTCTATCACGTCTGAGTCTCTGAATCCAGGGTTCCCACTGTTTTTAAACTAAAGTTTCTAATAATCTAAAATCTTTTAAAGTTGTATACTCATTAAAAAACACCTTAGAACTCTGAATTCACCAGAAGTACTGCATTTTTGTTGTTTTATTGAAAATATTGTTTCGCTACATGCCACACCTGCAATTTGAATTAATTCAAATTCGAATTAACTGTGTTAATTGGAAAAAGTTGTCTTAATTTTCCTCATGGCCTTTAAATCACCTGCCAGGACTGAATCACACACATCATTATGCTTTTTATCCTAGTTGAGCTCATGGGGCACTGACATGATGAGACATAGACACGTTTGCAGTCTTGTTTTCCTAATATCTGATCATAATTGGCCTAATTTAGTGAACTTTAAACTTTATGATCTCGACCGTCGAGCTTCTTTTCAAATAGCGCTGAAAAGAAAGCGCTGAACGTTTGCGCCAGCTGTTCAGCCGCGCACAGACGCTCCAGAGGTTACTTATATAATCGCCTCACATTTCGGGAAATAAACGGCAAAACTTTGCCTCCGCTCTCTCCCACATGTACATCTTCATCTGTGACAGGAAAAGTTCCCTCTCTGCGTCTGTTCCACTGTGTCACGCTGCGCTCCAGATCCTTCCCCGCGCGCGCGTCTCCTCGCACATGAAAGACAACCTGCGCGTTTTATGTAAATAACAACAAGGCGGCGTCTCGCGCGTCGCGCTCGGCGAGAACACTGCGGGATCTTTGCGACAATTTCCGCGCTCTCCCCTGCCGGCGAAACGCGCCGCAGCGGCAGCTGCGGCAGGAAGGCGGCTTAGCCTCCAGCAAGACTAAAGCGCGCATCAGAGTAAAACAGTTGTTTACTCTGTTTGAACCGCTGTATCTCGCCCGCGGGACGCGGCGCGCTTGAAGTTTCGCATCTTTCATTCTCAACTTGTGACAGAGAGTCAGATGAATAACAAAGTCATTTTCTCTACCTTCCTCCCTCCTCCTCTTCATCCCTCCGCCGCCACCGTCGCCGCTCTTCACCCCCCGCGCTCCTCTCCAATTATTCATCGGCGTGTTTAAAGTTTCAGCGAGCGGTAAATTGATGGTGACACACAAACTACATTATGTTTTTTCACCCCTTTTTTTTTATAAACTAACAGCACTTCTCATCTCTCTTTAATTGCGCGGCAGCTGGGGATGCAGATGCACACAGATGCGAGTGCGGGGGGAGGAGGGGACGTGGGGACGAAAAGACAGCGGAGCGGAGGATTGTGTAACTTGGTTAAAGTGATGAGGCCGAGGTCCTGAGTGACCCGGCTCCGATATGAGCGCGCTGGTGTGGAGACGAGGAGGACGAAGACGCTCAACTTTACATTCAACTCCAACTACAGTGTCTGTGACGTGGCACCACTCAATAAAGTTGAAAGGGACGAACACAAGTTTGTTCTGTTCTGGATTTAGGTGATGAACTGATCCATTTTGCCAACAATATGCTGATCCACATGTTTCTGTGTGTGTTTCTCCTATTTAATCTTACCGACTCTAAATAAGCGCAATGACGTCACCTCACATCACAAGTGCCACATTTCAGACAATGCGAATGAAAAGTGGACGAGAGCAAAGCTTGACTAAACACTGATGAGCGTGTTTGTGTTTGTGGCGGGACGACGCTCCCTCTCCCACGCCTCTTTCCAACCCCTGCACCTCTCCAGCAGAAAATAAATAAGTAATACTTCATATCATCGCATGTGGTTGAAGCGGAGCGAGGAGGAAGTGGAGTGTTGAGAACAGTGATTATTTTTGCTCCAGTGAGGTCTTATTTTTCAAAGTGCCACTAAAAGCATGAGAGACGCGTGTCACTTTGCGACGGGACGATGGAGGAGCCGAGGGCTGATTTGATGAGGGACGAAGGAGAGGAAGCCGCCCTCCCCCCTCCTCCCCCTCTCCTCCCCCTCTCAGACCTTTGCTCAAAATCCCGAGACTTCAAGCGGTTCCCAATCACACCCTCCGCGAGGCGGTGCGAGATTTATGGCCGAGTGCCCACAGCCAAAGCTCACATTATGAGCTTCCACGGTGCCGTCCGTATTGTTTCACCTCCCACTGCCCGCGGAGCGGAAGAAATAACGGGGCCGGCGCTGCACAGCTGCGGAGAGGAGCCCAGACGGGCAGGAGCGGGCTGTCACTTCGGCTCGGCGCGCGCGCCGGGGCCCTGACGAGGGGGGGCGTGGCCGGCGCGTGCATTAGAGCCGGGCTCACGGGCGGCGGCACTGGGGACCGCTAGTAATGCAGTCCCAGAGAGCTGCTCGTCTGCTCGCACCGTGTACTTGTCTGGTGCCGCAGCGATGCCCCCTGTCGCCCCCCGTCCCTCCGCGGAGACGACGTGAGTGAGTGAGGGAGGGAGGAATCCATTTACAATGTGTGCTTTATAACGTCTCCCTGACAATGCAGTGGTGGATTACAGACGTTTGCGATCAATCTTTCATGGAGACTTCTCCCCCCGTCTTCCTCCTCCACGTGCGCGGGCTTTCTGGGGCCCGGCGTGCACGTGCGTCTGTTCCGATGTCATCGCGGGCGAGACGGCGAGGAGGAAGCGGGAGGAAGCGGGAGGGTGACACCGCGTCGTCGGAGCGGGGGGGGGGGGGCATTAAAATTTACCCGCGCGTGGCGTCGGCCGCGACGACAGCGGCGCCGAAGTTTCCCTTGAAAACGGGCGCCGCGTGTCCTCGCAGCCGACACGAGCGCGCTCTGTCCTCATCAATTCTTCACCGCCATTTTGACATTCATTTGGCTCATTTGCATAACCGCTCCCCGTGTCTCGTGTTTCGCCCTCAGTCTGAGAGCGGCGCTCCTTTTTCCTCAACTTTAAAATTAATGTCAGCCCAAAGAAATATATAAATATATGCTAAAGTTGACATGATGTTGTTCTACATTATTCCCTTTGAAAGGCGATTTTGTTCAGACTTAAAGGTACTCAGAGGCCGTGGGTGTGGAGGTGTGGGCAGACACACACACACACACACACACACGAATCCTGATCAATGAACACAGGCCTCCAGCGCTCAGCACATTCTCCACAAAGGACTTTGCTTTCACTGTGTTTCTGGACTCCCCTATAAATACTGTTAGTCAACAGGATAAACTTGAACCTCTTCATAATAATCCCCTTCTCTGTGTATTTACCGAAGCACAAGCTGAATAAAACCCCTTCTCCCCCGGACTCACCTGTGGGCCTCCATTGTCCGCTCCAAAGAGGCGGTGGCACAATCTGAGAGCGAGTCGATGCAAATGCTGCATGAAAAAAAAAAAATTAAAAATTGATCACCTTTCCATTTGAATTCAAGGTAGGCGTCACTCTCCATAAGCAGGCATGTCTCTTTGAATCAGAGGAACTGTCGCTACTGTGACTGGCTGTTTACAAAATATGAGGCTGAAAACGAGACCTGCTCCCTGCGGACAAGCTCCTTGTATAAATATAAATAATGAACATTAGATAAATAATTTCTGCCCTTTAATAATGCAGACTTGACGAAATTCACTTACACTGTGAAACTGGAGAATCCAACTCTCAGATAGTAGATAATGCAGTGGTACAATAGAGGCTGGAGTGTTGCGTGTGGCAGGGAGCAGCAGCGAGGTCGGACGCCTGCTGACCCCGCACTCACCTCAGTGAATTCATAATATGCAGGTGGGAGCGTGCTGCACATTCACGCTGCAAAAATCAAATGTATAATTAACGTATGCTGCTTCAGGAGGTCGGGTAAACAGTATTCACAGGCCTGTGGAGGTGAGGAGGGGCTCGCGGTGGGGGCCGGAGCCCCGTTACGGCGCCGCTCCCCTGGGGGAAGGAGCTGCAGGAGTCTGGGGGGTCGACGGGCGCCAGCGAAGCGAGCGGCGGCAGCGCCGCCGCCGCCGCCTGCACAGAACGAGGGCGGAGGTTTGATAAATGGTTCATTATGAAAAGCCTTGTGCCAAAGCTAAAACTGTAATTAGCCTTAATTGGCTAATTGGGTAGAATTGGTGGATGGCAGGAGCGTAATTGCCCTCCTTTTCTTCCCCGGCGTCATTAAGGACGTGGTCGAGGCCGCGGCGTTAAAGTGCTCCTTTATAGGTTTCAAAGTGCAGAACAACACAACCTGTTGTCGAGGCAAAGCTGGACATTGTGTTTGGGTGGTTTGTCAGTGGCCGGCCTTCGCTCCTAGGCTCCTCGCCTCCTCGTCTCCTCATCTCCTCGCATCCTCGCCTCCTCACCTCCTCACCTCCTCGTCTCCTCGCCTCCTGGGCTCCTCAGCTCCTCACCTCCTCACCTCCTCCCCTCCTAGCCTCCTCACCTCCCCTGCTCCTCAGCTCCTCAGCTCCTCACCTCCTTATCTCCTCACCTCCTCACCTCCTCGCCTTCCCTGCTCCTCAGCTCCTCACCTCCTTATCTCTCACCTCCTCGCCTCCTGGGCTCCTCACCTCCTCACCTCCTCTCCTCCTCGCCTCCTCACCTCCTCACCTCCTCACCTCCTTACCTCCTTGCCTTCTAGCCTCCTTGCCTCCTCACCTCCTCGCCTCCTCGCCTCCTGGGCTCCTCAGCTCCTCACCTCCTCACCTCCTCACCTCCTGGGCTCCTCAGCTCCTCACCTCCTCACCTCCTTACCTCCTAGCCTCCTTGCCTCCTCACCTCCTCGCCTCCTCGCCTCCTGGGCTCCTCAGCTCCTAACCTCCTCACCTCCTCGCCTCCTCACCTCCTGGGCTCCTCAACTCCTCACCTCCTCGCCTCCTCGCCTCCTCACTTCCCCTGCTCCTCAGCTCCTCAGCTCCTCACCTCCTTATCTCCTCACCTCCTCACCTCCTCGCCTCCCCTGCTCCTCAGCTCCTCACCTCCTTATCTCTCACCTCCTCGCCTCCTCGCCTCCTGGGCTCCTCACCTCCTCACCTCCTCTCCTCCTCGCCTCCTCACCTCCTCACCTCCTTACCTCCTTGCCTCCTAGCCTCCTTGCCTCCTCACCTCCTCGCCTCCTCGCCTCCTGGGCTCCTCAGCTCCTCACCTCCTCGCCTCCTCACCTCCTGGGCTCCTCACCTCCTCACCTTCTCGCCTCCTCGCCTCCTCATCTGCTCATCTCCTCACCTCCTCACCTCCTCGCCTCCTCTCCTCCTCGCCTCCTCATCTGGTCACCTCCTCGCCTCCTCACCTCCTGGGCTCCTCACCTCCTCACCTTCTCGCCTCCTCGCCTCCTCATCTGCTCATCTCCTCACCTCCTCACCTCCTCGCCTCCTCTCCTCCTCGCCTCCTCATCTGCTCACCTCCTCGCCTCCGCGCCTCCTCACCTCCTCGCCTCCTCACCTCCTCGCCATCGACCAGCGAGCTGCAGCTGTTCTCTGCCATCCGCTGCCTCACACCGAGGACATGTGCTGTGCAGAGACCCTCGCTCCTTCTCTGAGGCGGCCGACTGGAGGACGTCTCCCTCCCGTTCTCTGCTTCCACCTCGTTCCTCTCTGTGACACACAAACTCACCGCGAGCCTCAGAGCCGCTCGGCTCAAGGTTCTCGGACTCTCTGCTAATAACACCATCTAGAATTCACGCCCTCCAAATAGGTTAATGCGTTTTGGCCCAGAGGGCCCCATCCGCCTCCACAGCAGGACTCTCTTCCATTAAGCTGCCGCGCTGCCGCCTATTAGCTGCTTTTGTGCGTGTGAGGCCGCGATTCTGCAAAGGAGCCGTGTGTCGTCCTGAGGGCGTCGCGACCCGGAGCTGCTCGCCGCGCGGCGCTAACTGCTGCAGGAGAACGGTGCTGTGGCCCCTGACAGCTTGTTAAAGACTGGAGCTGTTGTGTGTCTGCAGGAAGGGCACACTCTGTAAACACACACTCCTGTTTGTTAGCGTGTGAGACAACACAGTAGGCAGACAAACAAGTGCAATGCAGCTGAATTCACTCAACCTCGGGGAAAAACTTCAGCAAGTATCAGATCCTATTTCTACAGGAGCTGGTTTGTGTCAACATGACGGAGGTGTTGGTTTTTATCAAAAGGTTAATAGTGAATTTTAGTATTAGACAAACAACATCCATCTCTTTCATTTTACACATTAAGCCTATGATGAATACATCTTTGAGAGCGCAATGTGCCTTTTTTACCTTCTAACGTTTCATTGTTTTTGTGAGAGTATTTTAAGTATTGTTTCTTGTCAAGTCAGAAGGTCAAAAACATTCATTTTCAGTGTTAAATATTGGAAAGTGTGACAAAAAGCTCAGCGTTTAAATTTTTAACAATGAATATTATAACAAATAAAATGTCATTTACTTTTATTACATTACTCCATCCCCTCATGCGAAATATGAGTGGTTTTGAAACGTAGACGCCGTTTCCTTCAGGATGAACTTTCTGTGACGATGAGGCCCTGACGTGGTTTCACGGCTGGTGTCGCTTCCATGTTCAGTGTCATTGTGACCCCTAGTGGACACGCAGCCCACCCACCGCTGCTCGTTCACAGCATCACACAGAAACAGCGAAAGGAAAACATTTATAAAACTTGTATACATTTTGTTAAAATGAATAAATCATCTATTGCGATGTTTTGATTGCATTTCAGAAGCAACACATGTCCTGAATTGTTTTCCAGAAAGTATTGGAGCTAAAACGCCCCAGGCCCTCGGCTCTGCTCTGTGTCTATGAGCATTTATTTGTATTTAAGTAGACTAAGCCATTATTCATAATGTTTGATGCCAGAGTCAATAACGGCTGTACAGAAATGTGAGTTCAATTGCTCTCAATTGTCTGAACTGCAGTTCAGTGCATCTGCCTTTGACGACAATAACGCAGACGCTGAGTGTGTACTAAAGCCTGAACAGATTCTTTGCATAAATGTGATGGAGCCCGTGACTGACTGGACCGGCCCGTATCGTCATGAGGGAAATGGATCGGACCCCCTCTGAGACGCTAATTCTAATGGATACAGGCGACTTAGGAGCTGCCCTCACCATGTGAGATGAGGAGCAGTCCGGAGGAGTTGCCTGTGAGGCGCGATGGGAGCGGGCGGACGCCTCCTGTCTGTGCGCTTGTCCATGTTCATGTGTTCTTCTTGTGACTCGAGCATCATATTGCATATTTTACTTTGTTGTTAGTGTAACTCTGTGTCGCCTTCTGAAAACTAAACTCCTTTATTGATATAATGTTCCTTTGTCCTCGCTCCATTTGGTTTACTAATTTAATAGTGTAGTAAACATGCCTATGGTGCCTGTAGTGTTTTGTTAATAACCTAAAGATAAAGACTTCCTGCTTGGAGAAATGATTGACATATTCTCTCTTATTCTCTCTTATGTGCTCATTCTCTGCTCCTTCTGAGGTTAAACCACTGTTGGGAATTTGTCTTGCAAAGTCCTGGGGATACAAAATCAGGAACAGCATTCCAGTAGATTCTAACCTGTGTGACTCATACACGTATATTAGAAATGTTTTGGTTAATTCATACATACCGTACTTGTTGTATATTGATCATTATGTACCAAATTACACAGAAACTGCAGTTCTGAAGTTCGACTCTAAGTAAGATGAGCTTCCACTCAAGTCGAAAGCTGTGGTTCTGGTCCATTATATCTTAATCGCTCCTGTTTGTGCCTGGAGAACAGCTGTAATGAGCCGCACCCACCAGTAGAGGGCGCCCAGTGAGAAGTGGCTGCTCTCGAAGGAGGAGCAGCTCTGCCAACTTGCCCGGCCTTGACCACGCACTTGGGAGGCCATCATTTATTTTTGGAGCCCTGTGCTGCTTGGCAGCTGGGAGGCTGAAGGGGAGCGGGAGGAGGCGGGCGGCTAAAAGGAGCGAGGAGATGCAAGGAGAAGGAGGGGAAGCAGGGGAACCCGTGCCAGCGCTGCTGACACAAAAAGCATTGTCCTGATTTAATGGCTGTGAAGTCTCGCCTCCCCCTGGTCCGACAAGATGCTGATGCTTAATTAGGAGGCACATCCGAATGCGCACACACGACAAAAGCCACACACAGACGCGCACCTCGGCTCAGCCGACCCCTGAGCGAGCGCCGATGATTCAATCGGGCTCTGCCCTCGCAGGAGGTGAGTTATGAAGACGGAGAGCCCTCTGCTGTAGCACTGCACAACGCGCCGGGGCTCCTTCCAGGACGGCGGCTATAAACTTGTCACCGGGCTTTAATGTGCAGAGTTAAACCTCTGATGAGTCATCAAGTGTAAAATCAAACAGGCCCATAGTCTGTGATTCATAGCTGCACTGGGACTTGTAAGCGAGTCTGTGTGATGACAAGGGAACAGCAAGGGACGATTCATCCTCAAGCATGCTCTTTATGTGGTCTGTGGCAGCGTCAGACAGACGTGATGACAGGTACCACCCACTAAACTCTTACAATTTATGCCTCCTGGATGATGAGTTCTTTCACCGTAACAGGTGAGAAACTCGGACTTTCTTTCAGTTATTAAAAGACTGACGCTCTGTTCTCATTTTACTGCTGGGACGATGGCGGTTAATCACACCTACACGCAGCGTTTTGTATATTTATGTAGCATTTTATAAATTCATGACAGGACTGTGATGCTAATAAACGATCGTGTAATCTATTAATTACAAAGTTTTGATCTGAAACCAATTTAATCGTTTATTTAATGTTTAATCCAACGCGTTTTGATTGAATGACCTTGTTCGTGATGTAGAACATTGATGGCCCTGTGCTGATAGCGTGAGCGTCTCTGGGGCACGCTGAGAAGTCAGCACACATAACATTAATATGCACACGCATCACACTTGCGTTACAATCGTTCCCCATTTTCTTTAAGGGTTCGACCCAAATGAGCACGAGTCCCATTTGTACAGGTTTCTTTTTTTTTTTTTTTTTAAGTGATCGGACTCATTTTCCGTTAAACAAAGCCACAAAATCAGTGTGAAATGTTGTATGAATATTTTACTGTCTCTTTACACAGAGAAATAAGGATGCAAGGCAAACTCATGTACAAGCGCCACACAAATATCTGCCAGTGTGTTTCTTCAGTGGGTTTACGTCCAAGCGTCTTAAAATTTTCTTCTCCATTATCTGGAAATGCATATTTCTTAATTATTCATCGCGAGGCATTGAAGCACCCAGGTCTTTTAAATTTTTTATTTCTGCTCAGCTTCAAACAGTGGATCTTGTAAAGGGGACCCAGTTTTGGGTTGTGGGAATTGCTGCGGGGCGAAGCTGACAGGATTTTCAGTCTCGAGGCACCTCTCGCTTTTTCATTACAGCAAAGCAAAGGGAACAAATCCAGGTCAATTAAAATAAGGAACAAGAGGGGCTGAGTGGCTGAGAGGCCTGGCTGCACAGAGAGATCAGCACCAGCATCGGCCACAAGAGGGCACAAGGAGCTTAGATATGTTGACGGGGAGAATGCATCTTATACCAGGACCTTGCACGTTTCATTTGAAGGTTAAATGAGTTTTTACTAGGTCCCAATAAAGAAAAAAATATGATGTAAGAATATGCTTTAAGTTGCAGTTCATCAGCTGAGTCAAAGGCAGCAGCTCCTCACATCTGGATCCTCGTAAATGTCAGATGTGTCTTCTTCCAGCATCTTACCTTTATGTGCATCTTCCTACCAGCCCCTTTTGTTAGAGGTGTGTGTGTGTGTGTGTGTGCGTGCGTGCGTGCGTGCGCGTGCGTGTGTGTGTGCGTGCGTGCGTGCGTGCGTGCGTGCGTGTGCGTGCGTGCGTGCGTGCGTGCGTGCGTGTGCGTGCGCGTGTGTGTGTGTCAGTCATTAAACTCGCAGAGTAACACGCCCACATAAAAGGCATCGCTGGCTAACCTAGGCAGAGTCACATTGAATTTAATGGCCTCCTGTTCCGCCGCTGCGCTGCTCGGGATTTCATACATTCATTCTCGCTCGTCTGCCTCGTAATGTGGCGGGACGCGAGTGTTCACGTGCATTCTCCCCGTCTCTCCCCCGTCTGTCTGTCTCACACGCCCTCAGACAGAGGCCGGGTTCAGGCCCGAGGCTGGAACCCCTGGCTGATGAAGGCCCGGGCTCACGTTGTTCAACGTGTGCGCCCTTGTGTGTGTGACGCTAGCTTCCTTATGACCTTCCTGACGGTCGGAGAGGGGCTCGAGCCATAACTCCCCCGTCCGCCTCTACCCTTGAGCAACATCGCTCTGAGATCAGCAAGTCAAATGGCTGAGCTTCTCAAACACACACCCTGAAAATAAAACACTCGTAATCAATAAATAAAGCTGCAGAGATAAATCTGCTCAGCTTTATTTATCGATTGGTCTGAAGCCTCGCGGAGCGCGGCCTGTCGACGCAGCGGTTGCTAAACACAGAGCTGTGTGATCAACTAGGTTCGTTTACTAATTATCAGTTAGGAACGACATTAATGAACTCACTGTTGTGCCCGAAGGTTCTGTCCGCTGTCTGCTCTGATTTCATGCAGAAACAAACTTCATGCACATGATACGTGGCCACCTGATGAACGTCAGGCCACGTTTGCGTTTACGTTTGCTTCGCCCTGGGCGCTGAGGACCCTCAAGGGACGGATCTGGTCCTCCAGCGGCGCAGGTGTGGCGACTTATTTGAACATTTGCAGGAGAAAGAAAGCTTTAAAGTTCCTGTTTTGTTCTCATAACCTTTTGAAATGTGACTTTTTCAGGCTGCTCCGTCGCCAGTGTTTGTTTTATAGAGCCAGACCAAAAATAGAAGAACAAAGTAAGACATAGAAGCGACCCTGGATAAGAAGAGCAGGACAGAATTAGACCAAATCCCAAACAAGCGCAGCCTACAAGCCTTTGGGCCGCAGCGTTCGGGGGCAAAGGTGAATGTCTTGACTCCCGACTGCCGCGCAAACATTTCCACTTCCTCAACATTTCATCCAGTGACACAGCAGCAGCCTGTGGCCGTTAGTCTGAGAGGAAACAACAACAAAAGACTTTTGCAATACCATTATTACCATTTCTGGGCGCTTGCCAGAAACACTCCGGATTACCTTGCATGGCAGACAAATTGGCAATCGGACTGCCAGCATAATGGAGGCTAATTGCCTGAGTGCGGGGTTACTTTGTATTTCATGCAAATCTCATGTGCATAGTAGTGAGACTTGGCTGACATACAGGACAAGCAGTAGCCATTCTGAAGCAAAAAGCCCACTTAAAAAATGTTTGTTTACCTCATATCCACTAATTATTGTTCACAAGCACTAATGACCCCATTTTTAAACACTGAGTGAGATAAGGTTCCAAGATAGACGCTGATGCAACAACTACTGCACAAGATTAAAACACATGCAACCAAGCAGATGTGGAGTTCGGCCCATTGTCTTTATAAAAAACAAATTATAAAGATAAATAACCAAAAAAAGTTTCTTGGTTGGTTTGGTCATAGCTTTGAAGAAATCAAGGAAATAATCAATAACTGGCAGGAGGAAACGCGACAGACTGAGTTAAAAGGTTCAGGTGAACTAATATTACGCAGTCAACATATATCAAATATGCTAGTGTTTCCAAAATAGACCCTGTTGGCTGCAGCGTTGTCTGAGGGTCAGGGTTCAAGGGCTCACATGGAAAATGTTTCTGTGCTGTGCAGGAGATTTCCTGTCTGTTGTCCGTCCTGTAAATCTGCCGTTGCTGGTGCTGCCGTGTGCGATCCAGTGCAACTCATGCACAGCAAACGCCCCGAGTGGTTCTGCTCCCTGGCCTCCTGAAGGGCACCTAGTTACGCTCCCCTGACCTCACCATCTGCATCGTGCTGCCATTTGGAGCCAAGATAAATCACAGAAGCTGCTGTCCACGCTGGGAATAGCTTCTTCCAGATAAGCGGGTCAAGGGTCACATTTCGGGCCAGAGTTTACAGTCCTCGGGGCTAAATAAAGAGCCTGGGGGTTGCAGAGTGGCACAGGCTAGCGCCGGCCCTCACGCTCAATTAGGATCAAAACAAGCATCAAACTTGAACTTGGATTTATGTTACTGGAAAACTGCAAAGTGCAACGGAGAAGCTGAAACGGAGACCGTCACGCACGTGAACACGCGTTTCATCCTGTTTAATTCAAAGTGAAAACTGACATAACTGATTAATGGACCGAGGGACAAATAAGTGGCTTCAGCACATGAATCAGTAACAGCTGTTTCTATCATTAGCCTGCTATTGTTAAACCGTTTCGAAGGTGTTTGTTTACTCGGCGCTAACCCTTACAGGACCTCGGGACGCAGCCAGAGGAATGTGAGAACGCCAGAGCAGAGACGCCGCCGTCATCTACATCCTAAACACATGAAACGCTGTCAGGAGGTGAGCGCTGGTCAAGTTCACACAGGACAGCGCCGATCGCAGTGTGCGAGGAGCGAGGCCTCCGTGCGCATGCGAAAACAAGCAGCGCGCTCACACCAGCAGGCAACAGGTACGGCTTGTGGTTGCATTTAAGGGGCTCCTGTCGCCCCCCCATTCAACACACACACACACAGATTCACCACATTCTGTGAGTGCACACTGATTTAACATGCAGCGCTTCACCTTGACACTGGTGAGCAAAAAAAAGAGAATACCTTAAACATTCTCCATCTATCAACCATCGCTAAGTCATTCACATGAAAAGCCTCACGCTGAATAGATTTGCATAGAAGAAAATAGAAATGTGTCCTTGTCCAAATGAGAACATGGTACAGCCAAACGTTGGGAACGCTGATTTCAGCTTGTCCTTGTCATCTTTTTTTTGATCCCTCATGAGGCTAGACAGTCATGCTGCAGTGATCAGTCAGGGTCAAAGTCATTCTCCACTAACCCTCCCTCCCTCTCCTGTGACTCTACTGTAGTTTTGTAGGTCTGGCAGCTGGTGGTGCTGTAAGACTTGAGTCTCCCCTCTTGCTTTTTCTCCTCCATAACAAGGCTGTCACCTATTCTATCCTCCTTTGTCCTCTCCCCTCCATCACTCACCTCCATACGTCAACGCTGAGCCACTGCAGCATCCTCGGTCAACCCCTGAGCCAGCCTGCTTTGATGGGGGTGAGCGGGGACCGGTGCCTGGCGCACGGCGAGGAGGCAGCTTCTAATACAAAGAGATGCATTCTTCATGTTCGTCGTCTGCATTAATTTGGTGAAAGAAAAAAATGAAGCTTTGGAGGGAAAAAAAAGAGGTTGAGAGGCTAAAATCAATACTCAGATGTTGACATGCATACGGACACGCCAAATGAAAAAGTGGCTGCATCACTTCAGTGTCTTTTAAAATGCTCGTGGTTCAGTTGGGTGATGTCTGCCACCGGGTCATTTGTGTGAATGGTATTAATTGGGTTCCCTGTGAGGCCACACAGCCAGCGGCTCAGTTATGATTCCAGAGGGTAAATATTTGCCTGTGCTAACCCTCACTAGGTGCCATAATGATTCTTTGTGTGTTGCACTGTGTACAATGCGTTCCTGTGTACACATCACTCAGTGCCTATGTCTCCCTCTGAGTGTGCGTGCGTGCATGCGTGCGTGTGTGTCTGTGTTCGTGCTACAGCTCAATCCCCCAACATTCCCCTCTCTACAGCTGCAGCTCGACAGAGTTTGATCAATAACGCGTCCTTCATCCTCAAGTCGGACCTGACCTTGGCAGCCTTTTGTCTCCTTCCAGGGGCCAGAGTGCGCATGTACAGGTTGGAAAACAAGCCTCTCAAAAATCCACCCTTGGAAGGAAAAGAATTCCCCTCACTGCCTCCACACTACAGCATTCTCATTAAGAGCCTAATGAATCATATATTTATAGCGTCTTATCTTAGTGTAATGAGGTGATAACACTTCTGAACTCATTTGATAAATCACCACAGGCCACGCTGAAATGGAATAAACTTCCAATTTCTTGAATATTATGCGGCTGCATTTCTTTTCATAGAGGTTCATCAGCGGAGACGGCTGAGCCAATCTAAGCCTGACGCGCGAACAAAGAACATCTACGCTCAGTCATAGATCACAAAAGGTAGGCTTTGTGTTCGGAATCATTCAAAAGCACTAAAACATGGAGGACGGCTGCAGAGCACAGCGAGTTGAGCCGATAGATCTGTTTACATGTTAATGCAGCCTGACGTAGCCTGCAGGTGGCACCATTTATAGATTAGTCCTGCAGTCACACTCTTTTTGTGTTGTTCAATAATGGATATTTGAATGGCCTGCGAGTGAAACATTTTCTTGCACAGGTACATATTGAAACTATCCATAATGCTGCATTATAGCAAGCAACAAGTTAATTTAGTATGAATAGGCACTCCATCATGCAGTCATATGCACCATGATTTACACTATTGGATACCAGCAAAGTCCAGATGCAGGTACAGTACATTACTGGATTGAAGCAAACACTCCATCAGGACAAAGCTTTCAAGTGAAGTCCTCGTATTAAGCTGTACGAGTACTTTTAGTAACATTACTCATGTTCAATTTGAAAACAAGAATGCCAGAGATAAAAGCTAAACAAGGATCAAAAAGATCTTTCATTTAGAAAATTTGCTTTTATGTGGGACATTACTTGAATAGTTTTACAAACAGACGTTCATCAAATTACTTATAATGAGTACATTTGTACATAGGCTATTCAGTAATGGGTTTCTGCAGGCCTGTTGTATCAAGATCAATTACAAAATTAGCATATTAGTACTGACAAATTACAAAATTATGTTCTAATCCTTTAGGAGCCTCATGGTGTAAGAGTGGAAGATTTGCTCTGGGGATAAACTTTGAGTGAATAGAAAAAAAAGAAGAACCCTTATTTTACTATGATCCCACTAGAGAAGCCTGAAAACATTATTCAAAGGGTGAATTATAGGATATTACAATATGGTATGCAACTCATGAGAATAAATCTTTTTTTAAAACTGTTCATGTTTAAGTGAGTGACAGACTCAAACCACTAGTTTCACATTTTTACACAAATAAAAAAGGTGCAGTTGTGTTTACCCCATGATAAACATAAAATCAGGCAAAGTCAAATTTTTCAATTTATTAACTTATTTCACTTTTACAAAAACAAACATTCTTCAGGACTTCAGATTTTACATAACAAAAAAATGACAGTTGTCCACTGGCACATCAACGCTGAAAAATAAAAATGAAAACAAAGCCATGATCGTCACTACACTTTTCTCTTCTGAGTGCTGATGTAAAGAACTGAGGAGGGAAGAAAACAGAAAAAATTAGAATTGAATGTGTCAAAATATTTATCACAGCACACTTTTGGATCAAGAGATCATCACGCTTGCGCTAAAAATGTTTCAGATTTCTAGGAGAAATGAGTTTCTAAATGTGTAATATCTGTCAATGTCTAAAATGTAAGTAACAAAACAGAGGGAGAACTGATTCCCAGGGGGGTCCAAATGAGTTGATCCCAGCAAACAAATTGCAGTTTTGTGATGATAAGCACCAGATATCAGATATTACTGATATGTACTATATAAAATAATTGCTACAATCCACATCAGAGATGAATAAGCTCCTCACATGGAGAGTGTTCTATTTAAAACAAGGTGCATCACTACAGAAATATTGTAGAACAATTAAAATTAAAAAATGCCCACAAGTAATCCACTTACTGGTATTTGAGTGAGTGGGTTTAATACAGTTTATTTATGCAGAGAAATAAATACATACAAGACTATGACCATAAACAGATCATGTAGGTTAATGTGTCACAGATAATCAGCATTTTCCTTTAGGAGCCATTTACGAATTTAATCTTACCATTGTTCCCTCTTAGAAAAGCATCTCCATACTTGTTTTTGAGCTGTCCATTGACATACTCCTCAGTTTGCTCGATGGCAATGTTCATGTAGCCATCCAGGCAGGCCAGGACACCTACGGACGGACAGACAATGCAGGTGCATCACGTTTGCTTCAATTGCGCCACTCTTTGACACTTTTCAACCGAATTAGCTGTGACATGCCAGCTGCATTACCTCTGTAATCCACGCCAGAGTTCAGTTTCACCACAACAGGTCTTCCAATTATCTGCTTCAGAAAGTCACTCGGGGTCTGCTTTCTCAGGCTCATGTTGACTGTGACCTGAAGGGAAAACAAGCAGCAGCTGTTAATACTGCTTCTGGGCAGCACTGTGTGTTAGCACACCGCTAGTCAGTTAGCACCGTAGCAGGAAAGTCATCATTCATCGATTGCACTCGTTTACGTAATCAAACAATAGGCGCATTTCACCATGAACATTTTTATATGAAGCAATATTACACTTGAACCTTCAGTAACAACCTTAGAACCATGTGTGGTAACAATGCTTAGCGCTAGCTGCTAGCTAATGAGTGCTGCTAACGCGCTATCAGGCCACTTTTAATGAGTATGTTTGTAAAGGGTCGTTATTCGTAGAAGTAAACCGATAAGAGACTTTGAAATAAAACCAGACTGACTGGATTGCGTGTATGTTACTGTTACAAATGTTACTGTTTATGGCGGCTCGTCGGCTACACATTTGAAAACATTGGTCTTACCCGATGAACGTTCCTCAGACGACTATGGGTGCGTCATGGGCCGCCTATTGACCAATCAGAGGCGTGCGTAGGACGGCGGCGAGTTGAGGACAAACAGCACGAACCGCGATTGCGCATCCCTTGGGTTAAGTCAAAACCCAATCGTTCACTCATTATTTTGACGGCGTATTCCCCGTGAACTCCACACAAAAGACCCCTGGAACTGAACCCAGGACCTTCTTGCCGGGAGGCAAGAGTACTAACTACGTGAAAAACTAGTTCTAACTGTTGCCCTGTGCCACATGGCTCAATTAGGATAGTAAAGATTGACCAGTGTTTACAGGTTAATGTAGCTGATATAAATTACTACTTGAGAAATAGTATACAGGGAAATTTTAGCTCTAAAAACATTTAACTTTATATAAAACAAGTCACAAAAATGTTAAACATAAATGAAATACGTTTTGAATATCTACTTTTAAATTAAATAATAAAGCTGAGCAATATAATGTCTGTACTAACAAATGTTTTGTCTTTTTTTTATAAAGTCCTAAAAATTGATGTACAATAATAATATCTAATATATGATAAAAGTAATTGATTGCAGATACAGTATATATTTGATTTGAATTTATGTTGCTGTTTTCACCGAGCAGCCAGAACCAATGCATACAAACCACCACCTGGTTGGAAACTGATCACCAGGTATAAACCTGGGCTGAGTTTAGGTGTGTTCTACCTTGAGGAAATGCAGTAATGTTAAGATGTTGGTGATGAATTCATACATTTTAAATAGAATATAAATCTGTGAAAGAACTGAATCAAATTTTTGACAGTAAGTTTCTAGGTTGTGTTGGCAATGCAACTCTCCAACTTATCACACTTATCATGTCAGAGAGAAAATTAGTTATTTTAAGGCTTGTTTTGTATAATAGAATAAATATATTAATATGGATGAATTTGGGATAATTAAGGACAGTGATTTTATATCTATTCTAATTATTTATATTTTCAAGATTTATTATTCTTCAAAGCACAGCTTTAACAGTGTATGTTTTTTAATGTTTTCTGTGATTGGAACTGGAATTAAAATTGCTCATCCTGGAGGTTTTGGATTTTATTTTGCAGCGGCTATGCTGTGTTGGGAAGGATAAGAAAAAGTCTAGCATCTGATAAAACTCCGGTGGCTGGGTGCATGACCCAAACACTGCACAGCTTGGAAGGTACATGAAAAATGTTGTAGGGGGGAAATAGGGATGAAATGGTTGGGTGAAAGATAGAAGAGGATAGACAGAGGGAGGATGTGCCAGTATGTGTTAACAGGGACAGAGAGGTTGAGGAAAGAGCGAGAGAGGGAGGAGGACAGGGAGAGAGGGGCATTGTGTGAGGTGGAATCATAAAGTACTTCTTGTGTGTCTAGACAGGTTGCTTGTTAGCAGGGCATGGCTAGCCCTGTGGAGGCTAGAGGTTAATTTGGTATCTGCTGCTGTGTTAAACTAAGGTCACTACTACAAGTCCTTAAGTCATAAACAAGAGTGGTTAAGAGCCATGTATACACCTAGGCACCACTTGATGAATATTCAATGAAGATTTTTTTTCCCTTTGTCCCCTGTTCCCTTCATTGTTGCTTTCTTTGAAGGAAATTTTAGATATAAGAAAACTGTTTGGCCCTCAAAAATGACCTCTGTGCACTTACGTTTATTTGTCCTCTGTTATCATAATTCATGGATTTAGTTTTAATAGGAAGTGACTTTTTGTTATTTGAAATGTGGTGCAGTCATTATGCAGCTCTGTCCCTGAGTGCACCAACTGTAACTACTCCTAGCCCAATTGCTCAATATCGCAAAAAACAATAATGTACTAATAATGTGGTCATTTTCACCACATCATAAAATTGGTGGTTAAAACTGAACTTACAGTAACGATCAGGGCTGTGCCTCCGCTGGCATTTGATGCGAGGGGTTTTTATATTCAGCCTGGTAACTGGGCAGGCAATAAGAAAATATGCTTGAACTCCTCTCTCGCAGGCGGCGTATTGTGGTGTCCAGGGGCCCCGAGATAAGTGTGTTTTGCTTGTAACCTGCAGAAAATTCACCACTGGCGGATAATAATTCAGCTGAAATGGGGTTAATTGTGAACATTGACACTGCGCTCAAATCATCATCAACAGCACATCCCATTTCACCATTTTACCGGCCTGCATGTTAGCAATGGCCACACATTCTACTGCCTACTGTATGTATTATTTATTATTAAAGTGTAGGAGGACTTACACCATGGCTTTTTTCCATAGCATTAATCTGTTTTACTTAATTTACCCGTTCATTTTCAGTGCAGACTGCTTCCCATTCCAGAGTTAATCCAGGTTTTCCTAAATGTCAAAGAGCTGGCATAATGAAAGAATCAGGTTTAGGGTTGTCTTGTCTGGAATGTGTTCTGTTCTTATCTAATCCTGTTTTAATGAATTGTATTTATTGTTTGTGTTATCATTTTGCAGTACACATTTATATATGTATGCATATGTCTTTTGAGACAGACTTTAATTTCATGGTATTTAAAGCCTTTGTGGTTTAACACCCAACAACATATCATTATTAGTATCAGACATAGAAGATGTTTTAATTGTAGTAAAAGCATAACAATATCAGTACCAGTAATATTATTCAATTCTTGTAATTAGGGGACAGCTGATTATCTTTTGATCATCACTTAATTCACTGAAGATATTTTTGGTTAATATTTTTTCTCCTAAAATCTCTGAAAATTGTAAAAAATGTCTGATACTATTTCCCATAGGCGAAGGACATGAGCTCCGACTGCTTATTTAATTCAACTACCTATTTAAGTACATTGGTTTACTATCAAAGTTGTGACTATCAAATGTTTGGCATTTTTTGGCATGAGTGATGAATCAATTATAAAAGTAGCCTCAAATTAGTTGTGTCTGAATAAAGTAACAGATGCATGAACCAATAATTGCAAGTCTAATTATTGTGTGTAACCTGCATGTGATGATTTGTATTTAACACTTACAGTATCATTAGGTAGATACTAGAAAACGTATAAAATCTCGATGTTTGGACAAACAGCAAGGAATTTGTTTCTGCGAAAAAATGCACGAATGTGCATCGAGTCTAACAATGGTCAGCCAGAAAGCACAACAGCAGTGCTGTCAATTCAAAGACAAATCCTGTCTCCATCTACAGACCCCTTAACCCCGAGGGGCGGACTAGTGAAATAGAAAGATTATGGTGACGGGGGATGCTATTGTAGGTGGGAAATGGGGGACTGGACCAAAGGAGACAGTGGCTTGAGGTGTGTAGGAAGAAGAAGGAGGGGGAGCCTTCCTCTTCCTCCCCCAAAGCAAAATGCTGGAATGGGTTTGAGGCGGGTGTAGTGGTAGAGCGGAAAGTCTAGACTGCACTGACCCCTCTGAAGCCAGGTTTTCTCTTCAGGTCAAGCTTGATATGGAGAACATAATGGAAAAGCTTGCAGGGGAGTTCAAATAGAAAAAAAAGGTATTGGTAGGCAGAGAGTCCCTGAGCTTGATTCTATGTAATCCCTAACTATATGGAGGTAATAGCTTGGAAGTGATGGGAATCCTTTCTTCATCAAACGGGGGCGAAACGTCGCTGGATGGCTCCATGTTTGGGTCTGTTGCCTTTGTTGCACCAAGGCTTGTTTGAAATGGGTGACTCGCTCCAAACTCAATGCTCTAGTGACTCGTTCCTCACCTGCTCTTTGCTCATTTCAACATACAGAGCTGCAAAACGGCCCAACCAAAAGTGGTGATCAGCCCTTTGCACGCAGCACATCTACTGTAAGACGTCTTTGTCATAAGCTATAAGGTATAAAAATGTATAACCTGTAGTCAATTACCTACAAGGTGCAAGGAGTGTGTCTGTGCTTTGGGTTTTGTTCCTTATTATTTCTGTGCCAATGACACATCGCTCAGCTTCCACTTAATGACTCAGCTGTGAGCAGTGACAGTTGCCTGGCCTGGGGGCTCCATGCTGAGAGAAGGGGGTGGCACAAGGCAGGTGAGGTGGGATGTAATCACTCCCAGTAATTTGGAGGAAATCCACTGAGCTCCTGACAGTCGGGATGAAAGCCCTCTGCTTGTTTCCCCTCTCCACAGTCACCGAGCTCCACAGCTTGCAAGAGCCTAAAAGGAGCGGTTCAGAGAACCGATTCTGCCTGGTTGGTGTCCCCCAGGGGTTAGTCCTGGGACCATCTCAAATCAGCTACAGCCCTGGAGCCATGTTCTTTCCCCCAAGGAGTGGTACCGCAGACAGACAGTCAGACTGTCCATCCTGCGCCGCATGGCCTGGGCAGCGCCAGACAGCACACAACTCTCCTGAGATCCCCCCCAGTGGAAAGTGAGCTCAGTGGAGCTTATGCTGAAGACTCCGCTTGTATGGGGCTGTCGTTCTCCGTGACACTCTCCCATGTCATTTTATCCTCTTCCACTTCCCTTTAATGTCTCAATCTGAGGCACAGAGGGGATGTATTGCATATCACCACATCTACATCTTCTGCTGTAACAAGGAAGATAAATTGGCTTTAATATTTTAAATAAATTATTATGAGGCATGTGATAAAAATAACGATACATTCAGAAACTAATATTACTTTCCCAACCTCAGCCTGTCTGTTTCACAGTTTCTCAATAAGATTTGGCCCCGGCCGCGTGCAGATCACCTAGCTGATCACTTCGTCACATTACTGTATCCTACCAAGTTGTCAAAGAGACACTGTAGTGGTTTTGCTTGATAGATGGGGAATGGTGCTTATACAAGGAGCCACTCCAGTGCGCCCATAAATATGCATCGTGACATTTGGAACAAAGCCCCTCGTCCTCTCTTTTCTGATGAGCTCTGCCTGCATACTATAACATATTGCCATACTGTCAAACCTTGTGGTTCATAGCCAATCTCTCTGTTCATCAGCTTGGCAGATAACCTCTAGACGCTGACGGATGATACGGGGAGACGCATTTAAGACTTTATTGTATGCGAAATCAGGAAGCAGCTTTGCAACGACAACGCTCGTGCAGGTAATTGATCCTTATTATTTGATGGTGGATGTAACGCGTGGTCATGTTAATATTTAAAACGAAGGTTTCTTGTTTCCCAGACGGTTTGGAAAAAGTCAATCACATTTTCCTATTGATCAACGACAGGTCGTGGGTGAGGACATGTTCTCACATTCGCAGACCATAGTAAGGCAAGCGGAGAAGAATGCTCCCTGTTCTCGCTGCAGCATTAAGAACATAGCTGGCCTCTTTCTCCAAACACCTCATTGCTTTAGAAAGGAATAAATATCCAAGACAGCCAGGAGCAGTTCCTTTCAAATCCCACACACACGCATCTCTCTCTGTCTCTCTCTCTCTCTCTCTGTCTCTCGCTCTCTCGCTCTTTCTCTCTCTCTCTGTCATTTGACCAGCAGTGCTTCCTGCCACTGAGGACCTGTGACTCAACAGCTAGAATACAGCAACAATCTCTTGCCCACCCTCTTGAATATTCATAGAAATAAGAGGAGTGAAGCTCAGACCCATCCATCTTGTATCCATCCACATTTATATGAAAAAAGAAGCGCGTGTCGGTGTGGTGGGGGGGCGAGCGAGCGCTCTAAACGAGTGCTGTGGGAGAGGGGGGCGTGCGGGGCTGTTTTACACTAATTTCTTTATCCCTTTCACAGGAGTGCCATGTTACAAGAGAATTCCTGAGGCGAGCCAATGGCCCGATAAATCTGCCGGAGCCGCTCTCTCAATTTGTCTCCGTGGAATGTCAGCTGGCAAGCGCCCAGACACTGAGAACCTCTTTTCACAATGCGCCAATCTAACAGACGAGATCCCATGTTGGAGCTACAGAACAAGGACTGGCATGGATAAATGGCCACGTGCGTTATCTAGGTCTCTTTATATCTGACTGTCTGAGGTCCTGCTCCTCACACGGCCTCTGAAGGCCACTTCCTCCCCGAGCTGGAGGTTAACCTAAATGGCTGCGTGGGTGACATTGACAAAATGCAGGTGTCACCAAAGAGGAACCTGCGATATGACACAGAAGCTGCGTCAGCCCGTCTTACTCCACATGACCCGCAGTGTGAACAGAAATCGTCCTGTTTGGTGTCGTTCATCACTGTGTCTCCCACATAGCTCGGTCCAGGTGGTGGAATGGCAGAGTGGGAGAACAGACCATGTTTGTGTGAAGATGCAACAACTATCTCTCTCTTTTTCTTTCGCTCTCGTTCCCTCCCTCTCTCCCTCCCTCCCTCCCTCCCCCCCCAAACAGACTGCTGTACCACTCTTTGTACTCTATTTAAAGATTGTAGGTTAGCGAACAACAAGATGCCTTCCCACCTGTACCCCTAAATGAGTCATGGGACATGAATGAGCTGATCATTTTTCCAGAAAAATGTGAACTAAAATTAACATTTTATAAATATATAATGAATATGTCACAGTATTAGTGTATTCTGCTTTCTTACAGAAATGCAGCAAGATTTTAACTAAATTAAGTTTGTGTTATTTATAATTTATAATATTATCTTTTAATTACTTTGCCCCACAATTAAACAATGCTTATGTCTGCGTATAGTCATTTTTTTAGTATTATTTAGTAAAACAGAGAAAAATAACACCACCCGCTCTTCTACAAACCACACAGGCGTATTTAAGGGGGTTCATGTTACTGCATGACAGTTGGCATGACTGCAAAAAAAAGACATGTGCCAAGTGGAGCTGCCAATGCTCAGCATGGCTGGTTTTAATATTTTAATGTGTTTCATTACAACAGTATGGGCCAGATAGCCTTTCTGACGTCCAAACAATTGTCTGCAAATGAACAAGATTACATGACAAACCCTGAATGACAGCGCTACCCACCGCTGCCTACCCCAGCCACTTATCTGATGGTAGCCTAGCAACAGATCCCTGACCTGGCTTTGACCTCCACCTGATAAGGTCAACACCTGAAGGCTCTCCCATTGGAGGGCTGGCTGAGAGAGGGGCGGAGCCTGGAGATATTAGGAGACAAAGGACTCGCAGAGCGAGGGCAGCCTCCTCTGCATACAGTTCCCTGCTCCCTGTTGACAAAAAAAACATGTTCACACAAAAAGCACGTGGGTTTGTTTCACCTGTGCGTGTGTCACACAAGACTGGTTTAAAAAAAAGCTTGGTACAGCGTTCCCCTTAGCAGAAACAGACAGCGGCGCCTTATTTTACACGGGGTCAAAACTGTTTTCACCCCTCAACATGGCATCAGTGAGAGGAAGCGCAGCGGCTGTAACTGCTCATAATGAAAACTATTGTGCTGACAAATAGAAGAGACACATTTCGAAGGAGGTGAAATTAATCGACCAGAGCAGCCCACCCTGATAGACATCCCGCTTTTCTGTCATTTGCCTGCACACGCACACACGCACACCCTCACGCGGTTTAACCGCAGTGATATGGAAGTTAATCCAAATTGTGAAAGTGGCAATATCCTATTAGACCATGGCAATAAAATCAAGCTGAGACTGGCAACACATTACAGATATCAGAACATGTTCAGCACTCTCCATTACAATATGAGGTAACATTAATCAGCGGGGGTCCTCTTACACGCACACACGCCCACACACACACACACACAGGGGCGTAAAACAAGCACGCGTACCAGATACAAAGACATGCACAAGCCTGAACTACAGCTCGACAGTAAACATATTGATGCACTGAAGTGCTCTTTCAATTGATATCATCTTAAATGATAAAAAATAATTTATCTCTGGCCTTTTTCTAGATAAATTTAGACATATTGTAAATGAAAGAATTATAGTTAAGCAGCCAAGGGCAGTGAGGTGGACGTATGAATAGCTGTTCACAACACTTTGTGTAATTATTTTTGCTCACCCAGCTTCTGGAATGAAAAAAAGTGATTTAGAGGCAGGTGGCAGACAGTGTTTCTGTCCCGGTGCTTTGTGGCATTCTGTGAAAAATGTTCTGCAATTCAGAATGCAAACTGCTTGAAATGATAAAAGAGCACATTGTTTTCAGTGCTGTACTTTCAATCGCTGTGTCACTGATCTGCTCTCTCATTCCTTTCAGTTCTTCGTCTGACATCTCTTGTTTTCCCAGATATGCGCGTTAGCCGAGCCCTTGGCACCGCCGCCGTGATCGTTCAGCCCGTCGGCTTCGGCGGTGCGGGCTAAAATAACTTTTGTCCCTGAGTCGAAGGACCTTCACTTCCCTCCAGGGCCTTTTGCGAGACCTCTGCCCCAGTTCACCCAGGGCAACCTAGGCTCCTCCTCTGCCTGTGTGTGTGTGTGTGTGTGTGTGTGTGTGTGTGTGTGTGTGTGTGTGTGTGTGTGTGTGTGTGTGTGTGTGTGTGTGTGTGTGTGTGTGTGTGTCTGTGTGTCTGTGTGTGTGTCTGTGTGTGTGTGTGTGTGTGTGCTCTGTCTCCTTACTGCGGGCAAACTGTTGAAGGTCAAAGGGCAGGAAGTTGGCCACCTGCCTCTGTCACACCAGTAAAAGTAGTAGCGCGGAGAGAGGAAGTGGTAGCAGCAAAGAAAGCAGTGACACAGTGTAAACGAGTACAAAGAATATGGGACAGTTGAATGTTCAAGTAATAGATGAATAAAGTCTTGGGCCACAGTCGCTGAAATCTTCTGCCTTTTCTGACATGTTTTCATTTTGTTGACCTTTGTAAGACTTCATTTATCTGATGTGCAGACTTTTTTGCCTGATTAAAGGAAACGGTTGCTGTGTGCTTTTCGAGTTCCCCAGGACCCGGTACAAGGATATCTCCACTGGTATTTGCTGGAGGCGACAACGCTCCTCGCTCCGTGCATAAATGTGCCAACTGAGGACGAGAGCATAGAAGGCCAGAGGGCAAAAAGGGAGTGAACCACCTGCTTCTGTCACACTGTCAGGACGAAGGCAGACGAGTGCAAACGGGGTGAAGTGTGTGTGCACGCGTGCGGTGCGGGCTGGGCACATTGTGTAGGAGGGGGGACAGGTGGCGCGCCGGACAGCGCTGGCACCGGCCACCCCAGGATTTATCACTCAGCGACAGTCACGGCCGGGCAGGGGACAGATGTTTCTGTTTACCCCAGGGCAACATCTGACTGGCCGTGCCTAGCGCTAGCCCAGGCAGCCTAGCCCACCCAGGACCGGGCCCGAGAGGAAGAAGAAGGAAGAAGAGACGGAGGGAAGCAAGAAAAAGCTGGAAGATACTGTCTTTGCCCCCGAGGCGCAGAGGAAAGTTAGCTCATTTTTCTCCAGTCTGCTGCATCCTCCACCGAAGCACCTGAAACTCATTTAGCCCCCACTAACTGTTGTGCGCTATAGGGAACCATTTTAATAAGTAGTAATAATGCCAACTGACAATATGAGCTGTTTTCAAAGCCGAGAGAAGCTGTGCCATTTATTGGAAAGTGAAACAAAACAATTATAATTGACCTAGTGTATACCGTGCGCTGTGCATCTTCACTTAGAGGGAATCGCAGACACCAATGCACAGCACTTATTGTGGAGTTATTCAAGGAGCTAGCCAGTGAAAGGCTTCACACATTAGTGAATATGTATATTAGGCTATACGCTGTCTGTCTCGCTGGGAAATCTGAGAGCTGTCACCGCTAATAATGCCGGAGCATGTGCACGAGGAACGACCTTTAGGTTCAACTCTGAGTGAGGTCATGTCCATGTTGCCATAGCTACTATCAGTGCACTGTGCCGTTGCCAACATTACCTCAGCTGCCTGGCACTGTCAGGGTCAGAGAAAAGGCTGTGACCTCCTCGTGGTGACCAAACAGCACCCAGACCAAGCGGTAGTGTTCTATAAAGCCTGCTTACTGAGGTTCTAGTGGAAGCGATGGCACCGGATTGACTGGACATTGGACTGATGATTTATGCCTGACTCTGTCAAACCGCGTTTGATAGTGCATGGAGTTTGCTGTCATTAATTACAGCTAATGCATAATAATAGGCAGAGGCTGGGTACACGGAGCAAGATTTAGCACTCATTAAGCTGTTCAGCACAAAAAAAAAGCTTAAAGGAGATTTTCAGCTGCACAGAAACATGAAAGTCTAAACATCTGTCAACAAATCCAGAAGGAACAAACGCACAAACATTTCATTCTGTCTAATTGCAGCACAATTGATAGACATTACAGTACACAGCATACGGTATATGTACATGTACATATGAGTGAGATCTTTGGTCCCTGTGCTTTACTAAACATGCAAAATTAGCAAGAAACAAATCAAAAAAGGGGTCGAAACGTCTACTGACCGATCGTCTGTCTGCAGGTAGAAAAGTGCCTTCTGCACGGAAAGAATCACACTAGACTTAATGTCTTAATCATTTCATGCAGGAAATGCTATAATACAGTATATAACTCTAATCTATTTGTGGAACATGTTAGTGCACTCTTCTCCTGATAGGCCCCATTTAATCATGTTGTTCTGTTTCCTAATTAGCAGAAATGCAAAGTGTCTTTGTCACCTGTGGACAGCCAAGAGGGCTAATTTGGGCTTTTCACTAATTGCCACGGTAACGAGCCTCCTGCGCCTCCACTGGGGGTGGGTGGAAGGCATGGCAGGAGGAGGACTGGAGGATGGAAGGATGGAAGGATGAAGACACAGCTCTCCTCACACACGGCCGAGGTGTGAAAGAACGCGGCAGGCCAACAGAACGCAGCCTGGAGGAGTCCAACAGCAGGGAGTGGGGGACAGCCTGCGCTGTGAAAAAGCCCCAACACCCAGCTGAGAGGGAGGAGGATTCAGCTCTGGCCAGTTTTGGTCTCTCAACTTTGATGAGGAGATGACTACATTGGGTTGGATAATTGTTGGACATTTTTCTGACACCTGTTATTACCCCCACCTGATTCAGTACCGGTTCCCACACGTTTTTTTTTTCATTTTTTTCGCTGTTTGGTTTTTTTTTTTTAACTGTTCTTTTAATAGAAAAATTCTAGTTTTAACTCAGCAGGTAGTTTTTCAATTAGTGGCTTGACATGTATGAAGCCGGTGTGTGAGACGAGGGACAGGAGGAGCTGAAATACACTAAAATGAAACGTAAGCCTGTAACGTCTGATAACGGGGTAATTATGATGAAGATGGTTTTACGTAGAACGAATATATAAGTTGCAGCCTTCAATTGTTTCAAGTTAACTTCTACATGTTATAAGATCATTATAAATGATTTAACAGTGTGTGTAACTGTATAAGCCAATCCATATCTATTATTAGAATTATATTATATTAGTAAATTGTCAAATGTACTGGTAGTATTTAAATTGATCTAACTACATAAAACCGTATAATGATTGCAGACATCTGTCCAAATTTGGTTATCTAGTCATTTTAATTTTAATACCACCGGGCTGTTACTGTGACACTTGCTTTAATTATAATCAACATTTAGTGACGGTGGTAAATTGCTTTACACTAAACAAGCTAAATTGATATTTAACAATCCTCCGCTTTCTGCGTGTCATATCGGTCAGAATTGAGCTGTACATTCATGTTTGCATCATTCGCATAAATTACTATCGTCACTCACTGTTACATTTATTTCCCCGCGATCCCCTTAATGTAAGTCGACCCCATCAATATGGTCCCTCCGATGAATTAAACCCTGTGCGCTTCCTCAAATTCATTTTCTTTTCAGCGTACACCCTGAAAGCTTGGGGGCACCTTGTCCGTACGCCGCTCTCGGGGGCGAGCTCCTCCAATGTGCGCGCGCGCGTGTCTGAGTGCGTGCGTGCGTTGCGTGTATGTGTGTGTAAGCGAGAGAGCGCGCGCGAGAGAGAGGGACAGAGAGAGAGAGAGAGAGAGAGAGAGAGAGAGAGAGAGAGAGAGAGAGCGTGTGGACGTGTGCGTGTGTGTGTGTGTATGTGTGAGTGTGTGAGAGAGTGAGTGCGTGCGCGCGCGCGCGCGCGTCTGGCTGCTCTGCTGTTGCTGCCCTTTGATCCCTGCATTAGTGTTAGTTAGGGGCTCGGAGACACACTTGCACCGAGAGCAGCCATAGTCAAGACACGGCCACAACAACAGCGGCACCTCCTCCGCCTGTGTTCCCGCTGCCCAGCGATACACTTTAAACCGAGCAAAGCCAGGTGCACGACCAAGTCCCTGCCATCACTGGCGCCTCCGGTCTCAATGGGAAAAACCTTTTTTCTTCTTATCCCCAAACAAGGACGAGAATGTGATTAAACACGGAGGAAAATGCCAAGGAGGAAGCAGGAGCAGCCCAAGCGCCTGCCTTCGCGTAAGTCGCTCGCTCGATTTGTGCCATTTTCACGGCTCTCCGTGTGTTTTGCGCAGTAGTTTAGGGTTAAAGAGGTGAAACAGACAAAAGACTCGGCGTAGGTTATTTCTCCCTTTTTAGGTCCGAGCGAGGCAGCCATGTTGTTGGCGAGGGGTTAACGTTAGCTAGGCACGGGGTGGATAAATGATACGTGGCTTTATTAAGAGTAAAATCGATAAAGGTCCGGTTCCGCTAAAGGTTGCGGTCAGTTGGCATATGTGGCGGTTGCGTGTGTGTGTGTGCGTGCGCGCGCGTGTGTGTGTGTGCAACGAATAACGGCCGAGCGATTTCGGTTATGCGTTCGCCCCTGCTAGGTCGCTTTTCGGGGTAGAAAAGGGGAGGATCTGCGAGTCTGGCCGCAATAAAATGAAGGGTCAGCCGGATCAGACGAGCCAGAGTCTGGCTACGCGTACCCGAGTGTTCCTGGTTAGCACTGGCGCTATCTAGCAACGCTCGCTAAACTTAATTTCCTCGGCGATAAACGCTTTAACTTTCGCCTCGTAGTTTCGCTGCTCCGAATCGCGGAACCGAATTCGCTCGCGCGTGTTCGTCGTCGACTTTTTTTTTTTTTTTTTTCTAAAAAAGTGTGTGGATGTTTTTGTTTCCTCCGAGCCCCAGTGTTCTTTTTTTTTTCCACCCCTCCCAGTCTGCACGCAGTCTATGTCAGAGCCACGGTCGGTCACCTGAAGTTCAGGGTTTTTCCCCCCCAATCCCTTTGCAGCCATTCATTGCAGACAGACCACGATCAATAACGAGGTTAGAAAGGGGAAACGACAGCTGTGCTTCTCTGCGCTGCAAAAAAAAAAATAAAGCGGCGTCGCAGCCAAAGGCATCGCGGTCCCCGTGCAGCGGGTTTTGGTAGCAGGCTGGTTTTACTTCTGTGCGTTTCACCCTGCGTATCTTGGATGTTCGTATTGTACCTTCATCGCTCAGGATAATGAAAAGCTGCAGTAACGCGCCTCGGCCACTAGAGGCTCGCGTAGACGCCAGTGGGCAACGACAACGATTATTAAAGGAATTATCCGAGAGTAGGCTTGTTTTGCTGTTGACCATTAATGCTCAATACATGCGTAAGCAAACCGCTCAGTTACTCATACCGGTATGCAAATGCATGAATAACTCAGTGATTCATCTTTAGATCAGCGGTGGCTTGATGCATTTATCTTTTGACACTATCTTCATTTCTTAAATGTCAGACCATGCCAGCTGTTCGGAGTAACCATGATCAGAAGGCATTCACGTGGTTGCTTTGACTCCGTTTAATGACATGTAGTTGTCTTTTGGACGGCTTGGTCGAAGAAATGAGCTCCTGGACCCGTACTTTCTCCGTCTTCATACAATATGCACACTGTTTTTTTTTTTTTTTTTTTTTGCTGGTAATATTCAGTGATCCACTGCCCAGGTGTTTGACCTAGGGTTGAACTTGGGAAATTGCAGCAGTTAGCTGGAAGGCATGGAGGTGGAGGGTGGGTGACAGTGGGAGCAGTGAGTGACTGCGAGTGTATGTGCGTGTGTGACTGAGTGACGGGGGGGATATTTGGACAGTGAGCCCTCACTGATGTGCTGCATAAGGTGTATCGTAAGCCAGCCAGTGAGTGTGACTTAGAGCAGGTAACGCTGTTAACCGAAGCATGGTGTATATTATTACTTTTTATGTTTTTGTGATGACCTGGTAGACTCTAAATGTAGTCAAATTAAAATAAATTACAATTGTGTAGGAGACACCAAAACCATATTTTCACGCCTAGTTGCCCACCTTGGTTAATAGCAGCCCATTGTCCGTTAAAGTATATGTTGGAGTAAGATTTTTACAACTGTTTTTTTTTCTCCAGCCAAACTACCTCCTGTCCTAATGACAATAGTGTCTAAGTGCTGATGTTGATTGTATAATGATTCATTTGTTATTGTTAGAAAAGCCTTGGACAGGTTAAACTGCAGATCTGACAGTGCAGATCAAGTTGTGTTTGTGATCATTTTTTGTTTTTGGACAACTTGTGTTAAAAGATACACAGTTTAGGAGTGAGCGCTGTATTTGGCAAAGCATCATTATTGTACTGTCTCGAACAGTAAAACAAAAAGTCCAGTATTTTCTTTGTTTTAGACATAAAAACCAAAGTAAGCCCATGTCAACCTTTCAATTAAGCTGCTTTGTAATTGGTCTGCAACAAAAATACTCTTCACCCACGTATCTGAAATCACGTACTCCTGTGTAGGCACTGTACTGGAGCACTGCTGTGCCTGTGTTCTTGGGTTTAAATGAAAGCTTTTCTGATTTAGGAGTTGCTTCCCTGCTCAGTCAACAAACTGTCACAGAAAAGTATGAATTTGTCAGAAGCTTTTTGCGCTTTGTTTTGGATCTTCCCACTCCAGAATGGAAGTGTCACCTCATGCCATTCGCTGTCAGTCTGTGTGTTTTCATTATGCAGCCAACAACACGCTGGTAGTGTGCCAGCCAACAACCACAATATCGAGCTTCAAATCTCTTCATCTGTGGTGAAAAAGGGCAAGCTAATACACTGGCTTTAATGCTGGAGGTGCTTTATCTTAGCACAGACCCAGATATATGGGTTGTGTAGCCCAGTGTTCACTGTCCTATTGTTTGTGGCACGGCTTGTGTGCGGAGACCATACTTTAAGTGTGTGTGCACTTTCATGCACATGTGAAAGTGAAAAATCAACTCTAAATGTGTGCGTGCGTGTGCGTGCTTGTCTGTGGGTACATAAGTCGACTATGGAGGTCACAGTACAGTATGGCGCCTTCACTCTGACAAGTAAACATGACCTTTGGTGCCACAGTGAAAACTGCCATTCTTTATGACCTTGCAGTGTGTTATTGTTTGTGCAATTTTGCTGCCTTATTAGTCATTCTTAAAGGTTTAACATGTAATATTTTACATATATGATTACATGACTTATAAAAGACAACTTTAGGTTATCCATGGAAAAATCTATATGTTTTCGGATGTGTTGTCATTATGCGAAGCAAATCCCCTTAACATTTTTGAATGACGGGGTAAGCTTAGTTTTTTTTTTAATGTAAGTGAGCGAGGATGTTAAAAAATATGATTTAGACCCTCATCTATATCATGAAGAGCGCAGCCTTGAGTGTATTGGGAGGAACGCTTATATAGTTTACCCTCCTCCCTTGATTAGCTACGTTTAAAACTGTGAAATTTTAAACATTTTCAGACACAATTGTGCTCCTCTTCATCAGCCAATAGCTGACTGACTGGATGGCTCTCTACCTTACTGTAATGGTGGGTCACTGGCTCCCTTCCACTTGCTATGATTATAATGACCTTGGTGGGGCTGGGGCTTAAAAAACATTGGATTAAGGGGAAAGGAAAATGAGAGGAGGTTTCCATTTCACTCTTGGCATAACATTTGTGGGGAATTTCTGCCCAGAACCCCCCACATCACCACTACCCCTCTACATCCCTCCCTTCCCATCCGAAGTTGACGGGCCTGGGTGCTCTGGCAGTGTTGAGCGTGTGGAGCTCAAGTGAATAATGATACACAGGCTTAGCTTAGAAATGAATTAAAGGGCAGGGGATAGGTGGCGGATGGCTCATCTACCATATCAAGGCATAGAAACCTGCTTTAAGTGAACATTTGCATTCTCTAGGAAAGACTGTCTGTTTTGCTTCAATCAGTGGGAAACACTGAGACTGATAAACAGTAGTTGGGCCTTGTTTCAAAGTAGTATCTAAGCCTTGGGGTGTGGATCAATACTCATACACAAATGTTAACCTTATTTGCTGCTTTAGACAACAGGCAAGACACATAGACAGCAGGGTGCTTTATTATCATGTAAGTGCTAAATTTCAGGGATTATACAACTGAAAACCTTTCTTCAGAGTGGGTTTGTGTTACTTAAGAATAACATGCAAAATAAAGAAATCGCTAAAACTTCTTCAGCATTACTACTGAATAATTCATTTTAACTTGTTTTATGCTGCATATTATACTGTCTCTGCAGAGCTAGACTAATATCTAGAATTGTTGACTTCATGCTGACAAGTGTGACTGTCTTTTTCTTACAGAAGTTTTGGTGAATTTTATACTTTTGCACTTTGAATAGAAACATATTATTGTGAAAATGCCGTGTACATCATCATAGTGGATGTAGCTGCTTAGGTAAATTGCCTAGATTGTCACTGACAAACATACAATCACCTTAATACTGTTTAAACTAGAACTTCAGATATAATACCATAAAAATTGCATTCACAAACAAACTCACAATTGTTGTGAGCTATGAGCTTTGACCTTTACAGACTGTCAGCTTAGAAATAATGCATGATTATTTCCACAAGTCACAGCCTCAGTAAAATGAGACTCCTACAAGGCCTTCTCTTCGTGGTGTTCAAGCCAGATGTTCCTGCAAATATAGACAGGGCCAAATCAATAGCAAATGCCAAAAGAGGTTTTATTGATGGAAACGTGGCAGCATAAGCAGAACATGGGATACAGGTATCTAATTAACAACCCCACTGCAATGATCCTTCACATACACAGGGTATTATAATTAAGTTGGACCAGCACCTCTTTTGTTGCCTTCTTGAAGTAATTTTTTGTGACATATTTTTAATTAAGATGCTTCTCTGATAAATGACCAAAGTTTTCATTGTTTCTCAATTGTACTTGTACAAGATCAGAAAAACATAAATACGTTATTGCTTTTTTTAAGTTTGCCACCTTGTGAAGAATTGCAGGCATTTACCTCTATACAGAAAACATGTATAACCTTGACCATGGTATACTGCTGAGTTTGGTACACCGTAACATTCCTAAATTGTTGCTGTTATCTGGTCTTTATTAGAAAATGCTTGAGATCACTGGAAGGAGACCTCAGTATTTAATAATTTATCAGTACAAATACTGTTTTCTGTGGTGGAGCTGATGATGTCTATGTGTGCACTGTAAGAGCCTAGTTGAGTTTTGCATTTATAAATGAGCCTAAAGTTTTTAAACTGCTTACTTTACTGATTATGTTACTGTAATTTATCTACCGATGTATATTGAACCTGAACACTCTTAATCTTGGTTACTATGTATTATATGTATTTTATTTCATTTTAAACACAAGCTTTTTTAGCATTGTACATACGCAAACAACTCAAAAACAAAATAGTGATGTCTACATATTCTTGGGCAGGATAGATTCTGTACTGTAGTCCTTATTTTAATGGGGGGAAAAAACATGGATTTCTGCTTTACCTCAGTTATAAAGTGCTAGTAGCAACACATCTTGATTTACCATGGTAAAAAAAATCCAGGTGGTGGTTTGTTAGTTGTCTGCTGGGATCTTTAAAAATAAATTGTGTTACTCTACACCTCAGTGAAACTCAGGCTGTAAGACAAAAACAAACCTGGAATGGCCTACTTTTGCAATCACAGACGGGTATGCGATTCATCTGTTTTACATCTGATTGCAAAATGCCTAATTAAATATCAATAATGTCAGTTGAAATTCCCTGTGGGGTTTTATTTTCACGGAGATGTCAGTTTTCAAAGTTCCCTCTCTAAACAGAGAATTCACTGCAGCACAGAAATCAGGGAAAAGTAGTTGTCCTAAAGCCTCCAGTACAGTACCTGCCTCTCTGCCTGGTCTCAATCAGAACCCCCTCTGTGTGGAATAGAAGTGCCTCAGCCTCGGTAACGATTTTTCCCGTGTTGACAAGTCACAACATGGAGATCTACAGCTCGGAGAGCAGCCCTTTGGCTACACAGAGCCCTGCTTGCACTGAGTAATAGCAATCTCACAGGAGTAGCAGGCTTTCAGCTGGCAGCAGTTCATACGGAACAGCTCGCCGGTGCAGCTGGGAAAGACAGAGCAGAGTGGAGAGGGAGAGAGGAGCTGGTTTGGTGGTAGCAGTGGAGATAGAGGGAGGGAGGAAGTGGAAAGGAAGAGCTGTTAAGAGCTTTGGGCGGTTTCTCTGTTGTTGTACCACACAAGTGCATCCAGGCCCTGCAGGACAAGCCTTTAACAGGCATGAGGGATGGAGAGCATGAGAGGAGAGGAGGAGGTGGAGGTGGAGGTGGAGGAGGAGGAGGCAGCGGTGGTGGATGTGGTGGTCTGGGGAGCTGAAGCCGGCCAGTTGTGCCAGACGCCTGCTCTAAACAGGGATGTAATTTATTGCTGGACTATGTCTCACGTTTCACTCCTCGAAAGACGCGAAAATTACACTGTACGGAGATAAAGAAGCTTCTCAATTGTCTTAGAAGAAAGACCTGCCTGTGGGCTGTGAAGAAATTTTGCAGTGGTTCATCTTTAACTAGTGAAGGAAATTGTGGCGCATTGGCATCAAGTGGCATCTATATTTTGTGTTACTTTTGCCAACCTACTGCTTTGTTACATATGACGTCTTTATGAAACATGTTAATTTGGTCTTCGGTATGAGCGCATGTATATTTTTCTAGGGGGCTTAAATGGCCTCTAGCCAACATGTTGATCTTTGTCGCCCTCGCTCAATGCACTCTGCACAGCACAGTGCTATGAAATGACCTCACTTCCTGTGTGGGTAGAGGAGGGCAGGAGGCCTCTTACACACTCATGCACACAGACATTTTCTCTCAAGCACAGCCTGGCTCTAGTTAGCCTTTAGTGCACTAGGCAGGCTAACCCGTCTCTCCTGGTGTGGAAGTGTTTCCACATTGCACATTTAGGCAGTCAAGAGCAAGACACAGGCTAATGTCTTTAACTAGCCAGACTAACAGCTGTGTGTCTGCAGCTTTTTGGGGCCTGGATCAGTTTTATAGGGAGATTAAAAGTAGAGAGAAGGAGGGGGGACTGTTACAGACACAGGATAGTAGGACCATAAGGCAGTGACAGCTATCTTGGGGAAACAATATATCACCTCTAAAAGGAGAGTGGAAGTAATTGGCTGCGCGACAAAAATCCTGAGAAGTTAAAATCATTGATGTGATGTCACCTCTGAGAAAGCCACTGTCAGTGCAGGGTGAGGTTATTTATGATCCTGAAAATGCAGGTGAGCATCTTGACTAATTCAGTGTTGTAGAGGTTTTCCTATTTTCACAATGTAGCTGTAGCTTCTCCTAGTGCATTAATGAATGAATATGAGTCAGGTCTCCTCCTTTCATTGTTTATCAAGAGCATTTGGTCATTTGAGTTTGTCCTTGTGCTGGTAATGGGATTAGCTAATCACTGGATATTTCATTCTGAGTGAGGACCCTGTATCTCCTGCTGTCTGTAAGGACTACAACCACAGGCAGCAACAAATTAATATGTACATATTAGCTGAGTAGCATGATCAATATAAGGTAGGCATGAGTTGAATCAGATGGAGGCATGTTGCCACTCTCTGCAAGTGTTTTGAATAGGGGCCATGTTGGTTCAGATTGCCTTGTCATTAATCCCTTGTACTCTACAGGGGAGTGGTCAGCGGCAGATGTATTTGCACTTCCTCCAGAAGGTTTTCTAGATTAGCACAAATCCTCACAGAAAAAAACATTTAAAAACCTCATTTGGCATGCACAGCCGGACTTTGGGCTCATAACTGGCCAAAGACAGCCATCCCTCCCTCTACGTCTCATTCTCTCTGACTGGCTTGATGTGTTGTATTTTTTTTCACCCCCCACCTTGCGTTTCTTAGATCTTAGCCCCATGTTGTTTTGGACAGGATGCTGTAAATGTTAGGAAACTCTATTCTGTCATTTGCATGTAGCAAGCAGCCACTTTTCCAGTTTCAGTGGTTTGACCTTGTTGTATCAGCCAGCCAGGAATGAGATCATCAGAGGAGTAGACGAGAAGCTGACATCTCTCCTCCACCTACCCAGGGCTTTAAGTGATGGTTGTCATAGCAATCATTATGCCACAGAACAGACTCAGTGGGTGAAGGATGGCTTTGAATGCGGCAGCCTCAGGTCACCACCTGGTTATGACAGAACTGATAGACCTACTGTATGAGGGTTAGCTGCAGTACACATTTGGCATAAAGTAAAAACACATATGCACACATCAAATGTCTGGTTCATATAGATTATAGCCTGGGATTAGAACTGCTCAGGCACGGCCTGTCGTTTTTTAATACCTTAAAGAAAGCAAGGCAGGTACTGGTATAACAGAGAGGGAAAGACCAGCATGGGGCGAACAATGGCTCTCATTCCCATCAGCTGCCTGGACCAGCATTTAGCATGGAGATTGAAAACGGAATAAGCCCCCCCACCCCCATTTCTCCCTGGACCTGCATGTAAATGAGGTTAGCGGTTAGTATTTCCTGCTGTGCCACAGCAATTCTTCTACCTCTTTCTCGCTCTTTTTCCTTTTTTTAAATAATGGCCTGAAAGTGCTCCCCCTTTCCTGGGGTAGGGACCGGGACCAATCCTGATTAGTGTCCCTGTCCTAAGTGACAGGCTAAAATCCAAGCAGGCACTGCCTTGGGAGCTTCTGCCAAACAGCCGTCAAACCGATAGTACCATAAAAAAGGCACCCCACCTCCCCACTTCTCAAGATTCTCTCTCCCTTTGGTCCCTCGCTCTTCTGCTCATTCTCCCCTGCTGTCCTTTCTGAATGTCTCTAATAGACACTGACTCTATCACTCTAACACTCCTATTTCCTTACCTACATGCATACACATAAAATTTCTCACTCTACCCCCACCTACAACCGGACCTTTATTTTGTACCGCTTGGTGAACTGGCTGCTATAAAGCAGAGTGTCCCTTTTGCCAGTAGAGTGATTTACAAACAATACATGGATGCTGTACACACTCCCACCTTCCACCCTCCTACTCTCTCTCACTTTTCTTCCACAGATACACAATCACCCCTGTGAGTAGCTTCAGTATGCCAGAAAACTACGCAGCAGGGTGATGGCCTGTTTTTTTCACACTTATTCCAAAGAATGTATCTATCTATCTAGTGATCTAGAGGATGCTAGCACGACATTTACATTTTGGCTGAGTGACAATATGTTGCAAATTACTTCTCTCTGTCAAAGTAACTTGACTAGTATATCAAACATTTTGTAATTTAGTTTTCTGATATTTTTTTCTTAACACTAATACTACTCTAATTAATAATTCCTAGAACCGGTCATTTTTTTAACCTAGGACATCCTAAAACTGTAATTGAGATGTATTTATTACAATTTGGCCTGAGTTATTTTATTTGATTTAAATACACATGGGATTTATGTTAGCTGGATAGTTGAAGGCATGTGCTAATTACTAGTTTCTAGTATAAAAGCTCTGGCAGGTGTTATGTCTCTATAGACTACTGAGTTATGTTCTGAGTTTAATAGTATGGCAATGTATAAGAAAAACTGTGTACATGGTTCTTTGCAACATAAGGACTGCAACACAGCAAAAGGATCTAATTATATTAATGAGCATGTAATACTATCAAGTACACGCTAAGCCAGCAACCTATCACAAGTATTTATAGAAATAACATTTTAATTACATAAACGTGTGCTAAGTGTGATATGTGAGGACAAATATGTCACAAGCACAGTATGTTGTTTGTTCTTACACGTGGATACAGTACATGGATGGGTGTATAGAAGTTTTTTTTTTTTTTATTCCTACATGTAGTCCTTAAAGGTTGCTGCATGTGTTTGTCTGATTTCAGTACAACAAAGAATGATGCCGCCCACGTATGCCTAATCATATGAGACAGAAAGGCTGAAGTCCTTTATGAATATGAACAGCTCATCCTCACAACACAAGAGATTGGTCTGTTGCGTAAAGTTTCTATATGCTATAATGAGGAACCCTATTTATCAACACGAGTTAACAAAAGTGACTCGGCTGTATTTTAAAAGGGAATAGGGAACATTTATTTGACAAATTGTTTGCTGTGTGTATAAATAGTATGTAAATGATCCAGCCAAAAGCAAAATATTGTTTTTAATGCTACATGCTGTATGAAAGAAATGCATTTGGGTCATTTAGTCTTAATTTGTTTGAGGGTAACCTGCCATCTTAACAGCATCCTTCTCAATACGCTACTGCTTCTTGAAAAATGAAAGGATTGTGTTTTGGCTGGTCACAGGCTGACTTGGCATCTGGCTCTACAATAAATGGAGTGTTATGATTCATGAAAGAATGAAATTCTGGATAGACTATGTTTTCACTGAAAATAAAGAAACATTGTGTTGTATTTTGAATCTGCAAGACATTCTACTATAAATCATTAAAAGCATAATACATGAAAAGCTTTACTCGGGGATATATCACATTAAGGCAGTGGAAATTAGGAGAGATATAATGACAAAGCAATATGAAAGCATTTAAATAGATTTCGCGCTTTTCATAATCATGTGACCAAGGGACCACGTTTTTTGCTGGTCAGCACTTTTATATCCGGGGATTATATTTTTCCTGCTGGAATAATTCCCCCTGCTAACAGCTTGCTGAAACGAACCTAACCTGTTCAAGACGTATTTCTTTACACTGGATCCCTAGATGAAAGCCACATAAACCAATAAATCCTTTCTATTAAGTTTATTCTAGCCTCGTAAAATAAATATGTTGCTCTTTAACATTTAATATTTTTAAACTGCTTTCACTATTTTAATAGCTATTTTTCAGTATTTTTGTAAATCATCATTGTAGGTGTAAATCATGTTACAAGTTTTTCCAATTCATTCAATGGAGAGGTTAAATTGAATAGCTTTCAAAGATATGATGAGCTGTGTACAACCTTGTTAAACATTTTTCTCATGGATTTCTAATGGTTTGGATTATTTACCAACACTTGTCAAACAGATGCTGTGTTAAAGATATTAATGACTTTGTTGAATTTATCTCCTTGAATTAGAATCTATGGCAAGTCAGCGCTAATCAGTGATCATTAGTCATGAAAGCACTATAACCTTTATATATGGCTGGGGATTATGATGGGTGTTGGTGTCCAAAGCCCCGCTGTTTTGAATCACTCTAATGGTGTGATATTTTTTGCATGAATATTATTGATAAACTGATAACTCCTACTAATGATTTTGGTAATAATGTAAGTATTTCAGATTCATCAAAATTAATGCAAAATCAGTGAACAGTTTGTCAAGTGATTTTGATAAAACATTATACATTATACTGTGTGTTCATTGTATATTCTTTATTTATTTACAATTTAATTTCTGATGAGAGAACTTCACTTAATTTTGTCTATTTGCATCACAATGGTGAACTTGCTAATTTTGCTGCTTGTGTAAATACCTAAAACATAAATAAAGTGTGGTGCATTGATTTGGTAGTGATTGACACAACATAGTTGAAATGGGATTTAGCAAGCAGAAATGGGAAATGCCAGTTTCATGTAATCAATGTTTTAAAAACTCTGATGTGGTTTTTGGGAGAGTGACAGTAAACACGGGCCTGTTTTCACTCATGAATTAGTGTTATTAGCACGATATTGCAGTTTGTTTTCAGGCCTGGACTTCTAATGGTTGCTTTTCAATGGGTGCCTTTAGTGAGTTTAGAAATTAGATGCAGTGTGCTGTATTGCTATTTCTGGTTGATTGGTTACTCAAGGAGTCTTTGCCTGTAAATATTTGACACCACGTTCACACATTTGCGAGAGGATATTGCAAAAGCAATAGAATTTGACTACTGCTGCTCAGTAATATAGTGAAAATATAATAAAATTAGTTGTAAATGAAGAAATCACAAAGTGTACAGCTGTCTACATTTTACCCAGGTATGTCCATAAAACAATGTTCTCCAAGTTTATGCCATTGACGCATCTCTTCTGTCTTTTCGACATTTTAGATCCATAGCTTTGATGACACATCCTAGGTTAGGAGCAAGACGATTTTGTAACATGAGAAGCTAAAAATGGACGAGAAAAATAAAGCAAGGGGTAAAGTGCAATTCATCTGCAATAAGAAATTTCAGAGGTCTGGGGCTCTCAGTCGTCTCATTCTCTTCCAAGAACACTTCTCCTTCCTGTTTCACCTCTGGCATGGCGCCCAAAGTACCCACAAACCACGGAGGCCAACGCCGAAAATACACAGATGGTAATTTGCACTACATTTCAATACGACAACCACTATTATATATAGCCCTGCTGTCTAAACCCTGATCCTCACTGTGAATATCATCTCACCTCAGACTGTTACAAAAAGATGGGCACATTATGTCTTTGTCACAGACCGTATATTGGACAGAATAGTACAGAAAGTTGACTTTGAAACACAGTTTTCTGATTTTTCATACTGTTATGGTACCTTGGTCCATACAACTCTTTTGATCAAGATATCAGATAAACAAACATGTAGAGTTAAGATTTGATATAACATTTGACATCTTGACCCCTGTGTGTGTGTGTGTGTGTGTGTGTGTGTGTGTGTGTGTGTGTGTGTGTGTGTGTGTGTGTGTGTGTGTGTGTGTGTGTGTGTGTGTGTGTGTGTGTGTGTGTGTGTGTGTGTGTGTGTGTGTGTGTGTGTGTTTTACAAAAAACAGTAATTTTATAATCTTTTGTCTTTTTTTTAAGCAAGCCTCTCCAGAAAAGCTCAATTTTCAGGGTTATTGTCACGATACATTACCCATCTTGTCTTGAGTTTCAGCTGAGGACACACACTCTGACATTATCCTGTAAAATACCTTGAAACTTTGAAATAAAGGTGGCCTGTCCAGCTTAGAGGCAGCAAAGCAACCTAAAACTGTGTTTCATGCAGCCTGGGGAAATTGTGGCCCACAGATCACCAGGATACCAAGGATTGGACCTGGCCTAGCTTCTTCAATACTACAGTACATGACACCATCCAGCAAGACACTGTGTATTCCATTGTTTTACTGTTGCATGAAACAACATAAACTGTGCTCGTGGCATTCTTGTCTGTGTGAACATGATTTAGGACCTCAGACATATGTTTGTTTCAAAGTGTTTATTTATTGTGCCAACTCACACCTTCAATATGATTTTGTTGATTCTCGGAAAACAGCCCTTTTTCATCAGTAAGTTGTAAAACCTACTTGGTGTGTTATGTCAAATACAATGGGTTATTTGAAGTACAGTACATTTGTTGATACAGTGTTTAGTTTTTTCATGGCTGTTAGAGAACATCATTTCATTTGAGCCTTAGATGTCTGTGGGCTAAGTGTCATGGCTTGACAGACCAGGTGAGTCTGTCTGGAATAACAGCAGGACAGAAAGTACTGCAGACATTTTGACAAAGCAGACATTACAGCTAGAAAGTTTAAATAATGACTTTACAAGTGAGGGCTGTTGAGTTTTATGAATTACAAGGTTAAACACCTGCCTCTCTCAGCAGACACACCCCCAACATTTGAGAGCAGTTCATATTGAGGAGAGAATTTTATTATCCGCTTGAAACTTACATTTATCCACTTACAGATTTATGAAGTCATTCAAATTTGGCCAAGTGGTTATTAACACATCTTGCAGTGCAACAGTTTCGGAACATCTATTTATGCTTTACCTAAATGTTAAATTTGTAGTTATGTTATGTAGCTGAAAGTAAGAGGGAACAAGATGAAGGTAGTGATGTACAAGAATGGGGGGAAAAAACATATGTACAGTATATGAAAGAGATCAAGAAAGGAAGAGATTATGGAAAAGGAGGGGACGTGATCCTGATCCAGTGTGTCCCAATTAATGGAATTACCTTCCTCCTCGGGAGAACTGTTAGTCATTTGCAGAGACCTGAGCTTGCCAGTAGAGCATCTCTCCCACCATATTGTCCAGCAAGCACTAATAAGGCAGCCCTGACCGCCGGGCGCACTCATTAGCATAGCCCCGCGGCTGTGGCAACCCCCGCCAGGGCACAGCCGGACACTTAATTACTGCTGCGGCTCCTTCTTCACTACATTCATACTCACCGCCTTCCTTCCTATGTCCTCACCTCCTGCCCTACCTCCTTAACCCACCCTAAACACATGCACATGCTTGCACATCCTGCTGTCACCCCCTTCAAAGAAGGGGAAACTGTAAGGCTAAACATAATGGTGATGTAAATGTGATTACTTTAGTCTTGCTGTATTTAGGCCATCTTTTTATGTCATTTAATTTTTTTTGGCTTTGTGGTCAACATCTATGCAATTTAGTGACTTCCAGAATTGCACTACCTCTTCTCCATCTCCTCCTCCCTCTCTCTCATTGCTATATTAGCTCTTGGGCATGGCTCTCCTTTTGACATCAGCACAGTATTGATGCACCTACGTCCAGCCTTAATCGGCTAATGGCCTCTTCTTCTTTCCTACCTAGCCAAATCAACCCCTCCCTTGACCATTCCTCTATCTGTCCCTACCGTTCTGCGTCCTCTGCCTCTTGCCTGTCCAGGCCTGAGGTCAGTGAGGCCAATTTTCATGCGTGGCTAAGTCACAGAGTAGCTTTGTGTGTATGTGTGCATGAGAGAAAATATGTTGGTCAGCAGCCTTACACAAGTCATGTGGCGTGTGACCTCTTGATCTACCTTTACTCTAGTCCCTTGCTCCTCTCCCTTCTCTAAGTTGCACCTTCCTTCTGCCAGCGATCAATCTGTGCGACATGGCTAGCTGAAGTCCAGCCCGGCTTCTTTGCTGAACATATTAATGCACATACTGTACAGCATAGTGAAACAGTGAACAAATCTACTACCTGAACTGTCCAACTGTTTTTAGCTGTTCCTCAGCCTGCGCTCCCCAGCTCAAGTCAACAAAATAAAATGATTAACTTGATTGTGTTTGTAACTGTGTTGCTAAATAAAAGTTAGAGTAGCTCAGTGTACATCTGGTCAAGCAAAAATGATTATTTAAGGCCAGTTCTCTTTTCTGATGGTTCTGTCCTACATTTGGAGGAAACATGTGCATTTAGCCTGAACTTTGCTTTGCTTTTATACAGCTCCCTTTTTGTATTGTGTACTGTGGTGGTGCTATATATGTGTGGCCCAAAGAGACAATCCCCTGCCGCTACACCACTGAATCAGCCTTGTGTGAGTGATAACACATCCAGACTGCTGAGCACCCTGCAGCTGTTTGTCTCAACATGCAAGTCATCCCCGCCATTACACCACTAAATGGTTCCCTTTTAGTGGCAGACGCTCGCCCGGCCTGTATCTCCATGCCTCCATCACTGGGGGTGGGGGCTGCAGTTACTGTCACTGAGCCAGTCACCACACTGGAGGCAAATCCAGTTGACTGTGTGACACAAACATGCAGTGGTGGAAGCCTCCAGCATTACACTACATCTCTGGCGAAGGTATTGGCAGTTTAGGCATGTATTCAAGTGCATATGTTTGTTCCTTTGCGTGTAGTGGGCACACAGCAGCAGTCGCGAGTACAGAGCCAAGACGAAGCCCCTTGGAACATGGGCCAGAGACCATGACCTTGGGAAATGTCATTCCGCCCACGGGGGTGGCTCGCCTGTGACACACAAAGCCATGGTATTGGAGTGCATCAGTGCACAGTAACACTCAGAAGCCTAGTGGTGTAGTGTTGCGTTCAGCTGAACCTAACCCTGAGGTTTAAGAGTGAACCTTGGAAGCAAGCGAGTTCAGCCTCAAAGCTGAGACCTTGGGTCAGCAATCTAGCGATTTCCCTCTAACCACATTACAGCCATTAGTGGCTCTTGTTGCTTTTCACATGTCACATGGAAATGGGTCAAGCCCTGCCCTGCGTGACTCACTGGTGCTTTCTCCCTCTTCCTCTCCCCATTCCTGTTAACACTACCCAGGTGCCAAAATGTCTTCAAGGAGCACGGAAAATTGGGTTCACAATCTGCACATTTTCATTCACCTTTAGAACAGTGTGAAGAGATGAGAAGGGTCATCAGGCTCTGCCTTTTTTTCTTTGTTTAGTGAGTTTATTGTCTTATTGCTTATTAAGGGTCAAACATGCTTTATACAGAAGGCCACAGACTAGCTCATCTGCAGATGAGTGTGCGGTCGGTGTGTTCACACTCACAAGGCTCATTGTTGCTCTTTGACAAGTGAGCACTGTGGGCCAGTCTATGGCAGCACAGGAAGGCTGTTGTAGAAGAACTTTAACATGACCTTTCTGACAGTTCTACATTTATAAATGTTGTACAGCTGTGTTGAATTTTACTTTTTATCTTCTTTTGTCTGTCTTTAATATATCTGTCACCTTAATACGGATGGATTTTGGACAGAATAGGTAAAAAAGGTACTAGGGAGAGGATTCTTTGTAGTCATTGAGAGCTGGTATGTCTATAAAGCGGTGTCTTCCAAGATTTCAGCAATACACACATGGTCCTTTTGAGCAGTGTTCATTTTGTTATTGGGAAAGTTTGAATGGGAGCTGAGAGGTGATCTAATCATGTTCCACAGCCCTGTGACTGTTTGCAAAGTATTTAAGAATAATAATCAGTTTACTGTACCTGTGCATCCATACTCCCAATGTATACATAATTTTATGCATGAAAAATAATTAATTTATGCTGCACTAAATGGACTTCTTCATGTTTGAATATGGGATCATATGTAATCATTATCACATAATGGCTTGTGTTTTTTGGTGCCTCCTGTTTTCTGACTGTTGCTTATGTGTTTCTGTAAAATATTATATGAAAGACTGTATGTGTGAGAAGAGATAGAGATATAGGTTTTTTTAAGTTTGTGAACTCTTGTTTGATATCTGTTGCAACAGGAGAGTGCTGGTCATAGTGGGCTGTGATTGTGGACACCTTTTGTGGGCCACAGTGATCCACCCTGGCCAGAAGTAGAGCAACTAATGATCCCAACAGGTTGCTCGGCCAAGTTGCCGGGCAACTATTTTGTCCATGTCTGTAAACGGAGAGCAGATCCATCCAGTGTGTTTAGGGTCACAAGGGTGAAGGTTGCCTTGGTGTATGTGGATATATGTATATTGGTGCATTAGTCATTTTGAATAATTCTTTTGTTTCCTTGTGTGTTGCAACTGTGTGAAGGCCCAGTTTTCTCAGAAATCTGAGCCAGCTTCTCTTTATCATGTTTGTGAGGTTGTGTACAATAACCCAAGGAGGAGAAAAAACTCTGTTTTGACATTTTGTTTTGCCCAGGCTTGGTGCTTTTGACATATTCTTATGGAGGTTTGTTAATATGTATCAGGAATATTCACTTTTCTTTGTTCGCCCTTGTCTGGCAAGCTGTAATGTTTTGCTTATGAATATTGATACATGAAGTGTATATTAATGACCCTTGGTGACCTTAACCCTATCCTTATTGGCTCCCTGGTGATATCTGCAGGCTCATGAATATTAATCTAGTTCTGTAACCTCCATTACCCTAATCTTTGCTGTCTAGCCTCCCAGAAGGACCGGTTGTCATGGTAACCCCTTTACTAGGCTCTTCCAGACCAAGGGTGGGAAAAATATGGTTAAAAAAACGACATAAAAATATGAATTACTTAAACATCTTAAACGCGCCTTCTGGACAACTGCTATTATATAAGAAAGATGTTGAATTTATGTTGGATAGGATTATAGTTGTCAGCTTGCTAGACCCCAAAATGTGTATCTGAAAGCGTTAAATGTCGAGTTGACATGGCTCTCAGGCAGGTACAATATGGTGCAATTCCCTAACTAGGTGTACGAAAATGAAATTAAACAAGAAGTGTATAAAATAATGCTTAATATTGCTTGCACAGCTCTTATATTTTATGTTTTGTTATTTTCCAGATGTGGACAGCAATGAGGAAGGAGGGCCTGATAGCAGTCCTGTGGAAGAAGAAGGCTGGTTTGGGAATGCTTCTGACACACGTTCAGAGTCCTCGTCCTATGGAGATACCCAGGATGACCTCCTCCTACCCAGGGGCTCCTCTCCTGATGACCAGCCTGGTGTTGGTACAGGGTCTGGGGAACACGATACCTGTGGAGGTGAGAGCTCACTCGTCCATCGTGCCTCTTTGGAACTTCTTGGACTGGACGGAGGAGCATTCTCGGCCCAGGACACACTCTCCTCAGTGGTGACATCACTGTATGGTGAGGCAGCATCCCGTGCCCTGGGAAAACCCCTTAGCAGCAATCTACGGCGACTTCTTGAGGCAGGTTCACTCAAACTTGACACTGGGGACCTCCTAGGTCGGTCATCTAGGGGAGGTGCTGGAGGGGAGTCTCCCCCTATAGGTCTAGCGCCACCTTTGACCCTCTCCCCGTCTTCCCACCATGCCCAACAATTAAGTGCTCTTGCTCGAAAACTGGCCAATAACAGCAACAGTGGCTCAGCCTCACCTGCCTCCTTGGCACCCTCACTCACCAACATTAAGCAAGAGCCCCTTGACCCCTTTAACTCTGTCACTCCTAGCAACGGAAGTGGCTTTGTATGGGCAGGTGTTGCAGATAAATGGCCACCAGCCAGCTGCTCCACGCCCTGTGGCTCCAGCCTTTCTCCGGACTCCGCAATTCAGAAGTTAAAAGCAGCAGCAAATGCTGTACTACAAGATAAGAATGCCGTGGCATCCTCTTCAACAACATCTTCCTCTTCCTCCACCTCAGCCTCATCTGCAGTGCCCACTCTTGGAGGGAGTGGTAGGGGAGATGACATGGTGCGCTTTGATGCCTTCAACTCTCCGTTTAGCCCGCAGTCAGCTAGCTCCACCCTTGCTGCACTTTCCAAGAAAGTCAGCGAGCGGACCCAAGCCTCATCAACGGCCAGTGCTGCTACTGACCACCAAACCCCAGCAAGTTCCTTTTTGTCACTTGTGTCAATGACCTCCTCTGCTGCTTTGCTCAAAGAGGTGGCAGCTAGGGCAGCAGGAAACCTACTGGCAGAGAAGAAGGAGGGTTCCCCCTTGGCAACTGCTGGGGTCCTCCAAGAGGATGTGAAGCCCCTGCTGGACACGAACCAGAAGACCCCTACACCCTCCACACCCACCCAGAGCTTAGAGTTGTTGTTGCCTTCAACACCAAAGGGCCGAGGCAAACCCAACAGTCAAGCAGGTAATCTAAACATTACAATCCTGTAATACTATATGCTTAATATAACTAAAAAAATATATTAGTCTTTTGCTAAAACTAAAACACTTGGTACATCTGTACCCTTATGTGGAATCAAACAGAGACATCAAATACTGTTTTAACTGGACTTTATCTCCATTCACTATTCCCGTTTTAAAAAGGAATTGGACAAATTTAAATGAAGTTCAAGAGTAAATATTTGCTCCATCATAATACTACTTCTCCCAATCCATCCTACATGCCGGAAGTCTCACCCCTGATACCACGGGATACAAGTTAAAACTGTGCAGCCTCAACTACTAAAAAAAGTCATTTCTGTCATTGTATTGGAGTAGCAGGTTCAGTTGCCAAAGTACTGTCAAGAAAAATCACAATTCTGAACCTCCATGACATGTTTTATCTAGTTTTGTAATGGTTTTGTTCTCACCTCACTGGGGCTGAAGTAGCGAGTAGTGTAGCCTCAGCCTAACTGTCAGCCGAGCAGAAAGCATAGCCAAGAGAAAACAGCCCTGGCTGGCCTTGTAGTCTGGGAAATGGTCTGTGGGCTCGACGGGGGGTTCCGACTGAGACCTCACTGCCTTCCCAGACCAACTCGTTTGTGCTCGGATGTGCGTGCTGCCAAAAGGGGGCTGTCAGTGTGTGCTCTGCACAGTAGGGAGCCCTGGAGTCCATATCCATCTCGGCAGCCTCCTCCTGGCTTCAAACCCCACTAACCAGAGCCCTCTGTACTGATCAGCACAGCAGACTTAAGGCCAAACACATCATACTTTCCACTGACTGGATACAGATGCGTGCACACTCTCTGTCGTTCTCTCCCCCTTTTGCTCTCTCTCTCGCTCCTCTCTCAGCTACTCAGTGGTCGTGCAGTATGTTCTGTGTACTCAGATGTAGACACATAACCTAAACAAGGGCGCGCAAAAAGATCTCCCTCGTACACAGGGAGAGAGAAATCCTTAAAGTGCAGGCTCTGACTAAGTAGCCTGTAGGGAGAGCAGAATATTTCAGGGAGGTGGATGAGTACTTTTGAGGGATTGTGTCGCAACCCCGCCAAATCTAAAATGGCTGGATCAAATTGACTTCAGACAGATGAGGCAGTTGATGTAATATTCTGTGATCTGCATGCTAAAAAGGGGTCTGCTGTAACCCGTGAGCCGTCAAGGTCGAGCAGCGCTATAAAAATGCAGGTAGTTGTTTGGTCGCCAGACTGAAAAATGTGACCTTGATTATTGACTGTCATGTCTTGTTTTATTGTCGTCCCCTGCCAGTTCCAGTATTAAATTGTGTTGCGGTGGTATGTTCTGCACTTTGTCTATGTAGGCAGCACAGTCTTTTTTTTAACATTGCTCTGGTAACATGGGAAGCAGACATGTTAAGTAAGATAAAGGCACAAAACACACACACATTTCCTCTCTCCCGGTTTTATTTCTGCCTCACTCGCCTCAACTTAGAGTAAGCAGAAGTCATTTCTGCTTTGTGATCTCTGCTGTGTTTGGAGAGGCTGGGCCGCAGATGGCAGTTTATTGTTGCAAATAGGCAGTCTCGAGGTTTTACACCTCAGGTCAATGAATGGCTGAGCACAGTAATTTCACCAAACACTGATTACCAGATGTTTTTCAAGGAACGGCACTGGAATACTTATGAAGCCATCCTGACAGGCCCTTGTAGAATTTGTAATGCAATCATGCCTCTTTCTAATAAGACCAATTAAACAGTAATGGATGCCAGATATGAAGCCAACAACAATAATCGAGATACTAAAACATGCTTGAGTTTTTACTTCCATTGTTCCATGCTCTCAGCTGGCATTTCCCTTGATAGTTTTTCCAATTACGTGTGAAGACGCAGACCTGTGGATACTGTTGTCTGCATTTTGATAGGCATTGTTTTTATCTCCTTGCATTCATAATGCTTCTTGAATGTTCCATGTAAAAGGCAATAATAACATGCAATCCCCTCAAGGCTCACCTGAGGATGGTGGAAAACCATTCCAATGTCCTGTGTGTGGACTGGTCATCAAACGCAAGAGCTACTGGAAGAGACACATGGTCATCCACACAGGCTTGAAAAGCCACCAGTGTCCACTGTGTCCTTTCCGCTGTGCTCGCAAAGACAATCTCAAGTCCCACATGAAGGTGAGATCATATGGATTCATCTTGTGACCCTTAGCACATTGTCAGCCGAACTATATAATCTTTAATCATTACTGATTAGGGATCTTGTAATGCAATTAACATGAAAAGACATGAATGCTTTAGTTAATGTTGCTTTGTTCCCATTAGATACAAAATTAATCACTAATGTTCTTCTCGTCACTAATAAATATACTGTAACTATAATGAAACAAATGATTTTCTGTTTTTATTTTGGCACCCTGTGGTGGTACAAAACCGAGAGGCTTCACACGGAAACCTGTCCTCTTTCCTCAGGTACATCAGCACCAGGACCGGGGTGAGACTTTTCAGTGCGAACTTTGTCCCTTTACCTCCTCCCGTCACTTCAGCCTGAAGCTTCACATGCGCTGCCACCAGCACTTCCCTCGCACAGACGTTAAGGTGAAAGAGGAGCTCACCACCGACACCGAGGGCGAGGGGTCTCTGATAGGTGATAGTGGCTCCACGGACATAAGAGGGGCTGAGGTGTCCCCACTGCACTCAGACACTCGGCAACAGACATCCCCTCTAGTTGAGGCGTCCTCCAATCATGTCCACATCAAGGAAGAGCCACAGGAGAGAGACCTGTCTGTGCTTTCCCCCTTTAGCATTTGTAGGGACCGTCCCAGCAGCAGTGCCAACTCTTTGGACCTACCTGGAGTTGGGCTAGGAGTTGGGGTCAGATCCAGTCCCAGTGGTCCAACCACAACCTCACTCTTTAGCCCAGACATAACTACCAAGACGGCTACTGATCTGCTTATGAAGCTATCAGGTTAGCATCATTTTTGTATCTTTTTTGCTTTTTTTAATAACTAGGAAATAGAGTCTGCCCTGTGGCTCATAACAAAATTGTTAGTGCTTGATTAAGCTGTATCTTTTAATTATTTGCTAATCCAAACCTGTATATAATATAAACAAATGATCCTGTTGGTGTCTATAAATGTCCACTAGCTTAAGCTTTTAGTATTGAATTGGTATTAAATTTAGATATTTTCTGCCAAAGCATTGACTATCATGTCTACTTTAGGTATATACTGTAGACAGTATATACAAATTGTGAGGCATAACAGTAGTGGAAAATTAATTCTTCTTTATTGCCACTGTCATTTTCCAAATGCAAAGACTGTATATGTCATTTTAAAGGTACATGAAAAAAACTATTTTTGCAGACACTCTACAAGCTTGACTTGTGTACTCCATAATTGTTTTGTTTTATTTGTGCTCTTCTCTCAGCTTGACTTTTTAAATCTATTTGCACTTTTCTTCAAAGCATTTCACATTTTAAGATTGAATGTGAAGTCATCCATTCTGATCTCTAGTTAGATGTTACCTCCGATTTGCTTAAGAGTTATTGTTCTGATCCTTAACTGTCACCAGAAATAACATTTGTAAGAAGTAAAAACTGTTTTATGTTTATCTTTTTAGGTCAAGGCCACAGTTTGTCTGAGCTCTTTTCAATGGTTTTTAAAACAATGGGAGCTTAAAGTTTCTAGTAGTTATATCAACCCTGTAGTGAATAGACAGTTTTACTTCTTGACAAGGGTTTAGAATTTTCATGAGCATCAGAGTAGAAAGAATTGTAAAGCTCACTTATTCTTTTGAAGTTGAATAGGTTTTGTGTTGTGTGTGTGTGTGTGTGTGTGTGTGTGTGTGTGTGTGTGTGTGTGTGTGTGTGTGTGTGTGTGTGTGTGTGTGTGTGTGTGTGTGTGTGTGTGTGTGTGTGTGTGTGTGTGTGTGTGTGTGTTGAGGCTATCAGACATGCCTTTACTTGTACACAGTTTTATTCGGAAACCGGTATTTCCCATGAGAATGATGGAAGGTTTAGTCTTTTCACAACTTTGTGGTGTACCTGTACCTTGGTGGTAACACTGTTAGGACAGCAGCCAAACAATTCAGCACTTTGTACAATGTTTTAAGGCTTTATTGGCCTAAAATAAAAATACTGCTTGGGTAATGACCAAGAGGAAAGAGCGAGCATCACCGTCATGATCAGCAGCATCGGCTGTTCAATGATTAGTTTTGTTTACCCACAGTTATGTCTTGTGTCAAGATAGTCAAGAATCTGTGACCTCAAGGCTTGAATTATGTAGCTTATTATTATTGTTAAGGTATCAGTGAGGTGAAACTGAAAGTCAGGATCTGTAATGATACAGCTGCTCAAGAACTCATTTTTTGTTAGTTACTGCACCTCAAAAACATATTTTAATGTTGTAGTTTTATCACTGGTAAAGTTGCATTGTGACATGAAATTGTCCTTAGCTTTGCAAAAATAATGATACAGCACTATTTTAAAGAAACTTGATGAACATGCTGCTCTAAGGTATACTAGGTCCAGTCTGTGTTTAGATGCATTTCACCATGTTGCAAAATATCAGAGGATGAGCTTGGAGACCGTGGCAAGATTGATGGAGAAAGGTTGACCGAGGTTCAGCTTCGGGGTCAAGGCTACGGCTGCCACTCTTCTACTTAATGCTGCGTAATTAGATTGAGATCTTGAGTAAGGATGGGAGGAAAAAACCCTGGGAACATTAGATTAATTAAAAATGTATGCATAATTCATAATTAAAAAGGAATTCATAATTTGAAATGATTAGCGCCCTCAGCACCATCCTGTGACCCTGCCAGGATGCATAGGGACTGGGCCTGCTTAGTTAACTCCCCCTCCATCTAGCATGGCCCGGCTCCACACGGATGCCCCCTGGGTCCCAGTTGAACTGCACTCCCAGACTGCACAATCAAGCCCTGGCAACTCCCAGAGGAGCCAAGATGGCTTCTTACAATGTCAGTCCAGTGTCAAGTGGCGGACATCTTAGTCAGGGCATCATTCAAGAAGCATAAGGGAGGACATAAAAAGGCAGGACGAGAGGATGTTGAACTTGAATGCATGATGACGGTTTTAATGAATACTGCTTCTTTGATCACAAAGTTCTCCCTTTGTCGGGTGGCAGAGTTAAAGATGGAGGGTTATGGAACTGAGAAGAACCATGCTCAGATCTTTGTGAGACTTATCCATGCCAAAGAACAGCCAGGGAGGAAGAGGTGAGGAAGTTCCTCCTGGGACCTCTAGACTCTATTTCTCTTGACCTCCCTGCCAACCCAGATTGAGTGTGTACATGAGCAGCTCATCCCTCCTGCTTTTACACTGCTGTCTCAGTGCCTCAATCCCACAAGGCCTATGGGGGGTGTTGTATAAAAAGCTGGAGAGAGAAAGATAAGAAAAGACAGATAAAGTGACAGCAAGTGAAGGAGAAGGAGAAAGAGGCAAAGGGGGAGTTGCATTCAGTTCCCTAGGCTTAAAGCCAGTGAACTCATCCTGACCTCTGACATAATAAGCATATCATTTTTTGGGTTGCCCTGCTTTCCATTGAGTGTTTTACTGGTACCCTTTGATTTTTATTCTCACATGCTGACACAACCGTTAGCTATACAGTGTGATCCACATTTTGATTCAGAGATGAAAGCCACCAAGGCACTTTGAAATGCACAGCCCCTACTCTGTGCCCAGTGGACCCCGAGTTAATAATGACAGTAGGCACTGCACAACCTCCAAACACCACCCTCACCCCCCGCTGTGGTGACACAGGCACAACGAGCTTGACCCTGGCTGGGTGTGAATAATTGGCATGCAGGGGGTTGTGGGAGGTGTTGCATCTGTCATGATGCTTCTGCAGTTGTCTTCTTTATCTTTGTCCTGGGAGACTTTCTCGCATGCATTGCTTTGTTACAATGGGGTGCTTTAGAGGATTTTTAGAAAAGACTATTTATTTTCAATTTATTTTGCAGCATCATGTCAGGATTTTAGTCAACAACTTTGAATCTATTATACTGTAGCTGTAATGTATGTGAATATCCAAATCAGCTGGAACAAGTGTAAAGGGTTTTACCTAGTAACCGTCTTTATGTTGAGTGAAACTCATAACAAGGCAGAACATTAACCTCATAATTCACAATGTTTGTATATTTGTTTGTGCGAGAGGCATGATTCATACATTTAGAGTGTGCAGCTTTTTTGACATGGAATGACACAGAACTGTGTTGTCTTTAGTTTTGTCCCAGTGAACATCTAGATCTACAATCTCTGTCACTTACTTTCCAGCTCTGCATGAGCAGATACAGGCAGGCCTTTTGTGTGTGACCTCTGGTCCATACATCCCCACTGCAGCCATCAGTATCACTGTCCAGTGTCTAGCACACTGTCAGCTATTGTTGGGTTCTCAACCTGCCCTACGTAGCCCTGTGCTTTTTTTTTTTCTTCGGGAGAAAACAGCAGCCAATTGTCAGAGGGGGAGCAGGCCGGCGTGACAGAGGTGGAAAGCTAATGAAGTTATTTGACGGCAGCCCTGGCCACGGAGCGAGAGGTGAGGCAGAGTGGACAAGCGCCTGGCAGCGAGACGGATGAGGCGCGAGAGAGGAGCGTGGCGAGGGGAGAGAAACGGGGAAGACAACAGCGATGGAAGTAGTGTTGGTGGCAGGTGTCAGAGGGGTGTGATAACATGGAGACAAACTGATAGTATCGTCAACCCTTAGCTACACAAGTAGCCTTACAGTATCATGCACAGGGACTGTCATTGGCCTGAGTATGTGCTCTCACAGGCAGGAAGCTCACAGAAGAGAAGCTCAGTCACCCACAGATGCCCATCGCGCTCTCAGATCTGTGCTCACTTCACAAGATGATCTGCCAGAGACTGAATGCTCATGATGCCATTGAGATTGTGAAATTCTGACAGACAAAAGGCTGAAGTGTAAGCTTGGCATAGTAAGCTGAATTGTTCATGTTGGTACTGTGTTTTGGCTTTTTGTTACAGAGCTATCAGCTTGGAGGAATAAAAAAAGTTGCCATTGGATTAGGCTACTAAATAATTCATTGGTCTCTGTAACATAGATTCTGAGTGGAAATACACTCTATTTATAGCGCCAATCCAAAAGTCACTGGCATGGTTTGACTTTGTGAGTGCACGTCCTGAGGTTGTTTTTGTTCTCACGAAGCCACTGAAGAATTTGAGAATCCCAAGTTTGCATCGAGACTGTATTCGTCAGTGGCTTATATGGTCTTAATGTGGCACAAGTTGTGTTTGGCAACACAAAGTAAGGATTTGTATTAAAAAGCCAACAAGCATGTATCTGTATGAGTAAATGTTAGTGTATTTTTGTGCGTTTGTGAAGCGGTGACCGAGTATGCTGTCCCTATCTGATCCGACATGGCCCAACACGCTTCTAATTAGAGGACGTCCTTCCAGGTGCTGACCAGGTTATACTTAGCCTGCCCGCTGACATCTGACGGTCTGACATTTCCAGCTGGTGCTGTGTGTGACCGTGCACTACTGCCCCTGAACTTTAAGGTCACCGCCACCGTTGCCCACCGCTCAAGCTCTTCCTTCTCCCCCACTTGAACTGCAGCCCCGGTCTTCTTTGGTGTGGTTCTGTGTCATTGTAGTCCTACGTGGGTGTTCAAAACAACAGAGCCTGGCCTCTTTCCTGCCCCGTGTCCCATGTCCCTCAGCCCAACATCCCTCTGGCATAGATCATCATTAATCAGAGGTGCTGGAGCCGGCACAGATTGATGATGCGGGTAGGGGGTGGCATGTCTGTGGCATTAGAGATGTTAGGTGAGACGGTAGGGTGAGGTGCAGAGCAGATCTCTGCTGGGGCCAGAGGAGACTGGACAGCACTCTGGACAAGAGTGATCGCCTCCGTTAGATCCATGCCCTGTGTGTGTGTGCGTGTGTGTGAGAGTCGTCTGCCAGAGTGTGAAGAATGTGAAATGTACAAGTGTCATTGCGTGCATCAAAACATAAAGATTTTGGTGACACACCTTCGCAAATAGAGATGAATGAACTACCATCTCTTGCTGATAATGGCTAATCAAACCACAGTGTTGCAAGTCTTTACAGTAATATGTTCTTACCCTAGAGCAGCAGTCGAAGTCGTTCTAGAGTCTCCATTTTCCTTCTCAGTTTCTCATCACCTTTCTTATCTTGTCTGTATTATGTCTTAAATGTGCTAAATAAGCAAACATCCCAGTTCATACCACTAGCAGCGTGTTGAAAGCATCTGATGTGCATCATGTCTGATGTCATGCAGCTGTCAGATGTAATGAACTCTGGGGTGACCTTGAGCCAGCTTATTAAAGTTTGGTTTAAATAGGCAAATCTATTTTAAATAAGTTGTGACTGATGTGATACGACAGGACTTTTGTATAAAAATCATATGTGCATTTCAAGCTTCAAACTCATATCAGCTAAAACAATGCAAAGACTAACTAACACATTTGATACACATTAACTTCATGATTTAGGTCCAAGAAGGGTTTTTTTTTTTAAGTATTCAATATTGTGAAAAGATGGATTCTTTGATTTGAGTCTTTAATGGACTGCACACACACACACACACACACACACACACACGCACACACACACTGGCATACGCCATGTATTTAAACCTGCCAGTCCACTTAGTGAAGCCAACACGTGGTTCCCCTAGTTACAGTAAATGGGATACCAATAAGCATCACACAGACCACTAGACTTAGTTTCAAAATGTATTTCTACAACTTTTTACAATGTTTTATAGTACTTTTAAAAGTTCAGCAGTTTTCTAAGCTATGGCGTGTGTGTAAATCATCATTTTAGCAGAGTGTAGTGGAACGTGCTAAAAGACACACGGACACGCTTGCCCTGCTGTTCTTTTCTTGGCGGCTATCGGAAGTTGCACCATGTCTAATTATTAATTATTCATCTAAGGCGGATTAGATGTGGCCCAGTTTCTCTTGAAGATGACTTTAGAGCAGAGGGATCCATGTGACGGTTCACTCCCTAACCTAGGGTACACACTGCAGCGATGGCAGATAAGGCTTCAGCTGATTGCTATCGCGCTACACAGAAATACAGGAATTAATTCATGTTGTTACATCTTAAGAGGATTCGGACGGTGTCAAAGGGAAGTAGGGATAAGAAAACTAGGTTTAAAGTAGAATAGTGCTAAGAATAAAGTGCATAGAAATTAATGGGATAGGGAGGGGGGGCAGTGTGAAGGAGAAAAGAAAGAGGAACTGGGAATTGGTTGAAGCTGCCCTAAAGGCTTAGTGGGAAGGACAGTTATGAGGTTGCACCCTCTCTGGAAGCCCAATGAATGCCAACTGTGGTGTCTGTTGTGGCAGCAGGGCTGTGAAATTCCACTTTGGACCATTTTATGTTCACACCAACCAAGAAGTTATGTTGTGAGTCCTTGTCACTCATACTAAGCTTGAGAGATCAATGCTATTGTATTGTAATAGCTCAGGTCTACAGCATTCATTTTTATATTCTGGCCATAGTTGTATTGGGTTCAATCTCTCCTCTCCCTTCTTTCTGCCTGCAGCGGCCAACCAGAGGGAGACACTCAAGTCTCCATTCCACCTGAAGGAGGAGCCCAAAGTGGAGGAAGCACTGAGCCCCAGACCATCCTCCCAGTCGCAGAGTCAGGTCCAGCCAAGCTTCCCTGTAGCTTTCTGCCAGGATGGTCCAACTGGGGTCACAGCAGCCACAGAGCGCCCGGGGCCTCTGAAGCAAAGGGAGCAAAGCCCCATGGCGAAGAACAGCTTGCTGAGCCAAGACATCAGCGTGAAAGTGGCCTCTGAACTGTTGATTAAGCTTTCAGGTAGTGTGTGTTTACCTATCCCTGTGTAGTAAGTTTGTGAGGAAAAATTGAGGTAGACTATGTGGTTAATGCAGTTGTGAACACAATTCTATATGAATCTATAGCAACGGTATCTGTGGTCCAGACCTTGAATATCTATTACATGCATCTACACCTAATGGAAACATATTTAAATATGCAAAACAACCAGATCACTATATACAGAAATATGTCTAGTAAAAAAACGGCCATGCCTGCACCTTGTCATTGATATTTTTCGTGCTGGTCAGCTGCTTGAATTTCACATCAGCCAGTAGTGTCTCGAGAGGTCAGCTGTAGCCCAGAGGTTATGACACGGACTGCCATACAAGGGTTCTGTTGTCTTCTAGCATGGCACACCAAACCAAGCTATAATTGGGGGCTGCTCAAAGGTGAGCAAAGTGAAAAGCCATATATGGTGAAATAGACTTTTTTTTTCTCAGGCCCATGCTTTAGATGGCTGCAAAGACTTTAGGTTCTATCTGATGATATTCAGGACGCTTGTCCTGACCCTTCATTTTCTCTTTACCCTTCTGGCTTTTCCATTTTTTTTGTTGAGTTTTATTTTGGTGTAGCTTTCTCTTCTTTAGTACCTCTACAAAACAAGGCCAAAGAATGCCAGATGATATACAGTATCAGCTTGCATTATTGAACTTAAACCTCATCCCTGACTTGCCCTTTGTTCCATTACAGACAGTTAAACTGTATGAGATTTGACACCCACCATGTCTTGACCCGTGTGAACCACTCTGACATCATCCACTGCAGCATGATTTAGCCTTTATACCTTCTGGTTTGAGCTCTGCCAGAGTGTTGGTAACAGGTCCTTTGACAGGGACTGTAGTTTATAAATGCTGGATTTGGTAGAAATGTGTTATGCACAGGTGTCTGCTCTGCTGTGGGCTGTGTCTTTCAGACTATTAAGGATGAAATCTGCTGAAGTATATACACCAGTATGGAGGGTCTCAACAGACAGCAATTAATTGTAACACATACTAACTTTGCATTTTAAATAATTTTTTGTAGGTTTTAATCTTGTGAATTAGTTTAGACTGATTTACACATTGGTATCATTAGAAATCTGCAGCCATAGATTTCACAATGTATCATACCTAAAATATGCATCTATAGAACTAAAAACCATGCAGCAAATGGAAGTCTGATGGTGGTACAGTGGGGGGTTACGCCATCCACAGCTCTTCATCCTGTGCCAGAGTGTGTGCTTGACAGAAACCTCACACACAGACACACACACACACACACACCGATTGCCATTGTTCTCTTTGGGCCGACTGGTGTTCAGCGTGACTCACGTTGCCTGGGTGCTTGGTGGTACTACATGCATGCAGCTCTACTGTCTGCCCCTGGGTCATATTTCCCCGTGTGCGTGCATGTGCTTTGTGTGTGTATTGAGAAAGATAAATGTGACATTACAACTCATTTTAAACAACAGACAATACCATTGTAAGGCACTGGCCTCTGTTTATAATTTCACTACTGTACTGCCTCAACCTATATTTTTTTTGTTTCATCACTGTTATCCTTCCATCGCTATGTTTTTGCCATTTCCGATCCCTGCACTGATGTTATTCTGCCAGTTTATTTGGTCCTCAAGCAGCAGGGCCAGCGTTTATCCCCTCCCATCACTTACACTAGCTCTGCAAGGTTGACCTAGGTTAGGGAAAGATGCTGCAGCGTTCATCCGTCCGCTGGCTCCCTCTGCCCCCTCACACAGTTCTCGGAGCGCAGTGCCGTCCATTGCCATGGCAACAGCGGGGGCGGTAGATGGAGAGGGCTGTCTAGAGTGACAGCCTTGACAAGAGTCTGGACCCTCAAATGACCCTGGGGGAAGGGAAGGAGAAAAGGATGGTGAGAAGGAAAGGAGAAAGCCAGGGAAAGGTCAATGCCGTTACAGTCACGTGTGATTACGGTCATGAGGTTCAAGGGCATTCTACACCGTAACCTCGCTCTGTCCCCTGTTAAAGGTCATCTCCCGTACACAGTAGCCCAGCAAGGATATCTAAATAGGGAAATCACATTGTAAGCATTTTCTTTGTTCAAAGCAACGCTACTTGTCTGTTAAAAGTGCTTATTTCCTTGTTCTTGCATGTCAGAACAGCAAATGGACACAGCCTAATTAAATTCTGCTGCTCATCCGTCCTCAGCCATGGTATTGGACAGTGGGGTTGTCATCATTACTGCCCATTGTGCTGTAACATGAGTTGCATCATCCCTTTAACTAGGTCAGTTCTCTTTCTTTCTCTCCTTCCCCCCTCTCTTCCTTATCAAACACCGGTCGGTCGTGTTGACTCGCCTTGCTAGCGCTACCTCCCCCACATCTGTTTAAAACCAGGCTGCTGGTGTCTGGGGGCTAATTACGCCAGGCTAAATAGTCCCCGGCGCCAGCGGCTAACGTGTCCTACCAGATGGGCACTGGTGTTGCAGGGCAAGGCGAACATGGCGTCACAGGAAGAGAGGGGGAAGGGGGGGGATGCAGGGCCCTAGGTGGTGCCCTGGCAGACTGGCATCGTGTGGGTAACAGCCGTGCCACCCACTCACCATCCAACCACCCTCACTATAGGTGTGAAATCACACTTTGTACTCGCTTAACTCATTCCTCATTCCTTGGGAACAGGCCTTCCATGTCTCAGGACATTTTACAGGCCCTCTCCCCTCTGCAGCGCTCGTTACTTAGCTAATAAAAGTTGCATTAAGCAATTTTGACCTCTAAGGAGCAAAAAGACCTCGAACCAAACTGACACACAATAACACACAGCTTATAGCGCCTGATATTAAAAACATTTACATAAAAACAAGGCCACAGACAGTAGGTAGCCTTTTGGAGCCTTGTTTGTATGTAAATGTAGATTATTGTTATTATTAGCTTGTGTTTTATCCTTATCTTCTCTGCCTATACTATATGCTGCTTTATACAATATGGTTTTAGCTTTGTCTGAGTAGTGAGGAAATTAGTTGAATTGGACTCAGGGGAAGTGGTTCTACAGGAAATGGTAACTTCTTTCTGCCGTGACCAAATCTGAAAAGTTAATAAAACATTTTTTCAAAGTTACACTGTTTACATGCCAATCTGGTCTCTGATCAGTAGCAATACTCATGTGAAGCAACAGACTTGACATGTTTGCCCTTTTGTATAGGCCCACATGGTACGGATTTGCAAATTTGTCCAAATCATTCTCTAGAGTTTTTTTTCTATTAGACCTGTATTGATCATATTAGTTATCACTTTAAAGAAAGCAGGTAACATGAGAGAATACACGGCTAAAGTGTCAGCTGGGAATTTTTTTTGTTTTGTTTTTGCAACAGCCTGGTTGGCTATGCATGGTTTCCTTAACAGCAGTAAACACAGCACATCATTGTGCATAATGGCTCTGAGCTTCCTTGCTACAGATAGCGAGCACACATTGTACTGTACATCTACTTATGCCTTCAGGTAGCTGGAACAATTTCGCCCAGTGGAGTGGAAGCTGTTCCAACAGCATAAACGCTTTTAGAATAACACTGTGCAAGTCCAATAGCTGCAAAACGTCTTTGTTTACATTATTGTATTATACAGTATAATCACTGCATAGTTCCATCACAGATGCACTAACAGTGTATTATTTTACAGCAGTTTTGTGCAAATTTCATCAGCACCTTGCCTTCACTGACTTCTTAATAAGAAGCTCATATCTCTCATAATTCCTCCTCCTCTAGACTTTGTGCTAGTGTCGCAAGGGACAGTTACCGTTTTGACACAGAATATTTCAATTATTTATTAAAATTACTATTACCTATATATTTTGAATTGTAAGAGAACTGTAGAATTCTTTTGCTTCCAAGAGATTAGACATTACCCAAAGTCTAAGCAAAGGGAGCTCTGAAATAATAATAATAATATTCATTACATTAAAAATGTATTAAAAATAAATGCAGTGTTTCTCATTGAAGTCAGTAATGCTTATTATTTCCTCATCCTCACATGAAAGGATTCATGATTAACTCCGTATGGCTTATCAGAGCACATTGCCGAAGAAGTTCACCAATTTATTTTACACACTGGCATTACTGTCCTGTATTACTTAATGTTAAGCTCCACTCTGCTCTGACAGTGTCCTCACGATGCCCCCTCAGTGTGACCGCTCGCTGACCTCTCCCACTCCCACCCCCCATCTCCATACGCTTTCTCAATGGCTCCTTAATACTGCCTATAGTTGTGCTCACAGGGCCGGGTCCTTTTGGCCCTCGCTATATATGTGTTTGTCAATTTTTATGCAGATGTCAGCGGGTGAATCACTGAACCAGTCACTTTTTTATTTGTCCTTTTTGACCTTTTATATGATAAAGTTTAGTAACCCGGGATCATGTCTGCCTTGTGCCCAGTGTTTTTAGTTTAGTGCCGCTTTGTAAGGGCCATATCAGGCTCCTTATGGGCAGTTTATCAAGCACACTGCTCTGGAGTCAGATGTAGCTGCAGTTTGCGACTGTTGGAAGGTTGGACTACTGAGAGCTAGCTGGTTGAGGATCAATTGTAGCAGCAGCTGTCTGTGAAGTCTGCAGGCAAGGCTGCTGTGGCTCCCACATGACATGCAGTCTCCACACTGCAGCCTTTGAAGCGTCTGAACTCTTCACCCCTGTCTGAGCAGGTCGGCTAGAGAGCAGGAGAATAGAGAGATTGAGAGAGAGACAGGGATGGGGGCAGGGATAGAGAGATGTGGAATAACAGAGCAGGGAGAAGGGTAGACTACAATAATGGGAGGGGGAGAGGTGGAGAGGTTGTCATTTAGGTTCTAGCCATTCCTCATCCTTCTGTCCTCCCCCAGCTCTTCTCCCCTTCATCCTGCTTTCTTCTTTCCTTTCTTGCCCTCAGGTGTTCTTTTTCTGGCACTGTTTGACAGTTCTCTCCCTTTCTTTACCCGTCCTATGTGCCTCTTCCACTATCTTGTCTACCTCATTGCCTTTATGCCTTTACGTTTTTTTCCACATGCTTTCAATGCATCAAAAAGCAGCAGGAAATTGAGTTTGCATGCGTCAAATCACTAATGGTATGTGACTTTTTTGGTCCAAATGTAGGTTAGGCTGGGCCTGTACCTTTTTACTGTATATCTTCGGTGAAACGGGCTGTCACATCCGCACAGATTCAAGCAGACACCGGAGGTCAAAGTTGATCACTAAAAACAGAACATAGCACAAACCCCAGTCACTTTCACTCTGACTCAAAACTTGAGTAACACTGCATCAGAGGGAACAAGGTGTGTACAGTGAATTAATAGTAGCTTGGTGTGCAGCTTACTTTACACACATCATACAAATGCGCAACCCGGTCGTCATTACGTTTCCCCTGGAGCTGAAAAGAAGCAGCTTTTATTTGTGAGCGCTAAGTTGGTTAAGGGTGACATTTAGACAAAGTTTAACCTACTTTATCCAGACAGATGTAACAGTTTGCACTTTTCTCTAAATCCCATGGTGTGAAAATTAGATCCATGTGCATCTGTTCAGGGAGCACCTCTCAGATACAGCGGCTCCAGTTGTTACACAGATTGATAGTCATCTGGTGTTAAAATCTGTACGTTTAACGGGTTTGTTTTAGTAGACTCAAAGAAATACTGGGAGGAGTTGGTGCAAACCTGGCAGAAAATAGGCACAATATTTATTAAGAGATGTGACAGACACACAAACCCGCAGACATACACACACCGTTTCCTCCAGGCCCGGATTCAATGGCCCTAATGGCAGCTGGTGTATCACAGAGGAGGCTTCTGCACCAGAGGGGATGACACATGCGTGCACAGACGCAAACACTCTCACACTCAGGCGCACACACGCTGGATTCGGGCAGACTGGGGGCTGCTTTTTATGGCTTCAGAACATTAGGTCATGACCTCGACCAAAAAGCCACGGCGGTTATCAGCGTGGGAGTGAGGCCATATTTTCATTTTTTTCCCCTAATTTTCTGACAGGTACTTTTGATCTGGGCTGTGATGTGATGCTTTCAATATGGCGTGTTTATGACCTAGCGTGTGCTCCGTGTGTCGTGATCTTTCCATAAGGGCTCCCACCAGTGGTCGTTCCACTGCGTATAGCAGGCTTTAGTATGCGCATGTATTTCTGTGTGTGTGTTTTCACTGCAGAGCCGTCGACTCAGCCTCTGTCGTGTGGTGATCCAGGGATAGAAGCGTGTCCCTTGGTTGACCCTTACAGTGCCGTGCCCCCTGCACCTCCTCCTCTGCTCTGCCCCTCTATCAGCCTCTCCTAGGTTACTCTTGGCCAACTCTGGCCACCTGATTAAGGGATTAGTGGGGCTGATGGTTGTCAGTGTCCCCCACATGCTGGCTACTACCAATAAACAGGACATCTGGACCTAGGGAGGGAGACAGTGGGGTGTTGTCACTTAAGTGTATCCACATGAACATTATAGTACAATTAAACTATTTAGGCCCACAATACACACGCTAACTACGATATACTGTAAATCCAGTTTTCACACTGGGCTCGCTCAGCAGACAAGTGGAGAATGTGAGAGGAGGGGCGGCCGGGTCAGCACAGGGTTACTGTCTTGTATCTCCCTCCCTCCCTCAACTTTCCCTGGCTCTTCTAACCTCCCACTGCCCCTCCCACCCCTCCTGATGCCCTTCCAACTTCATATATCCCATAATCATACTGAGCTGCCGTGTCAGCAGCGCCGTATCGTCCCCGCTGCTTTGTCTTGCGCTCACTTGTCACTCGTTGCAGACACTGCCTCCTGCCACTGCTGTAGTCAAAGAGCAGATACCTTAGATGTACAGAGTCTGGAGGAGGTCCTGTCAAGGTTTTATTCCTCCAGGCTACTTGGATTTTTTCCCTGTTATTCAGTGACATAGAATCTATTGTAGACAAACACATTTAGTTTTCTAAATATACATATTAAAGATCATTAAAGAATCTGTATCTGACACCTTCATCAATTTCATTTTAGTTTTCATTAATTTTCTGTCTTTTTTTTAACATGTGGAGACTGAGAAAAAGCCGGTGTTTGATTCTGTAAATCAGATTACTACGATCCCTCTTAGTCAACGTTTTTTGACAGCTCATTCCTGCTTCTCCTCACCTTTTAAACTTTTTATGAAAAAGGAGTCACCATCTCGGGATGTTGTTAAAATACTTGAAAAACTGGAGTCTGACACTCTCAGCTCTCCGACAAACAGCATCAAGTGTTGTTACATAGATTTCTGATCATTAAGTTTGTTGGTGAAGTGAAACTCCATGGTGGAAACCAGTGTGAACTCTCAGTGCCCCCTTGCCCTAATAATCACACGGCTAAATGCTGTGGCTCAGCTCGGCTTTAGAAGCAATGCACTTGTTGTGGCTGTTATTTGGATTTTCCTGCTTTTAGATGTAATTCCAATCCTAAAGTATCTTTAAACATGTATGCCCAATGCTTGATTTACTGGTAGCGCGTTTCAGTAATAGTCAAAAACTGTTTGTTATTGTGATTTGCTTAGAATATTTATCAAGACAAAGAATAAGAGAGTTATCCAGAGACGCCAGTAGAAAGAAATATATACTCTGTGTGTATGACATCTATTACGTCTGTACTTTTTCCTCATCCAAATGATTTGTCTTGAGGAATTGAGGGTCTTGTGTGTTTTACAGATTTAAATCCCTTTGAGGCAAATGTGTGATTTTTGAATTTGGCCTGCATGAATAAAATTGACTTGTTGACTTGGACAGGATTAGCACATCTGGCAGGCAAAAACACATCAAATTAAGCCTGCATTTGTTATGCAGGTTCAGTGCAGTCATCTGTTTTCAAACCGTCCTGCGGTCAGGGTTACATGGGATGCAGAGATGAGATGAACCATGGGTGTACAGGCAAGAGATTATTTAGAATATGTCGTAAACATGCTCACAGTCCCTGGTCTTAGGGAAAAAAGCACATTTAGGAACAAATAAAACATTTTAATACGCATATTTTGGTTTACGATCTCATTTCGGTGCCTGCTTCTTTTTGAGTGTTTTTATTTTTGTAGGTTTTACAGTTTGAAGTTCTAGTTGTTATGCCAAGTGACGGGAGGAAAACACTAAAGTGGATAAAAATATATTCAAGAGCAGTTTAGTATAATTCGCATGAGTGTAATAACGTAAGTATAAACATATAAAGTACAATCCACACAAATTGAAGTTACAGTAGTTAACAGATACTCCAAACTCTTGGTTTTTGGTGTGTGTATGTTTCTGCAGTATAGGTTATAAACCACCAAATGTCAGTTGCTATAGTTTTGATCAGTCAGAGATCGTACCTGTAAAATGCCCACAGTGACCTCTGTTCTGTGCACAAACTGAATCTGTACCTTTTGATACTGTACGTTGGGTGAATCACTTTCATCAGAGTCTAACCGGTCATTGTCCTCTTGTTCAATCATCTTCTGCAGAGAACAACAAAGATGCCCAGTACCAGAAGGTGAAAGTAAAGGCAGAGCCTATGGAGGTTGACCCGCCTCCTGCAGAACTCACGCCACCGGCCTCTCACCTGCTGGCCTACAGCACTTTAGGGGCGAGTGAAAAGAGCGAACCAATGGGTAACCTCCCCGAGACATTGGCCCGCCCCCAGAAAGACCTCTTCTCCCAGGACATATCGGTGAAAATGGCCTCCGAACTCCTGTTCAAATTGTCAGGTATATTCCTTTGCATCGACACACGCTGTGTGCAGTGGTGGATCCACCACACACACACGCGCATTCATCCACAAATACATGTCATGCTTCTCCCTGCAGGACCGTACTGTAAACCTTGGACAGTTTGTGAAGCTTAACTATAAAACCTACATGCTTCCATTTCCATCCCCTGGAGGCTCTGTAGTAAAGCCAAGGATAGATGACATGTAATGACATCCTGCTTTTTACCTGTATGGCCATGAAAGTGACATTGAAGCAGCAGACAGCTGTTTGTGTTGCTAGATTAAGACAGAGCTTTCAGGTGTATCCATCAGCCCCCGGAGAAAACGTCTGCGCGTGTGTGCATGTGTGAGATCAGACTCATGGTCCTGAGCTGTGACCCCAGCTCTGTGCAGTCTCTGATTGCTTCAGTTAAATGCCATATAGAGAAACAAGCTTGTATAAAATCTTTCCTCCTCTTGCTTTCACACATATTCACAAATTCACACATTGACAGTCTTTCTTTCCCACACAGTCTTGAATGCACACCTTTACACACTCACACAAGGCCCCGTGGGGAGTGGTGTCTGCACAAATGCCCCGTCTCCCCTCCTCCCGCTCCTTCTTTCTCTCATTCTCTCCCTCTCTCTCTCCCTTGACTCGTTTTCAGACATGCCGGCTCAAGCACACTTGGCTGCACACGCTCTCCCCCTGCACTTCCCCTACCTCCCTCCTCCCTTTACATTTTCTCCCGTGCGGCATCTCCATGGCAACGTGGAAAGAGACCTCTGTCCTTGGCGAGCAATGTGACGAAGTGGGGTGTTTCGGGTGGGGGCGGTGGGGGTTGTTTAGGGTGGAAGGGGCAGAGGATAAGGAGGGTAGAAAGGGCCGCAAGGGTGTACAGTATGCCCACCCAGGGAGGCCAGAGCATCGCTAGCCTGGCAAAAGCGACAACCGCCCCCTTAGAACTGGGCTTGAATGTGAGGGGGACGGGAACAGAGTGGGCTGCTGTCACACAATGAGCAATCAATATGAATTACCCAGAGCAGTAGGACCTCAGAGACACATCAGTAGCAAGGTCGCTCTGAACACTGAGATGGTTGCAGCTTTGAAATTCACTTCAGTACATTGCCTTGAAACTCACACATATGGCTCCATTCTCAGGCGGTTTGTATAGTGCTCTTTATGCCTGAAAACCGATGGTATGCGCTAATATAGTAGTGACATTAGTTGATTTTACAATTCTAACTATTCTTCCACTTGGAGACCTCTGAAAACCATTTGTACTTCAGACTCAACCACACGCTGAGTAATGATAAATGCTCACTATTCTGTACTGAGCGAGTGCACCGTTGCTGATGAGCTTCACATACGTGGGATTAGCTCCTGGCATACAGAAGTGGACTTTGGGATTGTCTCAGCTATGTTTACGTGTGGGTCATTTCACACTCGCGTGGTGTGCTAATGGATTATATAGCTGCGGCTTAATGAGGGATTTTGGGTGTTAGATGGACAGATGTGAACAGTAGCCATAGTTTAGAGTTTCAGAAAGAATTTTTAGAAACCACAACAGTCACCAACTCTCTTTATCATGGTTTCATGGTTTCATCATGTTTTTTTTACTAATGTTATTGTTTATGCGCCTCACCTAAAATAAGTAGTTCCATTCCAATAATCCATATTCCAGTCCATATTTTTATAAAATATTTTATCAGACTTGTTAAAAGCACATTTATTTGTTATAGCTTGACAGGTGATTGATTGATGATGCACATCATGCACCTCTCTGTTATTAATCTGCACAAAACAGCAGTTTTGTGGACAAAAAGAAGTTGCTTTTATTAAAAGTTGGAAATGTAATATAAGAAGCCCAGACAGGTACGATCAGGTTTTGATATGGGAGAGAAAAACAACGCTGCCACTCAGACATTATGTAGAAGTCAGTTACAACATTTTGTCATACAGTAATAGCTGGACTTCTGCTAACCTGTCTGCCCAGTATTATCTTATATGGTTCATTGAGCACTGGTCTATTGACTGTTCCTTTACAGTCCTAAATAGGTAAATGTCTTTGCAGTATAAACATGTTGTACTGTTGTAGTTTCACTGTGTCCGAGATGCTGATTCAACTCTATACAGCAGTGTAGACACTGCCGTCAGTGGTGGTTATTATAGCGCCATTATTACAAGACATTACATTGTCTTACAGGCTAATGCACAATGTTGATAGTCTAGTGTCCATCTGACCAACCATGCAGGTTATTTTTAAAAATGTTTTCACATTAGACTTGTTGGGCTGACTTACAGCCCACAGGTTGACAGACCCACTACAGAGAGACTCCTACCAGTCCAGATGGCTGGTGCACCCCTGTGGACATGACAACCCTGGGCTTTACCAGCCAAGAATAACTTAAAGAAATGCAGCTATTAGGCACTTGCAGCACCTAGGCCAGCTTTCTGTGTCACATAATAGAAGCTACGGCACCGCCTGACACAGAAACAGTCTCTTTAGTGTTTCTGGAACATTTAGCAATAACAGCACATATCACTATCAAGAAGTTTTTGCAGGGCTGTTTTATATTGTTTTAACTCGTGATTTTTAAATCTGACTTTTTCTCAGAAAAAGTCAGCAAGGCCAACAACCACAAAGACAGCAACATGGTGGGAATAAACAGGTGAGATACTTTAGTAATAGTCAATGCATTTACCATGTAGGTATGAAATGTATTTTGTAACTTATTATTTGTGTGTCTCTTTCTTGGTAATACTACATTTAGACATTTACCTTGTGTGTATATATCTTGAAAGATCAGATTTAGTGGCTATTCAAGTGTTATGTATTATTCATCATGTTTCTGCATTTCAGTCCGTTCCTGGACGAGTGCTTCAGACAATCACCCTTCAACTCGCGCTCCAAGAGCTCTTCCCCCGCAGAGGCCAGCTCCTCTACCAGGGCAGCTTTGCACGGTACGATACATGTAAAACACTCTCTCTCTCTCTCTCTCTCTCTCACACACACACACACACACACACACACACACACACACACACACACACACACACACACACACACACACACACACACACACACACACACACACACACAGAAGCATGATCAGACCCGTAGCACAGGAGCCCAGACTTATCCAACAGGCAGGAGATGGATGGACAGACTTTGAGCTGCAGCTTTTTGATTTTGAGTATGTGGTAAAATACAAGATAATGTAAACTAAAAACACAATACAAGGAAGGAAGTGACATGCAAAATGGTTAATCAAAAATAATCCAAAGGTTAATCAGTAGTAAAACTAGTCTTTATTTGGTGATGACTTGAATTTGAATTGAATTTACATAACGTCCTGCAGACACACAGAGAGAAATAGACACATACAGAAGCAACGTCCAATAAAATCCACAATTAACCACCAGCTGCTTTACATGGTCTCAACCCGCTCTCTGGTAAAACCCGCCTCCCTATTTCATATTTAGAGCTTCTCACCTGTTTTCCCAACCCGAAGGCCTCTGCCTAGGGCATCCCCCATCTCCCTCTCCTCCCTTCCTCCCTGACATCCCAGAACTTCCCTCCATGTTCCTTTGGCAGTGAGAGATCCAGAGGTTAATTAGCTTGTGCCAGCTTTGCCTGTCCCTGTGCCAGTTAATGAAAATCCGATTGGCTTCTTGGTGTCAAAAGTGTCCTGAAAGTTAATTCGCCTAGACCACCTCCCCTTTCCCCTGTGTGTTTAAGCTTCAGGTCCAGCCTCTGCCACTCTTTTTCCCTGTATGTCTGTCCACACTTGCTCATTTCCTCACTCCTGTGTCTGTTGTCTTTTTGTCCCTTTTTAACACATCCATGTTGCCATTCTTTGTGAGCTTACTTGTTGCAGATGTAGTTCAATAGAATTAAATTCAGTCAAACTTCAAATAAACAGATTTTTCTGGCAGTGGTAGAAAGATTTTCTCAGAACGTACTGCACGTTAAAAATCAAAAATATCTTGTGCTTTCATTTAGCTGTTTAGTATAATCTTTTTCTAGCAGTAATTAAGCCATTCCCCATTTTAAGTACACCAAGCCCTAATTGGCTTAACTATCAGTACGTTTTCCCAGGTCAGGGCCTCTGCCACCGCTGCTTGACACCAGGCCTTCCCCTGCTCTCATTTGCATGTCAGGGCAAGTTAATGTGTCTCTGTTTACTAAGCTTTCACTACAAAACCCATAAGAAGGTTGTGAATTCCAAGAATAAGCCTTACACTGACAATGAGTTTAAAAGTGGTGTGAATATCCGGTCAGGAAGACATCAGGGCCACTGGCATGATGAGAGGCAGATTCCCAGCTAATGCAGGTGGTTAGGAACTCCAGTGTCCCGGCCGAGGTTGCACTAACTCAAGTTTTAGGAGTCGTGTGTCCTCTTTTTACACCTTAAACACCTGTGTGAGGTCATAAACAATGCATTGCTTTTCTTACAGGCAATTGTTGCCTTAGCAGTACTTTGTATGCATTTATCATTACACCTTCATTCATTCTTGTAACAATAGTGATGCACATGTAACAGTAAGGATTTGCTAGAGTGACTACTTAACAGTTATAATCCTGCCTTTAAGATTTTCCTTTCTTTATGAAAGCAGCTCTGATTATTGAATGTTAACACAATTGCTTAAAAATCTATTTAAACAAATAAACGAGTGTCAATATAGTTGCAAGTTAATTTCCTTTTCATTATTTGAGTAATTATTTCAGCTAATCTAAATGGATCTACGTGTCACAGCTGTCACCGCTGTCACCGCTCATTTAAGATTTCGTAGTCTTTGAAATTAGTTTTCTTATAATGAACGCGGTGAAAATACTGTGAAATCATCTTCAATAGAAATGCAGTTTAAACTCCTGAGTTGAGTTCATAAAAATATTATACAAGTTATGATAGCTGTGCTAGTTTCCTAAGAACATACATTATTTAGTGTTTCTTAGAAATGATTGTATTTTTGCTTATATTAAACAGAATGGGTGTATTTTGCTCTGACAGTTCCTGTGCCGCTTTCGCAGCACTTTCCACAGCCAGAGAGCATCTGTTCTTTAACATTTGCTGTAAAACCTGCCTCTAAATGCCAGAAAACGTCTTTGCTTTCCCACATTCTGGTTTTCAGACCTCCCCCCAGAAAAAAAAAATCATCAGCTGGCCAAATTTTGTTTCGTAGGATAATTTAAAATGTGACTTTTACTGCAGATGGAAAATTTGTTGTTGAATTCAAACTGTTGCTTAAAGATTACTTTTCGTTCTTTTTTTTATAAAGCACTGTCAAGTTCTGCTTTCCATCTGCAAAGACTCAAACTTCGAGGCAGAGCAAGAAACTGAGCAGTGTTTTTCCATCCATTATAAAGATTCAAAATAAATCTTTAACTGAGTCGAAAAGCATTTTCCTTACATATACAGACGTTTGGGCAAAGGTTAGTCTGTGTAAAACATTCTGAGCAATGCAGACACTCACCAATAAGTACTGTATGCCCCTGTTTGAGTAAATTATACAACAGAAAAAGTACAATGTTGTTTCATTTTCCCTATTCATATCATGAAGTTTAATTCAGATCAGCCACTTGAACATTTTGAGATCTTCATGGTTTCATTAAAGTATCTGAAAATGCATCCTTTTGATTTTTTTTAATTAAAGGCTGGAGGAGAGCAGGGGTAACATACGGTAAAGAGAGCTGTAGATGTGCATGGATGCTTTGCAGCCAACTACAGTACTGGTGCTTTCCTTTTGACATTAAGGCTGTGTTTGCACCGCATCCCACCCGCAGGCTTGATAAAAAGCATCTGTCAGATAGGACCAGACTGGTTTCAGTGGTTCAACAAATTAGCAAAGCCGTTCCAGTAGAACTAGGGGACTTTTCTGGATTAAACATGTGTATGTCACAAAATTAAGTGTGAAAGTTAGGGGAAAGCTTCAGGGTTCTTTCAGATATTGAGTTACTGTACTATACTTGGACACAAAGACAGTGGCCTGTCATGACTTATTGTAGCCATATTCAGGCCAAGTGACTGCAATTATTTTAAAATGTTCTATAGGCTGGTTTGGCTCTTTCACTCTACCATCCCATCTATTTTTTTTTGTCAGCTGCTTTATTCTGGTCTGTGTCATTTGTCCCATCGCTACTCTCTCTCCCATCTATCTGGTGAGAGTGCAGTGGGGTGGAGGACAGCAGAGCGTAGCATGCCAGACGGGGAAAGCACACAGCGTCTATAGGCCACTTCAGGGCTGATGGGTGGTGGAAGGCCACACGGGAACCGCCGCAGAAAGAGATACTGTACGAGATTATAAAAGCTAGTAGGAAATATCCTGTCTTGAAATGAATATAATAAATAATTTCATTATTTTTTTCAATGAATAGTTTAGTTTTAACACAAATACTGAAAGCTCGGGGCAGCAGCTGTACATATACATCATTTCCCCAGTTCAGTCCATTCTCTTGCCTTCCTTCCTGTCAGCTCTACTAACATTAAAAGACATACTTTGTTAAAATGAAATGTGTAAAACTAAAGTTACACAACATCTAATCACATGTTGGTCAGAACATAAGCAAATGTGGATATCGATCTTAAGTTACTTAGTTTGGTTTATAGCGGCTTGACTTCGCAGTCCATGTGCAGATTCACTTGTGGATGACTGATGCCAGTGAGTCACGCGTACGTTTTTCTCTGTCTGTGCCTTCGTGACGCAGACTCCGAGAAGGATGACGGCGAGCCAGGAAACGGGATAGCCCAGTGGCGACTGAACGAGCAGCTCTTCCCCTGTCCCGTCTGTGGCAAGGTGTTCGGCAGACAGCAGACTCTTTCTAGACACCTGGCTCTACACACAGGTAAACAAACGCATGACATTGTAAGTGCACGTGCACACCACCACATTGCACTGCCTTGCAGTATATCTGCTTCTTTTGCTGAGGTTTAGATCTTGGATCTTAGCGGCTGTGTTCATGCATGGGTGCTTGTGTAATAAGTAAATAAGGTTGACTAGACTAGATTACCCTTCCTTTAAAGAGATTACTACCATGATTAGGCTCACTGGGAAAACAGCCTGTCTAATTACCCAGCTAGAGGGATGCCACACACACACACACACACACACACACACACACACACACACACACGCACACACACACACCAGAAATTCTGATGCAGCTAGCATTGGTCCCTCTTTCACTTTCTATATCATACTCTGACACAGGAGACTTCTCCACGATGAAGCTGGTTTCCTCTCAGCATCCTGATTACACTTATTTACTACCATTTTATCCATTCTACCCAGTTACTTCCTCAACCCTTCTCTTGATTCTGATTAGGCAAAAACGTCCAATTTTATTTAAGGCAAATTAACTCTGGATTAGAAATGATTGCAACCTACTTGGGACAGCAGGATAAATCACTAAGCTCACAAATGGAGACGCGTGTACAAAATGCCCCCACACAATTGGACATGCTCTCAGATTCTGTGTGCACACAACACGATACACACACACACACCATCTGAGAGTGTTGGCTGCGAACAGCTTGGCCACACCACAGAGAGCAGAAGCAGGGGCATATGTCAGTGTGATGGTCTTTTTGGTTTCCCCGGCGACATAAAGGTTGCCTGGCTTCATGTCCTTGGGGCAAATGGTGTGTGTGAGTATGCGCATGCATGCATGTTTGTGAGAGCTTACATGAGAAGATGTGTTGTTATGATTTGTTTGTTTTTAGAATGGGATCTTTTTTTACTTTGCATGAAAATAAGGAGAAAATAATAATACGTCTCACATTATTACAGCTGTGTGAAAACAGCCAGATGCTAAGATGAACGTTTGATTTTGTCAATATTTCATCCTCTTCCAGGATCAGTGTAACAGCTGGGGTCACGCAGGTTAGGCAGGGTTAGCATTAAGTAATTAGGTTTAAGCTTGCTTTAAAGGCTCACAGGCAGAGTGGAACTTAATGAAATAGCAGCTCAGGTAATGTTTACAGAATGTGTGTGTGTGTGTGTGTGTGTGTGTGTGTGTGTGTGTGTGTGTGTGTGTGTGTGTGTGTGTGTACGTGTGTGTGTACGTGTGTGTGTACGTGTGTGTGTACATGTGTATGTACATGTGTATGTGTGCGCGCGTGTGTATTTCGTTGCAGAAGAGAGGAAGTACAAGTGTCACCTGTGTCCTTACGCGGCCAAGTGCAGGGCTAACCTCAATCAGCACCTGACCATCCACTCTGTCAAGCTGGTCAACACAGATGCTGAGCAGATCGTCAGCGCTGTTACGGCCGACTCTGCCGAGCGCAAGAACTGCCCCTACTACTACAGGTAGTAATAACAGGCCCGAGCACAGCACCCACCTCAGTTTAATGCGTCTCCAGGTGGTATCGTGGATCAGATTTACCACAGCAAAAACCTTATTGCACCTCTTCACTAATTAACACATTTGTTTTGGGTTGATGGGCAGAACTACATCAGTCAGCTACAGTGAGTTGGAGCCGCCACTGCTTATTGACGAGCTGGTGGTGGAAAAGTGATTCTTTTATGAGTTGCATGATCGATTTTGTTTCTTTGCAGTGCAGATATGAAATAAGCAACTTTCCCAAAATGCCGTTTCATTGTATTAATACTTTTTTGTTCGTACACTTTAGAACTACAGTATTTCAGTCAGTCATTATCAGATTAACAGAATGTGTTCCGTGCTGTACAACTTACCAATTTATGCAGGCATAATATAACACTAAAGGTGACAGTCCTCCATCTCATTCTCGCCATCTTCGTCCCTCTTCCTCTCTGTTCTCTGTCCAGCTGCCATGTGTGTGGTTTCCAGACGGAGCTGAACGCCCAGTTTGTCAGCCACATGTCGCTCCATGTGGACAAGGAGCAGTGGATGTTCTCACTCTGCTGCAGCGTCTGTGATTATGTCTGCATGGAAGAGAATGACATGAAGAACCACATTAGTACCGGACATACAGGTGCAGATTCTTTGATAGGATGGTGTTCCACTAGTGTCAAGAAGAATTACTGTTTACTGTATTTTTTTTCCCAGTTAATCAGTCAAAGTTAGTAAAGATCAGATCTATAAAAGATCAGAAAAAAGCACATCTTTTACACACAATTTTCCTGGTTTAATTTAATTGTTGGGCACTTTAACATATCATTGACATTAGTTAATGAAGATCTTTTCTTTTTGTTTCTGCTGTTTTTGCTGGTTTGCAGACATGTACTGGTTTGTAGATAAGTACATGATTCAACCCCTAGAAAATGATTTATGGAGTTATTTTCAAAATTACTCTCACATGTACCAGTGGGTGGTAGCTTACACATTGTGGCTCTTGTTCGCAGCTTAGAATAGAAACACGGTGCAGTATTTGGACAGTGACACATATTCTATTGTTTTGGCTCTATGCTTCAACGCTCAGGTTCAAATTTAAGATTAAAGAACTGACTCAATTTTTTTATGTGTGTGGCCCAACTTTTTAACAGCACATTACAGACAGCATTGGTTGATGCACTGATCAATCACTGTGACTGATTAATTCAGAATGAGGCCCAACCTGCCTCAGTCACTGTTTCATCTGCTTGTAGGGCTGCTACTAATGATTACAAAACCTGAAACTGAATGTGTATACAAATAAAAATACATAAAATTCCCTGATGCAGTTTTCAGAGCCCAGGATACTGTATTTTATATACCAACACATATACTGTAACTATATAGACTGAATGGTCAAAGCACAGAAATATTCAGTTTGCTATTATACACAACAAAAACAAACATATTTGAGAAGCTGGTACCAGTGATGTTTGCTTAGAAGTGTCTACTGGTTTTAGTTACAGTCTCATCTCACAGAAGCAACATAAGAATAAAAGTGTCACTGTCCTAAAAACTGTATTTTCCTGCTTTTTTCGATCGTAATATAAAAGGTAACTTACACTTCATAAACACACAGTCCAGTATCAGTTCAGAGGACACAGAGAAAGACAAGCAATAGAATTGAGTTTCACAAACAAGCCTCCTCCGGTCGACCTTCTCTAGACTTTTTTAAAGCTGCTGGTCTGAACCCCTGGTGGTCGATATGTGTTTTTGTCTAAAACAGCTTTGTCCGGTTTATTGCTGATGTTTTGCTCTTCCACTGTTCCTCAGTATATGTGTGGGTGGGTGGGATTGTCCAGCCTAGACAGCTGAGGGGTCTTTCAGAGGCCACAGTGGCCTTGTTTATCTGAGAAGGTTGGCCCTTATCGTGCCTGAGGGGGAAAAATCAATAGGCCTTGGGTCCTTTAGAGACAAGCTGGGTTTACGATGCCACTGTGGCCATCTTTTAAGTCTCTCAGCCAGACTTGGCATTTATCTCAGTCTCACACAAGATGGACACAGCAAACACTAAAATGTACAGGAGTTTGGCTCCCGGTCGCCTTCACAAACACACGTCCTGCCCTCGGTATGTGGGGATTTTAATAATTGGTTAAGGTCCAGGTCGGCTGGGTAAAGTGTCTAAACTTCAGAGCAGGTAGCAGCACTACCAGTGCGGTCACGCCCAGAGTAGACGGCGGAGCTCAGCAGGTGTCACAGTTCAAGCTTGACCCCCCGTGAGGTCAGCGCATAGAGGAAACGATTTGTTGGGTGCCCTTCTCTGTAGGAGGGAGGCTGCAGAGTGATGTGGCAGTATACCTTGATACCTGCCCTCAGCACTCGGAAAGACATACTCCGCTTCTTCTTTTTTCCATTCCTATATCATGAGTGATGCTTTGCGGTCACAGATAAAGCTGCTCAGTAAAAGAGAAAATGGAATGTTTTTCAGCTGAGGTGTATTTTAGGGTCAAGGCCCAATGGCTCAGAGCAGCGTTTTTTTTCCCTTGTGCTTACAAATGTGGCATGAGCCTTTTGGAGATTGTAAGAGAAATTAGGTAGATGTTATATACTGTGGCCGAGGAGATAAAAGCTGTATCAAGTTCATTCAGCGAAATGTAAGCTAAAACTAGGTGTTCTCAGATTTTGATTGGAGACACTTATGTCTTCTGTTATGTAAAATTTCTGGCATAAAACGTGACTACAGCCCTGTTTTGCATTCAGTCTCAAGTCTGTGGGCTTGTGTTAAAAAGGACAGGTCAACCATTTTAGGATCCATGCAGCCTTTTCTTCCTCCTTTTCACTCCCTCCCGAGTGAATGCCCTTTGTTGAGCTGTGCTGTGCCCTGAGATGCTCCCGCCATCTTAGCTCCTTCGGCCATGACCCGCGCTCCTCACCCCTCCCTTTCACCCCCTCCCCTTCTAATTCGCTCTCTCTTCAGAGTGAATTGTAGACTTGGAGAAGGGGATCAATAAAAGCACACTGCATCTTGATTGGACTGGCAGCACGGCCTTAGTCAGAGCAAAGGACTTTCAAGGCTGACTGCTTGTTGTTCATGTCAGTGTGTGCATATACATACATTGCAAGTTTAAGAGCTTGAAGCATAAACAAGAAAGCAAATCTGTGTTTTCTCTTAGAAATGGTGTTTTGAATAAAAGCTGCACCGCTTTTGTCATTTTGTGCCCAGGTCTGAACTCAAGAAGCCCCCTCAGTGAGACCAAGAGCACCTCCTCGTCCCTCTCGGCCCTCAGCGATTCCCTCAACAGCTCAGAGGGCGGAGACCTTACCCACAGTAACGAAGAACTTAAGAGTCTGCTTGCTCCACCCTCCTCTGCAGGCAGCCAGTCCAGCTCTGGAAGCCACTCGGGATCCGGAACGGAGGACAAATCTGACAAAGGCAAGCAAGTGTTGGAGCAGCTACAGCTGCATACGTGTCATGATTGTAAAGGCCGTAAACACGTAAAGTTTACGCGATAAAAGATTAATGTAATATATGTAAGCAAAGTCTTTTGCTGCTGTACTAAGACCAAACACAGAGAAAGCCTGTTCGCTCAGGGTGAAGAAACAAACATGAGAATGAGGGATCACCAACCAATAATCCAGATCAGTTGTCGTCAAAGCCTGAAGTGACGACAATAAGTGATTGACTTAATTTCCTTAATTGTTTACATGTGGTCTCATCCAGGATCCTTTTAATAATTTCCTTCTTTTTATAATTGTTCTACTTTTATTCATGAAGCTTTAAGAAACAGTTCCATGGCTTGTGTTGCTGAGATCAATTAAATGCTGATGATGTCAAAGGTGCGATCAAGGGTTGCACCTGCAGATTTTAAACATAAACCTGAATGTGTTTGGTTAAAATGTGGGCTGTGGAGATTTAGCAGCTCAGCAGGGTCAGAACAGAGTAGCCTCAGGTCGAATCATAGAGCGTTACAGGGTCTGTGTCTTTGGAGCTTGACTCCTGTGAGGAACGCAAAGTCAGGATGCGTCAGCCGTGCTGCATCTATTTCATCCAGGATTTTTGTCTGCGTCTTTACTGTGAGGAAGTCAGTTACTGTTAGTCAAGTTAAAGCCAATTCAGAGAGGAATCCTGCTCATGTTGCTGCATATTCTGTGTTCGTCTGCATCGTTAAAGCTGATCTTCTATCTGAATTCCCTCTGTGTCTGTGTCTTACACTGTCTCAGCCTAATAAAAGGAGCAAATTCAGAATCTGTAAAACAGACCCGCTATTAACTCACCTGCTCCTCTCTCCGTCCTCCGCAGGCTTCGAGTGTGTCTTCTGCAATTTTGTGTGCAAGACGCGTAGCATGTACGAGCGCCACCTGCAGATTCACCTCATCACGCGAATGTTCGAGTGCGACGTCTGCCACAAGTTCCTCAAGACGCCCGAGCAGCTGCTGGAGCACAAGAAGTGCCACACTGTCCCCTCCGGAGGGCTCAAGTAAGGAAAGCAAGTACAGACAGAGGTTCCTAACTCCGCCCGTCCTCCCCCTCCTCACCTTGTCAACCCACTGCACACAAACATCCACACACAAAGGCTACATCACTTTCCATTAGATAAAAGTAGAAACTGAAGCTTAGCTGTAACCCGACTGTAAGCGCTGAACAATCTTTCCGATTTCTCAGTGGTTTCAACACCAGGATGATTATGTGAATCAATTAAACCCTGAGAAAACAGAAACAGTGGCCGCTCATTTCAACATCCATACAGATGAAACTGAGCTTGAACGAATCGAACAAACGCAAACACGGGCCTATTCTGGCTGATTGTCCCGAATCTGTTAAAGTCACTTCAATGTTCATTATCTGCAGCCAGTCATGAAACGATACAAGCTGCGGTTTTGCTCGACAGCCTCTCTTGGCACGTCCAACTTATTAGACAGTAGTCTGTGAGCCTGCAGTGGCTGTTGTGAACAGAAGGGAGAGAGAAAGATGGAAGGAAATGGGCTTCCCCTCAGGGTCTGCTGTTCCACTGCCCACAGCTTAGAGCCATGCCAAAGAAAAATATCTGATGAAACCTGCATCCCAGAAACCTGCTCTCTCCCTACGACACAGACACTTTGTAAACTGCGCCGAGTTACATAAAATCTGTTGGCGCACCCCTAGAAGACAATCCTTTAGAAACAACTGCACACACTCTGTGGGCTCACGCACATGAGCGGACTGCATTCGTAACATCCCAGGCTGGACACCGATGCCCGATACACATTTGAATATATAACTAAACTAATGGATGCTTTTAAGCTTATGCATCTGCACACTAATGCACAGCAGGCTGGATTTTTTGGGAATAATATCCTGAATAAATAGCTTTACCTTCGGTGACTAGCGCGCATCATGGTTTCCCTCCCAGTCACACAGAGCCCTGAACACAAATACATGGACAGATTTTTTAAATATTCTCTGTATGGCATGCGAAGCAGTCTAATTTTTCTAATACTGCGTCTCTTTGTAGCTCCAGTCTCTTCACATGCTTCCCTCTCCATCTCCATATTCCAGTCCCACAGGAGCCTTTGTTGTACTGTGACACGTTTATGTCCCATTTCAGGCTTGTCAAGTTAACACAAAGCCCATCTGTTTACCTCAAAACTCAGCCCTCACTGATGATGTTTATTCACAGCAGTGTACTCTCACACACATTCAAGCTGACTTTCAGGGAAAAAGGCTCTACACATGGAAACGTTTAATAAAAATATAAGAACAAAGGGCATTTGTTAAGGTTCAGTTCAACCATGTTGTTGCTTTTGAGTTCTCATAACTACAGTCTGTGCATGTGCAGATCCATTGAGTTTCATTATTATGATCCCCTCATCTTGTCATAAACAAAAATCCATGTTCTGCATTGTGTTTCTGTGCAGCCGTTAGTGGAGGGAGGAGATTCTCAAATTTGTTAAACAGTAGCATTTCACTGAATTTAAAAGAGTTACACTGACTCGTTTTACACCAGTCCTGTGGATAACAGAGTACAAACACACAAGAAGCCGTTCATAGCGCAAAGATCTTCACACTGCGTTTTTTTTTTTTGACTCACTGACTTGAGGACTTGGTGCTAGTTGTAGTGTGTGAGTGAAAAATGTCAGAGTTTCTGTAACAGTTTTAAATGTCTCTTGTTGAAATGTTTTTTGAAACCAGACTGATTTCAGCGAGCAAGAAGAAGCAGAATGTTAGATTCTTGTAATTCCAGTGAGAAAAAGAAAATGAGCTGTTTTACATAAAAACTAACTTCTTAGTTCATTAAGTAAAATGATCAATTCTGACTAGCTTTTTTTAAATAACTTGAATTCACTTACAATAGCAGGCAGGCAACAACTCTTCATAAAAAAGTTAGTGGATTAGAGTAGATTGGTTTTTGATTGCCTACAGTAAACCATCTGACCCCCACATCCAGTGCGTACACATGTATACACTTGAGCAATGTAAAGTGTTTCCATGTATGTAGGAGTGTTTAGAAAGGGAGAGAGGGCCTTCACCATTTCGAGGTTTTTCTGAGGTGATTCTGTTCTGCAGGGTTTGTGAAGCGCTTTGGGGCCCAGAGCAGATGAAAGGTGCTATTTAAATGTAAGTGCCACTCCATTCCTTCATTTCCCTTCATGTCCTATTGCTTCAATCTTTTCTCCAGCCTGTCACCCCTTCCCTCACCCTCCCCCCCAACACACACACACACACACCCACCCACGTACGTATGTGATCGTCTCCGCTGTCCCATCATTAACTTGCCACACATACCACCATGAGAACACAGCACTGTACCTGATGCACACTTTTCCTTTACCTGTCCTCCTCCTCTTCATCCTTTTGTGCCGTTAAATTTCAAGGTGCGTTACGTTGGCTTTGAATGTACACTCCCCCCTCAACCGTCTCTTTGCTTTTGTGTGCCGTGTCCTCCCCCCGCCTCCCCTTTCTTGCCCTGCCCAGGTGCCCTTTCTGCATCTACTCCACCAATCGTCCAGCGGCCATGGAGTGCCACCTCAAGACGCACTGTAAGATGGAGTACCGCTGCCGCATCTGCCAGGGACTGTGGCCCGACCAGGCCTCGCTAGAGGCCCACATGCGCGGGCACCGCCTGGGCAACCACTACAAGTGTGAGCAGTGTGGCTACCTGTCCAAGACGGCCAACAAGCTGATCGAGCACGTGCGCGTGCACACGGGCGAGCGGCCCTTCCACTGCGACCGCTGCTCTTACAGCTGCAAGCGCAAGGACAACCTCAACCTGCACAAGAAGCTGAAACACGCGCCGCGCCAGACTTTCAGCTGCCAAGAGTGCCCTTTCACCACCACACACCCCTTTGTCTTCAGCCGCCACCTCAAGAAACACCAGGGTGGAGGAGCGGGGGGACCGGACGGAGGATTGGGAGGAGAAGAGGACGAAGACGAGGAGCTGCCGCTCGCAGGAGCGTCCCCGGGGGACTCGTCGTCGGCGCAGAGGAGACGGGAGACCCTCCTGTTCAGCGCAGGAGGAGGGGGGAGCAGTGGGGGGAGCGGCACCAGCAGCCCTCTCATGAGTCTAACGGCGTCCCAAGCTCTTCAGTCCGTCGCCCTGTCGCTGACGCTGGGGAGGTCCAATCGGCTGGAGCCCAGCGGCGCGCTGCGCGGCCGGCTTGACGCCAACGCCGACGCCAACGGCAGCGGCGCCGCCAGGAACCCCGGCGGCCCCTCCCTCTTCCTCCCCACCCCCCAGCCCGTGTTCGAGCAGTACAGGAACTGCGACCGGTCACACCTGATCCCCCTCACCACCCTGTTCACCCACAGCAGCCGCTTCACATTCCACCCGCACCTCCACTCCAGATGGTGGCCCGCCGCATCTTCTCTCCTCCTCTCCTCCAGCTCGGCCTCCCCGTCCTGCTCCCCCCTCTCACCCGCCTCCCACAAACACTCCTTTCTGGCATACCTGGGACTGATGGAGAGGGCCAAGACTGTTTGACCTCCCCCCTCCTCTGCCTCCCCCATCCTCACTCGTTCCCTCACTCCTCGGACGGTGGCGTGAATGACACTTGACCACTGCAGTGGGAGCAACATCTTTTCCAATCAGACCAGCAGCATAAGCTGGACCAGACAAACATACTGAAGAAATGGAAAAAAAAAACATTTATAAAGAGAAAAAGGCTGTACATGCTAGAATGCATTTATATCAGAAAGCTGCTTTTCTTATCAGTTCTATCAATTGAATTATTACTACTTCAACTACTACTCTCTATTACCTTTTGTTTTCTGTTTTTAAAAGTCTGAATGACTTGGACCCAGTTTCATTATTTGAGGAAACAAACGTATCCCAGTTTTATAGACATTTTTATTTTAGTCGTTTGACGAGATAAAAAGATGAAACAAACTTGCAAGTGCTATATTTTAGTGCATTTTTGTCTATTGCTATTATGCATCAAAATAGCATGCCTGTTTCTGTGTTTCAATTAGCTTTGACGTCATTAGGAAACTAAATTTGACATATTGAGAAGTGTTAGCGGTGCGACGTGGACAAAACCAATGAAACCGAATGCTTTTCATTGAAAAAGGCACGTTTCCAAAGCAGCGCCTCAAACCACGCACTTATTTATCAATCTTGTACATAGTTTTGTATCCCTTCCCCTTCTCATCTTTGATTTTTTTTGTATAATGGTGGAACCATATAATGCATAGCTGCTGCCTGATATCACATCTGTCTCAGAATGTTATTGGAGGGTCGTGAGCTCACCAAACAGAAGATAAGCTGTGCTAATGTAAATATTCAAAGTATTCAATCCGACCTATCGCAGACGTTTTACATGTATTACATGTATTCTTAAATCTAAGTGTAAGTGTTGGTAATGCACTTCCAGTCGCAGGGAATAAACAGTGTAATCCTCCAGAGAAAATGCATGACTAAGTGGGAATGTTCCTTATTTCTGAGACCAGGGGATATCAGTGCAGCATTATATGCACAACTATGTATCACGCACCTATACTTAGAAGAGATATATGAGATAACTGTTTTGTGGAGGTGACCAGCTCTGGGTTAGCAAGCTGCCCACAGCCAGGGTCACCACAGGCCGATTCAATGGTGCTTTTGGAGCTTTTTGTAATTTTTGTGTACAAAAAAGAAAAAAAAACTGTTCCAAATGACTTGAATGAATGTATTTTTGTTTATGTACATTGACAAAGAAGCGAGACAGAAGTGTGAACAGGGACGTCCTCTGTGCTGGTGAAGATGGGAAAGTTAGTGTCTGGTGGCCTTCTGTGTCCGTTTCTTTTCTCTTTTTTTGTCTTGTTTTTTTTATTTTGACTTTTTTACTGAGCCTTTTACATCATAAATATTTTCTACTAACATTCATAGAGGACACGTTGTGAGAAAAAGCTCCTGTAGGTGCAATGATGAAGCAAAGCCATTCACTCTTACAGCGTAGTTCGATGGCACTGGCTTCGCTTCGGTTGGGCTGGCAGGCACGGTACTGCTTCTAACCCTCTCCTCCCTCCTGTCAACATTTTAATTGCACTTAATGTAGTTACATTTCAAGCCAACCGCACTTGATTTAGTTTCCTTTTTTTAAAGTGCAAACTTAGATCCTCCATATCACCGTAATGCGAAGCAGACAATAGTTACCGGGACGGACTGAGTCAACACCCCGACTTTCACAGGATGGCATTTCTAGCGGCGCGGAAGGGTCTGCCTCTGTGAAATCCAACAAAGTAAACGAATACAAATTGCATGAATTAGACTGCAGAGGTCAAGCTCTCCCTGGGAACTAAAGGTCTCAGGCTAAATTGTGATAGCCAATTTTGCACAGAGCTGCACTTTTTGATTATGAGAATACAGTTTGTATTTATCCGTAAAATGCTCAAAAAGAAGTATGTTTTGCGAGATAGGGGCAGCATATTAACAAGCATTTTATTTTGAAAAGCTTTATCCGCTATTGATCGAGCTTGTGTTCCTAAGTGGTCTTCAAGCCAAAATCCCTTGTTTGTAAAGGGATTGTGTTTATTTTTTGTTTCCTTCATTGTTTGTGTTTGCTTATGCATTTTCTTATGATGAATTATTGTTACTTTTTTATTTTTCTACATGAATCATGTCAGAACATGTTCATTGGACAGAGAACAGGAATTGTGAAGACCAAACTGTAACTCGCTGTCGATGTGATGTTAGGATTGAATCCGTCACGTCCCGCTCTGGGGGGACTGTCGCCTCGATTGTCTCCTCTTTTACACTCCTGTTTGTTTGTTTGTTCCCTTTTGCTCTGTCAGTGTCTGGCATGCTGTCTCTGGAGTGAAAGGAGCATCCCTTCAACACACTCGCTTGCTCTCTCTCCTTGTACTATCTGTGTTATCTTTTATACTCTAGTGCCACTTGGTGGAAGGAAACCACCTGAGACTTCTGAGAATGAGTCAAACTAATTGTCAGGGTCCAAAAGAAATAAAAAAATAGAGATAAAAAGAAAATGTGTCCACTCTGGACACACAGTTCTGCCTTTTAATACAGCGTAATCACGAATAGCTGCACTTCTTTATATCCCCTCTTGGTTGAGTGAAGTAGGCAACAGGGCTCTACCCTTTTGAAAACCAATATTCTGAAGCACTTAATCTGTTTATTTCGCCCAATTTCTCACAGCACAGCGACGTTTTTTCATTTCTGACTTTCAGCACTTCAGAGTTTGCATGACACCGCCCTTGCTCTAATTCTTCAGCACTTAATTGTGTTTGTAACTAACTCCCTCCGTTTTGTTTAGTTTGCATCACATTGCACTGTCTGCAATCACTTCAGTTTGGCTGTATTTTATGATTAGAAAAGGCTCAACTATCTTTTGGCACTTGGTAAAAATTGGTATGTGCTGTACAAAGCTTTTTTTTATTACTCCATTGTTAAGGCTGTACAGGGTTGTGATGATAACTGGTAAATAGATCATTTGTACTTTTTTGGTTTTGTATTTGTTTCTTTTGTTTGGCATTATTTTATGTTCAACTTGCCAGATCTAAATGTACCAGGATTTGAAAGTAAAGCTTACATCAGATATTACATCAGTTGTCTTTGTCTTCTCTGCATTTTATCAGTGTATGTCACATTTTCACCGCAAATGCTCTTAATCCATTATTTTAACATTTTGTGAGTTACTCAATTTTGCTGGTTGCAAGAAAACATATTAGTAAAAAGGCAAATATTAAATATTGGTCTATATCATATAACTGCTTCAAAATACTTTGAATATTCAGGTATATAAATCAGATTTAACCTGCTCTAATAGACATCAAGGCCAACGTGGATGATATGATGACGCAGGAGATTTAGCATCAAGTTCATTCTAGACTAGAAAAGTAGTTTAACACAATCCTTAGCTAAGCTTCAGGGGTAAAATCAGAGTGCTTTATTTCACACATAACTAGTAATTACTGTATGACTCATACATTGATCGAACGTCAGTTCTTTTTATGGAGTTTCGCACATATTTGTGACTGATCTGAGCTTTCATCCACATTCCGGTTCCTTTATCAGACAGTGCCGTTTGGTGATGCGCTACAAACTACAGAGCTATATTTCATGACTGAACAATTGAAATGAAAGATTCTGCTGCCGGTATCGCGTGGTGAACAAACGAAGTTCAGCTGGTGCGGACGTATTCATTACATTGGACACTTCACAATGATGAAGCTCACTGAAGGTCCGTCTTCCACCAGCGTTTAGTCAGTGCTCGGTTGTTTCACAGGCAGGAGTGAACTGCCTGTGAAACATTGTCTAAATAGCAGCGGCAAACAAAACCCAGGCCCTGAGCCGCTCTGCAGGCAGACGCACGGCCACGAGGTTCCGGAGGAGCGGATCAGCTCCGTCTGATTTATCCGGCGCTGCGCCATCGTCATAACGAGGAGCAGGATCCGTCCTGGTGTCTGGCTGCTGTTTTTACGGCACCGATGGGAGGCCTCCCTTCCTCTCCTCTCTCCGTGCTGTAGTAATGAAAGTTACAGCACGTTCTCGCCCAGCCAAAGGTTGGCCCTGCCTAATGAAAACAGATGAAGCAGAGATAAAGTGTTTGCCGACATTAAGGGACTCATTTATCACCGTTAGCCCTGCAGCTATAGAACACCTTGGTCTGGAGCTCTGCTTTAGCGCAGCACCCTGGTGGCACGCTGCAGCCTCCCACCTCCATCTTTACCTCTCGCCGGCCTCCATTTGGCATCGCCGTCGCAGGCAGCGCCGCTGTTTGCGGCCCGACGTGCAAACGACTCGCGAGTCGCGGTGAACTTTTAACAGCAAAAGGAGGCACTTCAGAGGAGCCTTTATCCGATGGCGAGGATTTGGCGCCGCTCGCGGGATCGCCCTCCGTCTCGACCCGCGCGGGTTCAACAACCATCCGGCGTCCGTTGAGGGGCCGCGTTCTCATCTCGCTGCTCATCTCGCCTGTGTATTAATGAATCTTTTCGGCGGTGTTTAAAGCTGCTTAATTAAGTTCAAAGCGGCGCTCGGGGCACTGTGCGCCTGCTCGGCTGACCTCCCCACGAGTGGAAGTGTTGATTAGGAAGTGAGGAGACACGCGGGCACTGCAGGGGATGGCTATTGATTGAAAGGATAGAAAACCTCATTTGGATTTTGTGATTGGAACGTCGCGCCGGACGCGGGGGCTGTTTTTCTTCATTTGCCGAATAACAATAACTCCATTTGCGCCGATGGCTCGGCGCAACTGTCGACGGACGGAGGACTCGCAGTGTTAAGACCAAACGCCGGAGTTTTCCCTCATCCCAATAATAGCCCTTCACCCCGGCCCGAGCTGTCTGCACAACGGCGACCTCTCGACACCACCTTGTGAAAGTTGGCTGCTGTCGATCGATAGCGTGTTAGCTTTTTGTTTGTAGGTGCAGGCTGCCTCGGCTTTATTACAGCTGCTGAGAGTCATGGGGGAGTCGTGCGCGGCTTTGTGAGAGAGGAGCTCCCTCTTGTTTGCCAAAAGTGTAATCCCGCCGTGACCCGCCGTGACCCTGCCCTGAGAGGAAAGCTGCTTAGACAGAAGTGCATGTCTGTGGGAGCTCCCGGCCGCTCTCTCGCTCCATTTTACACCTTAGCCTCAGTTTGTGGCTCCGGACGTCCACGCGCTCGCCTTCTCCCCCCCCGTTCCTTCCTCCGTACGTGCCTCAGCTTCACTACCTCCATTCGCCGTCGAGGTTTTCAGCCTGTGAAGGAGTACAGGCGCTGCTAAGTGGAGACAGATCTCTTGCTTCAACAGAGAAAATAAACACGCAGCGTCCTGCCACAGTCCGGGCAGAGTGGGACCAGTGGTGCAGAGGAGGGAGGGAGTGAAGGAAGAAAATGACCTCTGGAATCGATTTGGCACGGGTTGAAGCCGAGGCAAGAACTGTGCAGAATCGGGCTCCGCTGAGGCTTCTTGTTGATTTGTAAATCTATTCATCTTCGGGAAAAAAAAGGATCAGGCACCGAAATGAATCGGTACATAGGAAATCCCGGGTTCCAAACAAAGATGTCACGTTCGGGGGTGGGGTGGGGGGCGGTCGCCAACGCCTTGGGTCGACCCGCGTGCTGCCGGACACGCATGGCGAGAGGCGCGTTTACGTGCCCGCCCGGTGCCCGGCCCGGGGGCACGGCTCCGCTGCACGCCCCCCGCGCTGGGACCCCCCGCCCCCCGCTGGGCCCGCCCCCCCCGCTCCCGGGATGAGACGTCGCTCGGCGGGGGGTCGGCAGCAATCTGATTCAGGAAGCACGGCAGGGGGTGCGCGGGGCGGGAGGGGGAGGGGGGACTAGGAGCCTCTGTGGCTGGCACATCCAGACTGAGGCGGCCTGAAACAGGGCGGGGGGCAGAGCCAGCGCACCCCCGTGATGGCTGCTGCGTCAAACATGGAGCTCGGCCACTCCAACTGGATGACAGGCATTGGGGGGGGGGGGCGCTACTTAAGCATGATCGTGTCTTTGAAATAGATAGGACACAAGCGGCCAACTCCCCTGTTGTTAGGCTCCGCTGTTACCATGGCATTTATGACAGTGACCAGCCATAGGTTACTTGGTTTCTATGGGTAACAGTCTTAGTCTTAACAGACTTCATTCACATCTCCGGTGACACCGCGTCCAAAGATATCGCCGACCACGTGAAAAAAAGCATAAGGTTTTAATGGTGAAATATAAACAGGCTTTTTGCCACAACCGCTTCAATGATTCAGGTCTGCGGAGATCTGAAGAGGGGAGATTTAGCAGAATAGCCCAAGGTCAAGCTCAAACTAATCAGGCTCCTCATTTCCCTGGATGAAGTAATGAAGTAGAACGCTGACCCCCGGCCGACCCTGGAAACACGTAGCGGGAGAAAGTGGCCTGGAGACCAATTAGCCAAAAGTAAACGGAAATATTAAAAGAGCGGTCATTTATTAATACATATGATCTGAGTCAATCAAGGAAGTGGCCTTTTTGATGTTGTGCGCCAGCCGTCATGCGATCGGCCTCCGTTTAGGCCCAAATCTTAACGATGATTCGTACGGAGAGTTGATCACCACCTGGTTAGAGTCCTAATTATCTCTGCACTTGAGCTTTTAATGATTTCCATGATTCAATTATCCCTAACCGAATTCCTGTCTTCAATCAATTAAAGCCATAGCCGCGCGCTCATCCATCTTCCAATCAGGACATGAGGAATCCCTCCATCCATTCTCATTTGTGCAGAGAGCGGGTCAAACAAATTAACAGAGATCGCATCCATCTACGTCTTTTGAGCGTTTTCCACATTTTCTAACCTCTTCTGTTACTTTTCCGCCCCGCACTTTGGTGGCAGGCTGCTGGAGATGGGGCGAGCCGCTGTATCAACAGAATAGAAGGGAGTCAAAGTATTTTCGCCTTAATTAAAACGAGTCTGATTTGCGTCTTGTGTCTTTCTGACCTTTTACGCATTTGAGTGGCGCAAAACCTTGAATAAGCACAGCACAACGCTCCAAACCCTTTATTCCTGCTCCACTCTGCTGGTTATTATACCTGATGTGAGGGCGGGTGACAAAGGCACACACACACACACACACACACACACACACACACACACACACACACACACACACACACACACACACACACACACACACACACACACACACACACACACACACACACACACAGTTTGGCACCATCTGCTGGAATCTTCAGAAACATGTGGAAGGGATGCTTGAACTAGACCTGTGCTAATAGCACACAATAAAAAATGTGACTTACATGTAGAATCATATAAGTCGAACGCAGCGCCAGTAATTGTTGCTGTGATCCAGCAGACTGACCGAAGCGTCCAAGTGATGAATGCAACCTGCTCAGAGCTGAATGAGAGGCAGGAGACGCAGGAATGGTTGCCAAGGTGTCTCGGCAGCCATTTAACCCTCATTGGTTGAGAGGTTGCTGCTTTCCATCCCATTATCTCCAGTGTCTCATCCCAGCTACCACCAGTGCGCCTCCCTTGAAAGGGCCCTGCGTTCTTTTGAATGTAAATACCAAAGTGTGCTCTTTCTGCGCAGACACACAGGACGGGGCTGGAGAAGACACTCGGTGTGTAATCGTCTGATGCACCCCTGCGCTTCGTTGCACTGGGGCGAGCGTGCGCTCCTCGACGTCGCTCCCCCCGGAGCGGCCGGGGAGCGGCTTCGGCGACGATTACACTGACAGCCCTTTGCTAAAGTGCACTTGATTTATTTGATTTAGCTAGGATTAATGGCGCCGCCCTCCTGCAGCACCGGCCGCTCGGTGCAGGGACACACGCAGTGATCCACACACAAGCGCAGGCGCAACGCAAACCGCGGGCGACGTGCACAAACAGTGACACAGTCCTCGCTCGTGGACTCACTAATCGTGCTCCATTCATTCCTCTTGGTTGAGGACAAGCTCTAAATGTGAACACCGACCAAATAAAATAGTCAAGTCAGGGAGGCCCAGTCACACATCCATTGTCTTGTTCTCCGTCGCACACTACCGCAAGCCGCTGCTAGGGGGCGCCACCCGCCGCTCGCCTGGTGCCAGGAAGCCCCTCCGTCCGTCTGGCCGGCCGACAGTTGCGAGGCCAGCGGTCCGGTGCGCTCCAGTGCGATTGGCACCGGCGCCGGCCCATCTGCCCGGGTTCACGCGTCCGCTCCCTCACCACTTGTCCAGGAGGACAAAACGTGTGGCGGCGTCCTGGCAAAGTTCCCCGCAATGTCAACCTGGCGTGACAACCCGGCGCCGGCCCCTCGGCCTTCACAAGGCGGGGTCAGACGGGGAGCCAGGAGCACGGCGGCGGAACAACCACCGCTCATCAGCTGCCGGGGCGCCACCATCTTGTCCGGGGTGAACGGAGCGGGGCCGGGTCGAGGATGACCCATCACAGACAGGAAGTGCGAATGCAGACAGAACCTCTGCTGGAGCGAACCTGCCCCCATTTGGCAACTCCAGCCTTGCAAACAACGACAACGCACAACACAACGCATTTGGCACTGGTTGAGCAGATGGTCCTGGAGGTGCTGTGTTGGCCCGACTCGGTCCTGGAGGCCCCTCAGGGCAGCGACTGTGAGCGGTCATTAACAAGGAGCAGGCCGAGCCAAGAGGAGAGCGTAGCAGTAGTTAACGGCCACCTCCCAGTGAAAAGCTAAAGAAACCAGCTTCAGCATCACGCTGCAGCCACGGGCACCGAGTGGGGAAACGTCCGCTTCTCGCTGCCCACTCCTGCTGAATGTAAGCGATCCACACGCCGCCGACCGCGGCATTGGTGTGCGCGAGCACGTGCGCAACGCGGCGGTGGACAGGTACGACAGGCTGACCTGCACACGGTACCGGGGAGAGCGCGTAGCTCCGCGTTGGCTGTCAGAACACGGCCGCCTGGAGCCCCGGAGCAGCGGCCCGACCGGGCCACTGGGCAGCTGGAAGTAATGGAGGCTGGCAAGAGGGCAATGAGGGGTCACACGCAGCGGAAGTGGGGGGGGGGTGGAGGAGGAGGAAACAAGTGGGTCAATCAAGACGCAGCGAGAGGGGATAAAAGCAGGGGAGGCGAGGAAGCGAGGGAGCGAGGAAGCGAGGGAGCGAGGAAGCGAGGGAGCGAGGAAGGAGGTCTCCGAACACCTCTAACTACGTGCAAAGGCAGCGAGCGAAGCGAGGCGCCGGCGTTCCGACGCCCTCAAATCGGAGAAATAAGCATCAGCCGCAGCGAGACGGACACCTCGTATCGCTTCCCACAGCGTTGCAGGCGGGGGTGGGATCCTGGGGCGCAGCCACTCGCCTGCAGAGACGGAGCTGCTGAATTCACTTAGGCCGCCTCGGCCGGCAATTAAAGCGCCGGATTAAGAGTGATTGCATTTCGTGTCCTGAGGAGGCGCTGCCTGCCATCTTGAGAGTCTCATTAACATGGCCGCCGTGGGCTGCGCCGCACAGTGCCACAGGCAGTTAAAAAATAATGGAGACATTATCAACCTTAATGTCTTGTACCTGGAGTGAAGAAGATTTTATAATCACTATTGTGATGGGCCACAGGCTGCCGGTTGTGCAAAAGGGAAAGGTTGGATGGAGATAACCCTTTTCTGACCAGACCCCTGTGTGTTTTTTTGATCAGCCGCTACACGTGGGGAGTCTGAGCAGCTGGATTTCATTAATTGAGTGCTGGCAGCGCTCTGCTCTGGCAGCAGGGGTGAGTCACACTGGTGGGATTGGTCTCTCTCTCCCTGATATCATCTTCCAACCATAACTACAAATAATTATTCACTAAAATCCATTACCAGGGGTCAATCAAGTTCCCCAATCAGTTCTAAAGTCCAATTACTGGCGCCAAGGCTCTATTCGCGCCTTCCTGCGGATGACAGCCGGGCCCACGGGCTGCCCGTTAAATTACACATAGCAAACAGCGCAGTGTGCATGTGTGGGAGAGCAGCTTCCTCAGGTGGCTAATAAAGCAGAGGTACACAGCGGCCTCCCTGGGGCGCCCTGACCGCACCATCTCGCGGGCTCCACCGGGTTAAATAGAATTAGCCCATGCAACGAGACGCGTGGCGAATAGCAAGCGGCCGGCTGGCGCCGCGGAGCTCGGCGGTGCAGGGACACGTGAGGGTCTCTCTGAGGCTCCGTGACCCCTCAGAGCAGCGGCGTGAGGGCACGGCTCCCATGAAAAGCTCCACCCCATTAGGATCCAGTGGAAGAAAGGAGACCTGAAGCTGGTTTGTACGAGGCGTGTGGGGGATAAGGGGGGGGGGGGGGGTCAGAACAGCTCCCGATTCACCTTAGGCTTCCGTTGAACTCGAGACAACAACCACGGCGTAACACTGACACGAGCGGCGAGAAGGGACACGTCAGCATCAGCCCCGTTGCTCAGGACACGAACCGACCTCTGAGGGGAAAAAGCCGGGATTCGCTTTTCGGGCTGGAATTGCAACAGTCTGAGGAAAAGGTTTTGTGTCGTCGTGAGCCAGGAAAGCGCTCTGACTCCAAACTGCTGACACAAAGGAAGCCTGTGAATGCGAGCCCCGCTATTAAACATGAGGAGCTCCTCATCAAAGCGCCCGTGTCTGTCCTCTGCTTACATTTGAGAGATCCAGCTAAATGCTGAACACATGTGGACCGGCCCGTGTTTAGGCTAAAACGGCTGAACACGATCCGGCAGCATTTGAGTTAATCTTCCCTAGTGAAACCGCATGGTGTTGTTTACACTGGAGACAGTGTGTGTGTGTGTGTGTGTGTGTGTGTGTGTGTGTGTGTGTGTGTGTGTGTGTGTGTGTCAGCATGATGGAGGAGAAGGGTGTTACTCAGACCTAATGAATGCATCTGCATTCATGGGGCATTCTTTGTTTTCTACGCAGGCAGAGCAAACGAGCAGCGACCTGGGAGTCCGTCCAGCCGCTGGTTTTTCCGAATCGGCCCAGCAAGGACAAGCGCGGATTAGTATCAAGATCATTCATTTTTTTCTTTCCCCTGAAACAGAGAGTTTGGGAAGAAAGAGCGGAGACTACAAGCTGCTCTCAACCCGATGCTGCGTTTAGTTTTGCAGGTTTGGAACCTGGAGGCAGGACTACAGCGCAGCCTGTGCTTCCGCCCGTTTCCTCACCTGTGAGCGACCTGGAACCCTAGACCACCTCTATAAAGAATGGATGAAGGGCTGGAGGTGGGGGTGGGGGTGGGGGGAGTCTGCCACTGAGGGCCCAGTCACTGGGGGGATGAAACCAGCACTGAGTGGGATGAGGGATCCCTCTAGTGGCTGAAGGCGGTAACCAAATAAGAGCTAATCACACATTCACTTGTGCTTTTCTGTTTATTAAAAAGCTGTTGGTCTCTGGCAGAGTCCAGCTTTGACCCTAAACTGTATCTCTTCGGTTCATTTTAATCAGCCAACACATTCCAGAAAAACCTCCCTCAGCTTTAAAGCGCCAGAAAATCTCCAGCAGTGACGCCTCCTGAACCGACACATATGATGTGTGAAGATAATTCCTTTAAAATGTCCTATGATTTAACAGACAATATAAAACAGTGTAGGTGTAGTTCTAGGCAGGAGACTGTTCCACATTATACAGAGCAGGCAAACGCTAGTGACACCAGAGTCGACTACTAAACCTTTAATAAAGCGCCAGGTCTGCTTAAAATTAATAAAGTGGCTGCAGTGGAGGCCCGAGTGTGACTTCTCTTTGTCTTTTAATCTCTGGTGGAGTCCACGAGTGCAGTGCATTATGAAGGTAATTCTGAAAAGATTAAAGTGTGTTTTGCCTGAATTAGAAGAAACTGCAGCTGACTCATTCGGGGGATACCAAGCTCTGACATTTCTGGCTCCAGAGTGCAGAATAAATTTCATTACATCTTTGACAAATCCCAGGACTAATATTCGTAGAGGTTACATTAATCACTCCCCGTTTTCATATCATGAGAAAACACGAACAGAGAAAAGCTCGGCAAACCGTGGAAACACATTTACTGTTATTAACTTAAGAGCCACGTTATTCTTTTAAAATAATGTTCCACACAAAAAGCACGATAGTGAACAGACTTTCACATCGTGCATTGTGTTTCACACTTGCACAATGTTGACTCAGAAAACAACCCCTGTCCTCAGTGCTATAATGGTTTACATAGTGCATGAATTAATAATTAGTTCATTCATATAGTTCTTATATCAACATTAAATAAATGTCTTTGTGATTTTAAAAGTTTGATGGTGGAAGAACGTGAATAAACACTGCCTTAAAGTAAACGCTGAATGATTCAGATTCACTGCACAGATGTGAACGTGCCTTGAAGTCAGACTGTCCACTGTCGGCCTTCTCTCCATGTGGATTAACGGACGCTGAGGTGACTCCTATTGTAGAAATTTTTAATTATAGTTTATAAAGTTTTTGTGCCAAACTCAGAGTCAAGATAAAAAACTCTCGCTGGTCCTCATGCTTTTATTTCTTGGCACTGAGTGGCCATAATCTGTCACATAGTAGCAATCCTTCAACGCTGCTGCTGATTTATGATGACGGTGAGGAGGTGAAGGCCCTGAGAAGCAAGTCAGCAGCCAGGCCGGGTGAGACGGCTCCTGTGGTGACCCTCTCCTCCAGGTGGGGTAGCGCCTCCCTGACACGGGGGTGGTTTTGGAAATGGCACAGGACATTTTCCTGGATCAGACTCCACATCCACACTTTCTGCTGAGCCCTCCGCCGGCCCTGCAGCTCGCCGCTCGCCAACATGGCGTCCCGGTACGCCTCCATCTTGGCCCAGACGTCTGGGATGCCCTCACCGCTGTGTGAGGAGGCCCGCACCACCTGAGGGGGAGGTCACTTCTTAACTTGGATGTGTTCTATGGCCCGTTAGTCATGTTAGGCGTTCTAGCGCACGCTGCTTTGCTAACTGGCACATTTATAATGTTTGTCTTTAAAATACCATTGTTGATTAATGTACACTGTCCTTTATAGAAAGTCAAAGTAAGATTTGGTAATTTGCTGTGTGAAACAAAAACAGAAATGCCAAAACTATTTTTCATAGAAACATTGTTTTTTAAGCTGCATTGTTTTTTGTCGAACTGCCAACAAATGTTTTAGTTCTTCAACAAATTTGTTGTTGGTAAACAAAACAGAGCAACTACTAAATATTTAAGTATAAATATAGTATATATTATAATTAAATATTATATTATTATAATATAATATTAAATATTTACTATTATAATTATATTGTGTGTGTGTGTGTGTGTGTGTGTGTGTGTGTGTAGTAAATATTTAAATATTAAGAATTAACTTTCCAATTATATTTGTTTGAGTTATTTTGAGCATGATGAAAATACTCTGTCTATAATATAATGTAAAAGAAGAACATTTATAGTAGAACTACATGTTTCCTTGTTGAGCAAGATGTACAGAAACTGAAGTCAGGGAGACTAACTGAATGTCACTGTGGACCACACGCATGCAGACGCATAAGGGCACAAAAAGTGGAATTGAAAACAAATCACGACAGAGAGAGAGCATGCGAGCAGCCTGTCACTATGCTGGCGTCTAATCAGTGAAATGCATGAAACAGCAGCGGAGTATTCAGAGCATCAGCAGTGGGGGGTGGGGGTTACCTGGCAGCTTGCCCAGTGGGCAGATGCTGCAATGGGCTGGGAAAACAAAGGGACAAGGCCAGGCAGGCGGGTGAGCTGGGACATGCAGGGGTGGGGGGTGGGGTGGGTGGGTGAGCTGCTGCAGCACTGAAACCAGGATGCTATGACATCATCCTTATGACCATCACCACCACCACCATCATCGTCGTCACTACTCCCTGCTAGCTTGTTGGGTTGACCTTCTGTTGCTCACGAAACCGTCAAACATACCAACACACACACCTTGGGGTTCCAGGACTTGGACTGTCTCCTAAGCAGCTTGAGAGCGCTGGTGTACTCGGTCTGGATTCTCCTGGCCGGTACCACCAGGTCTCCATCAGACTTTGTCACCACCACCAAGTCGGCCCTCTCAATGATGCCCCTCTTGATACCCTGCACAGAGATTTGAGCATTAAAGTGGGCGGGGGGCATGAAATTAAACACTAAATAAATCTGATGTCTAGACACATAATCTGCTGATGGTTGCAGTTTATAAAAGAGAAAATGAATGACATTCTTCATAGACCAAACGCTAAGACATTACTTGGAATTAAAAATTACCAGCATAGAATTTGATATAAATAGATATAAAATATAGATATAAAAACAAACAAATATAAAATGTGTTTCACTCCATAACATGCACCATAAATGTTCTGTGATTCTGTTCAGGAATAAATGAATCCAGGAAACACTGTTGAAGATTTCAGACTACAGATGGGTTAGTTCTTCCAGACTCATCCCTTCATTAATTATGGAGGCTACATCCAGCTTTGTTAAATTCTGCATTGCTCATCTGATCTTAGATTTGTTAAGCAATTAACAAAGAATGTATCGCTGATGAGACAGTGACTGGCCGACGCTGCTCCTGTTCACTGACCTGTAATTCATCGCCTCCTGCTGGTGGAATCAGCAACACAAACATGTCAACCATGTCGGCCACAGCAAACTCTGACTGCCCCACACCTGCAAACAGATTATATTATATTTAAATAATTATGATATTTCACAAACAATTCACTGAATAAATTTTAGCCTGTGTCAGATGTCAACATAATTAATATGCTGCTCAAACAAATTAAAGAAACACAATCATCATAAACACAAAGCTTGCTTTGGTGCAAAAGAAAGTGACAGGGGGCAGAGTGGGAAGGTGTGGATTTGAAGGTTGAAAGAACGAAATAAAAGGAAATACTAGGAGACTGAATAGATTTATGAAATGATGTCTAGCAAGCTTGGAATAAGGGCCTGATCCTCTTGTCCAACCTGTCCTCACAGCCCAACACCATGAAGCTCAACTGGATTTGACCAAATACGGAAGATCCACCACTGTAATCTTATGTACACATTGAAAACCTGTGTCTTACCCACTGTCTCTACAAGGACGATGTCATATCCTGCTCCCTCACAGAGAACGACAGCTTCATTGGTGGTCCGAGTGACTCCACCAAGTGTTCCTGAGGTTGGCGACGGCCTGATGAAAGCGTTCATGTCCCTGGAAAGTTCGGTCATTCGAGTCTTATCACCCATCAAAGACCCTGCACCAAGAAAAACAAATTCAAAATTTTTATACACTCACATTGTAACTTTTTATTCAGATCTGCTGTTTGTTGTACATCATCAATTTAAAGCTTTGTCTCAGACAGTACCTCCTGTAGTGCAGGAGGAGGGGTCAACGGCTAGCACCGACACTTTATGTCCACGTCCAGTCAACATCTTCCCCACCACCTCGATGAAAGACGACTTTCCTGCTCCTGGGGGCCCTGAGAGTCCTGAGGAATGAACACGACATCAAACCAAAAATACAATTGCCACCAATAGCTGTTGTCAAGAGACTTTAATGAACATACACAAAAACTGACTTGTGCATTATCGGGGTGAAAACATAAGCCATCCTCATCATCATGCAGTAATAATTTCCGATAATACCGCTTTTAAACATATAGAGTAAGTAAGTACCTGATTGCATGTTTACTCAAAACAAGCCGAGTCTAAATGTAGAGCCCCAGATCACACACCTACTCTAAAGGCCAATGGTCTTCCATCATTTCGCTTCTCCTGCTCCGTCCTGTAGGCCAGCACCCGCTGGAGCAGCACCTGGGCCAGCTCCTTCTTCCTAGGATGCTGGGTCTCCACCAGAGTAATGCACTCAGCCAGAGACGCACGCTTTCCTGTAATCAGCCCTTCATACAGTTTATTCAACAGTCTGTGCTCAGGCCCACTCAGCTCCTGTATATGTTGGCTAAGGGCCGTGCTCTTCCCCCTCCTCAATCGGCAGCTGTGACCTGGGATGGTGGTCTGGCAACCAGTAAAGCCCCTTTTGTGAAGCCATAATGTCCTGATGGAAAGAAAGGAAGGGATGTGGCGGAGCAGAGGAAGGCCGAACCGAGCCGTACAGTACATGTGGTGCATCTGGTGGAGAAACATGAATAAAAAGCATCACTGGTGGCGGAAATAATTGAATAAAGAAGCTCTTTACTACCCAAGTAGAAATACTCAACCTAATTATTGAATTATGTAAAAATAAATAAACAATAATAATGAAAATATAGATATTGACTCCAAAAAAAGAGCGTCAATAACCTAGACGATGTTGCGCTATGTGAAACTCTTATGTTCAAAAGCTTACGCGGCCACTGCTACGTAAACTGCAAATCCTAAGTAAAAATTAGACGTTATGTTCTACTAACCGTTAAGCTGATGCTACGTAAGTCCGTCCTGTGACTATAAAAGCGCCTGTCAAACCATAGTTAACGAGTAATTCACTCAAAAATCGAGGCAGTGGTAACAATTCACATTGACCTCGTACGAGCGGCGCAAACGGTTGTTTCATTCATTCTCTTCCGTTTCCGTTGACGTAAACCGCGCCTCCAACAAACAGTTCCGCTGGTTAAAATACATTTTACATATATAAACTACACCTAAGAATAATTAATATATGCATGACAAATACTTGAAGAATATTTTAAAGTCTTTACAGATTACTGTCTAAAAATATACAAATAATAAAAACTATCAGTGTCAGCCACCAGATGGCACTAGATGACGGTTTTCAACATCTACTATATGTATCGATATCTATCTACTAAATAACCCGCAACCAGATCCAAACAGGCTGCAGAGCTGTTAAAACATTTCTGATTCAAGAGAAAGTTATAGGTTAAATCAATATAGAACATCTCACTTTCATAACTAATAGGGGAAGAATGTTAGGATTAGGTTTTATAGGTTAGGGTGCTAGGAGTGTTCGTGTTAATGTTAACTGTCCTGTAATGTATATTAAGATATGAAGATTCCCAACCTGAATCCCTCTGAAGAGTCCGAATACAAGTCAGCTCATAAAATGTTAATTTTGGTTTATTTTTTTCCAATTTTTATTTTCCAATGTTTACATACATTTTATAACACAAAAAAATTGAGAAAAATATTGTCAAATGAAAAGTATCTGGTTTTGCTCTGCAATTTAATGAAGCTGTATTTTGTCATTCAGATTGGGTTTTAAAGTAACAGATTCATATTTTGATCGGCTGGCAGTTTAGGGTCTACAAGAACACAGAGAGAGGATTGTTGCATGCAAACATAAATGCAAAGCTTTTAATCATACACGTTTAGAGCCTCCAGTCCACCTGAAGCGCTTGTCTGCTGAATTTCAGAGAAACATGCAAACTCCTGGGAGGTAACAGTGCTAACCACAGTGAAACCTCTCCACCCACATCATTTACCATTGAATGAAACTCCAGCGCATATAAACAGACAAACTCCAGTCAGTGATTTCCAGGGGAGTTTCCTGGAAGACTGCTGCAACCATTCCAGTATTGTCATAAAATAAAACAATGGAAACACATGACTTTGTGCATTCCCATGCAGTTTTACTGGAAAATGCAATTATGCTTCACATTTGTGAAGGTGGCTTTGTTACGCATCACTAATTAAGGTCTGCCCCCCCCACACACACACAAACACACACACAGTGTTCATAAAGTTATGACACAGACATGTTGACAAGTAATGAAACAATTTTATTGAATCTTCCAGTCGAGACTTGATATTCATGGAATAAAACTGCTTTTCTGGGAGCGTCACTGAGCAAAAGTAGATGAAGGGAAAAAAAACAAAACAAACCTAAATCCCAGGGCAACATGTAAAAGTGCAGACAAAAAAAACAAAACATATTCAAAAATACAAAAAGAATGTATAGAGTACAACAGTTTCATAGTAAAAAGGATTGCTCCAAGCAAAGAAGAACTCAATGGCATTTAAAAAATCTAACTGGGTCTTCAAAAAGAGACGCCCTTTATCATTCAACAATTGAATTTGAATGCTGACAAGTGTTGTTTAATATAATAGGAGAACAAAGCATAGTTATATGACATATTTATGCTGCTCCATCTGACTCAATATTTGACACTTGATTTTGCTGAGAACACAGCAATGGAAAAACTACACTGCATTTACATTTGCCTCTGCCTCAGGTGACGCATAGCTACTGGTTTTAAATACTACACCAAATACTAACCAAACTAGGATTTGCCAAACCGGACTGCACAGCACATATTCTAATAGTGATTGTGTCTAAACACTATTATGTTCTTCTTAAAATTGATTTGAAACACGAGTGTAACACAAGATGAGCAACAATTAAGCATTAGCCTTTAATGTCTGAAATGCCCCTTCTGTGCTACGCTCCACTCTAAACTCTCAAACTCCCCCCATTTTGTTATTTTATTATATTTCAAATCTGTCATATTTAAATTTCATGTCAACTTTGCACTACTTTTAATTTATACCTAAGCCATTTTGAAAAAATGGCCTATTTGTGAAAGTGGAGGTATGCTTTATTTGTCAGTCATATTGGTCACCGTCCAAGTCGCTGCTATCTTCAAAAATGTGTACATTTCAGTACATTTCATGCTGATCTTACTACAGTAAGACAGGAAATGGTGACCGACTGCAATTTCAGTGACTTGGAATGTCCCATAATTATTGTAACTACACATTTATCTGTGGATTTCTATGGGAATATTTAGATGCAAACTAGTTATGAGTCAGAATAATATAACAATGAAAAAGAGACATTGTCGGAGCAAGTGGGAGGATACTTGTGTTACGATGAGAGTGATGGTCTAATTATTACAGTTGGTCACAAAGATCAAGTATCTTCCAGTTGCATCACGCTCACTTTGCTTATCCTCTTCCAGTCTGCAAATGTGCCCAATTCAGACGTCCTTCAAGTAGAGAACAAACCAACCTATACAACAACCTCCCCCACCCTGCTGGTCCCAGATCAGCTTGTGTTTTAGTCAAAACCAGTTAGTGACTGAACCACAAACCAGTCTGGAACCAGTTAGCTGCTATTCTTGCTACTTTGACCAAAATGCTGGGGTATGGACAGCCACAGGGCTAAAGACAGTGAAGCCTAGGAGACGGAGGATATGGGGTTGTGGGGAGATCCCATCTGTGTTAGCACCTTATCCAACCACTGCAAGGGACCGTGCAAGTGGATTTCAATCCAGCAGGGTGTGCTGGTCACATCCTGGCGGTGGTACTCTGCTCCCCAGCCCTGAAACATATGGACGCATGGTGTAAAACAAAGATAGAGGCATGACTGCTATTCCTTTCTCTCTTAATTAATTAGTAAATGACATACACATTAACACATCTTGCTCTTTTTGGTTCTCCATATCCTTTTTCTTGTCCTGTTCTGCGCTTTGATTTGGAATTTTTCCTATGCTGACTTAAGTTGTTGTCAGAAAATAAATATGAACAAAAATAAATATGTCAGATTTTAAAGTAGTGGTATAAAGTTTCAAAATAAAACCTCATCATCATATGTAACAAAACCAAAAATTAACATGAAATGCTGATTTCAGCTGAGGTCTATAAATTGGACCTGTTGGAAATATACTGCATTTTAATCATTGAAACATTGTTTGCTGGTTTGTTGTGGCTGTGACCTTGGTGTTCTCAGACACGTTTTCTCCCTTCTGCTCTGCAAGAATAGGGAGTATCTGTGTGTACAGTACTGTAGCATCTTTATCTGATGTGCTTGGTGCAGGAAATATTTTTCCCATGTATTGTGTGGCTATGCACCACCCCAGAGTGGAAGCTCTCCATATAACTAAGCTGTACTCTCTTCCCTCTTGAAGTGAGAGGAAGTTGCCTAGATGTAAACTGCTCCCTCCTCCGCAAGTAAAAATCCTGAATCTCAACTAATTTGATACAGAGGGGTTTCAGTTTTTTCCCCAAAAGAACCTAACTATAATACAGAGTCAAACCAAACAAAAGCTACTCTTCTCTTACCTTAACAAAGCTCATGCGGATGGTACACATTTTGGTGAGCTCATAAACAGCCTCGAAGCCATGATTGACAGACTGGGCCAGCAGCTCAGCGAACTCCTGGTTGTTAAAAATCTTCAGGCTGCAGCGACTAGGAATCTTACACACAGTTGTGGGATGGAAGCCATGGTGGTAGTTACAGTTACGACTCTGGACGAAGATACTGCTATCGCTCAGGCATTCTGCGTACACCTCGCCTCCAACATAATACAGATGAACTCCTAAGAAGCAGGAGGGAAGGATAAATTGCTGGTGATTTGGAGAAGCAGGGCTGTGGTGTCATCAGAATAAAAGTCACCAAAACATTAGTGAGGCAAATATTTCCAATCAATAAAATAAAACGCAATTTGTTGTTTGTATTCTGTGCCGTGTGCAATTACAATTTCTATTGGCTAAATTGATTTAGACTTGTCTGCTAACAGCTTATAGCAGTGATTGAGCAGGTTTGTGTACTGCACCTTTGCCAATGTGCCGCCGGGTGTTCTCAATGGTAGAGTTGCGGTTGACGTTAGAGAGCAGGCCGAGACAGAATCGGTTGCGGTTGTTGGAGGGATCTGTGAAGCCGTCGACGAGCACACTGGTGGAGGACGCCTGGAACGCCTCTCCAACACGGTTGTTGAGCTCGTAGTAAACAATAGAGCACCAGTGCTTCGGTTCTTCATATGCCACGGGCTGCACATCTGCACAGGCAACACATAAGACATCACAGAAATGAGCTGAGTTGACTGCATCTGCAGCGACACATGTAGATGTGTTTAATGTGATGTGGACAGTACTACAAAGACAAGCTCCCAGCAGACACCAGAGGCTCAGCTCTACATCTTCATCTACACTATTATGTTTCCCAAACTGTCCCATGTAGCCCATAACAACGTGAATAAATGCATAGGGCCCATTGACTACATCTGTGCACATTTACACTGAACAAAATCAATGCAGATGTATCCTAAAGCATGCAGACTGTCTGTGTTCTCTGTGCCAGCTTTTACTGAGCAGACAAACAGTCAATAGCAATGCCTGGCCTTGCTTTCGGTGCCTGGTTTCTGAGTGCCAGCTGGGCTCACCCTGTCCGAGAGAGAGGAATAAATCATGTTTATCTAAGCACATACTTTTTCCAAACGTCCTTTGTAACGTGGCACTGGATAGCAGGTGTGTTATGTCTGCCTCCTCCCTAGAGTTGGCCTACAATAGAGATCCACTCCCATGTACAGGATGCAGCTTGTGGAAAAGACGTTAAAAACTCCCCAAACTCCCACTTCCAGCTTTCAACCGCCCTTCCCGCTACTGCCGATACCATATGTGGGTAGAGAGTCCAGCACATGACGATAAACAAGTAAAACTATGGATCAGTTTCAGGAAATTTGTTTAAACAAAAGTTCAGAAGATGTAAAAACACTTTGCATTGAGGTGCATTAATAGAGCACTTCATTTAATTTAGCAAATGATAATTTAATACAACTGAGGTCATATTTCAGTTCTTTTTGCCATTGTTTGTATCTATTCTGATACACTATGCTCAGCAAATAAACTGCTGAGCGCTCAGAATAACATGACAGTGTTACCACAGGGTCTGACAAAGCAAGAAACACGAGCCTCGAAGACAATCAGATGACATCTACACAGAGCCAGGGGCATCTACAACACTAACAGTGTAGAATCCTACTGAGCGTGGATAGAAGCTTTCTTCCATATCGGATGGTTCTGAATGGTCCACACACATTACAGTTTTTTTAAAGCGGTGCTCACATGTGTCAGTCCAGCACAATAAAGGCAAAACCACAAAGTCATGATAGCAGCACTTACTGCACCACATTTTAGATCTGAAAGTTGGAAGGTAATTAGTGATCTTATCGTTAACAAGTCTTAAGTCATTACCACCAGCAGAGATGGCATAAGCCTGGGTTTTATAGGCCCATTAAACCTGTTCTGAGGCCTGCTTTAATTTGCTTAGGGTTTAAGCTTCATCTGGGCTCATTTCCGCAAACAAAGGTTCTCTGTAAACAAGGGGTCTGTAAGAATATTTTGTACAGTACAACACCCCAACTAAAGATGTGCCTATTTGTAAAATAAATAAAAATCACTGCAGCAGTAGATCAAGACAGCAGGTGCAGCTGAGTATTTGATGATATCACCACAAAGACAAGGATAGGGGTGTGTGCATGAAATGAAAGCTTCAGTGTTTACCAGCACGGTTGTTACTCTCTAGAGGCAAAGATGGAGCCATGAGGTTGGTGTCCATTGGCTGCGGACAATCCTGAGTCATCGGCTCCTCTGGAGGCATGCAGGCAGGAGGTGGAGTCTCTGATTATGGAGGGAAAACAGGAAAGATGTGAGTGTTGTTGTTGACAAGGAAAGGAAAAAAATGTTAAAACAATTTCAGTACATCTGCTCACCTGACATCTGGAATGGACTGCCAGGGTCAGAGCTGGATGGTGAATGAGGGAAGGTGCCACTGCTGCCGCTTCCTGGAGAGTGTGGGAAAGGCATCGTGTTGGCCTGAGCAAAGGACTCTGGGAAGGTGGCGTTCTGAGGCATGTGCGGCTCATTCTGCTGTAGAGGGTTGCGGAAGCGGGGCAACATCGTATGCTTGGCATTAAACTCGCTGTTCCTTGGTACCAGCACCGGCGGCAGTACTGACATGAAAGAAGGACGTAGAAGTGGTTACGTCAGGGACTGATCAGGGCAACGCATAGGGTGCATCATACAAGATCTGCTTGTGTAATAGTCTATTTCAAAGGTTATATGTAACACAGTGTAAAGCTGTGGACTTTGGGAGAATCGTGAGGGGACACTGACAGGATGTGTGCATGCGGGTGGAGAGCAAAGTGAGGACAGGCCGGTGCTCCGGGGCTAAATCACCTTAGCCCTCCATCTCCCACCCACGGCTTAAACAAAAAGTGTGCAAGGCAGGCAACAACTCTTTCCTTCAATTGTGTGTGGGTGACCGGCTTCCTGTTCCATCTGTCCTTTGAGAGGCTTGTGTGTGTGTGTGTGTGTGTGTGTGTGTGTGTGTGTGTGTGTGTGTGTGTGTGTGTGTGTGTGTGTGTGTGTGTGTGTGTGTGTCCTCGTTGTTGTAACGTGCGCATGCAAGTACAAAAGCGTGCACCTCCCTGTGTCTACATGTGTGCATGAGAAAAAGAGTCTGAAGTTCAGAGCATGCCCCAAACAAAGCCCTCATTCTCCCCCAGACAGAATTTCCTGCTCCACACACACATGAACGAACACACACGCACTCAGCACGCAGCTGTTTCTGTCTTGTCAGCTGACCCTCATTCTCTGTTTAGCAGGAGGCCACACAGTGTTGATTGGTCTTGTTTCTCTACTATACTTACAGTATGAGAATGGTAAGAAGTAAAAGTAAGTAAAATGTACTATATATTGGGCATCCATTCTATTAAGTCAATGATTGCGAGGTGCTGGAGCCCATCACTGCTGTTACTGGTACATCCTGCTCAGGTAGCCGGTCATCACTAACTCATTAACAGACAGCCATTCACCCTCACAGTCACACAGGCCTGACTAGCTGTGGACCTACCTGGACTGTCCACTCGTTTGTAGTGGTAGGGATTGATACACACATCCTTCTGTTTGGAGCCAAAGGGGTACTCGCAGCACTCCAGGGCCTTCAGCTCGTGGTGGGACTGCAGGTCGGGCCAGCGCCACACCCGGCAGTAGATGACATGCGGTAGGCCTTTCCTGTGGGACACCTGCAGCCGTCCATCCAGGGATCGAGGGATCGTCACACAGTTACTGGGTTGACCCGGGCAGCTGAGCGCCCGTTCCAGCTCCTCCATGGCTCCCTTCTTCTTTTTCAGTTTTTTGACCAGAGCATCCACAGCCTTTTCTGCCCATTTCTCCTCCTCATCTCCCTGCTTCCATCCCAGCAGCCGTTTGACCGCTGGGCTGGTGAAAGAGAAAAGCGAGGTGACGTTCATAATGGACAAGCCGCCCTCCTCCCCTCTCCTTTCTGTCCAGAAGGAACTGTGCACTGTGATGAGGGATAGTCCAGTCTTAGAAGGCAAAGGGTGAGATCTAAACAGTTTTCCTCAGCTTACAAACAGGTCCTCTTGATAGCAGCCACTCACTAGAAGAAAAAGAGAGACAGAGTTTACCTGGCTATGTCATTTCTCTCACAAAGGTGCTGCAGCTACAGTGAGCATTGACCTCTCTCCACCACCAGGTTTGACGAAGTGAATGATGTCACAGTTATAGTTGGTAGGGTCTGCCAGTCAGGGCTTCTGGGAAAGCAGGAGCGCGGTCATAATGGACACTTACTCAGACATTTTCAGGATAGCTTCCTGGCCAAATGGCTTGTCACATTACCACCTCTAATGAATATCATTTACACTAAAGGACTCTACATACTGTATCCAGCCTACACCGCCTGGAAGGTTTTGGCAGCTTTGATCCTTAAGTTGCATAAATGACAGCTAGTTTCCTCAATAAGTGTTTCAGGTCAATTTCTTCTTTGTCTATTTCTAGCTACATTTATATGGCAGATCAAATTATATGTTTCTTCAATATCAGCTAATTATTTTCCAGATAAATTAAACTTATAAGGGTAATGTGACTCTATGTAGTTATATTTGAATTGAACATTTGTTGTTTGTATTCAAATCATTGGTTTAACAATAAATATTCACTTGGTTTCACAGATCAAAAAAGTTGCAAATCTTTTACTTCTTTCTAAGACCCAAGTGGGTGTATTTTTTTTAATTTATTCATAAGACTCCAATAAAGCTAAATTGCTATGAAGTAAATAAATACATACAGCCTACTATACACATCTTGGTGAGCAAAAACAGTGCTTTTGAGATTTTCAAAGGTCTTTTAGATTTTAGAGGAAGGACATTTTCAATGAAGGCCCTGCCGAGGCACATGTTGTATAAAGCTTCCTCACAGCCAAGCAATAAACAGTGAAAATGTCTGGGACAATAAAAAGGAAGTGCATGTGGTCCCCTGAAAAAATGTGTCCATTCACTTGAGTCCCACAGGAGCCATTCTGTGAGCAGGAGGTGAATGCAAAGTGAAAACAAGAGCCCATAAAGCTCTACTACCTCCACTTTCTTCAAGTTTTTTTAATGCAATTAGGAAGATAAAAACACAGTTGTGGTTGAGATTTGACTACGCACAAATGTTCAGATGAACAGCTTGTCAAAAGTCCGGCATCTGCTCACCACACTAAGTCATGTGTTGGGATGCATCACTCAGTAAAACCAGTGGTATATAGAATTTCCCACGAGCAGGAACAAATACATCATTACGACTTCTCTGCAGTTATTCCTGGCCCTTCAGTTTACGAGATGAACAGCGAGTTCTATCTTTGTCTGCTATCGCATGTGTAGGCAGCATCATACTGACAAATGGACAGGGAGGCTTGATAAGAACAGGTGCTGTTTATCTGTGTAAGTGGGCGTGTTTGTGTGTGTTGTGGATACTTTTATCAGCCATACTGACTGGAAAGCTGAATGTTGCCTCTATACTTAGCTTTGTCCCCCGAATCAGACTGGCTCATCACAAGTGACACTGAACTATGAACATATGAGGAAGGAAACACGAGACGGGACTGAGGTGTGTCTGTATGTGTGTCACTTTAAAGGAAAGAATATCTCTGAAGATCCAAGTGTGATATCACACCCTCTCCTCAATATCAGAGCAACAGGAAACTGCCTGCATAGTTTCTTTATATCTATATCACCAGAAGGGCAGCAACATCACTTCTCCTTATTGTGACCTGCACCCTGGGAAACACTAAGAAAAAGGAGGTGGTCCCCCCTTTATTTTATTTTTCTATCTCTCACTTTAAACTCTATTTACTATAGATATATTTTGGTTACCTACACTTTACCGTGGTCATAATATAAACCTATCAGTTCACTTGATGGAGTGTGTGACCTTGCCAGCTTCGGAGCAAAACTGTCTACTGTCCCCTCAACTGCGTCTCTAACAATAAAACATAAAAGTTCAAAAGGCAAAAACAGCAACATCATATTTGCACCAAGGTCGCCACCCAGAAATACAGAGTCTGTTTGATCAGCTTCCAGCCACACAACTGCTTTGATGACCTCTCAGTGACACGCAGCACTATCAGCACAAGCTTAGAAGTAGCTCCACAAAGACTAGCTTTAATCCAGTTCAAATGAAAGATTCCACAAAGTTCTGTCCTGTAACATCTGGAGTAGACCTCACAATCCTCTATTGTCAAATGCCTGCAGCTGGAGACCATATCTCTTGGATATTTCCAAGCTTAATATCTGACGGGTGACCTGACCACATGCTTATTTAAAGAGCCTGATACGGTTTTGTGTTGCTTCCTTGGACAATGCTAGCTTGCAGCGGTCTGTAAGACAGTCAAAATATAAAGGCGCCATTGTGCCTGTCTGTACAGTATCTATATGTACACTATGTATAGACTGGGATGTTTACTTGTCATAAACAGCCATCTATGTGTGTGTGTGTGTGTGTGTGTGTGTGTGTGTGTGTGTGTGTGTGTGTGTGTGTGTGTGTGTGTGTGTGTGTGTGTGTGTGTGTGTGTGTGTGTATTTGCAGCTTGTGTGTTCACAGTGCATTCACTCCCTGATCCAGGGAGGATGACATAATATTGGATGAGTTACCTGGCAATTTGTATTGTAAGACAAATGTAGATTTTAAAGCTGTTACTTCAGTGACAAACCGCACAGCTGTGCTGATCTCATCCATTATTGTTGCCATTTTTGCAGAACTACTTTTTATGGATGGAATTATATTTCTGGCTCTAGCCCACAAGGATTGTCATTCTTTATCCCACCTAAAAGCAGGAATTGGCTCATTTGTGAACTGGAGAAATGTAGCAACCCTACAAACTAGGGATAAATCTTTAAAAAATTACAGACAAGGTCAATGATTTAAACTCTTAACCTTAACTTTTACCCTCAACAATTTTCTTTTGAGCTGAAATGATAGTTCATTTTCATTGTCAGTTAACTTGCCAATTACTATTTTCTTTTCAGAACTTAAAGAGGTGTCTTTAAATACTGTTTTTTATCTAAATTATCAACAACTACTAACTATCCTGGGGCTGCATCATTTATTTTTCTAACTGCGTTTCATTTAAATATTAATATTAAATATTGATGTCTGAAGTCCGAAGTGAGACTTGTCCCCCCTGACTACTGTAAGTTGACTAAGACATTTTCTGCATGCTATGACTAGATTATCAAGACTGTAAAAATCATATTTGAATGCTGCCTTAACATTTTTGGGCAAATTATCTTCTTAACTGCTACTTTAATAAACCCTGCATGTCTTCAGCATTTAAGTGTCATTATGTTTTGCTCAGATTAAAATTGAGGACAACATATAGATTCCTGCAGGCCTTTGCTGCTATCATCCTCCACTTAGATGCTAAGAAATCCATCATTTGCAGAACAGCGTCATAAAAAACATTTTCCATGACCAAGTCCGACCAGTGCTCTCTCGGTATTGCGTTAGCAGCACTGTGTTATGGTCATCTGTTAGCTCACTGGACAGAAAACCAGGCTAATGGTAGCACAGAATGGGATCATGCGACACTGATAGGCGTAGGCTTTGACCTACCTGGTGCAAGCTATTAGCCACTACACTAGCCTCGTGGATCATCTTGCACTGTTCCAGTGTCTGTTAATCAATTTAGGCTTGGGCTGTGTGGGATGAGGAGGCAGTAATGATGCTCTCTGGACCCTCCCTAGGGATGGGGCATTATAAAGAAGCTACATTATTTATGAGCAGGGTCCTGGATGGGGCCTCCATTAGCCCCCACTCAGTGGAGTCACAGACTATAAAAAGGAGAGTGCAGGAAGAGAGAGCAATAGATAAAGACAGGGAGAGAGGGGGAAAGAAACAGAAAGAGAGGATGAGAGGAAGAAAGTGAGAATGATGGCAAAGGCAGAGCTCAGGGACAGAGTGAGAAATTTAGAGAGAGATGGAGAACGCTCATATATCTGGTCTCTCAAACCAGCACTTCTGGATTAAGTGCCTTCAAGGGTCATTACTGGGTGGATACTCACACTACAAGGATGCAATATTTGCCTTTTCACAAACACAAATCATAGTAATGCAACTACGAAGTAAGAAATTATCTCTAGAGAAGCATCTATAGTAAATTTTATTATACCTTAAGGTGACCCTTTGAATCAAATCAAATCAAGTTTATTTATATAGCACAACATCTTGTTGACCAAAGTACTTCACATAAGAGACAATAAGTAAAATAGATAAAAGAAAACGCAAAAAGGCATCAAAACTGTGATTAAAAGACAGTATCAGACTTTACCAAGTGTTAAAAGCTAAAGAAAATAAATATGTTTTTACGGTCATTTAAAAGCCAGCAGTTCTGACATCCAGAGGTAATCTGTTCCATAATTTAGGAGCTAACACAGAGAAGGCCTGATCACCCCAACGTTTGCATTTGGCCCTGGGAACGTTTAAAGGAAACTGATTAGAGGACCTGAGTGATCTTGCTGCAATGTGCCGCTGCAGCAACTCACTCCACAGTGTGGAGCGTGTCAGTCCAAAGCCTTGAAAACATAGGTCAATAACTTAATATCAATTCTAAAATTAACTGGAAGCCAGTGAAGAGAGGCCAGATTGGGGGTTACATGGTCAAACCTTCTTGTTAAGAGACGAGCAGCAGCATTTTGAACCATAGAATAGAACTTTATTTGTCATTGTACAGGTACAACGAAATTACTGAAGACGACCAAGTGATGTCTGATTAACTCCAGGATACAAGGCATTACAATAGTCAAATCTGGATTGCAATTTTAAAGTCAATAAAATAAAGGGATGACTTGACTTTGCTTAAAAGTCTCAGGTGGAGAAAGCTTGCCTTCAAGATTGCATTAATCTGTTTTTCAAATCTCAGGTCATTATCAAACATCAATCCTAGTTTTTCTACTGTGGTCTTCAGACGTGGAGTTCGAGGCCCAAGACCCTGGCCAAAGGCCACCAGCGGAGCAGGGTCCCCAGACAGAATGCACTTGGGTTTGCCATCGTTATGGTGCAAAGAATTTCATGCCAGCCATGCTCTTAAGTCCCTCAGACAGTCAAACAAAGGTTGAAGTGACATACAGGAGGTGTGTTTGCCTGAAAGACTTGACGTTAATGAACTACAGTATGGGCTGAGAGAATATTTTACATTATCACTAAACATTAATTGGCAGCAATTAATTATGTTTTGTTGATTGATTCAGTCTTGTATCAAACTATGAAAATCCAGCTTCTCCAACATTCTGCATTTGTGAAAAAATAGAAAAAGAAATCTTTTTTTCTGATTTGCAGAAAAAAACAGATCAAAAGATGATGAATAAAAATGAATCATAGTAAATTTTGATTTTCTGCAAAATCTCATCTTTCGGAACTTGCTAAATTATAAATTGCACCTTAACTAATGCAGCTATACTAGAACTTTAGCTCAATTGCTGTCTGCAATTTTACAGTATCAGCTTTTTCTGAATAAGTCTATATTATACTATATACATGTCTATATTACCTACACAGTGACTCAAGTCACATGCTAACCACAGGCAGACATGAGGCGCAAACCCTAAGACACTGGACTGAGAGGCTTCTCAACACTCACTGGAGTCACTTTTCCTCATAAACACCAACACGTGTGGCTCTGAACTGACAAAGATAAAACCGAAAATTCAGGTCAAATCTAGGTATCACACTACTTAGTAGCAAACATATAATAGCACCTTGATCACGCTGACTTTGACTGGCTATAGTGGGATCAGATTCTTCCTGTCCTAACTGCACCAGTCCACTGTGGCTGCAGACATAACTAGCAAACACTAGGGGTTTCAATCAGCCATCTCAACCACGTCTGGCACTCAGTGTTGTGTTAGGGTGGACATCTCACCCCAACACATGGCAGGCCGTGTTGCCCTGACTGCACAGACACATAGGAGAGTTGCGACATTGTTCACTACTATTATGACTGACACCTTAGATATATGAATGCTACTGACCTATATTTACACCTTGTAGTTGAGTAGTTTTCGGTTATGCATATAGACACAGACAGACAGACAGACAGACAGACAGACAGACAGACAGACAGACAGACAGACAGACAGACAGACAGACAGACAGACAGGTTGATTGACTGACTGTTTTCCTTTTGTTCTAGCCTTCATCCCATTCATTTGTTTCTTTTTTAAACTGAATTTAAAGCCGCATACAGAATGCACAATAAAACAACTGGAAGTAAAGCAAAGACAAGGACAAATTCTTGTCCTTTGGGTAATCTGATATGTCTTCTCCAATAATGTCAGGAGATCTAGCCTTTGCTGCTGTAGGTCTCTTACTCTCATTTCTGCCTCTCACCCCATCGCTCCTTCACATGCAGAGATTTAAACGTGGGACAAATTCCTAAACACATAGACATATGTAAAACGCACACACCGGGCATCACCAGTTGAAATAGCCTGATTAAGTCTGCAGCAGCTGGAGGATCAGAGGATTATGCAGAAAGAAAAAGACAGCATGCATAAGAGGCATCTGTGGGGTAATATAGTAGTCACATGTACTTTCTTGTGCATTATATCAGTGGTGATTAAAATATACTCCTTAAGCATATAAAACAAATAACACTTCACTAAATACTGGACCTATCATGTGTGTTTGCTTAATCATTTGATAGCTGCCAATGAAATCCGTTTTTATATTAACAACAAAAAAATCTGTTGCAGCTGTTCTGCATTTGCAGCTCATGTTTTGTATAGTAATAGTAAAAGTACAGTAATATCTTTAGAAATCTGTGATGAGAATTGAGACACACCGTATGCTAATCAAGCTCAAACACTAATCACCCAGAACTTGTGGCTTTACATCCTGCTTCTCAGTAAATCACAAACTTCCACCATGTTTCATCGCGACAGAACAAACTAAATTCCCTTCTGAAATAACACGTTATATTTAACATACTCTATTCATTTATAGTATTTTGCGGCATCGTTAGCGTCTAGAAGTCGTACGTCTACACGTTTCACTACCAGCCTACAGCTGCACTAAAATATACAGTGAGCGACTTTACATCATTATAATAGGTGCTGCTTTTATAATGAAAATAGTCAGTTTTAGTCAGTTGAATGAGTTCACAGCTTCTCGAAAATGTACCTAAACTTGGAGGCTGCGTTTGATACTGTGAGAAAAAGGAAGAAAAAGTTGACACACTGTTGAGCTTGTAACCGTTGGGATCTACTTTCTCAGAATCACAGTCGCGCACCATGCATCCATTCAAAATACAGTTAAAGAACCTCCTCGTTCAGCGTGTTAAGAAAAGAAAATTAAACTTTACAGTACCTTTCTTCACACCGCAGCTCCTTGTTCGTGTGTGTATGTGTGTCTATGAGTCTCTCTCCACCAATGCTCTCTCTCTCTCTCTCTCTCTCTCTCTCTCTCTCTCTCTCTGCCTGTCTTAGGTCTGCTCGGCCTGGCGTCAGCGTGTCGCGGGGCCGTCTCACCCTCCGCTCAGCGCCAGTATCACGCCGCGGGATGCAGGGCCGACAATAACAAGACCTACTTTACGCACATGGAACGCGCTCATTCAATGTGTGCAGTCATTATGTAACGCTGGACTGCTACGAGGTCTCCACAGTTTCTTTTTAAAAACAACTTGCGCTTGCTTGTTTGATGCAATCGTTGCACATGTGTCTTATAGCAGTTGGTGCACAATGACATTCTGCGTTACCACAAATTGTACAATAAGGCAAATTAAAGGATTTTTCTAATTTGCATGTGCACATATGTGTTGTTTTCAGGACAAAACCTGATTTACAAGACAAGACAATTTTGTTCCTTTCCTTACTATTTCCTACACATCTTTACCCTTGGTGCTCAGTCTCCTGCAGTTGTTTAAACCAATATGCAGGCAGCTTTATCTGTGGTGAACTCCTGAACTTCCTGGTGTTAAACCTGCCTCTCGGTTCCACTTATGCTTTGATTGTGATATGATAAGCATTATTTATGTTGTCAAGAGTACAAAAGTGTCCAAGAGCAGGGTAAGCACTGGAGCATGCTTACACATGCCATCATCTCAAACGCTAGACAATAACGCATACACAACCAGTCCAGACCTGACACAGTTTTTTAACACGACGTAGACTGTAAAGGGTGAAATTTCCAACAGGTGTTTCAAACCTTCTCATTAATATTGAATGATAATGCATTAAATAGCATCAAGGCAGCGCAACTGCAGACATAAAAAGTCATTTTCTTATAAGTGACACATAAGTGTCAAAAGAAATGAAATAGTAATTTTGTAAATGGTTATACTCTATGGACAAAGATGGAAATTCTGACAAAAAATAAATTTAAGATGATGAAAGTTACCTTAAAAATCTGAATTCTGTAAAAAAAATACTAATTATTAGTTTTAAAAACCTAATCGATTATGTGATCTGATACCTAATTGAACTGATGCTGTAGTTTTCCTGACACTCTTAACTTGAAAACAATACATTTAGTTTAATGTAAGAATAAGACAAAAACTCATGTTCATCAGTCAAGTTCAGGTTCGCCGTTGTGATGGGGACTAGATTATCTCGAGGATAGGCGGAGTGAAACCGCTCAGAGCGGAGGAGTCTACTGCCGCACGTGACGTCACGCCGCTGGCGACAGAATGTCTGAGTGAGGCGGGATCGGACTGCACGTGCATAAATCTGGGAAAAGTGGGAAACGGCGCGAGAAGGGGGAGCAGGCGATGATGATGATGATGAGGATGAGGATTAGTAAGAAGGCTCCTCGAGCTTTTTGAGTTTAAGGATTCCCCTCTACCACACGCATGCGCACAACGGGCAGCTGCACATGCAGCAGACCGCGGACCTTTACAAGCCCACCGCTGCAGGGAAGAGGCTCCTGAATTTATGACTTTCACTTCATCAGACTTTATGGCACTTTATTGCTTTACAAACATATAAATATTCCTATGGAGCCACAGTAGTTTTACTTTGGTGAATCTTTACACAGCTGTACTGAAACTAATTGTGATTTTTTTTTCTTTTATTGCTGTTTTTATTTAGTTGTGTTTACAGTATATATGTTGAGCCCCATAATTTAATTTAACTGCTTTTTTTCAGAAACTATAAAACTAACCCCACAATGTAAACTTTTCTGTTTTAAAAAAATGCCCTATTGCAGTACAGTAAACTGAAGTACTGCATGTATTTTTTATTTTACTTAATATGACATCATCCTCAATGCTATTCATTTCTTCTGCCTATGTGTAGCGTTTTGCTCTCTGAAATATAATAGATTAAACAGGAAACAAAAACAAACAACAGACACTCACGAGCTCTGATGCTGAATGTGATTACTTGGCAGGAGAGTGTTGGCCGCCCACCATCTGAAGCAGGCACAATGCAAATATTTGCATTTTTCAAGTGGATAACACAAAGTAAATCACATTTCGTACGGCACAAACTGAATAATGCAAATGCCGCCGTGCACTACACTAAATTGCAGCAGTCTTGAGGAGCTGGTTCAGCTCCTCCAGCGCGACTGGTGTGAACGAGCAGCAGTTTGGACACATGAAGAAGTGCCAAAACCACTGCTGTTAGAGTCGTGCCGGGGTTCGGCTCGGTGGGAGACCATAAATACTCACTGCACAATAAACTATCAAAGTTGTAGCACACAGACTGGTAGTGTTTAAAAGTTTACATCAGATTTAATGCACATGTAATTTTAGTTATGATGGGACTGTAAAATTGCTGGGCTGGTGCCTGTTCAGGCCCGGTTTGGACAAACTAAAGGCTTAATTTAAGTTATGTTGGCCTCAGCTGGAAGAACTTGGATTTGAATCAGTCTGTCTCTTTTCTGAGAATCCACAATGTGGAAATGGTCAAAGGATTAAAAATGTGTTACAGTTCAAACCTCACATAATCAAGTGTATCTTTTATGGCTGTTACCATTTGGCAGAACCCGACTCCATCTCCATTATCAGTCTTCTTCTGTTCTACCCCTGTGTATATTCATTAAATGCTCTCTAAGATAAAATTGAAAGCCAGGAGTCTTTTGTAAATCATTCCCTGTTTATGTCACATTCTTGCGCCGCTTTAGTAGAAAGTAACTCTCTCTTTGCAAATGCTCGTATGTTTTTATGCCATCGTGTTGAACTGCTATTCTTTCTTTGTCCTGGTTTTGCTAGGAAGTCCACCTACGTCACATAAACAGAGCTTCATCTCTTGAAGGAATCACGTTCATCTGTGCTGTCTCGTCCAACGCAGGTCAAGAAGTCCGACATGTTGCCTGTAACGCGTGTAGACAGCGCGTTACCATGGGCCACTTAGCAGCGGCCTCTATTGGGTCAGGGTTTGTGCAGAGCCGGAGCAATTTAGAAGCCTTGGAGCGCTGCCTGTCGCTAACCAGAGGGAGGAAGAGCGGCTGCACGGCGGGATTGATTACAACATTAACTCCACAGACTCCCATGAATTAGATGAATTAGCACAGGGTTGAAATTCCCAGAAATGTCTGACACACGTGTTTAGGTGGCACTCCTTCAGTCCCATCAGTGTGTGTGTGTGTGTGTGTGTGTGTGTGCGTGCGTGTGTGTGTGTGCGTGCGTGTGTGTGTGTGTGTGCGTGCGTGCGTGTGTGTGTGTGTGTGTGCGTGCGTGTGTGTGTGTGTGTGTTTTGCAGCAATGTGAAGCAGCCGTACATCAGGCCAGCTCACATTTCAAACAGGCGGCTCGTTTGGCACGGCTTTCGGCGAGTCCTTCTAGAAATAATGTCCACCGTGCTAATATCCGAACGCTGTCTCCGGGGGCTCCTCCTCTCCTGCCGCTCCCACCTTCACTGGCAGAGGCGCGTGCGCCAATCAGAGCGTGCGTTCACGTCACTTTAAGGTCGGCGTCCGCACCGACGCTCGCGCGCGATGGGCGCTGCTGCCGGTCTGATCGCTGTCTGCGCGCCGGATGAAGCTGATTCATTTATTCCCGCTGTGTGAAATGAGACTCCCTGGAGTACAGTGCCTGCACCCCTCCCCCCCCCTCACCCCCTCACCCCGACACTCCCCTACGCTCACCAACATCCTCACCCAAAGCAGAGCGGTCCCTCTGAGGCTGCTGTGCCCCGCTGTGAGCGCTGGTTTAACCGGGAGATGGGTTCGGTCTGCGGGTGGTGGAGGAGGTGCGGGGGGGGGGGCAGATGACGGCAGCTGCCACGGTCACTTGTTAGATGGGACCGTTAACCCTCGGCGGCACAGCTGTCAGTCACCTCGACCAGCCGCCGGCGCCTGCTTCCGGGTGGACACGTGTTGCTGCACCTGTACGCGGACCAGCTGTCCCCGTGTACAGGTGCAGCCCCACGGGCTCCGTGGCCCTGGGTTTCGCTCTTGCGGCTGTAAATTGCCCACAGCGATCCTGACGTGCAAAAGGATTGGCGTCCAGTGCGGGGCGTTTCCCCTTTGGTCCACGAGCCTGACACGTTACACCTTCTGAAGCGCCGTCACAGCTCACAGCGGGAGGCCTGCTGCTACCTGCTCAGAGCGTTTGCTGTGTTTTACAGCCCCGAAACAAAGAGATAGAGGGCAGAATGGCCAGTGTTTAAATAGCATTTAAGATGGAATCAAGACACGGATGGAATCAAGTCACTGTGACCTGGCCACGAAGATGTGGGAGTTCAGTGGCTAAACAGTACGATGTGAGACAGAACGTTAGTGGAATCAACAGAAACACATTTTTGTTATTTTCTGATATTTTTGTTATTTTTCAAATAATTCAAAATTATTTCATCAAAATAACCAAATAGAGCTCCGACAAACCCTATTTCCTCACTCTCTGAAACAAAGGTTTTATATTTGATCTTATGGGCAAAAATCACTCCTTGTTTCTCGATAATCCAAACATTTTCCACACAAAACATACAAGAGGCCGCGCTGCAGCGTCGGATCAAACCTGCATCCTGCTAACCAGATCACGGAGCAGATGTTCCCTCCGCACACCCGGGCTGAGGTCATACCTCGGGGGTGGGTGGGGAGGGTACATCTGGAGCTGGCTGGAGCATTGTAAGCGATAGCCATCATGACATCACCTCTTCCTGGTGTGGCCTCCAAAGACAGATCTGCAGGGCAAAAATAGACCGCTCCTCAAACAAAAAGCTGATGACTGATTGTTTGCCGCCCGAATGATTACACTGGTGGATAAACCACTAAAGCCGGAGGCCAAAGGGCGACGAGAAGAGCTGCACATATAGACTTTAATAAGATTTCTGTCAGTATTCATGGGAAATCACATCTTTTTTTTTCAAACACTTACTAATATGATTTTAGACCAAATGTCCAACCTGGGAAATCCCTCCTTGCCTGCACTTGGGACAGAAACTGTACCCAGACACCGTGATGATATCACCAATCGTTAATTGATCCCCGCGGTCCCACCTGTCATGTGACCAGGACAGATGTGGATGTTTAATGGGGGCCTGAGAAGTTTAATGGGGACCCGCACAGACGTTTACAGAACCAGCTCACTTAACGGCCAGAGCTTATTAGATAATCTCTCCTCTCAACTCCCATTTGGTTCATTCCTGAGTAAACTAACAAGGCTCCGCTCATGTGTGTGAGCCGGGTGTCATGTGTTGCTTTCAGCTAAGTGCACCACCCATCTCCTCTCCCCGCCGCCTCCACCCTCAGCTTAAGGGCTCGGCCGTGGGGGCGGGGGCCCATCGATCATGAGCATTTAGCGCCGTCCGTCCTCTGAACACGAGCGCAGTCCTGTTCTGCTGAGGCATCTTCCTGCCACCTGCTTGTTATGAGCTCTGAGGATTCAGATTGTTTGCATTTGTCTGCATGACTGACAATAACACTGGCAGGTTTAGGGATGTTTATATGTTTTATACCATCAATTTTATATTTATATTTTCAAAGGTCTCATAATTGGTGGCGTTCCCCCTTACATTAATAATCATAATTAGATTTCGTTTTGCGTATTTTAATGCAAGTAATTTGCTCTGTGTTCAGCAGTAGAGCAGCAATGCCATCTAGTGGTAAAGTGGGGTCATTACAACATTAGTAATCGTCTCCAGTGGAACGGGTTTGTGCTGAAGCCCATTTTAAGTCATGTTTAAAACGCCCGTGTAGCTGGGAATCTACTTTGAACCTCCAACAACAAATTTTAATAGAATAAATTACGTCACATTTACCCCTGGTGGAAATACTGTGATAAGAACTCACAACACGGCACCATGAGCAAACAGGTGTCATGATATACGAAGAAAAAAAAATAGTGGCACAAAACTCTGGAACAGGGTTCAAAGGGGAGGAAGTGCAAGGTAAAAAGCAGGAACAGCGGAGCATGAAGCTCTCAAGTTTTTAAATATTGCACATCACTTAAAATGTGCCTTTATTTTCATGGTGCAATTACATCATCAACCAGAAGAGGTCAGTGTTGCACCGTAGCAGTCGTTTTTCGGTATTTCATTTAATTTCATCTAATTTAAATTAAATAAAATCCATGCTTTCAAGAAACATGTCAACCTGAAGTGGTCTGTAGTAATTCATGGCGTGAATGTCAGGATGCACTGTTGATTCCTACGGTGCCAAAGCACACAGTGAGGCCCACAGTGGAGCGGCGCCGGCCCATCGCCGCCGTGGACGGGATGCCAGCGGTGGTTGCAGTGTGGTCACGCTGAGGTGAAGGCTCGGGCTTGTCAGATCCTCCCCGTGCTCCGCTTAAGTGGAAACTGAGGTCGGGTTTGGCTCCACTTGTGTGGCTTTCGTAAAAAGCTGCGCGGGAAACGACAAAACGTCCAGAGCAACATGTTGTTTTCTTTTGCGCCGTGCGAAGGTTAAAAAAAAACAAAACAAAACAAAAAAAAAAAACAAGTAAATAAACACCGCATCAAAATACGTCTGCGTTGAAACGCTTCAATTCGCAAATCGCCCCCGTGCACATTTCCCCAAATGGACGGCAGGGACCCACCCAGGTTCCATTCCTCGCGTCCAGGCTGAGTGAATGGGAAGCTATGACACAGCACCACCACAGTCCATCTCTGCCCCCCCCCCCCCCCCCCCACCCACTGACAGGCAGCCGGCTGCAGCCCGCTCCCGCTGAGGGACGCCAGCAGCCGTCTCATACGTTCCTCTGGGGCCCCGGGCGGTGCCAGGCTCGGCCCGGTGCCACCCGGCGCTTCCTCGGCCGGACACCTGAACCAGCAGAGGAGAGGGAGGACGGGCGAGAGAGGCCGCTGCAGCGGCTGGGGCCCGTTCCACAACGACGCCTCTGTTCCAGCGTCCAGTGGAGCTCTAATTAAAGCGCTCCGAGCTAATGTGCTGTGGTTGAACGAGTGAACTGCGCCGACACCTGAAAACTGACGGGACCGTTTCTGTGCCATTAAGTTTGCACCTTTCAGCTCGCGGCTCCATCACCATGAGTAGCTGGGTTAAAATGGATCTTAATTCATATTCGTTATAAATAGAGACTGGCTCTATTTACAGCATTACAAATGGAACAAACACAAACAATTCTTTCCATCCATGTTCAAAGAGGGCTCGAATGTGACTCATCGTACATGAGAAACCTTTAACGCAACTTATAAGATCAGGTTGAAACATTTCCATCGCGCCACAGAACCATGTAGGCGTGGGTCCTAATTGTGGCACGGAACAATAAAAGGTCTTGGCTTCCAGGAGAAACCTTGGGTCCCGGCCACTTCCCCTCACCTTCTCCAGAGTGGGCATTCCTCTATAGATTAGCTGTAAATCTTTCCTGTGCCATTGAGGATAATCCCCCCCAACAAGGCCGCCCGCCTCTCATATTAAGAACGATTTAGGCACAGTGAATTCCGGTCAGGTGAAGCCTCCGCTTTCATGTCGCGATGTGATGGTTCCATTTGTTCTGTGTCGCTGGTGGAAGGAATAATGGCCGACAGACGAAAGCAGAGGAAAAGAGAAAGAAGTTTTTTTTTTTATTGCTGTTCAAACGGAGTTCAGAGTCGTCATGTGGTTTTGAAACATGAATTAAGGTCACTAATACGCTGCAGCTCAGCGTGCATGTGTCGAACAAGGGTGTCCGAGAGTTCACTTTGCGGGACGTTTGAGGTCTTACGGATATTTCCACATCCGGCATCAGGACCGTATTAGTATCAATGAGATTTAAAAGAAAACACGGGCTCGTGTGTGGGGTTTTTTCGGGGTCAAACAGAAGAGGGTGACTCACATGTATTTACTCCACTTAATGGGATTTAAAAGTGACTGAGAGGACAGCGCTGCCTTTGAGATAACGCGGAGCTTTGAATATGTCTAGCGGCTCGTTTAAGCTGCCTCTATTTTTACTCCCAAGCGGCAGCGAACGGGCCGCGCTCGTTTCGTTTCGAGAGGAAATCAAACAAGTTCAGCTGTATTTAGTTCAGCTCAATTCAGTCACACTCGATAGAAGATAAACCAAACGTGGGGAGGTCGCTGCAGGCAGTGAGCTGTCACCGTTTCCCCGCTCAACTGGCGCCAGAAAACCATTTGTAATTTTACGCCGCGGGTTCGAGCTTTGGCTCGCTCCCCGTGACTGGGCCCGGTCAGCGTTTGCTGCGGAAACGGCGCGCTGCTGCGTGCGCTTCTTCCGCGCGGTGACTCTTGGGTGCACAATAGCGGGAATTAGCCGCGGAAACGCCTCCTCCGACGGAGCACGAGGAGGTGGAAAACGCTGGCTCGTCTCACGCTAAAGTGAAAAGGACAGCGCGGGCAGGACGGGGGCTTAGCGGTTGTTACAGTTCACTGGCGGTGTTTGCGAGCGCCGTGGGTGGCGCGCCCGTTGCTAGCGTCCGCCGCCATTGTGCTGCCGTTGGCTCCGCGCGCTCGCCCTCCTCGCGACCAAACCGCCGCCGCCGCGGCCTCGGCGCGAGGGGGCTCGCGCCACCGCCGCCGTCCGACTGCTCCTGACGTGTTCATCGTGTGCTTTTTGCTTTTTTGGACGGAGCCGCTCCGCGAAATCTTGTGAGTCGTGTAAACACAAGAGCAGAAAATAACAAGCACAAGAAAGTCTTCCTCCCGTTTTTCCCCTGCGCTCCTTCGCGGAACCCACCACTTGTTGTCCTTTATTTATAGCCTAAGTGCTTTGGCATTAAATCTTATTATTTTTTGGTAAATAAACCAGTTTCTGGTAGGAATTACACACAACTTGGTGTGAGGTCCTTTTCAGAAAGGGGCCTGGATCCTTTTATCCAAAATGTTTTCTATTTCTGCTTTTGTAAGACACTTTTGACTGCTTTGAAAGAGAGAAACCAGGTTTTTCTTGCGTTTCTAGGGGTGAGGTTGGGGATTTTTCTCAGCATTGTGGTGAGATTTATTCGAAGAGGCTGCATTTTTTCCTGATTTCCCTCTTTGTTCTCTGTAAGTAGTTCCAGGTCCCCTCGAACACACACACACACACACACACACACACACACGAGCGGAGCGTGCGCACGCGCGAGGCTCAAGGTTTTCAGCGCGAGCAGCACATGTGTGAATGTGTGCGTGGAGCCGAGGCGCGGACTCGATGTGACACCTGCTGCTGGGATGAATGGGGTCAGTGGCGGGGCCCTTCAGCGGGCAGCAGCTGCGCCGCGCATAGCGCCGTCCCGATCGCCCGGACGGAAACGCGGGGCGGACCTGAGGAGAACGTCAAACACGTGGGCTTTTTTCGCGTCCTGGCCGTTTCCAGACAGCGGCTGACGGACGGAGATTCCCGGTATTTGCTCGGTTTGACCCGTCTGTGCGCTCTCGCTGTGTGGTAGTCAGCCCCGCGTGCGTGCGCGCGCGTGTGTGTGACTCAGTGGGTCTGAAAACGTTCCCCGTGGCGGCGGGCGCGCGGCGAGCGCTCATGGGTTCGAGCGCCGCTGCAGACGCCTCCGCGCCCAGTTGGTCATTCAGTAAAACAGCATCGCAGCAAACGAATCCCAGCTCCCCGCATCGTTCCTTATCTTTCCACCAGAGGTCAGCCTTTTATTAAGGAATTTGTAAGTACACAAAGAGGACAACTCACTTAAAGGTTCATCATTAACAGGTGGGGGTTCGTCTGTCAATAACAGGGCAGACGTTCCTGGACACTTCCCAGTTTGCGTCAGCTCACAAAGTACAGAGCGCGTTCCCGTCGCATCTGCTAAATTAGGGGGTTTTCAGCAGACAAACATGCGACTGGGTCTTCCACACCTCGCTGACGAAGAAGTCCAATGGCCACAGGTTTCCCGCTTCGACTGCAGGTTTTTGTGTGTTCCGCATATTCAATGTTTTTGTTTTTGTAATATTTGAAGGGTTCGATTTAAGGGTGATTTAAGGACCGCGGGGCTGTGTAACCGCAACAAAGGTGTCAGTTATCACAACCCGGTTAAGACGGGCTTCTCCTCGCCTCTGCTGTAAACTGTGGTCGGCGCCGATAGCAGGGAGGCACGTGCTCTGATTGGGTGAAAGAGAAATTCTGCTGTTTATCTAAGGACCCTGACGGAAAACATGAAAACGAGGAAGTTCAGGCAGTAGTCACCTTTTCAAACCGGTTTCAAATACAGTTTGAACAGTTATCGACAAAAGCTTACATTTTGTGTTCACACTTAGATTTTACAATAAACTTGATTTTGAAGATACACACAAACAAGGGAAATCTAATACTAGCAGAACATTTGACACAGTGAACCATGACCTGATATTTTAAATCGTGTTCCTCTTGCATCATCAGCCTCAGTTTGATGGCAGAGAAGAAGACATCAAACACAGCACAGGCCTCGTTGCGTGTACGATGTTAGCATCGAGCTACCGGCCCACGCCTGAAGTTCTTTTTTGCGTGTCGCGCCTCTCTAAGGTGACAGATGTCTTCGCTTGGTCCTTCTGGAGAGCTTGTACCTGTAGTACATGGCGGCCTTGGACTGCGGGGCTCTCCTGGGCCGGCAGGCGCGACCGTTGCCGTGGTAACCCTCCGAACACCGGCAGGTGTAGGAGCCGCCCGTGTTGAGGCAGCGCGCGTGGCGGCTGCACCGGTGGGACCCGCTCAGGCACTCGTCCTCATCTGTGGAGCGAAGGTGAGACGGGCATGAACAGGGAGCGGAGGCTTCGGCCGGGGACGTCGAGATGCCGAAGGGAAAACCGCACCGGAGCGCGTCAACACACGGCTCCACGTACGACATATCACGCCCCTTAACGGGAAACACGTGCGCATCTGTTCAGAAACAATGGGATTCTACCGAACATGCGACTGCCTCCAAAACAAACATGAAATCCTCAGGATCTGAATGCGAGAGGGGCGCATTTGTTCCACCCAGTGCAGGTCCGGCGGAGTGGGCGGAGCCTCACCTCGACAGCGCACGGCGCCCCGGAGCGTCCCCGCCACGAAGCCGCCGCCACACACGCAGGCGAAGCCGCCGAAGGTGTTCCTGCAGGCGCGCGGCGGCGGACACGCGCCGCCGTCCCGCTCGCACTCGTCCACGTCTGCGGCAGAACAGAGCGGATTCAAACGTCGGCTCTGTCGCCACCTCCGCGGGGACACAAAATAGTAATTACCTTCAAAAAGGGCACAAATGAGCACCTTGACCTCACAAGCGCATCGTGACTGAAACTCTGAGAAGTTCAAACACACTTGAGTCCAGCTCCTAAATACCTGCTGCATGAGTCCGATGTAACTGTGCGAGGAACGCGACCTTTAAGAACGTTGACATTCTACTAGATGCTCAAGGCTTCAAGTGCCGTTGACGGGTTTAAATGCAGGAAAATACAAACTTCACAGCTGTTCCAGCCCGGTTTAGGATGAACACCTGCGCGCTGGGGAGGGAAGCCGGGACTCTGACGCCGACGCTCCCACAGTGTGAGAACTCTTGACAGCTGGGACGGAGGTGGACATCAGAGGACAGACATGTCGAGGTCGGACACTGAGGACAGAGCCCTTCTCGGCCTAATGTCATGTAATTAAAGGCTTTTGGCGCTGGGTGCTCATGGCTGGGTCTGTGCGCAGGTACTTAACGTGATGGGAACATCTGTGTGCGTCACCTAACAAAACGCCAAACAAATGGGAACCATGTGGGGACGGCGTGCAACAACACACGGCGAGGAGGACCCGCCGATGCCGCAATTAAAAGGAGCTGTTTCCCCGATTAAAAATAGGGATGAGGTCAACGCAGCTGTGCAACCTGGCGCTGTTCACTTTACAGGAAAATATGCTTAGTTCAGCGCATTTGTTGGATCGGTCTAATAAAGGCTAGGTTCCCATCAAGCACACGTTTAGCATTCGTTTGAAGTGATATCGCGGGGATTCGTGGTCCGTCGTCACGATGGGTCTCTACCTTCACAGGTCTTGTTATCAGCGGCCAGGCGGAGGCCGGGGGGGCACAGGCAGCTGAGCGCCCCCCCCCTCGCCGTCTGACAACCAAACTGGCAACGCAGGGAGAAACACGTGGCCTCCCCTGGAAAACAGAGAGGAGATCAGAGGGCAGGCGTCGCTTTAGAGGAGCAGACCCTGGATCAGCGTCGCCCGTCAAGTCGTCACAGATTCTCCTCGTTAGCGCCCGTGGATACGTTGACGTCGGACTCACTGGTGCAGGTGTGTCCGTCGGCGCCCAGCGCGAATCCGGCCTCGCAGTAACAGCGGTAGCTCCCGTGCGTGTTCATGCAGCGCTGGGAACACGGCCTCGCCGGCAAACCGCACTCGTTCACATCTGCGGTCAAGATGAGACACGGTTCAAGCAGCAGGCAGAGGAGCCCGGGCGGCGTCTGGGAGCGCGGACCCACCGTTGGCGCACCGCGCTCCTTCGTAGCCTCTGGAGCACAGACACTGGTCCGGTCCCACACACTTCCCATTCACGCACGAGCCGCATGTTGCTGTGGACGGACGAGAACAAACAGAGACAAAATACCCATCAACCGTAAATACGCTGATGTGAAGGGACGTGGTGACTATGACTGAGGAGAAACAAGAAATGTCGGTGGATCTTCGCATTGAGCCAATGCAGAACAATGACCTCCTGCTGTGTTTCTATCAGCCTGAACAGTTAGTCTGATTTGTCTTAATGTTTTACTCATAAAGACAACTGGGACTATAGTCAGTATTTGTTGTGTTTCCCACTTTGGCGCTGGGACAATAGTTGCAGAGAGCAGCTGGAATCAATGACGATCAGAATGATGAGCGTCAACAACATATGGTAATGAAGACGCGTCTCATGAAACCAAAACTTGATGAATGATGATTCTCAGAGGGTTCGTTATGCACAGGTGTTCCTACTGTAGTATTTCACCTTCCACTGCATTAACAAATACAGACCATGGAAGAGGTGCCGGTTGTAAAGGTGGAACCCATGCATCTCCTGGTAGACTGATGCACTCTGGGTAATGTGTGACCTCGCTCTCTGTAAATCACAGGGCGACCTACGTTGACAGACGCCGTTAACGCTCTTCCACCCCGAGCAGCAGGAAGCGGTCGGAGCAACGCCGCAGAGTCCGGGCTGCGTGCGACCCCCCGCGGGCGCCCGCGCATCCTCCGCTGACCTGCGGAGGCTGGGACAGAAGGTTAGGAGGTCACTAAGCAGCGGCGAGGCTCCACGCGGGCGTCAGACGATGCATCGACCTCCTCTCCCGAAGCGGGACATACGAAAAACCAGGGTTCCAAGACATTCTCCCCACAAACAGCAGGGACTGATCCTGATGGAGCGTTGATACGCATCCATCAGCCCAAACGCGGCTCGGCTGAGTCTCATTTAGCGTCTGTGACACACAGATGGACCTGGAACCCGACCAACGCAGCTGCGTGACATAGCTACCGATGGAACACCTTCATCTTCTGCCAGAACGGGCACGAGCGATGGTCCTCGTGGTCTGAGCAGTCAGAGCTTCGTTCTGGAGCTGCAGTTAAATTTCCTCGCAGCCGCACAAATAAGAAGCCGTTAAACGATGAGACGCAGGTTCACGTTCACCAACAGTTCATTCTCCTCGAGGTTGTGTGACGCTGCACTACTTACTATACTTCTATTACTTCAAAAAATAACTCACAACTCCACATTTCTTCCGTCAAAAACAAGCAAACGTACCTTTTCTGCTGATCGGCCACAGCGGAAGCCATCACATGCAGCATTACCACCAAGAACCGGCTTGTTTCCGTCATTTTCCTCCTCTGCGCTTCTTATGGCAGCACTTTAGGTGCATGTTAGGCTCCAGAGAGCGTCTGTCTGATGAGACACTTGTTTGGGGTTGAGAATCCTGTGTGTGTGTGTGTGTGTGTGTGTGTGCCTCTGGAGGTGGGTCCCACGGCGTAATTACAGGACAGAGGTGCATGAAGGTGGAACAGCTCAGCTGTGTGTGTGAAAACAAAGAACGTTGTGATGAAAAGTGATATACAGCATCTCTGTGTTTGCGTGGAAATGCACAAGCAGAAGTACGGAGCCGGCCGACAGAAGCTCAGGTTACTATGGCAACCGTTCCCATTTTTCCTTTCTGTCAATCTGACAGGAATGCATCAGCGTCAACATCAGGGTCTGACAGAAGGAGATGAGAAAACTGAACGCTGCCCATCTCTAAACTCTGACTACACTGTTTTCATTGTAGAACTGCTGTTGTTGACATAGTTTTATTTATTCCGAGGCGCCGCGTCCTTTTATACCACCCTCATGTTTGCACAGTCAGAAACCAAGCATCTTTAAAGTCATAATTCATGCTAGGAGGAGGACTGACACGGAGCAGGGTTAAGTATTTTCTGAAAGTCTGGGACCGTGATCTCAGGGTCGGAAATAAGTGCTGGCAGCCACCGAGGTTGTGCCTTTGAAGCCTTAACTATTACCAGCACCGATCAGAGCGCAATCAGTTGTATTAAGCTCAAAGGCGGAGTCCACGTCTGGACGCCTGGTGGTCTGCTCACAAGGCCCAATAACACACACACACACACACACACACACACACACGCACACGCACACGCACACGCACGCACACACACACACACACACGCACACGCACACGCACACGCACACGCACACGCACGCACACACACACACACACACACACACACACACACACACACACACACACACACACACACACACACACACACACACACACACACACACACTCACCTCGCCAGTCTTTTATAAGCTGATGTCATGTGTTAGCGTCCCTCCAGCTCCACCGAGGGCCCACAGCAAACTGATTGGACCTTTACACACCGAGGCCGCGCTTGTTGTGCTCGTTTGGCCGCTTGAAAGCGAACCCGACTTTTCTGCTTGCAATCGACGCCTCAATTAGTTTGAATTTAAAACAACAACTGGCACATATTTGGCAGGTCCTCACGAACCCGCTGGGCTAATTATGAGATGACTGAGGGAGACGTATGTGGGCCCAGGACGCCGCCGCTGCACAGAGACAGCTGGAGCTGCGGGTTTGACGTCGGACCAGTCGTTCCTACACAGAAATGTGGCTCTGAGGTTGTAGATAGTCGACTGAAAAAACAGGAAAATTGTGTGAAAGTTTTGTCTGGGTTCATATTCCAGCCCGTCTCTGTCGGCTCCCAGCTCCCACTCGAACCTGTGTCTCGGATGGTTTTCGTCAAACGTGTCACCACCATCACACACAGGCGAGGAGGAAGGAAAGCATAAAATGGCAGAGCGCCGTCTGCCTTGAATTAGTGCCAAACCTCACTCCGTATCTGTCAAATACAATACAATTAGACTGGATTCCGTCCGCCAAGCAGGAAAGCAGTGGAGGAGAAGGGGAAAGGAAAAAGAAGCGAAGTGTGTGGCAAGTGCAGCAGCAGCTCCCATCTGCCAGCGTGGGGGGGTGGGAGAGCATGGAGATTCCCAGATCTGCAGATCTGCAGATCCTCGTCCGTGGCGCATCGGGGGTCTCCGCTGCCCCACAAAGGGATCGGATGCTGCCTCCACCTGCAGGAAACACCCCGCGTCCGTCCCCAATGACAAAAGGCCGGAGCGAATCCTCCCCCGCGAGAGTCCGATCCCTGGAGCGGTGCCGGTGCTGGTTCTGCTGCCATTAAACCGGCCTCGTTCGTGTGTGATGGTGACATGTGGGTGAACTCCGCGACAGCTCACATGCATTTTCATCGTTTTCCTGAGACCACCTGCGTTCTGGAAACTTCAGCTTCAACTTAATCTCATAACTGCTGATAATGATTTTGGCTTTGGACGCGACCACTTAGGTTTTTACCATTTGACTCGTACGACATTGTTTAGAGTCTGGTTCCAAAATTAACACTTGAGGTATTTCTGCGTTTTTGGTGCTTTTTCCCTTTGTGATGTTTTCTAAGTCTGAACCCCTGATACTTACATTACTTTTTTTCTTGCCTGGGAAAATACAGACATTTAATGACGTTCAATACAAATAAATCAAATACTAGTCTTTGTAAATTTAAGCTGGTCTACATTTTAATCAATAATGCAAAATGATTTACTCATCCATTTATTCATCAACTTTAGGAGCTACAGAAATAAAGTGCACTGAATAATTATTTCTGCACTATATGCTGTTCTCAATATATTCATATTTTCTAATAATATTTACTATTTTCTTAACAAATGCAGATGGAAACTTGAGAAGTGTGAATCTGGTGTTAATACAGTACAATAAATTGTAGGTTTGAAATATTTTGTCTTGGTGACATAAATTGTGGAATTCAATGTTTCCATATTTCTTTTTAATCATTTCATACAGTACTTACGTGGCTGTACTTACCTTCTATTGAAAATGTGCCCTTCAATTCCGCGTTGCATGAAGTGAAGTGTTCCCTTGTTGTTTCGAGGGTGTTTCTGTGATTTATGAGGGTCTGGCCTGAGACCAGTGAGCAGCTTTAAGGTTTTGGATAATGCTTTTAGCAGGTCACCTCAGAGTGATGGACAGTCTGAGGTCAGAGCTCAGAGCGGGTAGAAAGAGGAGGTGCCCAGGTGTGAAGGGTTAAAGGCTGGAGGTCTTTAAGGTCGGGGTGGAGGTCAACAGACGGGACACCTGCGAGAACCTGATGAGGACAGCAGGGACGGCGGTGGCAGGAGCACAATGTGATGGGGGTAAATAAAGCCTCAGCATCCATCACCATGTTCCTGATCACGTACAAGGACAAGTACCGGCTTCAGGCCCTCGTTCCGGTTCTGCTTCCCTTGTGTTCAGCCAGTCATCGTTGAGGAGGCTGCTGTGCGGAGGTCCTTTGTGTCTCCATCTAAACCGGTGCCGTCCACGCTGATCCCGGGTCTGCTGCAGGTTTCTGCCGTGCCCACGTGAAGACAGACGCAGGAGAGGAACACGCTGAGCGTCAGCAGCTCTGCAGCCGCTGATTTAAACCAGAGCAGCGTCTGAGTTAGTCGCGTCGAAGCTTTTAAAGAGTGAAGTAAACCCGTTTGGGGCGCGTTCAAACTAACTTCCCGGTGACGCGTGAGGTCACAAGCTGATCTCCTTCCCTCCTTCCTTCCTTCCTTGCTCGCCTCCTTGCTTGGCAGCCTGTTTGTTCTCTTGTTACCGCTCGGCCATGGCTGTTAGGCTACAGCTAATTTAAGGCACACAGTGTACAGAGAGGCAGCGCAGCCATTAGACACAGAGCTTTGTGGAGATTAGGATGCACACAGGCACCGCCACCGCCGCCGCCACCACAGGCAGCCTTTGTACCAACACCAGGATTAGGGATTTGGCAAATGTTGCGGCAGCGCCACGGAAGAACACTTCACCAAGGAAAATGACAACCTGCGTGTGCTTTCGCTTCACTCATGAGAATTAACATCCGTTTAGTGATCCGTTTGCTCTGTAATCTTCCATTTCTGGCGTGTTTTACCCCGGCCTCGTTCTGCAGAGTGACGCCGGACTTGGAGTGACGGGGGCGCGTGTGTGCGACTGTGTGTGAGAGCCATAAATAAGATGATGTTTGTGTTTTTTGTTGTGCTCCAGCTGGTTCCAGCTCTAACTCACAGGTTTTAAATTAGGGGGAGAAACAATCAGTTAAACGCACCTCCCTTGTATTGTGCAGGTCCAGTCGCTGGTGGCGCGTTGTTGACCTTTGACCCACACAGTCCTGCACAGGTGAAGCGTGTTGTGCGGCAACGCCGCCGCACCAGCGCCGCCAGAAACCATTTGCATAACACTTGCAATGTGTTTGGGAAAGCTCTTTCACACACGTGGAAACTTGCACCCCGGTGGTCCATTCCAGCCGCCATCACTTGTTTACGCAGCCCGGCGGAGGCGCACGGCGAGGAGAAGCAGACCGGGAGCGACGTGTTGTCTTTGAGGGCCGCGTGCACAGAAATGTGATATATGCAGAGCTACTGTGCACGCCCAGCACTTTCCTGCTCAATCAGGAAAGATAACAAGACGCCGCAGTGGAAGATCCCTCTGTGCCGGGGATTTTTCATCGGTCTGGTTCAATGCGCAAACAAATGTGTGGAAGGATTTATTATCATTCGAAGCCTCCCCATCACCGTAACTCACAGACAAGAGGTTCATGTAGTAGTTGCTGCTTAATATGTGAGAGCCTGGTCTCGGAGATGATGGTGGTGATAATGATGAACGCTGTCTCAGAGGAGTATTAGTCTGTACATCACTTCTCAGGATGTGAAACCAGGTCAAGCACTTCTGAGCTGGAAATGTACACCGTGAGGACCAGAGGACGTGTGTGTGGCATTTTAGTTCTAATCCTCAGAGTTTCTGCTGTGTCACATTTACAGACCCGGCTGTTTAGTTCTAGTACAGCCCAGTTAGAAATAGAGTCCAGGCTTAAACGAATCATCTCAACGTCACTTATTCCCGTGGTGTTGTTAAAGATGTTTGTAAGGTTTGTGAGTAACAGCAAGTAATGGCACATCACATGACATGACCGGCTCTTTGAGGCCAGTACATGATCATCTGTTCACCTCGGGGCTTCAGAGATGATGGAGAGACCAGTGCAGGCATCGATCCAAAGGTGAATCTACCCCCACGAAGGCGTCACGGTCGGGCGATATCGCAGCTTTCCTTATTTCTCTCCCCTCTTTTCTGAACCACCCACCACTAGTTACCTGTCGCTGCTTTCAGCCCTCTGTCGGGGTTCACCATGTGTTAACGTGACAGATTGAGTCCCAGTGGGAACCTTAATTGCATCATTTCATGGATGCGAGTCAGTGCCGTGGTCCGAAAGCGTAAACAAGCTCCAAATCCTGCAGCAGAAAGAACGAAGGGCGCGCGGCGGGACGGAGGGAGATAACACGAACGAGAGGGAGAGGAGGACGAAGGGCCGCGGCCGGAGGTGGTGGAAGGCGCGATGGCACGAAACAAAGCCCAAGCGGTGCTCAGGGAACAGCTTCAGGCCTCTCAGGTGGTCGCTGGGTCCAAAGGGGGAAGAACAGGTCAACGGGTAACTAATGGCTGCGATGGCGTCAGATACTAGTTCAGTCCCGCTTCACGTCGTGCGTGACTGACAGCTGTTTCGTGGACGCCGCTGCTGCTCGGCTCCTCCCGTTCCCCCATGAGCACGGCTCGCGCCGACTCTCTCGCCCGCGTGCACAACACTATAGCACGCACTTGCAGCCATCTCACTCCCACAAATATTTGGTATACAGACTCCTCATGTTTATTCAAAGTACTGGGTTACACTGTTTGGAAAAGATAGCCAGACAAGGGCCGCTGGGAAGGAAAATGAAAACTATTCCAAATGAGAAGTAATGATTCATGCCACAGATAAACGCAAATATACCCTGGACCTCGCAGCGCTATTGGACAGTTCCACGTTATGCAATTTTGATTGGATCCGAGCACCGCGTAGACAACCTAGTATTGCATTACTCTAAATATGGCTGCGTGTGTGTCAGGCCAGAGAGGTGGGTGGTCTGCGCTCGCTGTCGTTACACAACACCAGGCCTCGTCGGCATTTGGAGGAGGAAATTAATATTGCCATCAGCAGCGGCTCTTGCGTGTGTGTCTCCACGCATTAATGTGTTTGTGTACTTCCGAGAAAAAAAAAAAAAAACACAGCTGAGAATTTTCCACTTCTGGCGAGGAATTTTCCTCCAGAACTTTTGAGCGATGACACGACGCTGCGTGACGTCACAGCGGGCGTCGCTACCTGCTCCTCACTCCACGCCGGGTGTGGGGAAACCCTGGGCCCGCAGCCACGGTGCCTTTCGGACCCAGGTTCAAATTCAGGTAGAGCAGCAACAGATGTTCTATTACAGTCCGTCATTAGCAGTTCTGGAGTTGGAACTGGGACAACCTCTGTTCTCATTGTCTCACTTGACACTATGAAGAACTAAAATATTAATAAACAACTGAAATACAAATATAACTGGGAAATAAAAGGAAAAGCTCAGAAGGGGCATCCTAGAGACAGAAAGCACTTGGGATGTGACAGAGCACATTTACAAATATACTGATCTGAAATCAACAGAACAACATAACTAAGAGTGAATCAATGAAGATAAGGAAGCTTTGGAGAAACCTGAGAAAGCACTTTTCTTATTTAGTGATAAAATACTTCCTCCAGGTATTAGTTACCAACATTTAAAATAGAGATTGACTAACTAGAACAGTCCAAATTATAGCGTTACACCAAAACAAACGAGACAAGTGTTTCACACATGCTATAGATTTTAATAGACATATTGATATTTCTGAGGAGAAACAGAGTTATCCCTACTTTTATTTACAATACAGGAATAAAAAAAATGTCACATACAGTACAATGGTAGAAACAACAGAGAACTTAAATAATTATTTTATTTGTGTAACTACTTAAATAATGAAAATGGTTATTCTATTCACACCACGTCATCTCAGCAGCTATGATGCAACTTCACATTAAGTGCTAAAAAAATGATAATTTTCCATTTTACAGCATGAATTCCGTTTTGATTCATCTAGACCAGGTAGAGTTGATTTGTTTTAGCAAACACAAGTGAGGCGGGAGATGAACAACATGCATTTCTTTTATGGACTGAACTTCAATTAACCATGACATTTAGAAACTTGCCATTGAAATTAAAAGTTGGGGAAACAGCAAAATTACAACAGTTTGTCTTTGACACATTAAACGTAACTGGTGGCTGTGATAAAATTCAATGACAAATCAGATGTAGAGCTCTTGGAAGCACAGGAGCGTGCATGTGTGCATGCTGTCTGACACATGAAGAGACACAGCTCCAGACAATAGTCTGTGGAACTGGCTTTTTGACATATAGGCATCAGCTGCTAATTGAAGCACGTTCCATCTAGACATTTTCTTTTTAAACGTATCTTCATTACACAGATCCTCAGGTTAATGTTCAAACTGGTCTCGGCAGATAAGATCTATCTGACTGTGAGCTGCTGCCACAGTGACTTGGTGGCCCCACGGGATCTTTGATCATCTCAAGACAGACACACATTTCAGACAGTGGTAATGAAACCACATGTGAGGGTAAAGAATTAGATGGACGCCAACTGCTCCGAATTACTCCATGCAGGCACAGACATGCAATACTTTACCGTGGGGTTGAAAAAACATAATAGAAAGAAATGTGTCTTTAAATCTTTCTTAAAAGCTGCGTATGGATAAGTACACAAACATGAAATGGCATAAACTGACAAGCTTAGTGTAAAACTGCTTTCTATAAACACCATTTTCTCCCATATATTATTAAGCTTAAAAAAATAAAACCTCCTCTATGATAACAATAGTAATGCTATAGTTTTTGCAATGCTAAGTAGTACTCATGTAAGCTCTACTGGAAATGTACATCACTGCTCTATATCTTCCCTTTGTAGTTTTGAGTTCAGGTTCAACTTCAGTGTCTGACAAAATGAAAGGAGTTTGTTAGACCATACGTGTGTTCATGCGAGTCTGTGAATGTGAAACCACTCATTGCCCTTTTAATGAACGAGTGTGTTCATTTTGAATAATAGTGAACAAAATTAGAAATCAATACAGTGCATGGGAGCCAATAACATCATTTAGATATAAAACTGGCTGTGATGGATGTACATTGCTCTCACTGAGTCGATGACAGTATCCTCTGTTGTAGATCCATTCTGTACACTGACAGCACAACAGTGTAGCAACACAAAGTATACATGCTGCATACTATGACAATGCGCCTGCAAACTGATATACAACATGCTACTGTAAGTGAGAAAACACAGATTATTTCTAGGGCCATAAGAAAAAAGTAGCACAAAGCACTGTGGGCTCTTTGTGACCCACGACCTCTGTGTTCTGAAGCTGAAGCTGGGGCGCAGGGTCCCGTCAAAGCCTGTGTACTGTATGTACATGTTTATTTGGCTGGGTTTTAAATTAGCCATGAACACAACTTGGATCTTCAGTCACATCACTCCTCACATTTTTGAATCCTAGGAGAACATCTGAAAAATCACCCGTCTCTGCTGAAATGCCTCACTCCATATTTCAGGGGTCTTAATAGGGCAACAGATCACCCCTGAAAAGATCCAGAGGTAAAAATGGTCTGTTCCTGTGAAGTTCCTGTTCCTGTAGAGGGTGAGCATTTTCTGAATGGGGTGGAAAATGTCTTAGTGGAGCTTCCATAACTTGGCAATGCTTGTCAATCATCTTTCTGCTGTATGCAGGTCTCTCTGAAATGTGAACACGGCTTGGATGCCAGGCCTGATGCTCAAGAGCAAGTAGCTTATAGGCGAAACAGGAAGAGTTTGGTGATGTGGGTTACAAGCAGTCTAACAGGGCTCCTGCATGTGTATCTGTGTGTATGTGTACATTCTTGTGTGGGTATGACAGAGATAAAGTGACCACATCGTGGACCTTGTTAGAGTCTGCTGGTGGTGGTAGGTAGACTTGTGTCAACTTGAGGACGCCAGTGGGGAGCAGCCCCCTCTGCGTACCCCTATACGATGTAGCTGCTCAGGTCCAGGAGATACGAGGTCATGTCAATGATGTGGTCCAGGATGCCGTCCTTTTCCTGATCGTTGGGCATTCCCCGCTCGCTTTTCTCACACTGGCCACCAGAGTAGCCACTCTTACACAGGCACTTGTTGGGTTCCATGCACACTCCTCCATTGCGGCAGGCTGGTTCACATTTGGCTACCTCACAGAGAGGCGGAAACACAGGGGATCGAGAACAGAAAAGATGAGTCCAAAGTCCCCAAACATCAAACAGCCTTTGATGATTTATAAGAAAATTTGTTGCAGGCCTACTGTGCATGTTGTACATTACTAAACCTCATTTACACATCTGGAAAGCAACAACACGTGGGTGCTTCTCCAGATGATGCTACTTTGAAAGCAGCAGATAAGGATCTAGTCAAAGTTACTCACCAACACGACAGAAAGGGCCCTCCCAGCCGGGGCTGCAGCAGCACTTGCCAATGGGAGTGCAGTGTCCGTTCTTACAGTGTCGGGAACAAGCTGTCATCAGCAGCTCTGGAGGCTCCACCTGACGCTGGCATTCCTTGGGAGCATGAGGTCTGCAACAGTTGTTCAAGGGAAGAACCAGAGTTAGTATGTGGACGACAAGCTTCGCATGGCATTGATCTCATTATTGCTCACTACTGTTCAGAAGAGTTACACTGTGTGTGTGTGTGTTTGCAGTCTAAGCCTTTCAGTGGGAAGTCACACACACCTATTTTTTTATTTGTAAGATATCAGACAAAAGGTCAAGTCGCGACGGAGCTACACAAACATACAATGTAATGATGTGTGTTATTAATGTAGGAAATATTTAAGTTGTAGAGCTGTATGGTTTACAACATACATGCAACTTCAAACAGCAATTTATTCCCAGACGATATACAGGACATCCTTACAAATCTTTTAGAGAGAGGACAAGTGATTATATGTTGGACAGCCACTATGAATAAGAAGGACTCTGCAGATTGGCACACTTTTTTTATCCTAGTAACTTGTGCAGCTTTCCTTCACTTGGTCAGATGTTCATATTCATAGTATGCCAATTGTGAATAAAACATCCAAGATGTATCCAAGCCGTAGAGACAACAGCCATGTTAGGGTTGGGGTTTCCATTACTTCGACTGATGCTTTGCTTAAATTCTCTGTATTTGAAGAACAACACGGAGCACAGGAGGTGCCAACAGATATAAACTTGGAAAATGCAGACGCACACAAACACAACCATCTCCACACCATATGTGTAAAGTCTCAATACCAAACAGACATATTGTCATCGTTCCGTATTAAGACAAACATTCAGACACGCACATCGGCAAATGGGCTGCATCAGAATTATTTCATATCACGCTCCACAAATCTGGAAATAATATGACCAGAGCGTAATCAGGTTCAAATGTGAAGCGTCTGTTAGTGCCTGTTGGCCACACACACACACACACACACACACACACACACACACACACACACACACACACACACACACACACACACACACACACACACAGTAAATACACAGTATATACTGTAAATACACAGTATATACTGTAAATACACAGTATATACTGTAAATACACAGTATATACTGTATGTCTGTGTCTGCATTTGTAGAACACACCAAGCATTGTGTTGCATTGTGTTGTGACATAAGAGGCACACAGGTGCCTCATCAAACATTCAAACTAAGTGGAAGCCTCTGGACTGATGCTGGTACAGCATGAGGAGCGGGAGGCACGCTGGGTGTGAGTGTATACATGCATTATATAAGTAATTCTGGAACAAATAAGTTTATCAGCAGTGACTAGATGCGTCTGTGATAAGAGCTTTAGTTACTGTTGTAACTAGAAAGGTTTGGAAGCACTCCGACAGACTAACTGACAGCAGCGACAGTACTTTGTGTGTCCAGGCTAAATTTGCCTAAAATTTACAAGATGGAGGTGTGTGCGTGTGTGTGTGTGTGTGTGCGTTGTGTGTGTGTGTGTGGGGGGGGGGGGGTCGATTCCCATGCTCCCATCAGCAGCCTACTCCAGGCTCTATCCGTACTGGCTTTTGTTGTGGCAGGCTGCATGTAGTTGAAAAAAACGAAGGAGGGAAACAAACAGAAAGAGACGGAGAGGGAGAAAGAGTAAGAGTCTCTGGGGGATTTGGGGGGTCTGTAGCGAACACTGTTAATAGTAGGCAGGGGTCAGCGGCGCTACTAAACAGTCTGTATGACTGCCAGGGTGGCTGTGAAAACAGCACCTGCTGGTAGCGCCACTTGACAAAGGCAGCTGGGTCAACAGCCACTGTGGGAATTTATCAACTTTGGGAGGGGTGGTGTATGTGTGAAAGCGAGGGAGTGGGAGAGGAGAGACACAGCTCACCAAATAGGTAGAAGCAACGACAGAGTGAAATGATGACGGCGTAAACATGACACGCGCATGGGCGGAAATGTCCCTGACGTGAGGAGGATGAGAAACCTGAGTGACGTGCACAGGTCCATGAGTTACTGCTTGGCTGCACAGATAAGGCAGACTGGGTCGACTGATGCTGGCCTTTGGTAAAGTCTGCTGCCCTTCATCAGCTAAACATTAACATATCCTAACACTGACGTCCATTCAGGTCTTTGCCATCGGAGCTGTGTGAACGCGGTGTCTCAAATTTGTTCCCGCTCTGTTTGATTATGTTTGTCAGTGTGTATGTGTGTGTTTAGCTTATTGGCTCACGGGGCCTGTTTGACTGACATGAGGTATATGTGAGAAAAGAGCTGTGGAGTGGTGTACATTGTGACTACTAACAATGGCTTAATCAAACGGCCCAGTGTGGTCCCTTTTGCTGTTTTGTCATCTGACTCTATTGTCTGGGGGCTTCTTTTGTAGCTTCATTCCTTGTTTTAATTGTGCAAGAAATTTACTGTGTATTGTAGAAAGCGGGGCTATTCAGTGGGACTGGCAAGAAGCTTTGTCAAGGGAAGGACCACAGCAGCGATGCAGGAAGATTTAGAAGGGATGGGAAAATAAAGAACAGACTTTTTTTCTGCAGCGTGCTGAAAGCTAGCGTACCACGCGCTCACACAAGCTGAAAAATGTGCAAGTTAGTGTGTGCCGTGCCCACCACCCACACAAAACACAGAGGCACACACACAGATTAATATATCCACACACGAGCACCCACGGCCTCCCCTGCGCACCCAGTGATTTGTGACTTCCATGGCTAATGGACCTCACAAAGGAGGTCCCAGGCCCCTATTTGAAGTCCACAATGTCTTTTTAAGGTCTCTGCTCACTGTAATTCAATCAGTCCAGCCTGCAGCTGACAAAACCTTAGACTGGGAAAGGTCCTTCACATTACAACTTTCCCTTCTTGTCTCTGGAGAGGGGCTGTAACAAACAGAAAGGCAAACTGCATTTCACACAGGCTTCAGCAGGGGGTCTGGCTCTGTAGGTTAAGCAGAGTGTGTCCATGCATGGACACAAGATCATGCCTTATGATTTGTTGAACACTGTAACTTTACTGCACGACTCCCATGGCATATTATATATACACACAGAGGGACTGGAACAAATCTATCTTGTGCTGTTTAATAATGTTTTTGTTTGTTAGTATGAACCCTCTCTCATAAACAAAAAGCTCTTTCTAACATTATTTGTTCCTGGCATAAATACAATGCCTTCACTGTATAAATAACTAGTATTAAACGCAGACTTAATGGGACTGAAAACCGGTAGTAAAACCAGCTCATGAATACCTGTCTATACTATATAACAGAACAACGTAGATTATCTACACATTTCACTCTGAATAATATTAATATTTTAATCCTGTATGTTGAAGTTGTTTGGTGTGTTTTGCTTTGAAACGTCTAAATGTCTCCATATACTGGAGAGGAAGTATTATTGCGAGTACTCCTGTGCCAGAGCTGTACCACAAACAAGTGCTGTGTCTCTCAGTCATACTAGTACAGCCTGATACCACACACCCTGAGTATGGTTTCCAATGCATGGTGGCCTATTTATTATCAGAGGGGTACTCCAACTGACAAACAAATAGCTAGAAATGAAGTCATCTGGCCAGGACATGTTTACACAAACACTGCTGAGGGATTTTATGGCTGATGTTTCTCTGTAAGCCTTTACCACTCTCCCTAACAATTCTTCCTTTCTCCCTCTAAGTTCCCAAACACACAGTTGATCATAACACACTGCAAGATGCTATACTGGACCACAAAACCCACCATACTTTATAACAAAACTGTTTCTGAAAGAGCTCTAGGCTCCAGATGTCTCTGTATTATGGACAAGAAAAGAGGGAGGACCACCAGACTTGATAACGCACTGGGGTCAGACTAGTTAGTTACCCCATTTACTCCCCCGTCACGCCCTCTCCACCCTCCTTGTAACAAGATCCTAATAACGAAGCCAAAATGTATTAGGAGTTAGGACTCCTAACACCACAAGGTCTGCACAGACTAAACAACTTCCATCATCAGCTGATGGAAAGAATTGTTCCTTGGGAGAAATAAGCCCAGCAGGCTTGCCAGAAAACATAAATACAATGTGAGCCAGCAGGGCCCCTATGAAACATCTGTGGTGTAATTAATTGCATGGGTGGCACTGTAGTCACCCAAAAGTGAGCTGTGGATGCGTTTCTTTCGTGATTCAGAGACATGCGGATTTGCTGCCACTGCACTGCTTCTTTCGGTTTAATAAAATCTGCCTGAAGAAAATTTGTATTATTGAGACTGAGAGTGCTTTCAGAAAGTTAGATGTAAACACATCCCACTTTTGAATTGGGGAGACGACCCAAGCACTGTCTTATTCACTCGAGACTTCCTTCCTCGTACAAAGATAGGAGGAATGTGAAGGTTCAGCTCGAAACCTTAGAAGCTATTGGCTGTAATTACAAGGTCTGCTTATGTTTGGAATAAGTTCTTTACTTTTATGGTGATATATCAGACAGGAAAGTTTATATATCCATCTAGTGTGGGATGAATTCAAGCCCTGTCTGCATATTTTCTGGTCTTGAGTGACAAATGTTTTTCACATGTACTTGCTTTTCCACAAACAGTTTATAGATCTATCACTATCTGAATGATGTCTAATACTGTGATGCATATGGTAAGCATTATGACACACACACACACACACACACACACACACACACACACACACACACACACACACACACACACACACACACACACACACACACACACACACACACACACACACACACACACACACACACACACACACACAGAATACAAATACAAAATTGGAGATTTTGGAGAACAGGTGCCTCTGTGCTATCCTAAAGTTGACCTGCTGAGCTTGAACGAAAACCAGCATGCAACAGTTACAACAGTGAAGGCTGCTGGGTAGTGAGTGTTGCTATTACTTTACACTAACCTTATGAAAGGTTATGGTTATTCTCTAGTTGCTGCACCTCATTTGTTTTGGCTACAGCAGATGGTGATCTGATGACTGGTTCTGGTGACCATGAACGTGTGTGGAAGGGAAGTGTGTACGGTAAGTGCAGTAAAGAAAAAAGTGGGACAAGAAGAAATAAAATATGTGCCCCTTCTGTGAAACGTGATCAGCTCTAGATCCATGATGCATGAAACAAAAGATTGCGTCATGGGTGTCTGATCCTCTATGATATACCGTTTGTGGGGTTATCTTAGCCTCACCAGCACCACCAAAACAAAGCCAGCATGAAATTGGGGATTGCAGGCGAGTTTGTCTCAATTGGTAGCATGGACAAGAAATGAAGGATCATGAATTTACTGAAGCAAGACCTATTTGCAGACCAGAAAAGCCTACAGACATACTATTATACTGTAAGTAACCTAAAACCAACCCCCACAATAAAGACATTGTAGTTCTTGGATATACCTTTTGGGGTCCACCAGCTTGTAGAGTTTCCCACTATGTGACTGAACCATGCTTTTACTGCTTGCCAAAATATACACTTCACCTGCAACAAAAAAGAAGAACAAATATCAGATGGAAATAATCAATTAGCATCAATTAGCATGCAAGGTGCAAGAGAAGAAGAGGAAACAAACGGACAGGGAACAGGATACAACATGAGTACACAAGTGTAGCTAAAGTTTCTAAAATGTTGCACTTGCCACAAAATAAGTGTAATGGGACAATTGGACACTCATGACTGGGAACCAGGCGGATAATTCAATAAGGAACAAGCCCACAAGAAAATTCCATAAAGGGACAAATTGTAAACATGTGTCTGTGGGGCCCCATACTTAGGACACGCTTTGAGTCCTTCCATGATTCTTGCACCGTTTGCAAGCCACGATGAAACGCAGGAATCTTCAAATACAATGTCAGACTTGGCTAGAACCATGATCAAACATTTATGATGACCGTGTGGGTGATCCAAACCATATTTTTAATTTAAATCAGAAACACCAGAGAGGTTCGACTTGTAAAATAATCTGTTTTAATCAGTTTACTAAGTAAAAGGTTGTGTATCTTACCTATGCAAACCACTGTCTTGTAGGTAATTTTATAGAACGGGGGTGTGTTTGGAAGGGAATGCCCATCAATCCAAAACATAGGTTTAACATCTTTTTTACTTGGCCAGCTGTTTGTTTTTTGTTTACATTTTTACATTAGCTTACGTTTCTACATATTACATTGAAATGTCAAACATGTGATACAATCTCCACTTCATGATGAAAATATATAAACCTATATCACAAATGGATGAAATGTTGCCATTGTTTGAAGTCAACAAACCCTCAAGGGTTCATTGTCAACTACCTGTCACTTATGTAGGAAGGGAAACAACAAAAAAAAGTGGGGCTGAGCATCTACCGTACGAAGAGACAAACCAATTTTACCAGTAGGTTTTTCAAATCATTGTTCTACTAACCTAGTTCATCCTCTCCAAAACCCAGGATATGTCCTACAAGCGTAGAGCCACAAGAGCTAGCGGAGCCCAGACACAAAGGTTTTTCCTGCCACTGTTCATCACTTGTTGATGCTGACATTGTAGACTTCTGGAGGATCCGCAGGTTACTAAGGCACAAAAAACACACAGTTATTAGGGTGCAGTGTCATTAGGATAGGTAAACAGTGATGAAACACCTGCTCTTCACCTTATATGCACAGCTTCAATTTACACTATAAATATAATATTATTTCATATTATTAGATTGGAGAAATTCACAGAAGCAGCACACAAAAACAGTATAGCGTGCAAAAGCATAGGTCAGAGTCAAGTATGTCCAAAATAACTGTTACAAATGTACACGTATTTATAAATAAAAAAAATCAGAAAATCAGAAATAATCAGAAATAGCAATCTTCAATACATAAACCATGTATGAGCCTTTACCCAGCCACAACAATGTGTGCCCAAATTGTAATGAGTCACACCACACATTGTTTTAAATGCAGTGCCAACTCCTGATAGTGATAGTGTACTTTTCTCTTGCTATTGACTTCCTTTATTTACTCAAGTGTCAGTGTTTGGCATGAGCAAAGTGGGATGAATTACAAACCAAAGAAGTGTGAATAGCACAAGGAGGAATGTTCAATTTCCATTTGAGCTGAATAGGCCCCAGCCATAGCGGTGACAGTAACATAAAACTTGTTTCCACTCTGTCCGTTTACTTTGGTAGATCCAACAGATCCAAAAGACACACTTTTGTCTGTCATATTGATCTTGAAGGATGACAATGTCTCTAATAAGTCATGAATCAACTGCAAAAATGGAGCCGTTACAAACTGTTCAAATGAAAGGCCCAGGTTTTTGGCATGATGTACACAAACAAAAACCTAATGTTCAGCTGCGTTGTAGTGACTCGAGTCAGTTTGTTGTCTTACGTACCCATTTCTATCCCCAAACACATAACTGTCATACAGTCTCCTCGACTGGCAGCCTCTGTAGATGAAGCCTCCCACAAGCGGTGCCCCTCCAGTGGACTGCAGGTCATAGACAGAGGGCTCATTTTCTGCAGAGTAATGAGGAGATCTGATTAAGTTACGTACATGTGAAGTACTAGAATGCATTACTATTCACAAATCAAAACAGTTCAAGCGTCAATCATGTATCTGGGTACTGAATAAAATATGAAATTGACTAGTAATGTAGAAAATGTGCAAATGTTGTTTTATAAGTTGATTCATGAAGCCAATACATTTAAAGAAAAAACTGAACTTTTAACTGACCATAGTCTTTCCCCTTTGTAATTTCCAGTATTCTTCCTGCTGATGTATTTTTGCCACTAGCATCTGTACACAACATTAAGAGGCTTCCATTGTCCCTCTGGAGTCGGTCCAATGCGCACCTGCAGTACACAATAAAATCAAGATGATCTGTGGAGAAACAGTTAAGGTATGTCTTGATAGCAACCAACTACAAGGTGGCACTGCCTGGGTTTTCCATAAGAAAAGGAATGGTAAGTTGTGCCTTCTTCCCAACACAGTTCATCAAATAAACGCAGTCTAAACAAACTCAAGAAGAGTTTAGAGCTACTGTAGCTGCGACCTTCTGGGTGCCATATAAAAGTCTAGAACTAAATGTTTTACTCGCCTGCCTGGGTCATGTATTCCATGGGCAAAGATTTCAGGTGGCTGGTTGGTGCTGTTGAAGTAAGGGTTATCCCGTGGAATGGAATAAGGTGATGTACAACAGTCTGTGTCCACATCCACCCTTAAAACAGACCCTGTGAAATCACTGCAACCACGCAAACAAGAAAGATGATCACAAATGATACAAGCTAGACAAGTATTAGACAAGAATTGGCGAAATCAATCATTAAAGTTCCATCATCTACATCATTTATGAGAATAATGTATCTCACCTGAGTCCATCCATTTCTTCCATGTCATCCAGGGTGATCATCCCATCTCCCAGAACAATATGCAACAGACCATCAGGTCCGAAGAGCAGCTGGCCTCCAAGGTGCTTCCTGTGCAACTCAGCCACTTCCATTAGCACTCGAACTGTCCTGGTGTCTACCTGGTTTGGGTTTTTTCTGAAGAAAGCAGAAAACATAGCATCAGTCATGCCATGACAAAATATTAGTTACTATTCATTACAAAAAGCAATGTTTAAGAGGACTAGAGGTAACAATTTTAATTTCCACATAGACCAACAGATAACAAAAACATACATTACAACGTGGTCTACACGTGACTAATGAATGTCAGGTGAAAATCTGCAATGTAACCTCTTACAATCTGCAGTATAAGGTGTCATTTTATAAATGAGGGTTGCTGATGAAATGCTGACACGACATCCTAACAAAATTCCAACATCACACAACTTAAAAGGTTGTCTGGCGACATTTTGTCTACATCTAACTCATTAACTCAGAGAAGGTGGGTGGAACACTGCAGATATAACAAAGGCTTCAAAGCGTTGCACAGTTTCTAGTGCTAAGTGAACATTTGGCTTCACAGTATCAGTAACCAATATTTCATAAAATGTGTTATTCTGGGTAGTCGTGCAATAAAAATAAAACAACAAAAAAGATTCTGCTAAACTAACGTCAAATACCTTTAACTGTAATTTCTCTATTAGACCATTCTCTGCAGTCGCTGCGACTACGTGGCAACACTGTAATTATGATTGGATCATACAGTCAAACATTCAACTGTGATTATGCAAATTAAAATGGAACACAAACACGTTCGTGAGAAAAGATGATTTTCTTAATCACAGGCTATTTTGAAGGGAGTGTGAGGTATAGATGAGGCAATATTGCTGTCATGTTAAGAGTTGCGCCTGCTATATATTGAGCAGAAGGTTGCTGACCTACTCTCTAAATAAATAGCTGAACAAAAATGGTGCTGCAGGGAAGTTTTATATTTACTAATACTATCTTTGTTTTGGCAATACTTGACAATACTTCAAACAAATTAAACAAATTAATGATAAAAATTAATTGAAAAGAAGTCTCAGAACTTTTGCAGTTACTACTGACCGTATTAATAACTACCCTTTAATAACATATAGTGATTAACAGACATGTGTTTAACATAGCATTGTAGCAGTTGGTTTTCTCGTGCTTTTAGGACATAAGCACCCAATATTTAAAAGATACACACTTCTCCCATTACCTCGAAATGGTGTATTCAACCACACGGAGAATATGGTCATGTGGTCCGATGGCCCAGCGCTCCTGGTTGGTGGTGTAGGAGACATAGAGCTTGCCATTCTTTTTGTAATTGGGGTGGAATGCCAAGCTTAGCAGACCCCTTTCATCTCCGCCCTGCAGTCAGATGAGAAACACAAAAGATCCAGGAGTTAATTATGTCCCTCCTTAGCTTCTGCTCGGCTGTGAGGGGCTGGAATCACCCCCCTCTGTCATCTTCATCATCACCAAGACCAACGCATACAGTCCTTACACACCACTCACCCTCATTCCCTTTAATTCTTCAACCTCTCTAATCTCCTTTTTTAATCACATTCCATTTCACACCCCTGCTAGTCTGTGCTTCTTAGTTTTTCTTCCCTTGGCTGTTTTCATTCACACCTTCATACACCTTAAACATACCATTACCAACCATTATAAAGCATTTGACTCCAAGCAGAGGTGCACCTCCTCTATAAACCCCACTTCCCGCCTTTCCCCAGTCTTTTTTGCAGCCTGGTTATGTGCGCTTGTCCTCAGGGTTGGGGGGCCCCTGTGACGCCCAGGCCCTCCCGGTGGCCCCCATTGTGCAGTGATTTGTGTGTGTAATCTTTGGGGGATATCCGTGAATGCTACGCTGAGTGGCTGAAAGAATTTATTAGCTCACTCACAGTTCATAGAGAGCACAAAAGTGCAAAGTGCTTCAGTCCATGCTTTTTGCTCCCTGTCCCCTCACACAAAATTTGAGGGTTGGAGGCAGGGAGGGAGGGAGAGGGAGGCAGGGAGGGAGGGAGGCAGAATAGAGCACAATAAAAGAGAAAAAAAAAAGAAAACCTAAACAAGGAAGGAGCTGCCAACTCCCACTGTCTTGGCAACATGTTTAGAAAACATCTAAATTGCTTGTGTAATATGTAAACCTTTGTCTCACCCCGGAGGCAGCTGCATCAGTTGTCACTACCCTGGTGGTCCTTCCATCATAGTTAGCTGTAATAATCAGCTATAGCATTTCATTCCTTAGGCAAGGCATTCCAGGTCAGCCCTTTTTATGTAGCATTCTCACACTTAGTACTTTTTTCTTGTCAAAAAAAGAAAAAACAGAATTCTAGACTCAGGTAGAGTTCTTATAAAGTGATCTCTAACCCTTTCACAGCTACAAATAACAAACCTGTGCTATACTTTTCAAGATAGTAATATATATATGTATGTAACTAAGAAAAACAGAAAAACATTCACTTTGGGTTGAAGAGTTGTCCACCTCGCCTTGACGTGATGAATTTGAGGATGCAGTAACCCTCCTCACTAGAGTGGGTCATGGACCACAGCTCCAAAGGGCTCTAAACTCTGAGCCAAAGGGGGACCACCAAAGTACACTATGGTTAAATGGGCTGAAATATTAGCTCTCTTGCTAATGTCTAACTCCTGCGACAGTCCCATCCTAAACCTCCTGAGCAACACACATGGTGAAATGTTTGGAATTGCTCAAAGGTGAGTATTAACAAGGTGACTTAGAGAAAGTACACATAATAAAGCTTATTTAATGGCTTTAAGCTTTAAATTAAGATTTTATGGCTGCTTTATTTTATTATTATTATTATTATGAATTTAACCAGTTACTACCATACACTGTATGTCTTGGCGTGTTTGGATATGCTGCATATTTATATTTTTTATTAGTTGGGGCTTGAATGTACACTTGTGTAAATAAAGAGTGGCTTAAGTTGTAAAATGCTTTGCCTTACTGGAGACATGTTCGTTTTTTCATCTCCATAGTTTTATGGTGACATTGTTTTTAAGTAGCAGCCTTCCCCAAGCTCCTATCAAGCACCTCAAATGACTGTGGTGTCTATCTAGGACACATTCCCTCCAGTTTTTTCTTGAACATATTTGTTTTTTTAATGGCCTTCATTCCTCTATAGCTGGACAGGAATCTCTCATGAGGGATTATCGCCTCGTTTTTTCACAAACACCTGCCGCTGCATTCCTCTTGCCTCCATTCCTGTTCTCTGAGGCTCAGGTTTTGGCATTGTCCAAGTATTGGCGTCACTCTACTGAAAGCTGGGAAAGTGAAATGCCGGGATGAAGAGCAGTTATTATCTTACACCTCATAGTGTGTTATATGGAATGCTGACCCCATCCGAGTAGGAGAGGCACTGACACACACACACACACACAACACTATGTGTTTTCATTCTGCAGGGGAAGCTGTCCACGAGTCACCTTTTGATCCTCATTGGATTACAGTCATGTCTCTGCCAAAAGACATTCTATGAGGTAATGGGAGCAAATACATGTTTCACTGACATCTTAATGCATGTATGCTCACACCTCCTCCTATAAAGCCTTATAATTTACAGAAACTATTTCACTGTAAAGCAAGCTCTGCAACTTTCACTAACAGGCATCCCACTGTCTGAGGATAATAGGAAGATAAAAATGAGTGTGACTCCACCTCTGATTGTGGGAAGAGTAAACAGTGCACATGTGCAAAACTAGTGATTTTGTTGAGTACAAGAGAAGCATTGCATGCTTTAATATATAATGTGTTATATGATGACACAGAGATTATAAAACAATGTCTTCTTAAAAAAAGATGCTATCAATGTACCCACAGAGGCTGAATCTGAGCATGAAACCTCCAAAGCATCTTAAAACAAAGACGACCTTCACTTTATGCGGTCTCTAAACACTGTGCACCAGACCAGGCACAGATAGATTGCTAGATGTATGCAGAAATGGACAGTAGCAAGCAAGTCCCAAAAGGAAATATCAGATTGGCATACTGTATTAAGTTTAAGGGCATTATAGAGTATTCATGTCTCCAACAGTCTGGTTGCAGGTTGGAGGAAGCAGGTGGTCATGGTCCTAACTTCCACAACACTGGGATTGTGGACATGTGTGTTGAAGTATTAGCATCAAAAATACTACAGCTGGAACAATAGCATATGAATAATGTTCTTGACAAACATGCTTGGTCTTTTTCTATAGGTTTCATGTAACAAAGGATTTTAGGGTCAGAAAAACACAAGGAAGCACAGAACATTACAATCAAAGCATGTGCATAGAGCTGATGATAAACCAGCTATCCTTCTTCTCCCCTGGGTTCCTGGGTTCATCTCCTTCTCTATAAAGGCAGTCTCATCCTGTTGATGTTGCCAGTAAACACCTCAGCCCTCCCATGGTCATGTCCATCCTGTGTGGCTAGGAGCCCGTTCTGGCAGCCAACATCACAGAATAGGACTCTTGGGGCCGACAGTACAGGGGGATCGAGCCACATCTAATTGTCATAATGATCACTTTATCCACAATCAGTTTGGATTGTATGACGATAAGAAAACTCAGCAGAGCAAGGAGCGCATCCCGCAGGGTGCAGTTGCATATTCAAATGCTTGGCTCTGTTTGGTTCTTTGTAAGCAAATGGTCTTGTCAGTGGAGGTACAGGAGGCATGCGTGACAAATAAACTTCCTGTCGGGGAGTGTGCCCCCTCAACATTCCAGCTATGCCATCTGCTTGTGCAATCTCCATATTTGAAGATTTTTCAAACTGATATTGTGAGATGCCACACGACACCATAGTGCAACAAAACACATATTTTGTTGAAAATACAGTTTCTCTATAACAAAACTGATGTAAAGATTTCCAAAGCTCTACGTCAAGCTTGCCTGTGCGTATTGCTCTCAATTTGCCTTTTAAGCCAAAAAAAGCAGTGTTAACTTACACACAAATATTGTACAGTAAAAGACTTACAGTACTGTAAATGAACAGGAGCACCAAGTAAGTCATTGTGTTATTACATCTACTTGAACAAATATGGGAAAGATTAAGAAATCTATGAATACATCTTGTTAGAATTAGTAGGAAATAGTAGCCGTTGAGACAATGTGTGTGCTGTATGTACAGTTAATAGTGTGATGATTAAGGGTAATCACATTTGATGAATGACGGCTTGTTTGGTGCAATTATCTAATTTAATGCTAATGGTGAGAACGCATCACCATCAAGTGATCTGCCATGGCCAAAGATATTCCTTACATGTTTACATAGGTGCACACTAAAGCAAGCACTAGAATCACAGTAGGTGCTTACTTTTCATTCTATAAACAGGCTCATGGGGAAAACGTACGGTTTACTTCTAGTTATACTTTCAGCTTCTTTTCTAAACGTCTTCTTAAATCACATCCATATTACATCTGTAATTCCTTGTACAGTATAAGTAAGAACATAGCGATTCCTACCTTCAGGCCACTTTGCACCAACTTGTGGATGTCCAGAAAGGGTTCTTTGATTAACTCCAGATCATGGTTGAGTATTCTCACAATTCCTTCCCTCTCTAAGACAAAGAGCCGCTGGGATCCATCCCCACAGTGCACTACGGCCACCGGCTGCCTGAGACCACTCAACACCTCCTGGGCACAGTAGCAGTTGTGTTTGTGTTTCCTGGGTAACAAGGATGGTACAAAAGGTTAGACAGACGATGGTGGTGGGTAATCCAGTTACAAGGTATCGAGACCATCTATATGCAGAATACGTTTTCAAAGCCTACTGGCTTTTTAATAACAATTATAAATATATGCCTATAAATACACAATGCTTTACAGTCTTTATGGACTTGTGTACATGCTTGTTTTCTGACAATTGTGTGATTTTGCATTTGCTACTTCACCATCATTATGCTATATTGAGACCATGATGTAAAACACTTTCTGGATGTGAGAAACACCCAAGTAACTCAATGCTAAATCCCAAAACAGGAGTCATCATATTTTTGGCATCTTCTCTCAACATCTAATATGAGAAAGAGACCTGGCCACTGTCCTGTACCATAGCAAATCTCTGAAGTGACAAACCAGGCGCCACAGTTGTTAGTTATTTGACTGAATGTTGATTGCTGCTATTCACTTTTGGCTGCATTACTTGCCTTTGCCGTGAGCAAACAGAAACATAAGCTGTTTTAATCCTGAGGTTTGTCCACATCACATTTGGTCACATAATAAAAGGGAATTGGCATTATATTTCCTTGTGGAAGTAGGAACAATGTTAATATGGACCAGTGATTGAGGTTGTTTCAACAAAACATTCAATCTGATCTCATAAGAACAAATAAAGCCTGAAATTTCCCTTTGGCTGAAACACATTCACGTACAAGCCAAAACATATCCAACATAATAGCATACACCCCATCTATAGCATAGCTGGATGGAACAAACCAGGCTACAAACCTGCTGATACTTTCTATGTCCACATCTCCCAGGTAGTTAGAGTCTTGTGTTTGTGGTTTCTTTCGCTGGAAATCTGGAAAGCATAAACTGCTGTCTCTCCTCCCATAATATTGGCAGAATTCATCCACATCAGCTTGGAATAGTTCTAGAAAACAAAAAAGATAAGCAGAGGGTCAGCATGGTCACATTATATAGCACACTCACTTAGATGATGAGCGCTGTTTAGCTTATAGAGATGGCTAAACTGAAAAAAGAATCAAACTTATACTGTCCTATTAATATTTTACAGGAAGATGTGGCTTTACTGTGTGCATGCATGAGAATGCGCAAGACAGCTGAAACAGTAACTGAGAGACAGAGGGGGTTGTAGGCATGATGTCCTTGATTAGCCAAACCACATTCTGGCTAGAATGGCCTCAAATAAACAACTGAAGCAACACTTGGCCAAACTGAATGGTTCACAAATTAGATAGGACTTTGCTGAAAACTATGACTCCACCTCCTCCTTTTGTCATTATATAATTTATAAAATGCTGCCAGTGCACTAGTTCAAAGGATATATATAAAAACACAATGACTAACATGAGGTTACAATCACAAACGATACAAAACTGAAGATGTACTATATTTTGTTAAAACCACCATGTACAATCTGTATAAGGTGTTATAGCAGCTTAACCCCTCCTCGATACGCAGGCCAATAGAAACAGAAAGCAAACTCACAACCTTATATCTAACCTGCATGACATTAAGATTATTACAGTAAATCTACCTACAGCAGTGCACAATGAGGCACGATCAGAACCATAATTTATTCTGTTGGCATGAGAGTACCACATATCAGCTAGCTCATGAGCAACTGGACGGTGGCTTGGTGTGATACAGATGACACTGGTTATACTTTGACCCAAATAAAAACTTTGAAGGGAGTACATCCTGATTCTGAATGACACATTATACAAAACAGAGTTCATAGATTACTAGGATTTGATTTGCTGATAAGTATTCCTAGTAATGAAGTTACATTTATAACATGCATAAAGTTCTACAACTAAACCTGCTCAACAAAAATGTTTTAACTAGTCATTTTAAGTCATGTTAAAAATAAGAAAAAAAGGATTTACAACTGAATAGATATAACAATACTAAACTACAAAGCCTCAGTTTTTCAAGGAATAACGTTTAAGACTCTGAGTAATGAATCATCGTAAAAATAATGATATAATAATCATCATCATCAACTTCTGAATTTTATTCTGTTCACACTGGTTAAGGCATGCCCTAAACTGGATCACAGCTTATCACTGTCTTGTGACTGTCAAAAGGAAAGGAATGAAATGTGCTATAGACAGAAAGCTGCTGAGCGATACTGGGCCATAGTTTTGCCTTGAGAACACAACAAAAACCTACTTGTTCTATCCTTCAATCAGGTTTAACTGTTTTTCATTACTGAGCAACACATGGGCACAGCATGTGAAATGAAATAATCAGCTTGTTAAATATAGCATGTAATTATAAATAAACAAAACGTTTCTCGTGTTTTTTGCTTGCACTGCTATTTTCTAAAACGCTGACTAACTGCTTTCTACTAGTATAACCCAGAAAGCCGATAAAGTTGATACAACGTGACTGCTCATTTTCTCTTGACCTGCTGACTTACCTAAATGCAAAAAAGTAGTCAGCATAAACATCACACATAGCTTTGCCTCCAGACAGTGCGGCCACAACATTATTCACGGGAAAAAGCAAAGAGCGCAGTGGGTCTCAGAGGTCCTTTACAACCTAAAAACAATCTGTGCAATATTGTTTCCTTTAGCAATCCCTCAGAGGACAGAGGAGAGCAAACCAGTAATAAAAACACAAACAGGACTCTCCCTGTCCCTTCTTTCATCTCCCTCTCCTGCCACACACCGACCGCAAGGGTTGACCGCACCAAATACTGGACGTGATAGGATATCCCCTCAAACATCTAAACACAACATGAAGATCAAACACACATATAAACACACACACTGCCCTTGCTATACCACCCACGCACTTGTGTCTGCAGTTATCTTAACCATGCTGGCCGGGGACCTCGGGTGCAGGGTGGGAGGATGAGTGAAGAGGGGAAGAGGATATAGGAGAAGAGGAGTGAAAAGAAGGTGGGAGGCCTCTGAGCAGAAGTGAGCGTTAGGGCCGTAAATGTCTTTATGGAGAAAAAGGGGCTTACTACACGGTCCAATCAAGTGCTAAGATGAAGTTTCATGAAGGAACCACAACAGTTACAGATGCTGTAATGGCTACTGTTTCATTCCTAAAACCTTTAACCATGATTCTAGTTCAGCAGATTTACTGGCTTATCAGTTCATGATCCGTATTATGCGTGTAATTAAATCATCAAATATATAAAGATGGAGACAGCATGATAACTAATTTTTCTGCTTTTGTAAAAATGTGCATAACTTAAATCAATTGGGTTAATATTTCAAAAACACTTAATTAATCTGCTTTTACGTGTATAGTACATGTGAGCTTTGACAGAAATGTGATTCTAATACCATCCAAAAATAATAAAGACAAGAAAGTAACAGAGAATGGAAGAGCCTAGAGAGAGGTGGAGAGAAAGAGAGTGAGTGAGAGGGAGACCGAGCTCTGTCCATATCCCCGGCTCCCCAGCGCTAAAGTTATACTTCCATCTGGTTATCTTCCAACACAACCTGGGTGGCCCACCCAAAGTACTTGACATCTTGATGCACTTCAGCAGTTTTACATACACACAACCTTTGTAGAAAAATAAATGTGTCATTCGTCACCACATATGCTGATCTGTGGAGGGCTGGGGGGGTCAGTGGGGAGGGGGAGAGGGAGGGGGAGGCTTCTTTGGATTCCTCTTGAGCTTTTTTGGTTTGACTCTCAGAGCCCATATGTCCGTCAGCTTATGAGAATGTAACATAACTCCAGACAAGTGCAAGTGTTGTGCATGATATGCCAGCAAGCCATTAGATGCAGACAAGGATGGACCCAGGTGGAATGTATGTGTTTTATATTTGACTTATACTGCAGCATAAAATGTGGGTGGGTTGTAGACAAGTGCACTTGAAACTGCTCTGTTTGCAAATCTCCAAAGATCTAATCAGATAGTGGCGACAGAGATTGAAAGACGACTTGGCTGGAGGAGAAAAGAGCGTTTGATCATGCTTGGTATGCACTCTGAAGACACAGGTACCTATGATGTTGCATCCCTTCAAAGGAAATTCTCCAGACAACCAAAAGCTTTTAGAGGCAGAAGGGTTCCTGTCATCCTGTAGTACATTTAATAATACTGCAATCATAGCAGAGCTCGTAGTCAGAGTCGACTGAGCCAGCAAAGCTACATTTCATCTGTGTTAAGATTCATGTGAACTTTACTCAACAAAAAAACACTGACAGCAGAGCATGAGACAAGAATTTAGGCAACAGTTAATGTCTGAGAAAGGCCGTGTGCTGGATAGTCATGTCTAGACGACAGCCAGGGTGCTTTTGCATCCCAAATACAGAATCAACCCAGGAGTTGAGTCGGGGGAACAGTATCCAGGAACATTTCATAAAATTGTTCATTCTGCTCCACTCAAGCTTTCTGCTGCGCTGGTCAGATTGGGCCTGCTTTTGTTAGTGTATGCATAGTGTATGAAAAATTTGTTGTTAGACCCAAAATCGCAAATATAATATTTTCCATTCGTGTGTCAGGAAATTCTCAAATCTGTGTATTGTTACGACACTCAAGGTCTTCAGAAAAGTCACATTTTTGCAAATGCATGCTGCTTAAAATAAACTTACTTGATCTGAACAAATGTAACAGAGACAAGAGAACAAAACTTCCTGCACCTGGAGCCATAAACACAGCTCGACTGAATAACGCTCTAAAAAGTACCACTATCCCTCTGCTATTTGCTACACCTAACAAGCTCGATAAGGTTTCAGACAAATCAGCAAACTGGAGCTCTGCATCCATCACATTATTTTACTAATGCAAAGCAAGATGCGAGGCAAGGACCTAGGAATGGGGTGAGTCAAGCTCATCAACAAATGCTGGGTAAATAAATATTCACACCAAACTACTGTGTATCGTTTCTTGAGGAAGTGGAGTTTTACACTAAAAGAGAAATTACTTGAATTTTAAAGTTAAAGTTGCAATTAGACTTCCGAAACCTTAAGTACAACAAATGTCTGCTTTTACATCCCTTATTTATGTGTATATTTTGCTTGCATATCACCACAAAACCACACAGGGGCTGTAATTTAAGTCACAAATAATGGTACTTATCATCTGTGTAATTACCTGGTATGTGCCCCCTGCAGGTGTAGTAGAACTCGCGGCAGAAGTCCTGGCAGAGCCGCGGCAGATCGGGCTCCCTGTGTGGCATCTTATCCATGTCCAAGGAGTGGAACAACACCTGGGCATTGGGGGAGCAGCGAGCACATTTGATCTCTTCCAGAAGATGTCCACATTCGGTGTTGTTGGTGGAGAAAATCTGGAGACCACATGCATCAAGAACAGGATTCAAATGGTTAGTTGTTAACACTAACTTCTTAATAGACACTGCACTGACAAACTAAAATCATAGATATTTTGATATAATATCATCATAAACATAATACTTGCCCCAGGGAAACTTTAGATGGGTCTGTACATTTTCAAATATCTCAAAGGTTCCCAAAAACTTAAAATGTTTTTGCCATTTTGTTTTCAAAATAAAAAAAGGTAAAAGAGCAAATAACAAGGTGCAAAATAAATGACTTTAATTAAATGTTTAAATAGCTCTGACAATAAATCAAGAGAAGTATTTCCAGATTTTCCTATTAAATAGCTTTAATTAGCCAATCCCACCTTAGCATATGTTGCCTAAAGGCAATTATAGCTTCTCAACACAATTACTCTCAAGATACAACAGCACAGATACACACACTGCAGCTGTACATAACAAAGTCTGTAATATCTTTACCACAATTTGCATGAATGCGCCACCATTTACACTTCAGAAGCACTTCTTTATTGCACCAGTAATGGAGGTGTCTTATAATATCTGAAGCCTTATCCTTTGCTACTAATATGTTAAAACATTGAGGTTAGAACACCCTGTACTGTATGTTTGGTGGAATAAACAAAGAAATCCTCTTATCATTCACTACCCACTTACCCAGGTTCACAAACAGTTAACTGAAATTCCAATTCCAATGTATGACAGATCCTGGACTATGAAATGAATGAAGCCAAGTAAAAGCCTCAAAGCCTGGCTTGAGATCATTATGCAAAAGTATACAATGAGTAAATCCAAAAGAAATTAGCAGGATTATGTACATAACAAATTAGCTGTAATAAAACACAATGTAATCTGTTTTAGGTCAAGAGCAGCAGTGCTCGGGCAGCCATGCAGGCAGGCGGGCTGGTATTGCTTTGCTCTGTGTGAGGTCCATGTGTAAACACCAATTTAGAGACAGACAGGCACATCATTCCCACTCTGGTATCAACAAATTATCAGTCTGTCCAAGTCAATTTCGCCAGAAGAACCAGAGCCAACATATGGACACTTACACTCTGATTGCAGAATAAAATCCCACCAAAACATTTGCAGACAGAAAGAGTCTTTAGGGCTTGATCTGAGCAGACTACTGAATGCAGAACACACCTATGTTATTACTGGTAAAGGGAGTTCCAGGCTGGCTACGGCCGTGTTCCTCCATCACCATGCCCTCTACACTTATGCCATGTAGTGCTGTGGGCATGCCTGCCCTCCTGCTCTAAATTACCCATTGAATCCGTGTGCCATGGGCTGGCACAAGGTCCGTGGAGAGTAGCATTTGTGTGCTCTCAGCCATGCCCTGAGTCCATATGTTGCTGGGACGGGCTCCAATGTTGCCATCATCCAAACCAGAACAAGTGGATCTTTGTTGGTCGTCGTTTGCTGAATCCTCAGCGTGCGCGTTGCTCAAAGGCTGGGTGGGAAACGACAGCGAAGCTCAGCAGTTACACCTCGCTGAGGACGAACGCGCTAAAGCGGGTCAGGGTCTAATTCACAACTGGAAGCACCGGGCTTCAAAATGAGATGATCGGGAACCGATTCTCAGTCGATTTCAGATATGTGTTTTGTGCCTCACGGGGGACGACGGCTCTCACGTCCGCATTAATGACTGCCAGAACCAAAGTATACACAACATCACACAACGGAAGATAAAGTTGTCTTTCAAATGCAATAAATCTATGATGGTTTGCAAGCGCTCATGCTTTGAGAGAATGGAACGGGGGGAAACAAAACACTTGTCCTGAGGGAATAGGTGTAAGTTCGTTGGCAGAGGGACCCAGTAGAGAACACACACCCTCTCAAAGGCATTAGAGTTAACACTTGGACAGGGCTGATGACTGGGGGAGAGTGATGTTCTCCAGCTTCTCCCATTAGCGAAACCAACAAACACAATGGTGTTGTTGTTATTCTTTTGCCATAATCAGAAAGGGCTCCGTGTGTGGGCAGTGTAGTGGGGAGGAGGAGAAGTCGAGTTCGTCCCATTCACGTTCCCCCCCGCTTATTTGCATGACTTGAGCAAATTAAATGATGCAATATGGCTTTTTGTCGCAACACAAAGTGAGATACCACCCAGCCACTGAATGATTCGAGGAGTGGTTTACATGATAATGGACCGGTGCGGATCGAGCGGAATCCGCTAACCTACAAGTTTGGCGCAGACCGTCGCTGACGGGTTTTTTTTCTGGCGTCCCCCCATCGGAAAGTTACCAGAGGTTAAAGCACCTCAGCGACGTGTTGCCGTTTATTGTGTGACCTCAGTTGCGTCACCGCAGTTGCGGCAGTTGAAACGTGCCCGTTAGCGCGAAAGCAGTTAGCAAGTTAAACCTACACTTCTGACGCTAATCCCCGCGCGTTAGCGCCAATTAAGGGATGGAACCTTAAAGTAAACGCACTTAAAGCGAACGAATCGAGAACACAAGCGGAACCATCGGCTCCCGGTGGAGCTAAAACTGAATGAAAGGCGAGTTTGACTTACAAAAGACGTTCAACAGACCTCCTACATTCTCGGTAGTTTAGCTAGTAACGACCCACTCGCCCCGGCTGTTGCAGCTGACTGTACCGGGGAGGACCGTTAACGTAAATCGGCGAGTGATTACCATGGTAACGCCAAAGCGCGCCGGGACACGCGCAATTAGAGCCGTGCCCGACGAAACGTAAATATTTAAACACGAACCACGAAGACGAGCGCGGTTTCACGCCGGGAGCGGCTATCGAGAAGCGGCCGCACGGTGCGAGCGGACACCGCCTGGTGATTCGGCTACGACAAGGTGTTCGTACGATTCATATCCGACCGTAAACTTCAAGCGCGACGCTCCCAACCGCGCGTGAGCGCACACAGTAAGGCCACGTACCAGTTTCCCTTTAGCAAGGATAAAATCGAACATTTTGACTAGATCAACCAGAGCCCTGAGCAATCCCCCCCCCCCCCCCGACAAATCCCCGAATTGAGCCGGAGGCAGAGTTACAACACACACGGGCTGCAAACGCATCTCCCGGGGCGCTTCAGCCGTAAAATCCCGGGGTGCTGGACGAGCGGTCACCTACCCTGGCATCCCTGCGGTGCAGGATCTGATAGGCGGCTCTCCTGTTGGGGCAGCAGGACACGCGGGGATACAACCTGTGGCAGACGTCGCCGCTGCCGCCGCCGCCGCCGCCGCTGCCGTCAAGCAGCACTTTTCGCTCCCTTTTCTTCAGCCGCTTGGGCAGGCTTCCGTCGTAACATCGTCTCCTCCTGGGGCTTATTTCTCCCCGCTCGCCGAATTTCGCGTCTCCACATTCCCACACGTTGACGGCGATGGCCAGGACGAGCACAAATTGCAAATGCTTCATAGCTTTGAAAATGCTCCAAGAGCCTATAAAAAGTGTCAAAAAATGAAAAAAATAACAAAAATGCCAGATCTGTCCCTTTTATTCAAAAGAAATCTTAACTTAACCTGGGATGCTATAAATATATATATATTTATAAATACAAGCTATATTTATATACATATGTTTTATTTGGGCTATATTTTTCCAAGCTGCGGAAGCAAATTTCGAAGAAAATTACATGTGTACTATTTTGTCAGAGCAGGTGTAAATTTGATTCACTGCTGTAAAAATGTGTTTAAAATAAATAATTGATTATTCTTTTTATATAATACAACTCGGAATTAAAAAATAAAAGCACTGCAATATATCCTGTTAACACAAAAGTCAAAACACCGTGAAATGCAAAAGAGCCGTGACGTTCCTTTAAAGTGTAATTCCTTTGGAGCACAGCTCGGCGGTTTGTGCATGTACGTGGTCCAAAAACCATATAGGAAAATAAAAGTTGTGTCTCACTAAAGTCCTCAGAGCGCTCACATGTTTTCCCGTGCTCTTTCCTCCTTCTTTTTAACCAGCGCGCGAGAAGAGGAGCGAGCACGATGACGTACTACTCGGGTATGACGCGGGAGCGCGCATGGGGCCACAGTCGCGTCCACGTCGAGGTAAGCGGTTACCTGGCAGAGGGGAAGGCGAGGAGTGGAGGCGCTGGGAGGCTCCCTGTTGAGTCCAATCGACCGAAAATTACTGCCACAATCTTCTTTAGCCCTTAATGTATCACGTAAACGAAATATAATATAATAATAAAGTATAATGACTCTGTTTGAAGAGTGAGTGGTAAAAGATGCAGCTTAAAGAGAGACACATACCACTATTCTGTTGTAGCTTTTTTATCACTGTGCTGCCACTGATGAATGAAAAACTTTACTTTAACTTACAGAATTAAGTTAAAGTATGCGGAAAAACATACTGTACAAGATTATATAATATTAAGATTTAAAAAACAAAACACCTAATATCAAATGATTTTGATTGGTGAGTGTGTTGTTTGTTTCTCTGATTTTGTGCATAATAGTTTCTACATTAACTTATGTAAACAACCTGTGCGATTTTCCGCGACTTAAAACAGCTGCGCTCGTTTGACTTTGCTCTGGACCCCGTCAGTGATGGCAATGGCTGCTTCAGCAAAGCTACTGAAAGTATGAAAATTGTGAATATTACGTTACTTCACAAACTGTGTCATGGGTGTTTGACTTTGTTTCTAAATATGGTCTGAAAGGTTTATTCTAGTAGCCACGGAATGAAGAATTACATGTGTTGCGGTCAGTGGAAATTTGTCATGAATCACTCACCTGATGATCAGCGATGTCTTGCCCTTCAGTTCCCCTCCAGTCACGTGAGAGACCTGAAAGGGAACGTACAACCATTGCAATTACTAGAAAAACAACAGCCCTCCCTTTTTTTTTTGAAGACAAGGAGAATCTGAAATCAGTTACATTAGCAGCACCTGTTCTTACTTGGGGGTCTCTGGCACTCAGCAAAGCCCCAGCTCAGCTTATCTACAGGAATCTGGAGCGGGTGGAATCCAGGAGGGGTTGGTTTGATTGTGGGCAATTATGGAAATGACTGAGTGTGTGCGCTATGAAGCCATGGCAGACGTTGCCAGATCTGACCCCCCACCCTCTACATTCTTTACGTTACCCAACGGGGGACATTTCAGGACCAGGCTTAGCCAAAGGGCCACTGCTGCATTGTGGACGTAAAGGGACAGAATCATATGCAGGGCACGGATCTGCCACAGCCACTACCACCAACACCAGAGCTCCGAGCAGAGGAAAGGAATATAACTGCATTGTCAAAGAGCGTGAAAACATGTGGGTTGCAGCTGTGGAGCAGAGGAGAGTACATCTGCTGGGAGAGATAGGCCATTAGAGAGAGTCACAGTTGGACAGGCCACGCTTCTAAGATGACATAGTCCCAGCGAGGCCCAGGCTCATGCACACACACATGTACACGCACACGAAGAAACAAGTCCATAAAGAGTCCGCTATTGGAGGATTTGTTTCTTCAAAACAACGGTTACTTTTATTGCACTACTGCACTGTTTCAGGTGAGCCTTGTGGTTCCCTCTTCTCTAATTTTGCTAATTAGATCAAGTTCTCAAAAAAAACCACCTGCCGCGTCTTTTTTATTTCCGTCCCGTCAGTGGGGGAATTCTTCAGCGCTCGGCGCCGGATTCTGAGGGAACGTCCTTGGTTACGTCATGGTTACGTCCACGCGCGACCACATCAGGATCAACAACACGAGCCCTGGGAGCCGTCACTGCCGGCTCCAGCGAGATGTTGAAAGTTTGCCTCCATCCGTTCTGTTTCTGCATTATTTGCTCCGTGAGTCAGCATTTCGTTGGTCGGACGGATGACGGAAGCCCGTTTGTGCTTGTTCAGGTCTTTCCATTCCAAACCATCACCTCACACCTCACAGTTCATGAGTCCGAGCGTTGTCCAACACTCGGGATCCAACAGGCGTCATTCTCTGAAGCGGCAACAGACTAGGTTTCATTTCTGGACACGAGCAGAACAGAACGTCTTATCCAAATGGTTGTAAAAGCTGGAATCTGTTTAAAATTCTCGAATAAGTTCGAGAAAAATGATCTTTGCCTGTGACATTTCTTAAACATTAGTGTTTGATGTCGCTGTCTATCAGGGACTCCATCACTGACCATAACATTGCCAGGAGATCTAATCCTCTGATGCTGAGTCAATAACCCCATAGATACACACATAACAGTGCATAACATAACATTAGTCTTCCAAACGTAGCGTGGGGAAGTTCATATCGTTTTCTCTGTTTCACCACCAACGTGAAACCACTGATGTCAGCTCGCTGCTCGCAGCCTTTTTGACCACATGTGCACTTTTGGTTCGAGCGCGCGGCTCACAGCAGCGCCGCGTTCCTCTCACACCTTTTTTAATGGTCCGCGTTTGGCAATCGCGCACCCCAAGGCTCGCAGAAGTCCGAAAGCATTCGCGGCGGCATTAATAGTCCCGACAGCGGCGCAACGAGCGTCTGCCATTGTTTACGAAAGCTTTAGCGACGGTGAGGGGCGAAACGAGGACGCCGGATCCAGTAGCGGCTTCCAGCTGTGCGGGCGCACCTGATTTCCACTTGGCCAGATGTAAACAAACGAGGACATTTTAAGTGCAGTGACTTATGCAGCGTCATCTACGGCCAGTCAGCAACTGAGGCTGGGCTGCGTGCCCGGTATCAACAGCCTCTAAATCACTGGCCTCAACCATTGGACCACACTACCTCGCCTCCAGCTTCCTCCTCGCCCCTCCTTCCTCTGTACCACCCTGGAGTGTCCTTAGGCCTTGTTTGGCTAAAGTGTACACATGGCATGAGTAAATGAAGCCACCCAGCGCTGCCTGGCTCAGTGGCACGAGACGCATACCGGGTTGCACAAGTCCACAAGACCAAGTGACTTGTTAACTGTTTACGTGATACTTGGTGGCTGATGCATGCAAACATGACATGCCCACACACACACACACACACACACACACACACACACACACACACACACACACACACACACACACACACACACACACACAGCAAAATGACCCTTCTTACTCAGGAGCCTCAGAAGCTGTTGATCTGACTCTCAAAGGTTCCAATTATCTCACTTCACTTTGATCAGGATTATTTTTATCTTCAGATCAGAAAGAAGACAGAGATTCAATTGACCATAGCGCTGTCCTGTTGGTAATGGCCTAATGGTTCCTTTAGGGACTATTTCCGAGTCGTCCCTGTCTGAGGTTTTTCGGTCCCCTCTGAACCTCATAATCGAGAAAAGCACAATCCCCGAAGGCAAGTAAGAGTTTAACGCGCAGATTGATGACTCTTTGGGGTCGCCTGTTTGTAAATGTTTCCATGGGGGTTAAACAGATCCCCAAGTAGTACCATGTAAGGCAGTGTACATATGTGTGCAAATTGCAGATTCATTACAGCCCAGAATCACTGCTGCATATGAATTTGGTGGGAGGAGATGATGGGTGGGAGGGCGGTGGCAGGCGTGTTCTGGTGCGGGCAGCGACGATGGTGGTCCCCGACTGCCGATGCGCTCTCTGTCTGTTCCTCGCTGGACTCCTCGGTTCCCCACTCCCCGCCGCCCCGTCCTCGGCCCATCTGTTCCTGCTTGGCCCGTCAGGCTTCCCCCGTCAGGTGGACCCCAGCAGCTCCCGGGCGCTGCTCTCGTCTCACGGCATCTGAGAGGACTCCGTGGAGATGCGCTGTCTCAGGTGTTTGATAAATGAGGCCTAGCTGGCTATCCACTTGCTTCTGAGTGGATCGGCTCAGGTGACAATATGTAGCATGACGGAAAGCGTTAGAATCTGCTGCACAGAGAGAGACGAGGCGAACGGGTGATATCGAATGGTGAAACAGCCTAGTGCTATTTATTTCCAATGCTAAAAGGTTATTCTGACACCTTCTCTCCAGGTTTGTGTTTCTCGAACCACGACAGCATGTACGGACTTGGGAAACATCGTTTGTCCGGCAGTGTAGCAGCCACATTCCGTGTAATGAACTTCTTCGCTCAGCACAGCGACGGGCCTGATTAATCAATTCCACTCGTATTTCGAATAAGCAAATGGAAAGTATTTCACCTCCATTATTTGGAGAAGTCGCTCACACGGTGGTCCACAGCAGGAGTTTGGAGAGATGATTGGTTCGATAGTACAGTGCAGCGCAGCGCAACCACTCAGGCACCGTTGACAGCGCCGTTGGGTGCGGTGTGGACTCAGTTGATTCAAAGGTCGCTGTTTGAGAACCCACTGTGTTTTATTGTCCCAGGGAAAAGTCTGGAGGTCTCATTTCAGCGTAATATTTCCAAGTCTGGACCTTGTTCTTTTTAATTCAAAAAGCTAAAGTGAAAACTTCCCCCTCGTCTGGGATCCGATTACCGCGTATGAGTCACTTTTATAAAGTGCCAGCCTCCCCTGTCAGGATGTTTTTGTTCTAATCCCTTTCACTTAGTCCAAGCCACGTTTGCTAGAAAACACTGCCCAGTTATTACAGTATATATTTTCATATTGCCTGTCTAAATGTAACTCAAACTGTGGTCTCTTTTGTGCTTTTTGATTCACACTAGCCAGGGAAGGTATTCAGTGGTAGCTTTGATGCAACAGCTTGGAGATTATTGAATAATGTGGCAGATCTGCTTTTGTTTAAAAATGCTGCATTTACATTCAGGTGCATTTTCACCATTTCCTTTATGTAACATTCAACACATTAAAAAGACTGATATATTTTTAGTTCCATTGAGACTTCATACAAATGATTTGGTTAATGGATGCAGGATAAGATCAAGACTTGCAGTAATCATGCTTATTTTTTGATAAACTGTCTTCTGAAACCTCCAGTTGGTGCAGAACTCTTCGTAGGAGGGTGAGCGAGGCCTCAGACCTCTCTCAGCAGGGTTAATCTCAGACGACTGGGGTCACTGGCCCGTCTGCCAGTGTGCGTCCTTCTCCCATTACTCAAACCTTCTGTGTCACACTGACACATGGACGCCCGTTGTTTCTCACAGGCTCCGAAGCCTGCAGATGCCTCGCATGCACATATACGTAGAGCAATTTGCACAAGAGCACAAAACATGCAAACAGTTGCAGGCCTATAACCACTAAGCACTCATAAATATAAACACTGCCTCATTATCCTTATTCTCCCCCCACAGCCTTTTAAAGCAGACAACAAATTAATGAAAGTCAGTGACCATAAACACAGGCTACATGTTTGTACTTTCTTGTGGGAAAGATCATTTTGTAAATAATTTAGGAAACAAAGAATAAATCAGAACAGTTTAGACCCAAGTTTATCTTCAGCTAATTGCAAAGATACAGAGCAGAAATCTTTGGTTCAGTCCCCACTGTGCTACAGTACATTCCACAAGCTGATAGTGTTGGACCACCAAGGACTTTAAGTACACTGACTTGACTTGAGACTTGAAATGTACGTTCAAAGACTCAGATAAGATGTTTTCCTCTGCTGCTTCTCCATCCACTCCCCGTCAAAGACAGTTTAGTCGTGACAATGCCCTCATAAATTAACAGTGTAAGTGCATAAAAAAAACAACTCATAGCATTTAGTTAGTATGAAAAACAGAAGATGAGTATTGTTTTTCAGATTCTCTCATCTCGGAGGGAGGAGCTCTGCTTGGCTTTTTCGCTGTTTGCTTGGTGAGTTAAAACCACGGAAGCTTTCTCTGCGTGATTTGTGGCACATTTCTTAATCAAAAGGTTACATTCAAACACATGGACCGACAATTCCCCCCTGTTGATCTATGGCTCCGTCGCCTTCGTTTGACTCCTTTAACCTCTGCTGTCTGGACAAACCTGGACAAAGAGAGCCACAACCTCCACAGCAGCTTAGTCGCTTTGACGGACCCATTCCTTTCTGTAGTGGTGTGTTTTGAAGCGCACATCCTAATTGTTAGCAGCAGGATTGTTGGACCAATGGTGGCCTGCACGAGCAGGTGTTCGACACTGGTGCTCATGGAACTACAGTGTGCGGTCATGTACTGTAAAACGCTGGCTTTTTCATCAAGCCTTTGGCAGAGGCCTATAAAAAGAGGAACTGAGTGTCTTGCCAGCATCAGGCCACGACTGGAATGAGTATTCCCTAAATACAATGTCTTTGATTAGTGGGGTTGTTATGATTTTACAGGCCAGTACGTAGAAGCCATGTGGCATGGTTTTTATTAAGATGCTAAATGAACTGAGCCTTTATTTTCTGCGGCCCGCTAGACGATCTCCCTGCATTCGGCTCTTTCCGAGGGGAAACTGACCAGTCTCTCCACAACGGTGAGACAAACCAGTGAGCAGATTAGAGGACAGATTGATCATAAATCACTTGTGCACCAGTGCAACGTTCACATGCATTTCAACACTTGTCCTTCCTTGGGAATGTGGATTTTTTCTTCTTCCCTGCTAGTCTTTCACAACCTGTGGCCTGCGTACTGTTTCAAGAAGAAAGAGACTGCCAAGTATCACTGTGTACTCCAAATATTTGTGTGCTCAATTGGACAGCGCACTTGCGGTTGGATCCCGTCACAAATGCTCACTCTTGAACTTGAACTTACTTAGTTAAGGGAGGGTGTTTCTGTTGTCTGTTGATTTCTGTTTCCTGCTCTAACGAAGCCGCATGAACATTTGGTTTGCATTACAGCACTAGAATGAGCAGTAAATTAGAATTTATTTGCTTGCATAAATAAAATTATTTTTTTTACAGTATCTCTCTTAAGGTTGTGATTGGTTGGTGGATCTATATTCATGAGGTATTAAAACTGCAGACTTTTTAACTTACTGGGTCACACAGATGACTTGATACATGAGAAACAAATGTCTGCCCATGCATTTCAGTCATATCCTGAGCTGACTGTCAAGGATTATGTAAACCAGACACCACTCAGCAGCAAAACAGGACTAAATGCAAGGCAGATATGGGAGAGAAAAGATGAATTCAATAGAAAAAAAGCTTCCACATGCTGTGTTTACATGCAGTTACGCAACCAGCTTACAATCGAGTTTCCAAAGACAAAAAGAAATCCTTAAAATCATGAGGCGTAACGCTGAAGGCCGCCAACACAGGCAGGAAGTGAAGCAGCGGGAGACGGGACCGGGAACAGGTGGATATGTGTCCCCCAGATGCAGACTCAGCAACAGGCTTCAGAGAAGAAGAGACGTTGACTAAATCAGATGACTCGGGACCAGGAGTGTTAGTGGGACCAGTTGAGTGAGGGGCACAAGACGCAGGAGCCCCGAAGCAGCCGAGACGAGGCGGCGCCTTGGCAGGAGCAGTGTGCTGAGGCATCCGACCCCACCTTCGCAAACATATTTGCAACTAATAAATTAACGAGATCGAAATATTTTCACTTAAAGGCGACTTTGAGAGCAGCGGCGGTGAGAAGCGCCAGGTTATAATGGATTGCACTGTAAATCTTTAATTGGACTTTAGTCACCACGCAGCACTGAAGGAGCCAGAGGAACATGTGTGCAACAGCTACTGCCAATTAGCTAACACAAGTGTGGCGTCAGTGACTGGCCCCAAATAACACGGCTTCATCTTTGGAAAGCAAACATGATTTCTCGCCGTTTCGGGAATGTGCGTCCCACGGCGACCTGTCTGTCAGTGGCGCATGTACAGACTGTAAGTGTAAGGAGCGAGTCGCTGGAAAACTCAAACACAGCCTCGTTGCCGTGAGCTGCGTGCTGATTTGTCACTGCAGCAGACCACCAGCGTGGAATCTATGAAGAATAACTCTATTTTATGGAAATGACACGGTTTCCAAGAGCAACTTCCAAATGCTGAACATCCCTAAATCACCGCGACTTCAGCCTCATTAGGAGGCGGCAGAAGGGAGGAAGTGATGTTTTAGCAAATGTTTGCGGACCCAAGTGTGACAACTCCACCAGCGGCCAAACACAGAGGTGTCATGTGTTCGAACCCGTCTTTGTCGACCGCTCAGCATTATTTTCCATCCTGACACATAGTAAAGCCTGAATACTCATTTACACTAAAAGGCTGCAACCCGTTTTTGAATAGTTTGTGACCTTATTCAAAGAATGGTCTGATATTTCTGTTGATTATTGGCTCAATCGCAGCGCATTTCAGGCCGCATGCTGTATTGACACAATCAAGGAGGCAGCGCAGTATCCAGTGCATGGGCAATTGTTTAGCAGGTTGTTTTGACTGGCTGCGTGTCAGGATGTGGAGTCCTGGCTAAATATTTACCGGGTGCTGCTGGGGGGTTTGGGTAAATACTTGTATGAGCTTCTGTCTCAGGTTCAGGAGCGACGAAACCGAGGGGTTGAGATGCGGTGAAGTCACCACCACCGACTGATGTCGTTAGCGAGCCGGTGACGCGCGCTCCTGACCCTTTTACCATTTAGGGGCCCTGGGCCGATATGAGTGTTATTGACCCAGAGGCCATGTGTGGCATGTTTGGGGTCTGCAGAATATATCCCAAGCTTTAACCTATACAACAGAGTCAATTATAGCTGCGAAAGGCCAAACAATACAATCCATCAGTCAGGTTTTTTGGGTAAACAGGAATGGGCCGTCCATGTTGGGGTGTAAACTCCAAATCCCAGAGAAGCTAAGGGTCAATGGAGCTGTTTGATTGTCTTATTGGGGGCAGTGTGTGTGTGTGTGTGTGTGTGTGTGTGTGTGTGTGTGTGTGTGTGTGTGTGTGTGTGTGTGTGTGTGTGTGCGTGCGTCACTACTCAAACACTGCGGGTCGGGAGGTACCGAGACACCTAATGAATGTGTGTTTGTTCTTCAGACCCCACACACCTCTGTTTATTTGACCATGGGATAGTGTTCCTGACCTGTTTTATCCTCCCCGTGTTTGCCACTTAACACATGCACCGCAGGTCCGGCCGGCGCAGCGCCGCTCGCCCCGTTCGTAAGACGATACCCGACACGTCGGCGACACACAAACAAACTCGGGCGTGTAGTTTGTGGACGCGGCGCTGCTCTTGGTTATTGTTGGGTGCTCATTACGAAGCGGGGTGTTCAGACGGTGCCGGCGGCTGCTTTGGTGTCAATGATGCGGTGATGTGGGTCAGGGACGGCAGCAGCGGTCACTGCACAGTGGCTGGAGCCCAGCGAGACCACCGGGGAGGAGGCCTCGAGCCATCAATCACCCGCACACACACATAAGCAAAGGAAGATACAAGCAAACACATCCAGATGCTCATCCTCACACCTCCATTATGTCCAATTCACACTGGGCTCCAACCACAGCGAAGTGAAGCAGCGATTGATGCAATGTGTGCATTGACATTTATATATGCATTAGTGTTGATTCCCTTTTTAAAATCGCAGCGGAATGCTTCGAGGAGCAGCAGAGAGAGACCTGGAGATGCGATGAACCGATGTCTGTGAAGACGCAGATGTTAAGAGCCTCGTGTTGAAACGCCCTGACAGCTCAGACCCTCAGGGTCAAACAGGCCTTTGATAACGAGTGACCCCCAGCTTTATATGTGGTCTTAGTCTGATCAAACCCTCGACCTCAGGTAAGCACCAAAGCTAATCCTCATCAGACACGACGGCAAACAACGCAAATTTCATTCTGTAATTTCATTTGCCAGCGTTTAATGTTCCAAACACAACCCTTTTATTTATAACTGTGACTGTTTACGGCCGCCACTGGTGAAACTGTCACACTTGGATTTTGGTTTTGTTATGTGGGGAATTGTTTCACGTTTTACGAGCTGTAATCAAACACACACACACACACACGCACGCACGCACACACACACACACACACACACACACACACACACACACACACACACACACACACACACACACACACACACGTCTTTAATTCACACCACTTGCTATTCTTCGCTAGCGCTGCGATAGCTTTCGCAGAGACTCTTTCAGTTGTCTGAAACATTCTCCTCCAGCGCGAGGCCTTATTGCCCACCCAAAGAGGTTATAAGGATTCTCCACTGCCCTCTCTCTCCCTAAGTGGGTGGTCCTCTGGGGTATGGCTGAGACACAGGTGGAGCATTGTAGGGGAGCTCACAAAAATACCCCCCCCCCCCCATCAACAACCCCTCTCCCCACCGTCTCTTGCCACGCCTGCTCTGCAGAAAGGTGGACTAAATTTTGCAGAACCCTCCATTAGACCGTTAAGGCACAAAGGTGAAATGTGGACACGCGGCCTGGTCTGTCAGGAAACGCTGGGCAAGTGAAACAGTGACACGTGTTTCCTTCCATCTCCACCAGTGGTTCCAAAAGTGCCACGATACCAAGGAGCTCGTAAAATATATACCCCAATAAAGTTTTTACCACAAATGCTGTGGGCAACAAACTTGAGCAACAAACTATGTCCAAAAAGAAAATAAAATCCCCCTTCCTCCGCTCAAATATTCCCATGATCTGGTTTTGTAAATAATTATAGTTCTGCTGAATGTGTTTTATAACGTTTACATGGCAGGTTCAGTGCAGCCTATCTGTTGGTTTGGAGCCCTGCAAACCACCAGGAAGATGTTGACATATGGCAGCGCTGGTGCAATACACAAGGCATGGATTACTTGGAGCATAATAAACAGGAGCATAAAGAAGGATCTGTGCAGAGTTAGGAGCGACTCCCCTCCGACCTTCTATCGTTTTATCCTCTGAGGTCTGGAGATGCAGACTTCCTTATAGTCCTGCAGTGGAGACGTCGGCTCATAATGGAGCTGTGTTTGTGCAGGGATGCAGCAGGTGCTGCCTACACTGAAGGTCTGTGTGCTGCATCCACCTGTACTTTCTGATCCAATCAACCATTTGTACCAGGTCCAGTCGCGGAGCGGCGTGCGTGTTCTTTTATCCAGCAGTGCATTGATGCCAACAAACCTTTGAAGACTGTGGAGCGGAGCTTAGAATCGGCTGCGACATTAAAACCTGCACCTTCGGAAACAAGCACGCAGGTACTTCAGCGCTGACAAATCTCCACGTGAGGTAAAGGTTCCGTTATCTGAGGTCCGATCCGCTGACGTCCCGCATAACTTCCTGCTCAGATCTTTGCGAGGGCCAGATGGTTACATTGGCCACTGGGGATTGCAAGAAGCCCGGAGAGACAGTTTTACAATGTGCAATTACAGAACAGATAAACTCAACGCTCAACAAAGCAGGGCATTTCCAGACTTTGATAAGGAGCTAGGAGCGCTCCGTGGCCAATTTACTGTCTTCAAAATTGAAATACCAGCACTAATGAACGCTCGCTGCAGCTTGGATTGCAGATTTTTGTCTCGGTTTAATGAGAGCGCAGCGCTGTAGATATGCTGCGGCGCACGGAACCATCAATCTGTGCTTAAAAGGCCCCGCGAAGCACTCAAAGCTGCGCGATTTGTTTTGGGCCTGGTCGCATGCCAAGCGATGCTAAAGGGAGCGGTTTCATAACCGGCGGACGAGGCCTGCGCATATTGCTACACTCCGGGTTCAGCCTGTTTTGTTCCACATTAACATTTCACAGGGAGATCAGGCGCCTGCCCTCTGCGCTTTACCCCCGGGAGCAAGAATCCCCCACAAACTGACACTGATACAATCTCCAGGTAATGGCTGGAAGCCAGAGGGTGTGTGTGTGTGTGTGTGTGTGTGTGTGTGTGTGTGTGTGTGTGTGTGTGTGTGTGCAGACCCACCACCACTGCTGTGGTCACGGGGCAAAGTTCACCCAGAACTGTGTGGCCCGGGGTCGAGGGCGCCGTGGCCTCCGTTAACGGCGAGGCTAGAGTTTCACCCTCCACCCTCGGCCTCTCCTCTGTCTCCAGGCTACTCTGCCACTTACATTTCTCACCGTGACACGTATGATGACCCCCCACCTTTAGTCAGGTGACTGAGGTGAAGGAGGAGCAGACAACAAAGCAGGAATTTTAAAAAAACAGACTTTGGTCGGATAGATGCATAACGTTATTTCACCAGGAATTCAAATGTAGGCTCTAAAACGAACCTCAACCAGAGCTGCTCAAGACAGATGCTCCAGGCGTCGTGCTATTGGTGACGTTGTGTTGCGGTGAAGATGATGAGGCTTTGAGGCCCTGGAGCTTGTTGCCACTTTGAACACTGTGTTTCAAAGTGTCTGTCAGCACAAACTGAAGCCTATTCCGTTCATCCATTCACTCATCATTCGTTGCACCTGCGCTCTCTCATCCTCCTCCTCCGCCTCGCTCGGTGCCGCGTCCTCACTTTAACAGCTGAGAATCCCTAGATTTGGATCACAGTTACTTTCAACGTATTTAGTTCCTCATTGTTTGCAGACAGAAGCGTCCCAGTGACACTTTCAACCGTGGATCGTTGCTTCCCACATGCGAACAGACGCACGCTCACGTACACGTACGCACATTCTCAGCCGGACCTCACTGGGCGTTAACCCAGACAGCATGTGATCCTCAGACAGGACGCCGCTTCCTCTGCTGGTGCTCCGGTCTTGTCTGAGGGATCAGTCTGGCGAGGTCATGCAGACGGGGGAGAGGACATCTCTCTCCTTTATGACGCTCCTGAGCCTGCTCTGAAATATGCTGTTTTTTTTTTCACGTCTGTCCGGTCTGATGTTATTAGCAAATGTTGTTGACATCTTTTTTATATTCTCTCCGTGTTTGTGCTTCATTTCGAGTTCCTCCTGAGACATTTCCCGTCTGCTGCTTTTGTGCGCTTCCTGCCGCATCTGTTTCTTCTCTGTGCAGCTCCATTTTGCGCCGGTTGTCTCTCCCGCGTTCGGCCCCCGTTTCTGGGGAGCTGCTCGCGTCTCTGGCGCTGCGCTGGTGTTTTTCTGAAGAATAACAGGGTCTGGGGCCACGGGTGTGCATGTGTCTGCGCGCTGGCCGCGCACGCTGGATGGGCTGACTGTGCTGGGCGCGCTGGGCCGGCTTCTTGTGTGGTCCCCCGGCAAACTTTATGATTTATTCAGCTAAAGGCAGAGGAGCACGACCCCCAGTGACCACAGAGAGAGGGCTGCACGTGGGTTTAATGATTTCACCACAAAAATGTCTGCTATGGCCGGGCCTGCATGGAGCGCAGCCCCCCCCTCTCTGGCTGAATGGTGCAGGGGAGGTGGGGGGGGGGGCAGCTCTCGGCTGACCTGCCGGAGTCAATACAAACACTTACACTACACATCTACTTGGAGGGATTACGAGGGAATAAGGGGACAGAGAATGCGTTTTAAACGTCAGCATTTCAACAAATGTCCAACGTTATTCCTGCACTCTTCCACGTCGCCCCCATGTGAGACCCCCCCCCCCCCCCCGGGTCTTGTAGCCAGTGGGAGATTTCAGAGGCATTATTGAACTGTGGACACTGGGGGATGATGTAACCAAGCTTTCAAGAACAGGGAGAGGGGCAGAAATAATGGAGAGGGATGGGGGGGTGGATGTGAGGGAGGGGGGGTGCACGGGTGGAGGACGGAGGGAGGTGTTTGGCATATTTTTCTCTGCTGGTGTCCAGGTCTGCTGGCTTGAGCGAGCGACTGCTGAGGGCTTGGATCTGGATGCTGCGCTCGGTGCTGCTTCGCTCGCTGTCGGTTTGGCTGCGACTCCCCAGAACCCGATGATGTCATTCACGGGGATTTGTGAGCATTCCTGATAAAGAGACAAAATCCCGGGGACGAGCCCAATTACGCAGCCCGAGTCACGGCGCAAGGCCACTCCTCTTCGTGCTTTAGGCCAACGAAGGTGTGAATAAAACAGTGAGAGATCACATATTGGAGCGTATTCGCATGTTGTTCTTTGCTTCACTTTGAGCTCTGAACACTCACCTGCACCTTCAACCCTCCTCCGCGCAGACGTTCTTGACGTCGCGGCAGGTTCCACGTTCGTATCAAAGCGCTCGCCGCTACGAGCTCGCTCCGCCACCCCGGGAGGGATTACACAGCGCGGTGGGCGTGACACATGCTTCTCCATCAACTCCGGGCCGAGGGCTCACAGTGAGTAATGAGTCCACCCAGCACACGCCCAGGGCCCAAGGAAATGTATGTGCTCACCCTGTCTGGTATGACAGCCCCCCTGCTCCACGAGCCAGGAACACAAACTCATATTCGCTGCTCTGCCTTTGATCCCCAGCAATCCTCCCCACTAAACATGTTATGGGATTTTCATGTGGCCATCTATGGAAGGTTTAAGGGCTCACCGCATCTCATCGGCCTGTCTCGCTCGCCCCGCTGCCCCGTGCGTCTTTCTCTCCGTGCAGACATGAATCCATAGGACTCGGAATGCGACGAAAGGTGACGGCATTTATTTGCTCAGCGGGTTCTGCCCCGATACGTGAGCGCTCTGTTTGCAGAGGACTGGGAGGTGAACGGCTTGACGTGCAGGCGGCGTAATTCAACGTCCGGCGCCCGTTACGGCCGACGGGGGATTTCTTGCGGTGTAGCTGCTCAACGGACCTCCAAGGTTGCGTGACAGTGGGAGAAAACGCAGCAGAGGTTAAAAGTTGGCTTTCAGCCGCCGGAGCTTTCGGCTCGTATTGAGTGGGCAAAGCGTGGTCCCGGCTGCTTCACCTCTTGTTGTCCTGTGTTCCTGCTCCCTCCCTCTCCTGCTCCATGGAAGGATTTGCTAATAGCACTCGCTTCCAAGTGTGACACATCCCCCACGCCTCCCCTGCGTAATCCCCCCTCTGCCACCCGGTCCCTCTTTGAGGAGCGTTTGTTTTGGGCCCCGTCGCCGCCGTGCGCCCTGCGGTTTCAGCCACGATGGTGGCTGAAACCGTCTCCCGTTAATTGCTGCGCTCCCAGTGAGTCAGGGAGGCGACGGGGCCGCTATTTTTGGCCCGTGACACCGGCCGTGTGTGCGACTTTCCCCTCGGAGCCTGTCCCTCTGATCTCTGGACCTCCTCAACAGATGAAACGGGCGCTTTGAAGCGGGCCTCCGCCGCTTGGACCCGCTCCCCTGTTTGCCGCCCTGGCGCGAACAGCCGCCTGTTTGGGTTCGTGTCGTGCTCCCGGCCCCGGTGCCCGCGGTGTTTGGGTTTGGAGGCCTCTGTCGGCAGCTCCGCCGTGTCCTGGGTTGTGACAGACATTACTATGCTTCCTTTCACGGTATTTTAGAGGGGAGTTGATTGGGTTTTTTCCTGTCGCAGTGGTTCTGTGGCTGTGATGAGCACTCAACATTCACCAGAGATGGGCCATGGCTACGAAGAAGTCCTAATTAATGACCTAATACATGGGAATATGTAATGTCTTTTATTAAAATGCCTATAAGTAGGAAGCAAGTTATGCGACATGCAGACGACTTATTACTTAGCGTTGGTGTCATGTCTACATTAAGTTATTGTTCATAGAAAACATCCAGGAGTCATCTGACTGGTGGGAGTTCTTCATTTCTTCATGTTTATTGGTTAGAGGATAGAAAAACATCCTGAGGCAGAGAGCGCTTGCCATTACACATTTCCATTTGTCACTGGTGGAAATAACCACATTTGTTTCAATCTCACACAGACATATGGGGAGTAGTCAAAACTGAACGCACTGTTCTAGGCCACCGCAGCATGACCCAAATTAGACTTTATGTGCCACTTCGTAATGACTAGCTACGGGCCCAATTTTACCCTTGACAAGATTTAAATAAGGACTCATTTGCTCTGGCTTCGACGGTGGAGGTAGCGAAGCGGCAGGCCGGACGTGAGCTCCCCGCCAGAGCAATCTATCATTACCGGAGTAATAAGGGAAACTGGCTTGGTTCTGTCGTACAATTGAGAACAAAATGAAGGCTTCCACACAACGTGATAATCATCGAGGCTCGCCGAAGGAGAGGCTGCCACAAATGCACCACTGTTTTCTTTTTGCTGCGTTTCATCCCAGTGGGTTAGTGGGGCTCATCACGGCCCGGCTGCTGTCTAATTTAGTGCTGACATCGACAATTGAGTCTTCAGACCTTGAATCGCTGCTACTATATTTGCAGTTTGTTTTCGCGGCCGCGTCGGGATCCGGGGTTCTCTTTATTTTGCAGCGTGTCTCTATCTATGGGAGATTGGGGGCGTCTTCCTGGTGCTTGTTTAAAAATTACAGCACTTCAGCCAGAGCAAATGCACCCAGGTGTGAAAAGGCCTTAAGTCGTGTCATTTGGCCTGTCAGACCTTCAACCTCCTCTTCCCCTTTTAAAGTCAACCCTACATTTGCGTTTGACACCCAAAACTCTACTACTAAAGTACAGTAGAGAACGTGGCTCTCCTGGAGGTCTCTCTGCAGGTTTCCACTTTGTAACTGAGCTTAGGTCAGCTGCTGTGTTGGAAGTCATTGTTGTGTGGTCTCTCCCCCATTTTCCATTGTGTGGTCAAGAGCATTCAGAGTGCCTCGTACAGAGCTCCATCCTGCCCAGTCAACAGAACAGGGGGGCCTCTCGCTGCAACCAAAAGCCATTTGAAGATGAGGTTTGTGGCTAGTTTCCACCCACATCGCCAAGCTGTCTCTGATTAGACCTGGGATCTAATTTGAGAAGGGGGCTAAGAGTGGGTTAGGGGTGTGGGGTTCCGTGTGGCGTGGCCGTCCTCTCCCGGAGGGCCCTCCGCTCAAGGGCTTGTGTGCTGGATTTCCTTCCAAGAAACACACATTAACGGAAGACATAAAGGACATAAAAGCGTAGGAGAACATGGAGAAACAGACGTGAATGGCAGACGCAACACCAGAAAGTAGCCGCATTCCTCCGCATTGCAATGTTAAATGGATTGCCGGCATCGGTATTTTACCCATAATGACATCAATCCATCATCGTAACCACTTTTCCTGTATGGGCCGTGGGGCTGGAGCCGGTCCCAGCTGTCACTGGGAGAGAAGCACGGTACGTCCTGGACGAGTCGCCGGCGGATCGCGAGGCCGCCATTCGTAGGTGACCAGTTTACAGCTTTACAGAGGCTCGAGGACCCGACCCAGACCTCAGAGCCCGGTCCCACGAGCTGGGAGCTACCAGTCGACACGTTACTGATTGTGGTTCATGAAATAAATAATAAATAAGTTTGTGTGCATGTTACTCTTTGATGCACATCTATGTTGGCGTTAGTCCCAAAGTCTTGCAGGTCTCACTTCTCAAAATACAAATACGGTTGGAGCTCAAAGCTCAAAGCTCAAAGCACACACACACACACACACACACACACACACACACACACACACACACACACACACACACACACACACACAGAGTCCCAGTAATCATGACGCTTGTCGACCCTCTGACCCACGTGATGTATTTCTGTTCAGTGTGTCAGCTCCCCAAGTGTGTGTTCTGGCTCCAGTCTGGGTCATGCATTGTCAGGAATGTTGATGAAAAATGACAGGCCATTATTACATCCCATGGTTGTCCCCCCCACCCCCACCTCCCTGCATCACCGCCAATAGGGGGTTACGTTTGAGCCCCACATCAAAAAGCACAATCTCTGCTTTAAAACAACCCCCAGCAGGTCCAGCTGGGGGCTACGATGACACCCGCTCCTCAAGGAAAGCGCCGCATGGACCTAAACTCTGCGACTTTATTTGATCAGCTACCTCGTTCTGTGACACTTCCTCCTTCACCCTACTCCATTAGGTTTTTATGGACCCGGGCTTTCTCTCTGTTCTGTTGGATGTCATTGTAGTGCTAATGTTCTGCAGGGTGGGGAACAAAGTGTGGAGCATGTAAAAGAAGCCCGGGTCCCTGAGGGAGGAGATCAGGCAGCTGCAGGCAGGGGGTGTGAAGGTTTACATTACCTGTTGGCTGCCTGAGCACACTGACTCTTCTCCTTTACAGCTCGGGACCACCTGGGCAGAGGCACGGCCCCTCCAGCAATCAGACTGCATGGGTACAAGCAGAGAGACACATAAAGGAGGGCTCACACACACACACACACACACACACACACACACACACACACACACACACACACACACACACACACACACACTAAATGATGGCCACTCACACACACAGAGGTGATGAACTCACACATCTCCAGCCTCCACTGACCCATATCTGCTGAGCACAACTCCCGGGGTCTCGGGTGGATGTCAGGAGTTGTGGTGGTTGTCAGTGATGGTTGACCCTGCTCCAGTTCTCTGATATCTCCTGTCACACATCACTGCCCAGGAAGCACTTTCCTTTCTCCTCTAGTCTCTACACACTTCATCATGCTGTCTGACTGCAGCACAGCTCAACCCACAGGCCTGTGATGTGTGTGTGTGTGTGTGTGTGTGTGTGTGTGTGTGTGTGTGTGTGTGTGTGTGTGTGTGTGTGTGTGTGTGTGTGTGTGTGTGTGTGTGTGTGTGTATTTCAAAGTCTAAATAAAAAACATAATGAAGTTAATCAAGTAAAATCTAGTAAATCTTTTAGTAAAGTTTTCATATTGCACAACAACAATAGTATAAACAGTGAATACTACTGAGTATAAGAGAGAACAACAGCAACAACAAATGAACTAGACTGTGTGGGTACATAATGTGTGTCACTGCAGTGCTGTATAATCTGATTGATAGACTTTCCTAAATGTTTTTGCATTTTTCAGATACATAATACATAAGTACTCATTAGATGGGTGCTGTGTGACTTCCTCGTAAATAAACCATGAGTGTTTTAAAAAAGAAGTGGCTCCAGCCACAATTGGCTTGAATGGAGAGGAGCATAGAGAAAATAAATGGAGGTGAAACCCAAAGAGATTTGATCAAGTCCATATATAACATGTACTTCATTTCAGCCCGGCAAAATGTCCATCCTATCATAGGAAAAGATAAAAAAAAGTCACAGCCAGCTGAGAAGCGTTCCTGTTTAATATCTGGAAGCGTTTAGATGTTGTTGTTCCTCCGCAAACACTTCAAAGTGAGACGAGGGCTGTGGTTGACCAGATGGTGAGTGAATATGGTTTCTGATCAGCTACTCATTACCTCTCAGAGAGGCTCGCTGGTGAACGGGTGAACTAGTCCTCAGACTCGTCCCGGCGCTCCGGTGGCGCTGCCGCAGCCGCTCCTCCTGCAGATTAGCGACTGGTGGAGCGCGTCGGAGCGGACGCAGCCTTTTTTGGGCCTTTCCGCCGTATCTGCGATCCGGACCCTCGTCAGCAACCTGCGCGGATGGGGATTTTAACATCTTGTCTGGTTGCTGCGCAGTCACTCGCGGCAACAGCCGGCGCGGTGACGCGCAAACGCAGCCTCGCGTAGGGAAAAAAAGAGAGGGGAACGTGAGAGCGTGACAGGTTTTGTGGTGGATGAAAAGCCCTCGGCGCTGCACACACACACACACACACACACACACACTTCATGCTGGAGGTTCCTGCCAAACCCCTGCTAATGTTGCTCTTAACCGCAGTCCAGTCGGGATCATGTGAACTCCAGCTTGACATCCACTTGCGCACAGGTCACGATCACGGGTCAGGACGATGATGTGCCTCTCGAGCACCTTCCTCCCTCTGTAATGTAATGTAAACAGCTTCAAGTGTATTACACTGGGCTGCTTCCTGCTGCGATGTGTGTGGCAGGCCGCGTACGTCAGCTGATGAGACATAAAGTGAGTATGTTTGCACAGTTATAAATACATGGGACTGTGACTAGAAGCAGCCAAATTACCAAGGACTGTTTTGATTTGGCTGTTGGAGTGCGGTGTGGAAAGAATCTTGGCGTAAATGATTATGACATGAAGCTGACAATGACATGAAAATCATTTTTTGGAGAGCTTTTTCTTCTCTTTGAACGTGGACGCCAGGATTGAACATGTGCTGCAACATGTTCTCTGTGCAGACTGATGAGAACAACAATGCCTAAATATGCAAGTTAGCGAGAAAACAACCTTCTTGCTTTGGATCTAAAGCCTGAAAGCCTGAGTTAACCGTTGAATGGAATGTCACAGGTCGTCAAGTTTTGGAGAAAATGCTTGTGTAAAACATTGAGTCTTATAAACAGTTTCACAGATTGTAATTCTTTGAATTAGCTCCGTTTACCTGGTGATGTGACGCGGGTGGCGGACGGCGCCATCTAAAGGTGTTTCCACCAAAACTTTAAGTGATAATGTTTCTTTTGAATTGGCTGTAGCTGCACGTTCAGGTGCCATTGTCACATAACTGAAGACGTGAGGTCATAACAGGAGGTTGGTATGGATTATTCAGCCCACATCTGAGTTTGTGAGCAATTAATCATTTCATTGACGCCTTTATTTTGAAAGTCTCATGACCAGGCAGCCCCTCGAAGCACCAAGAGTTCAGGGTTCAGTTTCTTTTCCAGGAAACGGGGGGAACTGTGAGTCAACACAACAGCCTTGGGGTCCGTAGGGAACCGCTCTGCCAACTGGTCCGGCTCCTCTTCTGTTTACTGGACAAATGTGTGCAACATGCACGAATCGTGTCCAAGAGAAACAATCAAAGCATGTCTTTCAGTTTTCTACGAAAACCTGAAAAACCTCCTAACAAAATCCAGCATTTTGTCCACACTGGTGAGCGACTGGCTGTGAAATGTGTTGCACTGTACAGTTCGAATCACACATCTTGTTACATCTTGTACCACTTGGACTGCGCTTTGTTTTCTAGCGGTGGGAAACCTGGATCCGTATTTCATCTTAAACTATCACAAGCCGCGATCTAAACAAAACCTCGAAACGTTGTTGCAAGTAAAAAATTAAAAAAAATCTTACTCTGTCGCTTAACTTGGTGGCGATCTTCTAAAATAACACGCCACGCTGGCTCAGATCGGTGCCGTGATCAATAGCATCTTTGTTTTGGAGTCAGCGGAGCCTAAGAACTCAGTGAAGTGTATCTGTGGCAAAACAAAGGCAAAGCAAAGAGAGAAAGTGGCAGAGAGCACGGTGCCGTGACCCCGGGGTCATTGGCAGTAGATAATCCGGTATGAGAACAACTGATAGCCTGTCAGTAATGATGGGGCCTAATGCTGGAGAAGAAAGCGGGGGGGGGCTCAGAAGAAAGAAAGAAACCTACTGAGAACTGCCCTATGTTTTTTGTCATCTGTGTGCCAAATCAGGGTGAGACGGGGGAGGAGGGGGGGTTAGGGAGAGAGAAAGAGAGAGCGCAGATGGACCACACCGACTGACTGCTTGGACTAATGTGGACGTTTTCTCTCCAGGGTCAGATATTTACTCCTAATTAGCTGGAGGAATGCGACGCATGAGAGCGGAACAGATACGTTACCGTTTTGGCCGGAATTTCCTCTCTTTCCGCGGCATGTGCTGCTTTAACCTGATTAGGTATGGCACTTATCAGAGCAGATGAAAGCGCCGGGGGACCGGCGAGGCACCGCCGGACACCCCTGCTCCGTTCCCTCACCACTATTTTCCACCCTGACCCTCTCCGCGCGGCCGCCGGGACGGCGATTTACAGTAACGCTGACGTCGGCGCCCGACGCGGCGCCGGATCAAAAGGGCCCCGATAGGAACAAACAAGCGGGGAGACGTTCTATAAAAATGATTTTTATTGAAGGAACTCAATGAGATCAACAGGTTTTACGAGGTGTAGCGAGGGGGCATGCTGTTGTCAGGAAGTGAGGCCGCGCTGGAACACGTGTTCCACCGCGGTGGTAGCGGCGGATCAGATGGGTTCCAGTGGCGGCTCAAACCGGGCCCGTGCCTGTTTGTGTGTCCTTTGTCTCTGCGTCCGGAACGTGGAGGAATTCCTACCTGCCTAACGTCAGCTTTCGCGTGGTCGCCGGGAGCACGCGTGGCGCCGGCTGCAGCATCGCGCCGAGGCCGGGTTCTGCCTAAGTGGACCATCACGGCCGCGGAACGTCTCGTTAGCGCCTTCCAGCCCCGTCCTTCGCGTCTCACGGACCAACTGGCCTTTCGCCGACGTGGTCCCGGATCCGAGCTCAGCGCGTGTTCTTGAGAAGCGCCCAGCACAAACAGAATCAATCACCCGCCGTCACACAACGCGGCAGTCAAGCGGAACGCCGTGATTGCGCGCTTCTCTTATCGTGCTCCGCACGCAGCCTGGATGTTTCTGGACGGAGGTCATGCACGTTCCTCCCGCGCCGAGCGCCGCTGCAATCTGTCTTCCGTCTCCGGCCGCGTACTTCGCACGGCGGTGATGTCAGACCCCGCTATTGCGGCCATATGCCGTATGAGAGCTATCGGCTGTGAGCGCGAGGCCTACGTCCGCTCGTAGCCGGCGGCACATCTGTGCGCCGTCTGTGGTGGCTCCCAGATACAAACGCACAGACGCACGTGCGCGGTCGCAGGTGTGGCCTCGGCAGCGACAGCAACAACAAACGACCCCCGGCCTGTAACGAGCGGGCCCGTCCCGCGCTGTACGCGGTGTCGGCCCCGGCCCCCAGCCGACGGCGGGGCTAATAGCCGGGCTGGATAATTTGTAATGTGTGTTACAGTAAACGACAGCGCGGTCGTACCCTCTAATTTACATTTTGTACCCCACACAGAGCGTGTTGCCAAACTCCACTAGCACTACTTTGTTTCCCGTTCTCTCCCTCTCACAGACACACACACACACGCACGCACACACACACACACACACACACACACACACACACACAAAGACACACATTTGCTCGTTGATGGTCTGTATTTGTTTAGGAATTACTGGAACAGGCCACAGTGAAGTGTGGGAGCAGAGGAACATCCAGTCTCACAGTTCCCCTGATTGACCCGATGGAGACCAAAGTCTGTGTGTGTGTGTGTGTGTGTGCGTGTGTGTGTGTGTGTGTGTGTGTGTGTGTGTGTGTGTGTGCGTGCGTGCGTGCGTGCGTGCGTGCGTGCGTGCGTGTGTGTGTGTGTGTGTGTGTGTGTGTGTGTGTGTGACCACCTGACCACACACACTGCTTGTGTGTTATTATTGTTGTTATTATTTACACATTAGCCTCTTGAAACTCTGTGCTCTCGGCTCCAGCGTGTCCTTGTCTTCTCCTTCTCACACCAGAAGATCTCGCTAAAGGACGCTACGCTACAGAGATCACAAAGCGGGTTGCGTCTCGATGGCTTCGGTCCACTAATTAAAAAGAGGTCGATAAAACTCGGTGCACTTACAGTACCAAACGCAACATATGACGTGAGAACCAAATAAAATACGAGACCAAGCGAACGAAAGTAGTAGCAACAGGAGCGGGAGGAGGTAACGTATACGACCTGAGCACTAGCGCTAATTCCCCTCATATCACCGGCAGCTGGGACATAAACATTTATAGTAACGCAATCTGGACATGTATTGGTTTTGGACTACTGGTCAAACAAAACAAGCTCTGGGAATCAATTAATGTCGGATGACGTGAAAAAACATATTAAAGCAATCAAATGAAGGCTAATGATTAGCCGCTAGCCTTTGGCTGACACCCCTGTTCAGCTCCCCTCCATGATCCTGCTGCTCTGCTCGCGAGCTGGAAGCAGCTTCAGACCTGTCTTGCATATAACACACACGCGCGTTTCCAGCTCGTCTCTTTATCTTTTCACACCGGCGCTTTGTCTGGCGCCTGCGCCGCCCTTTGTTGCCCGCGAGCGGCACCTTTCTTTTCTCCATTTCCCCCGTGGCTAATGCGTATTTATGGACTGGAAGAGTTTGCGATGTTTCGCTTCCCATCAAACAGGGAAGTGGTGCCAATACCATAAGCCGCCCTCATTCATCAAGCACTCGCAGGCATCAGCTGAGTGATAAATCCACTCAATAGTGTGTGGGTGGTATTCTGGGTGGTCATGGCTTGGAAATGTGGTGTCCGGTGAAGGTGTGTAGCTTCCAGATGTCCACAAAGCTCCAGGTGAGCGGCGGGTTGGTCGTCACAGCCTTCCCGTCCCCTTGGGCAGCTAAGATTAAAGTAACGGGGGGCTGTTTAGATACTTGAGTTCTTCCAGGAAACGTCTACGGGGCGGAAGATTTTCTGGGCCCGGTCGACTTGTCCCACTCAAGACAACGCGCCCACTGCTGTTCGTGGAAAATGTCCCGAGGCCGCCGGCGCTGGTGTCACTGTACATGAGGCGGCTGACGCTTCGGGAGCGAGGCGGCGGGACGCGTGAGTGACAGAGGGCGGCGGGGACGAAAGGGAGGAGGCGACGGGCGCTCCGGCTTCTTGACCCCTTAGCATAAGAAGCCTCCAAAGTTCAAACTCCAGTGATTACAAGCTGAGCTGGTATTTAACGCACCCCCCCCCCCCCTCCTCGTCCCCCCTCCTCACCCCCCACGGGCTCGTGTGAGCTGTGTGTCCATGTGCGACGACGTCTACAACCTGAATCTAGGAGTACATACCACATGAACCTGTGTGTGTGTGTGTGTGTGTGTGTGTGTGTGTGTGTGTGTGTAGGGGTTTAGCAGCGTAGGTGGGCAGGGTCAGGGGTGGCTTGGTGGGGTTCTGGAGCCACTGGGCCTTCCCCATTGTTCAGGCTGGAGGAGCCAAAGGGGGCAACACTTATTGATGCCAAAGGTATTGCCTGCTTACGGTGTGAGGCCAGAGAAAAAGATTGCGAGTGTGTGTTCGTGTGTGTTCGTGTGTGTCCTAATGTGTGGACCCTGCTCCAGGAGGAACCCACAAGGGGCGGGAAAGGGAATGTAATTACAGATGATATAGGACCAAAGGGAGGAAATTGATTAAAGAAAATGGGTGACCAGGAAGTAAGCAGGGATCTTTGTTTCCCCTTCAATTAAACTGAAATGTCTTGGTGGCCTCTCTTTTTCAGCTGCATGTGGTTGATTTAGAGTGGGGGGGGGGTTCTGGATGGATGGAACGGATGCTGCCATTAATTAATGGCCGAGGTCCTTCAGCCAAGCCTACCTAGAGGGAGAACACGGTAGGAAACGGCAAAATTACAACCCCGAGCGCTACTCGCGGCCTTTTTCAGCTTTCGCGTGCCGTCCAAGCGAGTTGTGCCCACACGATTTTACGGCGCTTTGAGGGATTATTAGAACAACATTTTGGCACTCGGGCTCCGTTTGACCTCCACAGAAAGTGATTTACTGCAGGTATTCAGAGTAAACGTGTGGGGTATTTACAATAGTTTCCCTGCACCATCAAAGCTGCGCTGATCCCATAATTCAACTTGGTGGGTGCATGCAACAATCTCATGAGGGATGAGACCAGAAGATTTCATACATATCTGCATCATACATTAAGTTCTCCTTGATAAAATCTTGGTACTTGGCGTTGGAGTGCTCCTCAACGGGTCATCTCTCATTTACTGTTGCATCTCCCTCACTTGCTTTGCAAATGTGAGCATACAGTGTGAATAGTTCTACAAGGCCAAGGGAGAAGTAACAGCAAGGGGTGGTGTGTGTGTGTGTGTGTGTGTGTGTGTGTGTGTGTGTGTGTGTGTGTGTGTGTGTGTGTGTGTTGGGGGGTAAAAAAGGAGAAAACAGGTTGTCAGTGTGGTTGAACAGCAAAATAGCATTTTCTCCCTCGGGCTCAGCCTCCACAGATGTTTCATTCAGGCCCCAAAGCAGGGCCACTCTCAAAAGTGCTCCAGTCCCGACACAATTCAGCCCCTTTGTGCGCTGAAGGGGAGAAGCTCAGCCCACTGTTTACTGCTCGCAGACCCCCCATCCCCCCCTCATGTTAGCAGGCGGAACAATTGGGGAGGGCCTTGCCCAGAGCTGGGGCGGTGTGGCAGGTCAACAGAATGGGCTGTGAATCCTGTGCCTCTGAATCCTCAGGGTGGGTGGTCCGGCTCGCTCCCCTCTCTGTGTCTCTCTCTCACACACATGCACAGAGCAACACACTCTCCTCTCCGCTCCGCGCTGCAGATTAGCTCATGAGCCGGGCCAACTCTGGTGCCGGTGCCTGAGCTCTGTGATGTGGTGATAGGTGGCCCAGAGAGGACGCCAGCGAGGGCTCTTTCTGCAGGATTAGCAGACTCCCAGGTCCCCGCCGCCGATAGCGGGTCCCGGCCGGACCCGGTCGGGCCCGTTGGCGGGTGGAGCCTGCAGTGGCCCACGTGGAGGCTGCCAGCGAGCGACTGGGTGGCAGTTAACACACTAATCCTGCTGATGATTACCACTGGCACTGGGAAATAAACAGTAATAAATGAAGCTACAAGGCTGAGCACACACCCACAGCAGAAAGTCATGCTGACACACACACACACACACACACACGCACGCACACACGCACGCACGCACACACACACACACGCGCACACGCACACACGCACACACGCACACACACACACACACACACACACACAGCAGAAAGTCATGCTGACACACACACACACACGCGCGCGCACACACACACGCACGCGCACACGCACACACACGCACGCGCACACGCGCACACACACACACACACACACACACACACACACACACACACACACACACACACACACACAAACACACTATATTTCCTTCTTCATACAAAAACACCACAAAATGAACCTCAACGCCATTAATCTAAATTTGTGGATGTACTATCCATTTTTCACGTTGCATCAAACAGGAAACAGTGAAGGTTAGAGTTGTTTCTACTTATAGCTGGAGGAGCGGCAGCTGCCTGGCTCATGTCTTTCCCCTTGTTCACAGCGACACCTAGTGAAGCTGACCCAGAACTGACAACGGAGGGAGGAAATTTCCTAACAAGTAACTTGAGTAACTCTTAGTTACTCAAGAAAAACATGTACAGTTAGAAATGATGCCCGGTCATGTGACGACGCCCAGGTATTAGACAATATTAGCTCTGAGGAAGAACATGTCTCAGTGTTTAATACATGTGATTAAATGGGTAGAGCATCAGCCTGGGAAGCAGAGGGTCGGAGGTTCCATCCGACCAGGTGTGTCCTTGAGCAAGACACTTCACGCTAGCTCCACGGGCGCCGTGTGTTGTCAAATGCAGAGCACAGATTTCATAGTAACATTATAAAGAAAGGTCAAATTGTAACATTGTGACAAAATTGTATCTGATCTCATCTCATCTTCTTAAAAACAAAGGCTCTGAAAGTTTTGCTACCTCACGTCGCTGTGTAGCTGAAGGCAAGTCTGAGGCAACGCGCTCATCTATTTCCCTTTCACGTCACTTCATTTGAGCAACATTACATCCTGCTGTGGTCAGAGTCGTTGGCCTTGTTACAGGTTGTGAGCGCGCGCTGAGAGACACTGAGGAGGAGAGCTGGGGCGCGAAAGCATCGACCGAAGGCACCGAGAGCCTCAGTGAAACCAGTAAAGACCGTCTCCTGCCGCCATCAGGTCACTATGACGCCAACACGATTTGCCCTTGTGATTCTCGGTAAGTCCACTCACACTGCTGAATCATTGCCTAATAATAATTCTCATTGATTTGAACGTCAACAAAACATGTTCTATGGATACATTTCAAAATAATATAAAAAAATGCGTGTATGTGTTAAGGAATAAGTCTCATTGCTTCATGTTTGGCCTGTAACACACCGTCAAACGCCAGTAAAAGGGAAACAGAGCCGCACCTTGTCATTCAGCTGCTTCCCTTTAAGCCTTTGAGCAAATAAAGGTATCAGACGTGATGATATCTGAAAATACATAAATAAAAGTGTGTAAAAGTGATCATTTTGTGTTTAGTTATTAAATCACTGACATTGTTGGCCTTCTCTCATACAGGGTTTGCTGTGGCCTGTGCTTTGGAGACCAGCAACTCCACCACTGATGAGCTGAACATAAAGAGCAGCCCGGGCAATGACACAGAGTCGCCAGGGACCAGCACAGCGAGCGATGATGACAGCGTCACTACCTCGTTCCTCAACATCACCGTGGACACCACCAGCATCCCCAGTACCAACAGTACCAACAGTGCCAGTAACCAAACCAGCACCACCAGCAGCGCCACCAGCACCACCAGCAGCGCCACCAGCAACACCAGCAGCACCACCAGCAACACCAGCACCACCAGCAAGCCGGTACCAACGGCGCCGCCAGGTCAGCGCTCGCGATCCACTCTGTCAGATGGTGATTCTGAACCGTGTGGATGTGAACGTTGCCTGTTCGGACCGTCGCGCTGTGCTTCACGTGTTTCTCTTCTTCAGATAATGCTATTCCCACCACACCTAAATCCAGTGGACCAGTCACAACCACTTCTACCACCACCAAAAACAATAAAGGTCAGACGTGAGCGCTGAGCGACGCCGCTCACGTGAGCTGGGTCTGCAGCACGTTCCAGCTCCTCTTAAAGTGCTCTTTAACTTGATCCTACTTTTTTGTATTTCTCATAGACACTGGTGTCAAACCAAACGTTGAAGAAAACAGTGGCAACCGCGCCGGTGAGTTACAATAAAGCACTGCGTCACTATTTTAAGACAAACACAGGGGATTTCCATATTCTCTGTATTATTCCTCATAATCTGAATCTCAGCGTGAGCAAACGCCTCCTTCCCCTAAAAACCACCCGTCGCCTCCCTCAGGTGTCATCGTCCTGATTGTGATCATCATCATAGCTGCTGTGTTTGTAGCCGCCTGCTGCTGGACACGGAGGAGAGGAAGGGTGAGTGTAGAGCAGGTGGAAAGCTGCAGCAGCTGCTCCCTCCTTTCCTTTACACCGTCCCCTCTCTCTACAGCGCTACTCCGTGGACCCCACTTCTCAAGCGGACGGCGTCAACGTCCCCCTGAGCGCCGTGGAGCCCGCGGAGCCGCCCGCCAGCCCGGTTCCTCACAACGGTGGGTCCGGTCATTCTGATGATACGAGACAACACACACACACACACGCACACACACACGCACACACACACGCACGCACGCACACACACACGCACGCACGCACACACACACACACACACACACACACGTGAAGCTCACACATGCATCTGGATCTCTTTCAGGTCTGCAAACCTTTGAAAGTGCAGAAAGGGCTTCCAGTGAGCCAGAGGTGAAATGTGAAGTGCAGGAGGAGCAGAAAGGTAAAAAGATGCATCGGAGCCTCCAGCTAGAACACGTCTTCTGGCTGGAGACAGTCAAGACGCTCATTTGCGTGTTTATTTCACACAAATTTCACACAGTACTTCTTGCTTCCTGTTTCTTAAGATGAGCTAAACTGCATAAAGGGAAGTATCAGCTCCTGTCAGCCTGTGTGACATAGTACTCAGTAACTGACAGCATCTAGATGAACAGAAGCTGTGCTTTAGTATTGCTTCCATTAGGAAAACACTGGATGCAGTACTTTAATGAACCACTTGGTGGGAATGGAAGCCAAGGTTGCAACTTCCCTGTGTGTTGAGTTTATCACTTACTTATTGCTGATCCATAAAATAATAAAGGTCAGAAAATATGCTGTCACATATCAAACACACAGTTTAAATATTTAAACAGAGCCTTGGTGGCATGTGTGCATCAAACCAACGTTAGTATAAATTAAATATTAATATAAAATCATATTTTACTCATTGTTTTCATCTACAATGAGGAGGAAAAGCTGCACGTCATGCCTGGGCCTTCTTTAAAATGAGCTGGTGGCCAATTCAAGAAGCAGCAACCGTTCCGATAATTGTTTCACTGTCGTTGGAAAGAAATAATGAATCATTTTCAGCGGTTTGAGCAAAACAGTTGCATTTCTCAACGTCTCGCTCGGAGCACGCTGATGAAACCAAACCTGACGTTTGTCAAGTTTATCTCCCCGATGAAGTCATTCCTCTGTTGCACAAACCTCTGTTTGCATGATTTTAAAAAAAAGAAACCAGATTCCGGTCTAACATTGTCCTGAACAGACTTAAGCTCTGCATCAGCGGCGCCTTCAGCGATAGAAACCACAGGGTGAGATAAGAACAGTTAGTGTAGGGGAAGTCACTGTGCCGTCAAAGCAGCCAATAAGCTCAGCTTCTGTTGTCAAACTCATGTTTTCATGACACACAACTAACTGGTAGAGCTGCATCTGAACCCCCGTCAGCTCCACTTTCCCTCTGTTAAACCCGGGGTCACATAATGACGGGTTCTCCTACTTTCCCACAGGCTGCAACAGCTGCGTGGCTGTAACTCATTAGGACCTGCTCAGTAATCAGCTGCATTGTTGCCAACATGGTGGCCCACTCAAACAGACCCCCCCCCCCCCCCCCCCCCGTCACAAAGTGTAAAACCGCCTCAGGCTACATGGGCTCAAATGCTGCAATTATGAGGCCGCTAAACACAGAGTCGAACAGCAAACAAGTTTACGGCGACAACGGCCCCACAGTCGTTATTCACTGTCGCTTGGTTCACGCGTCAGGCTTTTCTGCAGAGAGAGTGAAAACGCTGCGCTCTCCGTTTGTCCCTCGCAGCCGAGGCTGAGGAACCGGCCGCGGAGCCCGGCGCCGACCCCGCGCCCCCGGCCCCGGACGGCCCCGGGGACGAGGCTGCCGCCGAGCAAGGCACCGCCGCAGCCGCGGAGCCGGAGACGAGCGAGGACCAGGGCTCCGCCTCCGCCGAGGCGTCGGAGGAACCGGACGCCGGGTCCAACGAGAACAACAGCAACAACGCGGGCCTGGAGGCGCGAGGTGGGTCTGGTGGACGCGTGCGCTCACGTCAGCAGCCACTGCGTGTGAGAGGAGCCCATCGCTTCCTATGCTTCAAGCTCACTTCTGCATCAGCTTCAACTGTGTGAGAAGTGAAGAAGAGAACTTTGCAATTTGTCAGTGTGTTGTATAGTAAACTCGAATAGCAACACCCTCCTCTACACAACTGCGTGCACACACACGTCCCACTTCCTGCTGTTTATGACGATTCACTGCGTCCTCCTCATTCACCTGCTTTAATGCCTTTGTACAGGCTTCAAGGGGACCAACATGTTCTGGGACGTTCCTCTCCACAGCCCCGTGTGACCTCCCTGCGTGATGAAGAAGGTCGGTAAGAGGAAAAGCAGCCACCAGCAATAAGACAAACACACACAAGCTCTGCTCTCCTTCCTGAACTCATTAATAGCAAAAATCTAATGGTTTATAGTGTGAAAGCTTCATTCTATCGCGACTGGATGCACGCTGGCAGAAATGCAAACGGTTCGGCCGCCTTCCTTCTGGTCTCTGACTGTGACTGATGGAGGAGACTCCTCTCACGCGTGCTCTAACGTGGGTCCTCCCAGGCTAATCATCGCGTCCTTCAGGATGTGAGGCCCACATCCGCACCCGCACGAACGCGCCGGGCCGGAGCCCGAGGCCCGAGGGATTCACCGCGGCCGTCGCAGCCGACGACAAGCTCACGTCTGAGCAGCGCAGCGTCAGCAGTCACGCACCGTTTGCGTGCCCACAAAAACACCGGCCCAGAAATTCCAGTCCTCTCCGTTTCAGCAAGTCAAGTACCGCTGCTGTTTTTAACCAAATGGATTTTAGCTGTCAGAGATTGAGTCATTTCCCTTTTTTCACAACCAAACAATTATTTTGCTTCATGTTTATGATATTGACCATGTTTAATAACACTGTGCAAGTAGGAAGTAGATTTCTAGATTTCTGAGTTAACTGTTTCCAAACACAGTTCAAGGTCATTTAGCAAAAAGTAAAAACACTTTTTAAACGGATTAAAATTTTTGTTTTATCGGAAATTTTCGAAAAACTGTTGAAAACCACACAGTTTGCAAACGCATCACAATGAGCATGCGGTTAAGCCCAATCAGCACAAGCTCCAGATGAAAGGGAAAACCGGCTCCCACCTGGTCGGAGAAGCCATGAGCGCGCTGGAAGGCTGGAAGCGGAGGTTGAAAGCAGCGGCGGATAATGGCTGTGAAGGGACAGGTCGTAAACTACGGCGGCATAATTAGACCCAGGACCTGGTTGTGTCATTTCCACGTCAGAGCTCAGCTTTCATGTGTGACGGCCGACGTTGGAGGAAACTGCCCGGACGGCGTGGGATGAACATGTCACCGCTGGGCCGAGCCAATGATGAGCAGCTATTTGAAGATGCTTTTATTGTGAAGGGCTGCTGGTGTAAGCGCAGACACACGGGCAGGAAGTGCATAATTGATGTGAGTAATAACAGTGAGGGGGAACTTCCTGCTGGTGAGGTTTGATGTGGTCGAGGCCGCTCCACCTGGAGCTTTGAAACCGGGGCGGGACTGACGGAAAGCGCGGGCGCTGCGAGGAGACAACAGCTGGTGCCCGGCCGCTTCCTGCCCGCTCTTCCCACCGCACAGCGGCCGGGTTCCGTGGAGAGATTCAAACCTCAGACTCGCAATTGCAGCGTGGTAAAGGTAGCAATTAGACACGCAGCATTAGAGGCCTGCGACTGCAGCACATGCTGAACACGCAGCTTGGACTTTGACGTGTTTCAACAGGTTTTGGTGATTTTAATCGCAGTGGGTTGAAGGATTTAATGTCCGGGGGACGTTGCAGTTAAAGGGGATCGGTGGTGGATTAAACTACCTGACACTGAGTGGATGTCACAGGATCAGGAGAGAGACGATCAGTCACAGAACTGTGGATATTGTTTTGTAGCACCAGCATTTTATTCCATTATTCATAATTTAGGAGGAAACGCGATGATGATGCCTGTTTAACCTTTATCCACAGGACAACACTCACTGTTTTACAGGGTAGCACATCCTGAGGCAAAGGTTAGGTTAAACAGAGTGTTCAGTGTCGCCTGTTAAAGGCTCCACATACAGAATATATTTACTGCTCATTCCAAGCTTCCAAGTGACTGGAGAAGATAATAAATCTGTGACTGGAGTTTGGCCTTTGACCTTTGAGGACACTAGCCTGTTTATCAAGCTGTCAGCATTTTAGAGATTGGGCGGCAATCAGAATGAAGTGAGGAGACAGCGTAACATCGATCCTCTCGCGTGTGAAGTCTAGACAATAATGAACCTTTCATGTCAGCATTTGACCTCACCTGTGGGCTTCCTGTGCGGCTTCATCGGAATCAAGACACGTGTCCTCTTCCTATAACCGTTCCTTGAACCTCCAGAGGTTCTGGGTTGAAGACCTTCCCCAAGGTCAAAGGTCAGACAGTGCTAATTAAAGGGTGCACGGTGACAGTAGGAGAATGATGTGACTTCGATGTCGGACAGAACAGTCTGGCATTCTTCAGCGGTCGCGGAGCGTGTCTCTGCACATTTGGATGCAGCGATTTCAACAAAGACCACGGCACATGAAAGAACATGAAGCAAACGAAAACAATGTTTGCAAGACACGTGAGAGGGAGAGGGGGAAACCGTTCATCCGGGCCGTTTTCAGTCACCAGAGTCAAAGTCTTCACATATGAACTCTAAGTTCCATAATAATCCATATTTCTGAGTCTGGAGTCTTGAGACCTCACCTCACGCAGCAGAACTAAAGCACGTGAAGGTGGGAGGGAAAGTCGTAAAAGAGCCCAGCAGTGGAAACAGACGCTTAATTGTGAACAATCACACCTTTGACTCGGTGACTAAGCTGCTCCAGACACTTGTTAAGGCTTTGTCCTCCCATCGTAACGCAGAAGCATCTGTTTGGTGGGACTTGAAACGTGAACACAGGCCCTTTGATGAGTTGGGTTCATACGTATCAGGCCCATTTTTGCTGGATGTACGAGGTCTTCATCCTCCGATTTGCCTGTACACTGAGTCTGTGTTGGTTCTGACCCGGTCTCACCTGTGCCCCCCCCCCCCCCCCCCCCCCCCCCCCCCCCCCCCCCCCCCCCCATCACCGCCCCCCGAGGTCCCGTTGGTGAAAGCTCCCTCGCCCGCCGTGCTCCGGCGGCCGCTTCAGGCGCTCCTTTGTGCGGCTGTGATGTGGAGACCGCTGACGGACGGACGCTCATTCACCTGCTGCTATCGCCTCTGGCATCGGCTCCACATTCCTCGGGCGGCGAACTGTCAGAGTCTTTATTACATCCTTGTCTCTCATCGTTCACATGTGGTTTAAAGGGACGTCGCAGAGTGAGCATCAAATCTGATACAGTTTGGATTTAGTTTTCAGGACTGTAAATTATGACGTTAGAGTAGCTTTGCATTGTGTTTACAACCAGATTATTTAAAATATGTAGACGATTAAGACACGAGGAAGTTACTTCTTAGACGTCTCACAGAGCTTTATTGTTTTTACCTGAGTATTTTCTTCCAGGCTTCTCAATCTCCCTTGGAATGCCCAGTCTTTCAGCAGCCAGGTTTTACTACAGAGGCAAACTGGTCTTCACAGATCGTAATCTGCCCCCGTGGCTCAAACTCACAGACTAAGATCAACCAAAGTCTTACCTGCAACCTGAGTGTCGGTAGTCGCATTTCTGCTCCAGAACCAAAGTCTTTTTATACGGGAAGCAGCTTAGGCTAACTCCGGTCAAACTGAAAATCTGGGCTGATGTGAAAACAGTAGATCTTTGACAGATAGAATGGTTTAAATGATTAAAGTGCCATAGATCAGTAGAGTCTGAAACCTGTTGAAAGCACCGGGCCCCGTCTCATTATAGAGACCATTAGCAGACGGATGAACACATGATTTATTTGTGGATGAAGCCGCTGGTCACTGCAGCCGCTCAACAGTCAAACATAAATCACATTAAAAGATGTGGAGCAGCCATCTTTTCCCTCAAACAGATGTTTCTTCCTAGAGGTCAAAGGTCGTGTAAACGTGGCCAAAGCAGAAGGTGTGAGTGTAGGGAAGCGGGTTGATTTCAGGACAGGTTGCATTGTTTACATTGCTCCGTTTCTCTTCCAGGCGGACGACTCCACAACTCAAGCGACCGAACTGGAACAATGCAGCTTTCCGCAGGTTTAGTAGAAACAGGAAATGAATTTGTAGCTTTTCAAAGTAAATGTCAGTCGAGCTCAGCTTTTCTACTGAAAACACGCATGACGTTTGTATTTTTGGTATAATTTATTTTAACTATACAAGATTTGGTTTTTCAATTATTGTGAATTTTCCTCATCTAAAGCAACTTTTTCGACTAAACTACTGTTATTTTGCCTGTAAAGTGTAAATAAAAGCACTGATTGCGCTTCATGATAAATATACCGTAGCTCTTCACACCATGGACACATTACAGCATTTCAGATAATATAATCACATAAACCTGTGACTCCAAGTCTTAGTTTTTTAGATGCATTTGCTTTCACCTGTGTGTAGGATTTCATGTCATTGCTGTGAACTGTGTTAATAAAAGTATTCCACCTTTTGCCGCATCTCTTTGTGGCCTCACTCATCTGAAGAAGCGTGGTCCGGAACACTACCTGTCCCTCATTGTGTAGCTTTGCCGCTGGATTCCTGCGATGGTCCCTGAGCTGAAGTGGCAACATGAGCTCCAGGTGCAAACACATTTGGTTCAAAGTGATGGTGTTAAAAGACAGGAATCCCCCAGACCCCGTCCTGCATGTGGACCTGGGTCAGACGCCTGTTTCTCAGTGGAGTCTAGTGATAATTGGGGCTTGGTGCTAATTAAAAGGACTCTCCCATCCTATGAATCTGCAGCTATGCAGCTATCAATCAATGACTTCTTACTTTATTTCATGGGGCATATAATGGGTTTACAACTTCCATCTGCAGTGTTCTGTTGCCCGGTGTTTGGGTCGGGTCCAGCTGCTATATCCAGCCTGTTTCCAAGGGCTTCCGCTCTCCTTTAAAGACAAGCGATAGCGTCGGCTTATATCAAGCCGCCCGCGGGGTGCTGTAATCCGCCATTGAGCGGGTGAAATGCTGCACTGGGCCTGCGGTGAGCAGTGACGGCAGGAGCGGTTCTACAGCCGACCGCAGTCATGGACACCCAGCGCCAAACCTTCCAGTGCAGCAGAATACAAACCTCTTCCTCCTCGGAACCGGATCCAAATGTCTCGGGTCTCAGCGGGCTCTATTTATACGCTGTGTATATTTACAACGGGCCGGATGAGTACTGCGAGAGCGAACAGAATGTAGGGGCAGGTTTCTCCGGCTATTCTAGGGAGACAAGGAGTTTATAGGGGGGGGGGCCTCCGCTCTGATGTCAAACACACTTTACACGTTTTACTGTTGATCCTTTAAATGTTTTCTGCCGTGTATCAGGATCTCAACACATATATGCAGACGTGGGCATAATTAGGTAACTACTTGCTCTAAAAAGTGCTAAAAAGCTAACTATTATTTGATCGCTACTGTATCTACACGTTCACTGGCAGTGATGACATTCTGTAGGTGTGCAGCACAGCTGGACATCAGCTGTATGAATGATTGATACGGCAAAAACATCAATTAACACGTCTGTCAGCAGGCGGTGCTGGAGTCTCCTCACGGCATCAACTGAGCTGAATTGTAGGTTTTACATTATGCTTTATGTTTTTTGTCTCAGTGTCACATCTAAAACACACTCAATTCAGCCACAGCAGGATATTTACTTGATCACAGGACAACTTCAAATGGATCCTGAGCTCCACAGAGCGTGGTTGTCTGTGCATTCATTTGATCCAGTTGAATCAGCGCGTTTGAACTTCAGAGGTGCCTGCGGTGACGTAAACCAAGTCTGCAGAGGTGGTGACACTGACCCCAACCAGTAAAGCTGAGTAAGAATGTCAACCCCACCGTGGTGCTAGAGGAAAACTCAGTGGATCATTAGAACAGAGTCTCTGGTTCAGGATGGGATCTAGTCTGGCTTTGTTGTCCATCTGTCATGAGGCCATTAGTGGCTGCTGTCATGAGCAGGATGAAGACTTGATCCCAGGCATCACCATCTGGCTTCTACCCAACTCTCTGTTTACATTAGATGCTCATTAAAGACGCAGAGTCTTTAATCGCGCCAAGGTGAGATGTTGATCTGTGAACACACTGTTTATACCCCTGAAATACACATAATTTATTTTACTTCTTGAGAGAAAAGTGTATCTAGATCCAGAAGTAGTTGTTTTTAGTCCAGGGGTCTTGATATTTTACAGCACACCTCTTCACCATGAGAGGAATCTGACTGAAATCCAGGAGTATAAAAAGCCGTCCGTGTTTGTTTCTATAGTTACACCCTGCAGCGTGAGCCCCCTTTTTATCCTTGGCTGGTCAAGTGAGGAGGGCAAGATTTATTTGGAGGATGCAATAAAGAGGGAGCTGCAGAATGCCTGGATGTATAAGGCATCTCTGCTATTTGACCCACAGTCCGGGAGGAGGAGGGTTGCACTGAGGTCCACGGTGTTGTCTAAACCACATTATCACCACGCTGCTCGTAAGCACCTTTTATCTGCGTCAGCGTTAACGCCACACACCATTTTTTCCATGTGTGGTGCAATTGTTGAAATAATTGTTTAAATAGAAAGAGCGCTGAAAATGTTTCAGCAATGCACGCGCGCCACTTCATCGAGTGTCAGGCACAACTCAAAAGACGATCCATAAAAGGCTACTAGGTATTTTTATCTTAACATGACCTTGTCCACACTGAGTACACATACAGGCCTCGCATTCACACTGCGTCCAGCGCGGCTGTCGGGTTCTCCAGGGTTGACTTGCACTTTTCCCTGACTTTCCTTCCGTTCCTGCTGTCATGACAACTGTTGATTTGACTTAAGGCTTTGTGTGTTTCATTTCATTTACAAGCTTTGGGGAGGAAACTCACACAGTCCCGCGTACTGTATGATGTCTGAGACTCCTCACCCAGCGGCGACTGAACTGGGCATGTGTTGTGTGTCCATACACCTGTCCTACCAGCTGATGGCGGGTTATGGTCCCTCGCTGTCGACCCGGAGCCGAGCTGTCCTCCTGACACCACCTTGAATGAAGCTGGACTCGTAAACACAAAAGTCTTGGATTTCAGACACAGCCTCAGAGTTAAAAAAAGCCAGTAAAAACAAAGCCAGTAAAGTAAAATAACATAATGAAAAACAATAACTAAAGCAAAATTATAGTTTGTTACATTAGCTATTCTACACGTTTTCTTTATTTAAGATAAGAAATAGTTTTAGACATTGGTTTGACTGTGAAATCATAGTTAAGCTGCAGAATCAGACCTGGTGACTGAGTTAGTGAGCTGAGACCAGACTCGCCCTTAACACAGACTTTGATTGAACTTTAATAGGGGATTTCTCACTTCATTCCCACACCATAAGACCCCATCACCCGCCTCCAAAGCAGTGTGAGAAACGGCTCAGGTTGTAACACGACGTATAGCCGACTTCAAAGTGGCTCTAAAAGTGGGCGCGGGCCTACTTTTACTGAGCTGAGCTTTAATAAGCAGAAGAATTTCTGTTTATTCAACTTAAATGCACAGATCAGACAGAGATTAGTTTTCCTTAAAACACTGCTACACTTTACTTGCAGTGGCTCTCTGTGTCTCTCTGACGCAGGGGGAGCACACTGGGTGGTGGTTGGGGGGGACTTCACCCGGTTTTGTCCAATGGCTTCTCCTAAATTAGCCATGGGGGGAGGAGGCCCCCTCCCAGTGCTGAAAGAGGGAGGGGCCTGCGCCTGTCACTGTCTACTGTTTCATTATTACCTGCACAGCCCTGCAGTGTGGCCACACAGAAGGACAGGGAGACAGTGGGTAGACTCCACAGCAGGAGAGAGAGGGAGGTTTTGGTGCTTTTTCCCCCTTTGGAACTTTGGAACAGAATCGGCAACTACTGACCTGTAACTCACACTTCAGGACGACTAGCGCTGGACATGGCTGGTTGTCTGCGAAGTCGGCCGCTTTGGGCATTTTTCACCTGCTCACTCTTAGCGCTTTCTCTCAGCCTCTGGTTTTCCTCAGTAGATGCAGACCCATTTATTCCAGCTCACCTCTATCACCACAGAGCAGCGCCTAATGAAGATGACATTATTATAGCCAACAATGGGATCAGGGTTCCTTTTGGGAGGTCTGTGTACCTGGATCCTGTGAATGACCTGGTCACTGAGGTGCAGCCTGGTGATCGCTGCCACATCACAGTTCTGGACAATGACCCGCTGACCCAGAAACCTGGGATGCTGACTCCTAAAAAGTTCCCCTGCTCATTTGGACCGAATGACGTGAAATACACTCATTTTGGATCTCGAAGCCCCAGTAAGGATCGCGTGAAGCTGCAGCTTCGATACGACTCCCAGACGGACACAGTTATCATCCCGTTCATGCTGGAAGTGGAGGTGGTTTTTCAGCAGCTGGAGATCCTCACGAGGAATATGCCGCTTAACGTAGAAAAGCTCCACGGTGACAGCAACCCCATCGACAGAAGGGCTCTGGAGTTCTCCTTCGAGGACGGCGCCACACAGTGTAAGGTCACCACCCTGGTCGGCGCCGGAGGACTCCCCAGGTATGGCACGCTTTTGAATAACCCCACTAATGGCCAAATGGTTGACTGTGATGAGTTTGTAAAACAAGGCATCACCTACAAGCACACAGCTAAAACCAACTCACCAAACAGAGACTACATCCCCATGATGGTAGAGGTGCAGGATAATGACGGCAAACTTATAATGCAAGAGCATTTTCAGATGATGGTGAGGATCAGAGAGGGAGCAGAGAATACGTCTCCCAAGCCCAGCTTTGTAGCCATGATGATGATGGAGGTTGATCAGTTTGTGATGACAGCCATTACAAATGATATGCTGGCTGCTGAGGACATTGAATCTCACCCAGATGATTTAATCTTCAACATGACTTCGCCTCTAAACCCCCAGCAAGGCTATATCATCAGCACAGACGATCAGAATCTGCCCATCACCTCCTTCTACCAAAGAGACGTCAAAGATCTTAAAATAGCTTATAAACCGCCTTCAGATGACTCAGAAGTCGAAAGGATTTTCCAGCTTGAGTTTGAAGTGGTCGACACCGATGGTGCAGTGTCTGATAGCTTTGCTTTTATGATTGTGGTGAAGCCTATGAATACTTTGGCTCCTGTGGCGACCAAAAATACAGGGCAGCTCCTATTTGAAGGCCAGTCCCGAGCGCTGTCCAGCTCCCGAAACTTAGAGATTAGTGACGAGGACAACCTGGAAGATGTCCGAATCAGCGTGGTGGAGGGCTTGAAGCATGGGGACCTGACCGTGCTCGGGGCCCGCAGAAAATTCTTCACACCCGCCGATTTACACGCCGGCATTGTGGTGTACCAGCACGACGGCAGCGACACATATAGCGACAACATTATTTTTAGAATGACCGATGGCAGCAATGACGTGGAGTTCTTGTTCCCCATTACCATTGCTCCTACTGACGATGAGCCACCCATCATCAACGCCAACACCGGCCTGGTGCTCTTCAAAAATGAAGTCATGCAGATCTCACCCTTCATCTTAAGCGCCACAGATATCGACTCAGAGGACTCCACCATTAAATTCATCCTAGAAGCGCCCTTTTCCACTGTCGGGGAGCTTCTGCTAAGGCAAGCGGAGGCTCCCTCTGACCCATCGCTCTGGAAGTTCAGCGAGACAGACGAGACGTTTGAGCAGGTGGTGACTGAGTGGTTCCAGCAGGACATCCTCGATGGGAAGCTTTTTTATCGGCACATCGGACTCCACAGCACCACCACTGTCACCGACCACTTTGTGTTCAGGGTCCAAGACGACAACGACCCGCCGAATCAATCGGGCGAGCACATGTTCACCGTAAAAATCCACCCTGTTGACGATCTGGCCCCCGAACTTTTCCCGGGCACCACCCTGCACATGACAGTTCAGGAGTACGAGCTGACAAAGTTCAAGAAAAAATTCTTGTGCTACACTGATTTAGACTCAGACGATAGGGACCTGAAGTACACTGTCATTAAACGCCCAACCGACACCGATGAGAACAATCCAACCCCCTTAGGTGAAATTGTGTTGACTGACAGTCCTGGGACTTTAATTACAGAGTTCACACAGGCTCAGGTTAATCACCACAAAGTAGCCTACAAACCCCCAGACCAGGAACTGGGCATCACTCCCAAAGTGGTTCAGTTCCTCTTCACTGTAGAAGACACGGCTGGTAACACAGTAGATGGACTGTTCACCATTTTCTTACAGCCAGTTGACAATAAACCTCCAGTCATCACCAACACAGGCTTCACTCTAATGGAACGAAGTACGTACGTCATCACGTCGAAGGAGCTTCATGCCACTGACACGGATACAGATGATGACAGAATTGTCTTCACTGTGACCCAGAGTCCTCTTTACGGGCAACTGCAGTATCTGGGCATCGAAATGTCAAATGGGAAAGCGTTCTTTCTTGAAGACATAGCAAACAGCCGCATCACGTACACCCACAGTGGAATGGAATCCCTTAGTGATGTCATCAAGCTTGACGTCAGTGACGGCTTCCACGAGGTGCCCATCGCTATCAAGATCGCCATCGAGCCAGTCGACGACGAGACCCCGACCATTATGCTTCCGGGTGGTTTGCTCGGCACCACCATCGATGTGCTGGAAAACGGAGCGACAGAGATCACCAGCAACATCATCCAGGGCCGCGACGAGGACACAGACGATCTCATGCTGACTTTTATTGTAGAGGAGCCTCCCAGGCTCGGCGAAATCCTGGTTAACGGCGCGCCCGCCGAAAGCTTCACCCAGGAGGACGTCATCAATGGCGCGGTGGTGTACGCGCACACCTCTGGAGAGATTGGTCCGGTCAGAAAGCACGACTCCTTTAATCTCACTTTGACTGACATGTCAGATCAGTGGGTCGTCGGTGGGAACAAAGTCCAAGGTGTAACTGTCCACGTCACCATCCTTCCCGTTGACAGCATCCCCCCTCTCATCAGTGTTGGAGGGCAGTTTGTTGTTGTGGAAGGTGAGAAAAATGTAATAACTCTAGACTATATCCAGGCCGAAGACATAGACACAGACAATGACGACATTCTGTGCACCATCATCGTCCAACCGACATCCGGCTATGTGGAGAACATCTCCCCTGCTGCCGGCTCTGAGAAATCCAGGGCCGGGACGGCTATTACCGCCTTTAGCATTAAAGATGTCGCCATCGGCCACATCTACTACGTTCAAAGCATCCACAAAGGAGTGGAACCTGTAGAGGATCGCTTCACCTTCCGCTGCTCGGACGGTATTAACTTCTCCGAACGCCACTTCTTCCCCGTCATCATCATTCCGGCCAACGACGAGAAGCCGGAGATTTTCGTCCGTGAGTTTGTGGTGATGGAAGGTATGAGTCTGGCCATCGACGTGCCGATCCTGAACGCAGCCGACACCGACATTCCTGGCGATGAGCTGCACTTTGAGATCATCAAGAACCCAAAGCACGGTAAAATAGTTCAGCAGCTCAGCAGCGGCACCATCCCTGTGGTTAAATTCAACCTAGAGCAAATCAAAGAGGCATCCAACATCATCTACGAACACGACGACTCGGAAACCAAGGAAGACAGCTTTGAAATCAGACTCTCTGATGGGAAGCACACGGTGGAGAAAACCGTCATGATCATGGTTATTCCTGTTGACGACGAGACGCCAAGAATGTCTATAAATGACGGCCTTGACGTTGAGATCGGAGAGACAAAAGTCATCAGCAACAGAGCTTTAACGGCGACAGATCTGGACTCAGAAGACAAAGCGCTGACGTACGTTATCCGTTACGGACCTGGACAGGGCTACCTTCAGCGCATCAGCAGGTTTGGTGACGTCTTAGGTAACATCACCCTGGGAATGAACTTCACACAGGATGAAATCGACAAGCAGCTCATCCAGTACGTGCACACGGGCCAAGAGGGAATCCGCGACCTGGTCAAATTTGATGTGACAGACGGCATCAACCCCCTGATCGACCGCTACTTTTACATCAGCATCGGAAGCATCGACATGGTCTTTCCAGACGTCATCAACAAAGGTGTGACTCTGAAAGAAGGAGGCAAAGTCACTCTCACCACCGACCTGCTCAGCACGTCTGATATCAACAGTCCTGATGAGTACCTGAGCTTCAGCATCACCAGAGCGCCCAGTCGAGGCCACTTGGAGAGCACCGACCAACCAGGAGTCCCCATTTCCACCTTCACACAACTGCAGCTCGCCGGCAATAAGATCTACTACATCCACACGTCTGACGATGAGATGAAAATGGACAGCTTTGAGTTTGAGGTGACGGACGGCTACAACCCCGTCTTCAGGACGTTCAGAGTGTCCATCACCGACGTTGATAATAAGAAACCAGTGCTGACCATAAACCGGCTGGTTGTGGAGGAGGGGGAAACCAGGCTCATCACGCCCTTCGAGTTGACTGCCGAGGACCGGGACACGCCAGACAACCTGCTCCGCTTCGTGGTCACTCAGGTGCCCGTGCACGGACAGCTGCTGTTCAACCACAGCCAGCCCATCGCGGCCTTCACCAAGCAGGACCTGAACGAGAACCTCATCAGCTACCGGCACGACGGCACCGAGAGCGCCGAGGACAGCTTCTCCTTCACGGTCACCGACGGCACCCACAGCGACTTCTACGTCTTCCCCGACACCGTATACGAGACGCACAGGCCCCAGACGATGACCATTCATATCAACACCGTGGACAACGGCGTGCCCCAGATTGTGGTCAACAAGGCCGCGGCCTCGCTGAAGGTCCTCCACACGGGTCACTTGGGCTTTGTGATCACAAGCAAGACCCTTCGATCGGAGGACCGCGACAGTCCCCAGAAGGTGCTCAAATACAGCGTGTCTGAGGCGCCTCTACATGGATTTATCATAAACACCGCCGTGGGCAACGACAGCATCACAACCTTCACACAGGGTGAGCCAATGATTCATAGCAACATGGTCATTAAAAGTGGTCTCACTTCACTGGAACCAGATGTTTGGTTAACACTTTTTATATTTATCATCCCAACAGCTGATATCAATGACATGAAGATCTGTTATGTGCTGCTGGACGGGAGCAACGCCACAAGTGATATCTTCTACTTCACAGTTGAAGACAACGGTAGGAACCTTTGGCCCCTTCTTAATAATCTAATACTAGTGTGCAGTGACACCAGACAGGGGTCCATGACTGAGAATAATTTGCCTGAAAGCTCGCCTCAGATTCTGTCTTTTAATGGCTTAAAACTCAGGCTTCCTGCTCCATGTGAATCTCTCGAGTGTTTGCATCACAAAGGCTTAAGGCGTTTGGCCATGACTGACACCCAGTGTAGAGCCACCGGCCATGTTCGCCCCACTGGAAACGGTGGCGGGCTCAAAGACCAGGGGTCAAAGGGGTCATGGGCCAAACTCTAAGCGTGGGTTGATATGAGCAGCAGAAGTGGGACAGCCACACTCTCTAACTTTATTGTGGATGAACAATAGGGTTCCTGCCCTAGAGGGGCTTCTCCAGCCTTTCAGTCCCCTCTCATTCCCGCTTGAAGTGACAGTGTGGAATGTGTAAAGGTATGCGTGATAACGAATTGAGTTTAAGCTTTCTCCTTGGCGTCTGACTCACTTTATAGAATATTGTATTTCCTTATGGACACGTGAGACTCTCTCTCTACACAGCTCAAATATTAATATCCGCAGGTATTACATGACCTGAATGCTCTCGTGTTCTAAACATGCTTAGCTTTAAGAACGCTCCTGAATGAACCTGATCTACACGCTACAGACATGATGGTGAGTTACAGCGTGATCTGGGGAAAAGCTCCGCGACTCGTCACCTCTGACTTTTCAGCCATTGTAAATATAGCAAATGCAAAGCAACTGAACAGGTGCCAGTTATATAATCCTAAAATGCTGAAAATGCAACGCAGCAGTGAAGTTCTTTGTGTTTACATACATGTTAATACTGTCCAACTGCCAGAAGCAGAAGACGGTGTGGATTTGGATCTTTAAATACCATTTGGAACAAAGGAAGAGAAGCTGGGCTTCAATTAGCTTAATTTTCCCCTTTCTCCGTATTATTATTATACCAGGGTATTATGAATCAGGTCAAACGTGGAGGTGCTGTTAACCACACACAAACACAGGCGCATCCGGAAAAGATCAATTGGCAAAGTGGTGGATGCCTGAAGTGCTGAAGGGTCGAAGGGCTGCTGGGGAAGAAGCAGGAACAAGCAGGACACGTAGGGGCTTGAAGGTAGAGATGTGCAGCTGGTCAGTGTATCTGCTGATAAACCTCTGGGTCAGTACAGGCCCACGGTCTCCTTACTGTACTAACAACTGATACTTATCTGACAGATTTAAACTCATTGAACCAAATTAGATGACTTTTAAAGTTATTCATTATCTGTTCTGAAACATCAAAAATAGAAAGGGATAAACTAAGAAATTAAAGAGCACTTCCTATGTGAGAACTGAGCACCTCATCCTCCGACAGCCTTTGAACCTGTAGCTGTTTTACACCACATTAGGTTTAATTGGTATTTTTGCAGCATTTGTAGTAAGAGTAATTAAGGAAAGTATGTTGTTAAGTTAAACACAGCTTCAGCGTGAGGCAACACTGCGTGGATGCAGTGATACGGGGCAGCTGGTGGAGGGACTTAGCAGCCTTTAAAAAGTGCCTGCCGCTACATGCACTGCCCTGGCGCTTCCTCGACGGCAACTGGGTCAACTGCACACGCGCATAACACGACACAACCCCTCAGCGTTCGACAAAGCGTGTACATGTGTGAAACTGAAATGTTCACGCACAGATCCTGGTGAAGTGCATTCTGGGAGCAGGGGTCGTACACCGTAACTTCATGGTGGTCAGTGGACACATTCCAGACTCCGAAGAGGACGGCGTTTCTGCCGAGTCAGGGCCCATCAAGCCCCTCACCTGTGTTAAAGGTCCATAAATCATTCAGGGCTCAAATACCGGCATCAACAGGAGCATAGAGAAAAATAAAAGCCGGAAAAGATCGTGAACAGCTTTTGATGAGCTTTAACTTAGTCACTTCACCACCTCTCTGTCTGAGCAGCTGTTGACCTGAGTGTTTGTAACAGAGCAGCTCGAGAGCTGGAGGTGATTAATGGCCTGAACTGGAGAAATCTTACTTCCACCTGAACCTTTACACTTTAAATTAAGGAGATCTCTTCAGGGAGCTGCCCTGGTCGGAAACACCCTACAGACATTCAAACAGTGGGATACAATAAACACTTCTTTTTACAGGTGGTTGCAGCCTTTATGTATTCTTGCCCATCAGGCACGAGCCCAGGGAGAATGGACCTTTTATTTACGTCGAGAGCCTTCGCCTCCTGCATCGTCGGCCTGTGCTTGTACTGTAGTTGCAACAATGCGGCCTCCAGAAAGCACGGAGCCCGGCGGGTGGAGTGTTATGCGATCGGGTCAGAGCCAGCGGAGGAATGCGCTTCCTTGGAGACCCCAGACCTGAGGGCCGCAGACGGAGCAGGGCCTGGAAGCGAGGGGGTATCGCAGGCAGACAGGTGTCTACGCGGGGAGGAAGGCTCCGCTTTCAAAGCCCCGCGTCACCGCGTCCGAGCCCCAGAAATCCAAGCCCGTCTCAGATGGGCCGATACCGCCGGGAAGCGAGGGCTGACGACGCACGGCAGCCAAACATTAATACCAATCGTGTGTAAGATAGCGCTTCGGGATTTTGTAGTGAAATGGCCGCGACCTGCTGTGAGACTGTGGAGACTCACACCCCGACTTCCTAACAGCGCGTCAGGATCGGACATGTCGCTAGTGTCAACAGCCACTGGGAGATTTAGTGCTGATGGTGCCGCAGTCTGGGCCCCCTGTGACCAGAGGAAGCCGAGTCCCCCGGGGCCCCTCCTCACGCCCCGCTCTGTTTACTCCTCCAGGCCCATTCAGGGACTCCTTCTTCTGCTTTGGCCTCATTTGTCATCTCCATTTCTGCCGCCTTCTCTCATAAATGAGCCGTGCCATCGCGTCGTTCCCCGTCTTTCTCCTGTTTATTCTTCAAACTTGATTTATGGCTCGTGGGCCGGGGAGCTATGATCTACGGCTGCTGTGGTTATTCTTATCTGCTCTCATATGGCTGCTTCATGAGCTGCTGCAGCATCTAGTCGGGCTGTGGGTCATTTTACTCCTTTCCGGCTGTTGTCCTTTTTTCCTTTCAGCCTCATCAGCTGAGCGTTGTGTCAGACCGTCAGCTGGTTGACTGCTTCAGATTTGGGTCAGACGTTCTTGTCACTGTAACTGTTTTAGTAGCCTTGAATCTTTGTCACCTGCCGTTGGACTGACGGGTAGAATTCCATGACAAGACTGGACAGAACTTTGCTTTCTATGTGCTGTTCTTGCATTGTTATGAACGTGGAGGCCTAAAACTTCTCCAACACATCTGATTTATCTTATCAATACCTTTAACTATACAGAGGAAACTAAGTCGCCTCTTCAGTGAAATGTAAAATAGAAGAGGAGAAAAATGTATTTTGTTTACACCAACTTTCGACATCTCTGTGATTTAATAGAACGCGCATAAAAAATACAGTTGTATTCAAATCCCGGGCATCGCTGGCAGGAACACCCCCAGCATTTAAATAAACTGGATGATTAATGAGAAGCGCAGTAATGGCAGCGCCTGTCATTTGATGAGGATATTCTTAGCGGGTTGCATGGACTTGCATCATGCTGGCGAACGTCAGAGCGTCATAGACCTGTACGCGCGGCCCAACATGAGCCGATGAAAGCCGTGCTGTCAGGGGATGAGGCGACGTGACGCTGTAATGGAGGATAATCAGTTTCTGCTTCATTATTAGTCTTTGTTTTCTGCTGCACCTTCATCCAAAATCTAAAAAGCGCTCTGTGACTCAGTGCGAGCGTGACTTGGTGCTCGAAAATAACCGGGGCGGCTCCTAAGCGGATCCAGTTGGTCTCACTCAGCTCCTAAAACAGAAAAACATTAGCATGCCTCTTGGCTATTCCGTCCCTGCCCCTGCATCAATCAACCCCAGGCTCATTTATTAAATAGCTGCTAACAGGGGCCTTTGGAAACATGTGTGGCCTATAAAACTTTTCAACCGAGCAGAAGTTATGATCAGTGAAGTTTGAAAAGCTAATGGAAACGTGAGCCGAGCCAGGCTGTTAACGTGTGTATTAGGTTTGATGACTGGCCCACTATAATAGAATATATGTGCGTCATAAAATCCTAATAAATGAGACAGCTCATCGTTTCTCATTTATATGAGTGCGGTTGCTTGGGCCTGTGCGTTTGCCGCTATCTGCTAAAGTGTGCGTCTCCCTGAGGCCCTGCAGACGAAGACGTGAGGCTCACGTTTCTGGCTCCTTGAGTCATTCCTGATTTATTGAGCCTCCTGCCTCCAGCACGTACAATGGCAGCCAGGGTTGGGACGAGCCCCGGTGTGAACAATGTGGAGGCGGGCCGGGCCGGGCCGGGCCGGGCCGGGCCGGGCCGGGCCGGGCCCACACAGACTGCGGCCTGCTGTCGTCCAACCCACGAGCGAACAAAGCCGACGCGGGGGCCGTGGGGGGGGGTTGTAGGGTACAGCTGTCACTCTCAGGCACATAACCTGGGAATCAGGCAGGAAGGAGGGTTTCGTACAGCAGATGCAGCCACTCAAAGAGCTGGAGGCCCAGATGAGTCTGGAGGAAGAGCTGAGAGAAGAGAGAGGGATGTGGACCTTCCATTTTCACCAATGCTGGAGCAACAGGTGTAATAATAATAATAAGGTCTACCTTATGACAGTTAACTTCTAGAATTTATAATTCTATCTTAATGTATACTAGAAGTTAACTTAAGTTCAGCATTCACCAACAGCCCCTAGCATTATATAATTAGGTACCTGTTTGTTAAGAACTATTGGGTCTTGCAGCCGATGAAACGTCGGTGGCGGCTGAATTCTGGTCCCATTCATAAAACCTCCATTGTTCTTCGCCACGTAGCGCTGCAGAAACCCAAGGCCGCGGGCTGCTGCCGCCAGCACAGAGGCAGCTTTCTGTCCGGGGCCATGTTCATGTGATAATCCTCGATGATAGGCGCCGACCGGGCTTCTCCTCATATCAGCTCGCAGCGAGGCCGTCTGCCAGGACGCACATTTCCAGCAGCGATCAGATAGTTCTTAGTGAGACTGACATATTTCTACTGGATACAAGGATGCGAGTCATTGTCCAGTGACGAGTAGACTCTGGTTCCTACGCAGAAACAATACAGGGCATGTGTCTCCTAATCACTTTACACATGTACTGAATGAGCGCACCAGGAATGTGGAGCCAGCAGAAAAACTGGCACCGTGCATTTGTCTATTCTATTCTATTCTATTCTATTCTATTCTATTCTATTCTATTCTATTCTATTCTATTCTATTTTGGTCTATTGTATTTTTAGCTATGACTGTCGGCAACCTGACACAAGTCAACACAAAGTGTGGTGAAGGGCGACTGTCCGTGTGTGTGTGTGTGTGTGTGTGTGTGTGTGTGTGTGTGTGTGTGTGTGTGTGTGTGTGTGTGTGTGTGTGTGTGTGTGTGTGTGTGTGTGTGTGTGCGCGCTGAATGGCAGACACAACACAAACAGCTACTGTAATGTTACACTTTCACCCATTCTACAGTGAACTGGGTGCTTTGTCCCACTCGCGACCCTTCCTGGCTCCATGGCTTCATGCGGGTGTTGGGAAGTGGCCCCAGCCCGTCCCGGACACTCAGACGCATCCCCCAGTGTTTCCATTCTCCCCAGTCATGGAGCATAAACCCTGAACCGCCTTTCTTCCTCACTGAGGCAAAGCGCTGCTTTATTGTGTGGACAGGAGCCATTGTTCCCTGCAGGCTGTTTGCTTTTTTACATTTTGCTTTGGTTTAAAAGGCTCCCAGGCATTTATCAAACGAGTAATCCATCATTTCAAACATTAAAAACTGTCCTGGCGAACGTGCAGGATCTGTTTCCTGAAGTTCCTCCACTTGTCCAAGTGTCCTCCGTGGAGGAAGGTCAACAGGGCCACTGTCAGAGGGAGCAGTCAAGCATGGCTGACGAGAGACAACCCTCTGGAACCTCCCTGAGTCAAAGAATCCACTGGGACTGACCCGTTCCACATCACAAGTCACAGGTCACCAGTCCCGACTCACCAGAAAACACTGGCATCATGCAGCAGAAGTGAAGCCGAGCTGACAGTCCGAGGGATTACACGAGTCATGGGATGGGATGGATTAAGAGCAGGGCCGGCCCGTTGTTTGTGCCGTCGCAAATGTTGATGACGAGAGTGGAGCAGAGAAGAAAAGAGAGAGGGTGAGAGGAAATAACAGCGTTTCCTGAAGCAGCGTGAAGGGAGGTTTAGGGAAGTCCGGGTATTAAGTTATCGTGTTTCCCTTTCAAAATTAAAGCGCTCTCCTGAGTCCTTTTATGCCGGCTGAAGTCTGTATGCATGGCTGGTTCCTAATATGAACTAAACACACCGCTCTCTTTCTTGTACAGGGTTTTTCCAATAAAGTGCCGGTGCATTAACCTTTCTTCCCTCTTCAGGTGGAAACAAGCTAAAACCGCAGCCCTTCCGGCTCAACTGGGGCTGGATCTCTCTGGAGAGGGAGTACTACCTGGTGGACGAGGACGCCCGATTCCTGGAGGTGACGCTGAAGCGCAGAGGTTACCTGGGGGAGACCTCCTTCGTCGGTACGTGCCGACATGCATCCGTCTTCATATCGGAACTTTGAATTTGATCCTTTTTTTCTGCATTTCCGCCGCTTGTGAGATGATGATGTTACCCTGTTAAACTGTCCATTTAACAAAGATTTACAGCCATTAGCACCGTTCTTTAGATCACAAGACATTATTTATGGGCCGTGCTATAAAAGTCCCCCTATTAAAATCCCCCTTCACAATCACCAGAGTGACCTGCAGGGTTTTTACTTGTTTGAGTGACGCTCCGCATCCTCTTTGCTTCGTGAATGAGGTCTGGTTGTTTGTACATATGACCTTTTTAGAAGAGGTCACGAGGAGCAGGGTGAAGTGGGAGGCGGCCGGTGCGTGCACAGGACACGTGTGACCATAACACGTCCTAACAGTCCGCATCCCTTCCTCCCAGGCATTGCCACCAAGGACGGCACAGCCGAGAAGGACAAGGACTTCCGAGGCAAATCGCAGAAACAGGTCCAGTTCAATCCCGGCCAAACCACCGCGACCTGGAAGGTGAAGATTTTCGCAGACCAGGAGTTTGAGACGTCAGAGACCTTCGAGATCCAGCTGTCGGACCCGGTCATGGCTGTGCTGGAGTTTCCAGACAGCGCCACAGTGGAGATTGTGGACCCGGGAGACGGTGGGAGCGGCGGTGATGGGCATTGGATCAAACGGTGTTTTCTTGAAAGGTCTAATCTCTCGCGTCTCCGTCCCACAACAGAGGCGACCGTCTTCATCCCTCAGGCGGAGTTCAGGGTTGAGGAGGACGTCGGGGAGCTGTTGGTGCCGGTGCGGCGCCTGGGAGACGCCAGCCAGGAGCTCATGGTGGTGTGTTACACGCAGCAAGGTGAGCTGACAGCGGCTTCAGAGGCAGGAAGTGCCGCTTGCAGCAGCACTGAGCATTATCTCAGGACGAGCAGTGAGGCCTAATTACGGTAGAAGAGCCAGTATCAACCCAGTGTTCCCACAATCCCCCAGCCACGGCCACTGGCACCGTACCCAGCACCGTCCTGTCCTACTCCGACTACATCAGCCGGCCCGAGGACCACGGCAGCGTGCTGCGCTTCCACAAGGACGAGCGCGAGAAGCCGTGCCGCGTCATCATCATCGACGACTCGCTGTACGAGGAGGAGGAGAGCTTCAACGTCAGCCTCAGCATGGCCATGGGCGGCCGGCTGGGCGCCAACTACCCCACGGCCAGGGTCAGCATCGCGCCGGACAGCGACGACGGTGAGTGCAGTCAGTCTCCGTGCAGGAAGTGCCTGTTATTTGTGAAGCGCTGGGATTAAGCAGCAGCAGCAGCAGCAGCAGCAGCAGGGGCCGATGGTCCTTTCATGTCCCGTTTTTACTATTTTGATATCTCTCACCAAAGTGTACAGACAGCACCGTGAGCACGGTCGCCAAACTAAAAGCCCGGCTCTGCGGCGCTCTCTGGCCCGTCGCCTTCCCGTGCTGCGTTTACAGACTGCTTCGTGCATTCTGACAGACAGTCTGCTGGTTGGGAGCAGGAGGCAGGAGGCAGCAGACAGGTGCTGGGGGGAACAATGGCCGCCTCCGTGGAGGCCTCGCAGCGCTCGCCCTCATCCTTCAGACGAGCACCGGGGGAAACAGGGGACTTCCCTTTGTCTGCTCAGACCCACAGACAGGTGCTGGAGAGAGGCGACGGTGATCGGCCCGTTTCACCTACTCCACTCGCATTTCTCCCCTCCCTCTTTGGTAAAGGCTGCGTTCCTGCTCTCGCTTGTTGCAGTGCCAGACGGGCTCGCATCCGTCCCATGCGCGGTAACAGGAGTGCAATTTAGCATGATGCATAAACAACCAGTGTGCATTCCCAGACACGTGAGGAGACAAGAGAAGACTCCTCAGTGCAAACCTCTATTGTGGTTCCTCTCCTTGGTGGGTCCTGCAGAAACGCCCTACTATAAATTGTGTGTGTGTGTGTGTGTGTGTGTGTGTGTGTGTGTGTGTGTGTGTGTGTGTGTGTGTGTGTGTGTGTGTGTGTGTGTGTGTGTGTGTGTGTGTGTGTGTGTGTGTTTGGTAAACCATCTGTCTGCCTGAGTAAACTTGAAGCTTGGAGTTCCGCCAGCATCAGGCCTCTATTGTTTTCTATTTATCTGTCTCTTCCTCCCACTGATCTTTATAGTTGCCATGCTGGCACCCCCCCCCCCCCCCCCTCCCCCTCCTCCTCCTCATCCATCTAACTACGTGGCTGGTGGAAGGCATGACGGCATTGAACATGTGCCAGGAATCCTTCCTCCAGGATAAGTTGTCTGTCGCAGCATCGCTCTAAATCTAAATAAACCCATGAGAAACATTAATGTGAAAACTCTTCTCCTCCTGGATTTGTTTTTTTGCATCCGATGAATAGAAACACTGTTCATTAGGATTAATAACTTAATGCTTTAAATTTTTATTATACTCCCTTCTAACAAGTTTATGTTCCGGAAAAGACCGTGCACCTTTATCCATTGATCTTTAAGGGCAGATTGTAATTAAAAACAAGCTTAATACGCAAGTGGATGAATTGACAATGTGTCTCAATTGACGTCCTGCCCTTCGCCTGTGGACCGGCTCACAAAAGCACACGCCTTCTTCTTCTTCTTCAGGTGTGAGCTCAACCCTCTGGCGCTGAGTTCAGACAGAGCCGTCTGGACTCAGATAACTGTGGGAGGAACAGCTTTGTTCCTGTGCTGAGAGTTAACTACAAATGTGCTAATATCTATGAACATTTCACTCATTTAGTCGCCGCACTGTTCTCGCAGAGCCTTCACTGTTTTTTGGGGAACCTGAGTACGTTGCGGACGAGAGTTCGGGCTACGTGGAGGTGAAGGTCTGGAGGACGGGCACTGACCTGTCCAAGACGGCCACCGTCACCGTCCGCTCCAGGAAGAGCGAGCCCGTCTCTGCTGAAGGTACAATCAGCTGTTTGATGCTCAGATCTGAGTCCTGATGCTGTTCGACAGTGTCCGCGTCACGGCTTCTCTGTGTCTGGCAGCTGGACTGGACTATGTTGGCATAAGCCGCAACCTAGACTTTGCTCCGGGAGTGACGATGCAGACATTCAGGGTGACCATCCTGGATGACCTGGGTCAACCGGAGCTTGAGGGGCCCGAGACGTTCGACCTCGTCCTGCGGATGCCTATGGATGCTGTGCTGGGAGAGCCAAGCAAGACAACCATCACCATCAACGACACGGTCACCGACTGTGAGTGTGAAACGCACAAACAAACGCAGAACCGTTAAGCTAGCAGTGCTTCCAATGTGACTTCTGCCCCGACAGTGCCAAAGGTCCAGTTCAAAGAAGGCAGCTACAGGGTGGATGAGGCCGACGGGGAGGTGAGGGCTATCGTGTACCGGAGCGGAGACATCAGCCTGGGGTCCACGGTGCGCTGCTACACGCGGCAGGGCTCGGCTCAGGTCATGATGGACTACAGCGAACGGCCCAATACCGACGCCTCCGTCATCACCTTCCTGCCGGGTTAGGCTCCGCCCACATCGCTCCGTCCCCGCGCTTGCGTCCGGCAGTTCTGTGACCTGTAGTCCTTCCCCAGGTGAGTCCGAGAAGCCGTGCGTCGTCAGCCTGGAGGACGACTCCGTCCACGAGGAGGACGAGGAGTTCCGCCTCGTCCTCGGGTCTCCGAAGAGCAAGTCTTTGTACGGAGCTGCCATCGGGGAGCAGAAGGAAGCACTGGTCACGGTCACAGATGAGAGAGACAGTATGTGGTGTGACATATTCAGACATACCCGATCAGTATATTTATTACAATTTTAATTTATATACAATTTTTGCTGCATCTCATAAAAACACACGCGTATATATATATATATATATATATTTATATGTTTGAGTATTTCTTAGTTTTGTTTCACTGTGTTTCGTTTTCTAGAGCCCATCATTCGCTTCTCTGAAATCAAGTACAGTGTGCGTGAACCCCAGGTAAAAGGCCACGTGGCGGTAGTGAAGATTCCGATCCTGCGTGTTGGCGACACCTCGAAGGTGTCGCTGGTGAGAGTTCACACCAAAGACGGCTCCGCCACCTCCGGAGAGGACTACAACCCCCTGTCCGAGGGTAAGAACCAGGCGGCGGCTGCAGCCGGCGCGCGGCCCCTGCTGATTCACGGCTCATTCTCCCTCTCTCAGACGTGGAGTTCAAGGAGGGCGAGAAGGAGCACTTTGTGGAGATCGAGATCCTGTACGACGGCGAGCGAGAGATGAGAGAGGCCTTCACCGTGCACATGAAGCCCGATGACAACATGGTGGCCGAGGTGCAGGTGAGGCACAGTGTAACATATGTCCCGGCACCGTGCGTCTACAAACACAAGCACGGACCTGATCCGTGTTAAAATAGTCCCACGGCAGCTGGCGCTGCTGTCAGCGCGCCCGCGCCGCAGTCTTATTAAAAGCTCCTCTCTGAGGAATGAGATGCTGATGGGAACGTCCCGGCGGAGCTCGGCAGCGGATGAGCCTAAAAACAGACCTGCCACATTCTACCCGCAGCCTCCACGTCAGGCATGCGCCGCTCACGTGACGCACAGAGCTGGCCGCGGCCCAGTCCCGCTGGTTCCGCGGACTCTGATTCGCTGCCACCCGCCCGCTGATCCAGCTTCTCCTCCCTTTGCCAGATGAACAAAGCCATTGTGTACATTGAGGAGGTGGACAGCGTGGCGGACGTCACCTTCCCGGCGGTGCCCCAGGTGGTTTCCCTGCTCATGTACGATGACACGGGCAGAGCCAAGGACAGGCCCCGCCCCCCCAACGGGTACCCTGTGGTGTGCGTGACGGTGAGTGTCCCGTCCAGCGCTCGCATCGTTCGGTAAGCACCAAATCACCACGGGTTCCGCCTCCTCCTGCAGGCCTGCAACCCCAAGTACCACGACTTTGACAAGACTGGCTCCATCTGCTCGGCGGAGAACATCAACGACACCCTGACCCAGTACCGCTGGCTGATCAGCGCCCCCACCGGGTCCGACGGCGTCACCAGCCCCATGAGGGAGGTGGACACCAACACCTTCTTCACCAACACCAAGTCCATCACGCTGGACTCCATCTACTTCCAGGCCGGCTCCCGGGTCCAATGCGCCGCCAGGGCGTTCAACGCCAACGGCGACGCGGGCCTGGAGCTGTCCAGCCCCATCGCGGTGATCAGCACGGAGGAGGGTGAGTGGAAGGCAGCGGTGACTCCTCCGGGTTCTGGAGCCCAATGCTTGACTGACCTCAACTCTCTGCGCCTGCAGGCATGTGTCAGCCGCGGGTCCCCGGCGCCGTCGGGGCCGAGCCCTTCTCAGCCAAGATCCGCTACACGGGCCCGGATGACCCGGACTTCCCCAACCTCATCAAACTGACGGTCAACATGCCTCACATGGATGGTGAGCGGTGAAGTCCATTCACCTGTGACCGTAACTATCCGTTCAGCTGATCCGGGTCGCTCCCTCCCCCGCAGGTATGCTGCCGGTCATCTCCACAAGGCCCCTGTCCAACTTCGAGCTCACGCTCAGTCCCGACGGCACCCGCGTGGGCAATCACCGCTGCTCCAACCTGTTGGACTTCAACGAGATCCAAACGGGCCACGGCTTCATCACGGACGCCACCAAGAACCCTGAGATCATCGGCGAGACGTCGCCGTACCAGTACAGCGCGGCCCTGCGCTCGGCCAACTCCCTGCGCTTCTACCGGAACCTCAACCTGGAGGCCTGTCTGTGGGAGTTCAGCAGCTACTACGACATGTCGGAGCTGCTCAACGACTGTGGAGGCTCCATAGGCACCGACGGACAGGTAGGAGGCGGTCACTAAGCAAAGGCTGACTTCCTGTTTCAGCCTCACATGCCTTCTCTGCTCCTTTGGGCTCCAGGTGCTGAACCTGGTCCAGTCCTACGTCACGCTGCGCGCTCCTCTCTTCGTGTCCTACATCTTCCACTCTCCGGTGGCCGTGGGAGGGTGGCAACACTTCGACCTGCAGTCGGAGCTCAAGCTCACCTTCGTGTACGACACCGCCATCCTGTGGCAGGACGGCATCGGAAGCCCCCCGGAGGCGGAGCTGCAAGGTGCGCTCTCGGATCCGTGACCCGCCAGCGTTTTGGGGTCAAAACGTTCTCTCAGAAACAGCTTAAAACCGCTTGCTTATCTGTCCCCGTAGGAGCCATGTACCCCACCAGCATGCAGATAAACGAGGAGGGGCGTCTGGTGGTCAACTTCAAGACCGAGGCTCGTTTCAGGGGGCAGTTTGTGATGTCTCACCCAGGTGAGCATCTCTCCCCTGTGGTCATTCAATGCGACCTGTGGCTCAGATCCTCCCATCTACTTCTAGCGTTCCACATTAGTGGCCTATTTAGTGCCAGGTTAAAATAGGCCTGCAGCATTTTTCTGTTACGCTGCATCAGTGTTTGTGGCCCTGTTTGTTTGCAGGAAGCACTGTGTTATCCATGGTGATGTGCGCCGACCACTCGGGGCTGACCTTCACGCTCAGCCTGGTCCGGACGGAGCCCACGTACAACCAGCCCATGCAGCAGTGGAGCTTCGTCTCAGACTTTGCCGTAAGTCACGGAGCCGACCACGTCCCCGCTGTCGGGGGCCTCATTAAACGTAGTGCTTTGCATTGTCGGGGGTCCTCTAGGTGCGGGACTACTCTGGGACCTACACGGTGAAGCTGGTCCCCTGCATTGCTTCCCCCAACGGAGAGTTCAGCATTCCTCCCGTGTGCCACCCAAGAGAGCCTCTGACCTTTGACATGGACATACGCTTCCAGCAGGTGGGACCTTCTCAGCCTTTACTGCAGCTACTGACTGTCCACTGCGGCTTAGTTCCCCCACCCTCACTGCTTCTGTTGTTTCTAACCGCGCTACAGGTGAGTGACCCCGTAGCAGCTGAATTCAGCCTCAACACGCAGATGTTCCTGCTGTCCAAGAAGGAGCTGTGGCTGTCCGATGGCTCCATGGGCTTCGGGGAAGGGACCGATTCGGCGTTCTCTGAAGGTGCTGCACTGGCATCTAGTGGTCAAACTAGAAGGACGTGTTGAAGTCCCTCATATTGACTCAACTTTCCTCCACTCCAGGCTCCACCATCTACGGCCGTGTGATGGTGGACCCGGTCCAGAACCTGGGGGACTCCTTCTCCTGCAGCATTGAGAAGGTCTTCCTCTGCACGGGAACTGATGGATACGTTCCTAAATACAACCCCACCAACAGGGAGTACGGCTGCCTCGCAGACGCGTCCTCTCTCCTGTACAGATTCAAGATCCTGGTAAGGAGCAAAGCATTGTGGGTGAGGCTCCCCAGAGAGGCAGCGCTGGTTTCTCATTGGTGTGCGTCGTTCTACAGGACAAGGCCCAGCCCGACACTCAAGCCTCCGCTTTTGGTGGCGTTTCATTTATGGCCACACTGGCTCAAGACACGCCTGGAGCGCTGCCTCTGATCAGGCAACCAGGGACTGACGGCTTTGCGCTGTCTTCATCTCCGCTTTTCCAGGTTTTGCTCAATATGATACTGCATTCGTCACATGACATGACGCGGGTTTTTTAAAGACCCATCCATAATCTCCCCCTCCTCTTTTCTCAGGTGGCTGCCGGTCGAGAGTGGTTCATCCACACCATCTACACCGTCCGCTCCAGAGAAAACGCCAACCGCCACATAGGCAAGCGCAGTGCGGAGCCGCTCCATCACAGCGTGTCCTCCGTTGCCCAGCCCCAGGCGTCCGGCGGAGCCTCTCGCCGGCGCCGGGCGGCCCCCGCCTTCTCCGGCCCTGCTGTGGCCCAAGACATCGGTGCTGAAAACAACCGGGGAACCAACATCCAGCACATCGCCCTGGACCGAAGGGACCGCATGGTGGTCCACCAGCACCAGCCCTGGTCGCCCAACCGCGACCCGCTGCCGGAGCGCCCCCTGCTGGAGAGTTCTGGCAGAGAGCCCGCCGACACCTCCCTCCTGCCCATGTTGGTGGGCCTGGCGGGCCTGATACTCCTCGTCTGCCTCGTCGCCATGATCGTCATCCTGCTGCTGCGGCGCAAGAAGAGGGAGAAAAAGAGCCGGTTCCCGCCGTACACCACCTCCTCCTCGTCTGCCTACGGTGGCTACAACCAAAGCCATGCAGGCGTGTGGAGCAGTTCAGACAGCTCTGAGGTCTAAGAGTGGACCTCCCTCTACCTTAAAACACCTGCCCCCACTGAAACAGACTTTCTCCTCCACCATCGTGCCTTCAATGCCCAACTCTTAGCACTGAAAGAGCCCGGAACAGCCTGTGGACAGCACAGCAGCTCAGTGCCGTGGGCTCACATGCACAGAGAGCACCCAGGTTTACTGCTGCTTACTGGTCTATGATGATGGTTAGCTCTTGCTGTAACGTACGGTAGGGTTTTGCCTTTTGCAGCCAATCCTGAATCATGGATAAAGGTAGAGACCTGTAAAGCATTCAACCGCTTTATTAGTTGCCAAGTTGTAAAATATCCCTCTTTAATGTTTGCAACTGCATGAAAATCCCAGTTTAGTAAAGACTAATATTTTAAGGACAACCAATTGAAATTGTATGAAATATTTTACTATTTCTCATCTAAAGGTAACAAGATTACCATGTTTTTATTACTGTAATTCACTGTATTAATTGTGTTTAGTGCAGATTAGAGCAAACGTGACTGAATGTTATGGTGATGCTGATGGTAATGAATGATAATGTGATAACTTTTAGTATTAATATTGTTCTGTTGCGCATACGCTAGCCTGCAGTATATAGCTGAGTTAACAACACCACTACGGTGCCACTGAAGGGGATCGTAAACGTTATTTGTCGAGAACAATGATGTTCACAATTCAAAATGTTGAGGTCAAAGTGGCTGAAGTTCAATACGAAACTATTTTAGTAGGTATCAAAGTAGGACTGTGAGCATAGTTAACAGCCTGGTGAAACTTGAAAAACTGACCGCTACATGTTTCTTGTTGATCAAGTTCAAAGAAAGTACAGTATGAAATTACAATTCTTCTACAGCAACAGTGTATTTCAATGTGCCAGCTATTAGAAGACTTCATGGCTTACACGCTGTGCTCCTTTCAAGTGCATTGATGTCTGTACACTTCAACTCCCAAATACAAAACTTTTCTCAAGTGGTTTATTAATTTTTTTTAAAAAAAGGGATGTTTTGTGATTTTCAAAAAGACATTTTCTACCTCACATAGGAAGACACAGGAAAATTTTCTCAAAAATCAAAGGATACATATTGTTTCAAGAAATGGAATGTAATACAACCAATACACATAAATACACTTAGTTCCATTAGGTACTAGAAAAAAAACAAAAAGCACTAGCAAACAAACTAAACCAGCACATCTGCAGTGTTTAGGCCAGTGATGGGCTTGTAAAAAAGCACATCCTAAAACCTAATACAACCAGACCAGTCCTTTTATTGTTACATAGAACATCAGCCTTCAAAACAGACACTAGGGACTACGGATCACAGAGCTGGCTGCTGTGCTCAGATTCAAATTCTAAAAAAGTACTTCACAACTTGAGCTTTTTCCTGCGTCCACGGCCATCTGGGGTTCCCTCTGACTTCCGTTTCTGGGCCTAGGACAGACAAGAAACTCGTCAAAGACCAGAGTTATAGAAATCAGTGCCTACAACACACTAATACTCAATAACTTCTACTGCTGATGTGTTAATGTAAAAGAGTTTATAAGAAATTATAGGGATTAGTCCTAGATAGATTCTTGGTTTTATTCTAACAAAAATACACAAAGAAAAATTAATAATGAAGTCAGGAAAAGTAATTAAATAAGCAAAAAACAAACAAACAAACAAAAAAAAAAACTTAATTACATATTATGCATGACCATATTTTTTTATTGTACTAAAAAAAGTTTTATGACGCTGACCCCCTTGTTTTAGCACTGCTAAATACGTAAGCTTACTTTGGGTAATGTGAAGGCTGTGTGACTTACTGAGCTGCTCTTTGGGCCCCGTTTCTTTTTCTCAGCCTTTTCTCGTTCTTCCAGTTCCATGTTCTCTCGCTCTATCAGCGTAATCAGGGTGTTACACCGCCTCTGCAGCTCCTTTACAAAAATTCACATTATGCCATTTTAAAAAAAAACACCGTGCACAAAATATACAAAGTATGTTGAAAAACACTGCATAGAAGTTAAAATTCACCATGGCCGTCCTGGATTTGAGGAACCAGTCGAAGCGGAACTGAGGCGAGTTGCGAATGCACTGACGCAGCTCATCGTACACACTCTCCTTGTCGAAGCCAAGTTTATGAAGCATGCAGATAAGAAAGCGGTCTTCTTCCTCCGTGTAGTTTTTGCCTTTGTTAGTGCCATACGAGATACGGAGCTGATGAAAGGGAGCCTTGTAGCGACCAATCTGGGCAAAGAGACGAGATACATAATGACAGACTTAATTAACCAGCAACCGACAATGATGTGATGAAGACGCAATTATGTTTTAAGGTATTTAACACAAGTAGTTTAAACGAGACATATGGCTAACAGTTCAACAGTCCCTTACCTTTGAGTCCAGTGCTTTCTTGATACTAATCCTCCTCTGGATTCTGGCCTCTCCCCTCTCTATCTGGGCCATGATCTTCTCAATATCCTGCAGCTCATTGCAGCGCTCCCAGAATACAGCTACAGAAACAAACATTCACTTACTGATTCCACCAACAAAATAAATTGTGTTTGCCTTTTGAATATAAAAAGTAAGTAATAGTAGTACCAGAATATTCCATGACTTCTTCTGGAGTTTTTCCTTCCACTTCTCTGGCAATATTCTCTATATCATCTCGTCCCCACTTTTCATTGGCTTTGATGAACTGGTTAAAATCACGTTTGTTCCAGATAGTGAACCCCTGCAAAGGAAGTACAGATGTTCAAAATATGCACAGCCAAAATCAAAATAGATCTGCAGCCCATTGGCCAAAAGAAAAAAATAAAAATAAAAAAAATCATCACCTGTTGCAGCAGGTTCTCCTTTTCCTCCAGCTCCTCCTCTGTGAGAGACTCTGCCTCATCGATCTTAGCCTGCTCCTCTTTCTGCACCTGAGCCGAGTTAGGCATGTCTGGATTACGGGGGACCTGAAGAGCAGGCAAACAAGACTCAACTTAAGACACATTATTAAAAAGACTACATATCTTGTTCACTTCCAAAAAAAACCTCTGTACCTTGTAGCCTATGGTCTTTCTGTAGAATAGAATCTCTTTTTCTAGAAGTTCAAAGAGACGCGGAGGAAAGAACTGAAAGTCTTGCACATTTGGCTGCTTGGGAGGACGAGGAGCCTGGACAAGTCAAACAGATGAATGTTATTCCCCAAACGGGATAAGAGGAGCAAAACAACCACACTTTCAGATGCATTCATTATTTTCAGAGTGTTTTAAAATTCAGGCCTTACTTTGGGTGCTTTGGGCTCGCTGACTCGCAGGGCTTCTCTGAAATAGGCATCCACAGCATAGTTGGCTTTCCTTTCTCTCTTGGGTGGCTCGATCCAGTTGGTAATGACCTGATCGTAGAGGAGAGGAATAAGGTACGGACTCAAGAGTTTGTCTTCCTGGAATGTGTGGCTGGTAAAAGAAATTTCTAGCAAGTCTCTTTACCTTTTTCTTCTCTCTGTAATCCTCTCCTTCAAATGTGTACACACTGGTGTTCTCTGTATCCATGGTAAAGTTTCTCAAAGAGCTCTCACCCAAGGACGACATCTTCTCAATGAGCTCCATAGTCTAGCATTTAACAAGACCGTTAGTATTCATTTCATGGACACATTTCAATTATTGGCTGTACATTTTCTCTAATGCTCTCAAACTCACTTTTCTTTCACCCTTCTCCAAGATTGCATCTATGTCATCATCTGTGATCTCACTCTCTTTGGAAGCAAACACGTGTGTGGCACCGTGGCGAATGATGGAAAGCATCTCATCCTTGCCCAGCTTGTTTGCGCTTGGATCCACAAGTCTTCCTGCAAAACAAAAATATTAAAAAAATTTTTACAGAATAATCTTCTCATTGTGCTAGCAAGATTTGTAAACATATTTTTTAAATATCAATTGATGGCTAACTCCTCTACAAAACAACAGCTCATGCTTTTCTGACAATATATGAAAGGCACAACAGGTCCAAAGAATCACCTTGCTGGATGACAATGGAGTCCAGGCGCAGCTTCATCTCAGCCCTCTCCACAATCCTTTCCTCAACTGTGTTTTCAGTGATGAAACGAAAGACACGCACCTGCTTCTGCTGACCTATTCTGTGAGCTCGATCCTGCATTAACAAATTGAAGTTGTTAGTTCTCTTGCTCCTGACACAACCAATGTACCACTATCTGTCCCATTCCTCTCAGGAATACTGACCATAGCCTGCAGGTCAACCTGGGGGTTCCAGTCTGAGTCGTAGAGGATCACAACATCAGCTGTAGCCAGGTTGATACCTAGACCACCAGCCCTGGTGCTCAACATAAAGATGAACTTGGAGCTGTTGGGCTCGTTAAATGCGTTGATAGAAATCTGGGAAACAGAACGTGACTCTTTTACTACACTTAATGAAGGACAACAACGGGTCCATTCAAACAAATTTTAAAATTGAGACGAAACATGTTGAGTTGTTTTAATGAGATATATTTTACCTGTCTCTCTTCATGTGGCGTCTGACCATCAAGGCGACAGTACCCATAGTTTCTCCACATGCAATAGTCCTCCAAGATGTCCAGCATCCTGGTCATCTGACTAAAAATCAGCACACGGGAACCTGGAAAGAACAAACAGTGGGTTTAATTTAAAAGACTATACACTGATATTTTACTCTAGTCGTAAAAAATAACATAAAATGATAGTCTGCTGGCGATCCACATACCCTGCTCCTTCATCTTTGGGAGCAGCTTGTCCAAAACTGCCATTTTGCCACTGTTCACAACCAGATGAAGGTCAGTTGTGTAAGGAGGACCTGGCTCGGCTCCATCGAACAGATACGGATGGTTGCAGCATTTCCTCAGCTGCATGAGAACGTTCAGAAGACGCATCTTGTCCATTTTACCCGCTGAGTTCAGAATGTCAATGTCCTTCATCAAAATCTTTGTGTACCTGATAGAATACAGCATGTATTAGATCTTCTGTTTAAAATGCAGTAAACGGCAAAATGACTAAGGCAGGGTGCTTACCATTCTCTCTGCATCTTGCTGAGACCCACATACATCTTGATCTCTTTCTTTGGGAGAAGAGTTTTCTCTACATCAGCTTTTATACGACGAAGCAGAAAGGGACGCAACACCTTAAATTAAATAAAATAAAAAAGCTTCAATCTAATCCAAGTTTCTTACTTAAAAAGACTGCTTTGAAGTTCACTTTTGAAAAATGGAATACATACAGTGTGAAGACGTTCAACCAACTTCTGATCGCCCAAGCAGTTGTTTGTGTCAAACCAGGAGTCAAAGTCCTTCAGATGAGAATTTTTATTTTTATTTTTAAATGAACACACTCATGTACGTATGTTCAACTAAAATCTAATTAGTTATTAGATTACCTCTGAAGAATTGAAGACATCAGGCAGCAGGAAGTTTAGCAGAGCCCACAACTCATGGAGGTTGTTTTGTAGAGGTGTTCCAGTCAGCAACAAACGATTGGTGGTCTTAAATTCTCGAACAATTTCTGAAAGCTATGGAAATCAAATGCATTTGTTTGCTTAGATTGACTTGCAAAAACCAGGGTGGGTCTAACAAGTATAAATATCTAGTTAAGTAGATTAAGACCATTTTACGCAAAAGTTAAGCAATATATAATATTTTTATATTATTTAAATTAACACTCTCACCTTTGATTTCTCATTCTTGATCCTGTGAGCCTCATCAATAACCAGGTATCTCCAGTTGAACTTCTTGAACACAGCTTTTTCAATAATGAGCATCTCGTAGGATGTGACGCACACGTCCCACTCTCCTGGCAACAGCACATCTCTGATCAGAGCAGTCTGAAAAAGAACAAATCATATATCATATCACATAAAATAAATCAATTATAAGATTCAGTTTTTAGCCATGTGTGCACCTTAACTTTGCAGCATATTTTTAACTAGAAAAAAAAAAAAAAAAAAAAAAAACAAGCCCCAGAAACTTATAAAATGATAGCATTATCAAGCAAATATTATGAAATTTCAATTACATCTGATTTTCCAGAGAATACAAATTAAAATGAGCCAAGGCCTACCCTCTCATCTCTGTCTCCAATTAGGCAGACCGCTCGAAGAGAAGGCACCCATCGCTTAAACTCATTCATCCAGTTGTAGAGCGTGGACTTGGGCACCAGCACCATGTGGGGACCAGGGATGTTTCTGTAATGCTTCATATACCCCAACAAGGAAATAGTCTGAAGAGTTTTACCTAAACCCTGAGGAAATAAAACAAACCAGAAAAACCCACAAGTGTCATTGAGCATAAAAATTACAAGGTCACAAACTGCTTTTTTTAACTGTAAGAAGGTACAAACCATTTCATCAGCAAGGATACCATTGATTCCATTCTCATACAAAGAGATAAGCCAGTTCAGACCACGAGTCTGATAGTCCCTCAACTTTCCTGTCTTGACATCTAGACGTAAAACAAGAAAACAAAAAAAAGATAAAATTGGGATTTTGTGTCATTAATACTCCTTCCCATCAAACCTCAAATTAAACATGTCTGTGCTTACAGGAGGGAGAATCATCAAAGCGAGTGCAGACATTAGTAGTCTTGGTGCTCTCATTCAAAAGCTCTTCATCTTCCTCTTGCTCTGTGCGACGATGGCGGTTGCTGTCAAAGTAAGATACAATTTTTAAAATCATAACAGAACTTTGCTTTTTTAATTTGAATTTATTGTGTGGTCATGTACTTACTCTCCAGCAGACAATAGGTTCTGTTTCTCATCCTTCTTGATGCGAGGACGCCCTGGTTTCATCTTCAGGGGTGAGGTGGGCGTTTTCTGAGCAGCTGGTTGTATGAAATGAGCAAACAACTCTGTTTGCTTCAACAGGTACTCAAATCTGTTGGTTCGGTCTGTTTGCTACACACACACACAAATAAATAAATAAGTGTGTTAACTTATGTAACCAACAACAGAGAGCTTTGGAAGGCAATGTAAGCTACAGAACAGGCATCCTTACCACTTTCTCCTCATAGCCTGGAGCAGAATCTTTAGTTTTGGACGAGGTAGAGGAAGATGCATCTTGTCCATCAGGACCAGCATCTGAGGAGGATTCTTTTCCAGCATCTGAGTCTGATTTCTCCTTAAAAAAACAACAACAACAACAAAAATTTTGTAACGTAACTACATTCTAATTTCCCAGTGACAAAGAAGATAGAAAAGAGATAAAAGCCAATGAGGAAATCCTTTATTGGAATGGACAAAACTAATCAAACCACACTTACTCAGTTATTTAATGTAACTATTTACTTGTAATGTTGAAACTTTTCTTGTGCAAGGTAAATAATCACATCTTATAACATCAACAATGCAGCTTCAATGGTCTCAGTTTTTGTACATATCTGTCAAAATTCAGCACTGAGCGCAGCAGAGTCTCAGACAAGCAGCACTGCGACGCATCTCTTCCCTCAATAACGACCACGGGCGCACTGTCCTACTGACAACAAAGGACGAGGACAGGACGGAGCGGCGCTCCGCTGTGGCGCTTTTCACGCGTACTTCACTGCTACAAGCAATCCAATAAGAGATTGAGCAAAGAGCACCCTGGCACTTATAACGTGGTTGATGAATGAGTGGCTAGCGGCTGTGCGCTAGTAGTATGAGCGGCTATGAAAGGGACTGGCCTCGTCTCTGCTCACTGTTGTAACGTTAGCGTCAGCCTCGAGAGTGCCGCTGTTGTGATGAGCTAACGCTAACGATAGCTACAGCCACAGCGGCTAGCTAGCACAACCCGCCCACACAGACACTAAAGAGAAAGTTTCACCTTAACGAATTTGAGAAACCAGTAAGGATAAGACGGGGGCGTCAGAGTTTCAGACAGAAGAAAGCGGTTTAGTGAGACACGAGCGGAGACAACGTCCGTTTTAACCATCTTACCTCCGCTCCTCCGGCTTCTTCAAGTTCGGGCTGCTCTTCCCGCTGTTCCGCGCAGTTTGCGTTTTCGGACATTTTCACCTACTTTCCTTTACCGATTCAGATACAACGTCCGTTATTAGGTGCCGCGCGTGATCCCGTGTAAAAGCCGTTGAAGATTTTCCAAACTTCCTCACTAAATGGGACGCTATCCCGTTGTGTATAATGAAAGACACACCGGTTGGTCACAGGGAGCACATTCGCGCTAGCAAGCTTTTTCTCGGGCACCCGCGTTCACACGAACTAACGCGAGACTTGGCGATGCTGTCTTCGAGTAGCTTCTTCTTTTCCCCCGGCGGGTTGCACAGAATTGTTTGTGCTCTAAAAAACAAAAACATAACAAAGAACACTAATAATTTAAATTAAATCGACATTTTCTTATAGAACTAGACTAAACTACTAACTAAAACTGAATAATTCTCTTATCTAATATCTCCTGCATTTATAATAAAATAAAATAAATCCAACATTGTTTTTGTTTTCAAAGAATCCATCATTATTTTCCTTTGATGTATTTATAAAGAACAGTGTAAAAAGACGTATTCCAACTGTTCCTCTATTCCACAGTGGTTATTATTTTCCTGTACAGATATGTTTTTTCGTTTTTGAAATCGTTACTTTGACTCGAGCTATTTAGAATTGCTACTACTCATACTCATCAAGAATGGGGAAAATAAATGTTCTTTCCCTTAAGTCTAAAGTACCAAAAAAAAAGCAACAGTATAAAATGTACAGAATGTACATTAGATCATTTACACTGTCTAAAACGTCATGGTTGAAATGCAGCCGCTCAGCAACAGGCAAAGCTAAGACGAAAATCGTTTCGCACCGAGGTCCTAACAGCGTCTCTGTCCACGGACATGACGTTATTGGAGAGTTAATCAGCTGATTCTAAGCGATCAAATTAACCAAAATATAACGTTTAAATCGTATGTAAGACGTTTACATGTGACCGACATTTGAAGATTTTCTGGACGGACATTGTTGACATGCTCTATCTCGGTAAGCACACGTTGTAAAGCCTTTTACGTAGTGTTATTACATAGCGGTGTTTATGCTAAGTCAGTGGCACCTAACGTTACAGCGCTAGCTAGCATAGGCCTGTTAGACACTTTGTTCATGATTTAGATGTAGAAGGATGTTACTAAAATCTGCCGCCACGGAGAAGAACGGCTGGCGCATGTGGCTTATTTTTAACCTTGTAGCGAATTTCAGGCATATATGTTAGCACCAGAGATATATGTTAAAGCTAGCAGTTAGCTTTAGCGAGCTAGCCGAATGTCTCATCATGAAGCACAGTAAGGAGGTGCTCGATGTTTTTCTGCATTTTTCATAAGAAAACGGGAGAAAGGAAAGTGGTTTGTTTAAAGTAATATTCTATTCTGTTGCGATACCTTATTTATGTTAGTGCAGATCACAATTTTGATCCATAAATAACTATGACAGATCAAGCTACCCTTTTAATTAGTGTCTTCATCTGCCACCCTCAACTAAGCATCTAACAAAAATATAATTATGTTAGCAAAGCCTGCAGGCATGACATGTTTGAGACAGTTTCTATTAGCAAACAACAAACATGTCTTCTACAAACACTTCATTCACACAAAATGAAACTGTAGACTGTTTTTTTCTAATCTTATAGAATGTTCAAGGTTTGCTGTAATGACAATTATATTATGGCAATACCAGTTTGTTTATTGCTCACCTATAAATGAACACATTTTTTTGGACTCCATCAAAGATGTGTTGTGTGCCCCCAGTTCCTGTTCATTCAGCTGAGTGCACATGTTTGTTTGCTGACAATGAACAAATGCAGACAATTGGTTTACTCTGTGAAAACCACTCTGTCCACCAGTCAGCGCTCTCAAATGTAAAATGTGACTTATCCATATAGACAAACTCAAATATTACGAAGATGAAATGCACTTTTATACTGTATGCCCTTCTATGTAAACAACTACATTTGAAACATTGTTTTTCAAGTGTCAGCTGATCATTTCCTGTCTTGCTTCTGCAGACTGTCATTATGGACAAGATTTTAGAGGGCCTTGTGAGCTCCAATCACTCTGTTGCAGTGAAGAGGGCCATTGTAAAGAAAGTAGTGGAAGCTGCAGAGAAAGAGGTGACAGAGGAGCAGTGTCGGGCACTCTTCACTCTCACATCCCGCCTCATCTTACTTGGTGAAGATGCCTTTCAGAAGCAGATTGGCTTCCAGGTTTTGGAAGCTTATGCACGCTACCACCGCCCAGAGTTTGAGTGTTTCTTCAGCAAGGAGTTTGTCCTCAGTCTTCTCCAACAGGGCTATGGCCAACTGGACCGCAAAAACCCAGCCATAATAGACTACATTCACTGCTGCCTGCGGCTGCTCATCAGCTGCCCCTCAGTCTTGGAAATATTCTGCGTGATTCAGGTGGAGGTTTTAAGAATGGTGTGTGAACGTCCGGAGCCTGCTCTCTGTGCTCGCCTGAGCACTTTACTGTCAGACTTTGTTCAGTGCATACCAAGGGAGAAGTCCGGCATCTTGTTTTGCCAGCAGCTGGTGAGGACCATAAGTTACTTCCACTGCTTTGCCAATCAAGAGCGAGAGCTAAGAGAGTATGTAAGCCAGGTGACAAAGGTTAGCACACTTCTACAAAACATCTGGAAGGCTGACCCCGCCACACTGCTTCCCTCACTGCAAGAGGTTTTTGCTATCATTTCTTCCACAGGTATGAACTTTTCTTCCTTCATTCCCTAGACCAAAATACAGGACTACAGTTTAGAGGAATAAACCAATATTTTTAACTTGAAAGTTAAAGGATTCTTTCTCTCCCAAGCACTTGAACCTATTGAAGTGTGATAATGTTACAAAATAATAATGAAAGAAATTGGATTTTAATAGATATCTTCTTATTTGTGATGGAAAATTTATTTGCATTTTGCAGAAATGATCCCTTCCTTTTATAAACGTTGGATCTGACTCATGGATGTTAGTGTGTGCTAGATCACCCCAGAACAGTTTTATATTGGTGCTTCAGGACCCTGCCAACAGCTGACTTTGATCCCTTGGTTTAGCTTTTTCATTGGATGCTCATCCAACAACATTAACTATTATTGGCTCACTGATTATTTTAATGTTGGAAGTATTGGCCTCATTTCACAGACCAGTACATTGGATGTGAAACTCAAAGGCCAGTGATACAGGGAGGGTATATTTCAGAATAACAGCAGGCAGTGCTTTCAGTCAAACAGTAGCCTTCAGGAAGAGAATCAGCAGGGCCCAAAGAGTTAAATGGTCACTCTACTACTATAATTTCTATTACTACTATTTTACCTCCATCATGTGGACAGCACTTCATCTGTCACAGTTCTGTTTAAAGAAGACTTTTCTAAAACTGTTAAAACACTGCAAGAAACTATCACAGGAAAACTGTAAGAGTGTGTTTATTTTGTTAGTGCAGCCTTTAAGTCGGTTGAGTTTTTATGCCCACAGTGACATGTATTATCTATAAAAAAATGGAATACTTAGTAGTCAATGGTAAAGATTTTGGGTCTATATCAGCATCTGGAAGTTTGATTTTACTTTTTAATCTTTTTATATGCTCATGTCATTCTGTCAACCTTTGGATGTCATGTCATGACTGTTAAAACTGTAGAAATATAGCTGTGACCACAAATGCAAATCAATACACCTTAAAATGTGCACTGGACGTTAATGTGCTGTGATTTCAATCTTGCAGACCCCTCGTTTGACCCATCCATCGCTCTGGCCAGTCTGGTTCAGCACATCCCAGTTCAGATGATCACAGTGCTTATCAAGAGTCTCACCACAGACCAAAATGTTAAAGACGCAAGCATGACTAAAGCTCTTTGCAGGTCATCTCACCCACTGAGTCATATGTGCCAGTGAATAATTTTAAGTTGTTTATAATGTTATAGATAATGTTACCAAATGTCCATGCATTTTTAAAAATACCATAAAATAGTCCATGTTTCCTTTAAATGAATGTTACTACTTGGGTTGTATTTACTCTGAACATGTCCTTATTCTGTGTAGGATGATTGACTGGCTTTCTTGGCCCCTGGCTCAGCATGTGGATACATGGGTCATAGCGCTACTAAAAGGCCTTGCTGCAGTTCAGAAGTTCACTATCCTTATTGATGTCACTCTTCTCAAGATTGAACTGGTTTGTAGTGAGAACCCATTACTAGATTGTTGACAACAAACATTTATTAAAAATGTTAACATCTCTGGGGATATACATTATAGAAAGGCAGAAAGTTATGTAAGACTGGGGTAAATTACCTTACAAGTTTTTTTGTTTTTTTTCAACTCCCAGGTATTTACTCGTCTGTGGTATCCCATAGTGAGGCAAGGGGCACTGGCTGTGCTCTCTCATATGCTGCTGAGTTTCCAACACTCTCCTGAGGCCTTCCATTTGGTACGGGATCTCCTGTCTCCTCAGCTCATTTCCCTCTCATATGGCCACTTTATTGGTTTTCTCATTTCTCCTCTTCTGGCTTAAATTACTTCAAAGCTGCACAGACTTATTTTGTCAGAACCCTTGGCGTGGCGCTCTCCCACTAATGGTGTGTGAAGCAGTTAAATGCAGAGCAATGGCCCCTGAGTTGGCCAATTTCATTAGTATCTAAAATGTGAAGAGTTTCAAAAATACTCAGCAAATGAAACTCGAGCCTCTGTGGGGTTTCTCATGTACTACCCTCTGGCTGACTGCACTGTTGAGCTTCATAATTTAATATCAGCAGAACTTTCCCATGTTTTCAGCTCACTCATTTAGTTCATATATTTATATTCAGCTGTATTTATATGCTGTTTTTTTCACTCTTTCAGGTTGTTCCACAGGTGGTGCATCTAGTCCAGTATTTAAGGACAGATGGTCTCCCCACCAGTAAAGCTTTCTTGCTGCAGTTCACTGAACTCATACATTGTATGATGTACCAATACTCTGGCTTCCCTGACCTCTATGACCACATACTAGAAGCCATCAAAGTAAGTCCATGATGGGTCATGCTGGATATGTTTTTGTGTATATCTATGAATAAACACTTCTTTATGACTAAATACATATGACAAAAGTTCTGTATCTAATAATTCATTTAAATTAATGCCATCAGGATCTCCCAAAGCCTGGAGAGGAGAAAATAAAACTGGTTTTGAATCAAAGTGCTTGGACATCTCAGTCTAACTCATTTGCCTCTGGTCTACTGAGGCAAGCTGGAAAGTCTGAGACAGGCAAGACAGGCCTGGTCAACCTGGGAAACACATGCTATATGAACAGCATCATCCAGACCCTGTTCATGGCCACAGAGTGAGTAGTTTTTCAGACATATACAGTACATGCATTGAGTCTTGCTTTGCTTACTGGACTGGATTATAGATTTAAGTATTTAACACAAACTTTGTTCCCAGTTTCAGGAGGCATGTTTTATCATTACATCTAAATGGGTCCAACACACTAATGAAAAAGCTTCAGCTCCTCTTTGCATTTCTTGCACATACTCAGGTAAGTTTGCTTCTTTATGCTGAGTAATACACAGCATTGTCAACAGCACAACTTAGTGGATGACAGGGCCTTGCGGGTGTGTCTGCCTGTGTCCTACAGAGGGCAGCATATGCTCCCAGAAATTTCTTGGAAGCATCACGGCCTCCCTGGTTCAATGTGGGCTCTCAGCAAGACTGTTCTGAGTACCTTAGATTTCTTCTGGACAGGTAAAGTAGCGGTTTTAAGCTGGGTGAATTAGCTTTTGATCGGGACATTAGCAAAGGACATTGTCTAACGTGTTTAATGGCGTAGTGTAAAAGTTGAATAAAACAAGTGTAAATTATAATGTCCTAAGTGTTTGTTTCTCCTGATATCAAGGTTGCATGAAGAGGAGAAAACTCTTCAGGTCCTGGAAATCGCAAACCCAAAAGACTCCTCCCCTGTTGACACAAGTTGCAAGGATCAAACAGGTCAGACTTCTAAGGAGGGCAAAGAGTCGTCTTTCACCTCTGCAGAAATCAAACCTGACAACGATGGGAGGACTTTAATAGAAAGGATGTTTGGTGGGAAGCTGATCACAGGCATTTGCTGTACACAGTGCAACTGCATCTCTGAGAAAGAGGAGCCTTTCACAGACCTCTCCTTGGCCTTCTGTCCTTCTGCCACCTCTCAGGGCGGCCCTCAACATGACGAACCCAAGGTTCTCTGTCAGGGATCTGTCAATGGTGGCAGTGAAATGCCTGAACCTGGCTCATCCAAAGCCCTGGCCAGTAATGTCCATTTTGTGCCAGTGACAAATGAGACTCCACTTTCTGTGCCTGACCTGGTAAATTATTTTCTGGCTCCAGAGATCCTGGACGAAGACAATGCCTATTTTTGTGAGAAGTGTAATTCCCTGCAGCGGGCAGAGAAAACCATGAGAGTGGTGTCAGCTCCTGAGTACCTGATCCTCACGCTGCTGCGTTTTTCGTACGATGCCAAATGTCACGTCCGGAGAAAGATTCTGGACAACGTCACCATCCCGTCACTCATGAAACTTCCAGTACATGTCCTTTCAGCACATACACAATGTTCCTCTACTTCTTCATCTCCACTGCAAGTGGACTCCCCTGAGAGCAGTGAGAATTTGGCCAAAAAACTCAAACCATCACAGAAAGATGAGGATGAAGAAGAAGAGACAATAGACAGAATAGACCTAAACAGAGGAGCAGGAATGCCAGTCCAGTCAGTGCCCTACGTCCTCAGCTCAGTGGTGATGCATTCTGGTATATCGTCTGAGAGTGGCCACTACTACTCCTACGGGCACAACATCAGTGGGGCAGATGGAGCACAGCATTCAGCCAATCACTTCACCCTCAAGGATTTAGGGAACGGCCAGGTCGAAAACAACCTCTCCACATGCTCTGCTGTCTCAGTAGCACCTGAGCAAGGAGAAACCCGTCCTAATAGTGGCCAGGAGGCAAAAGATTGGCTGCTGTTTAATGACAGCAGAGTGACGTTCACGTCTTTCCAACTGGTGCAAAACATTACTAATCGCTTCCCCAAGGACACGGCTTATGTGCTCATGTACAGAAAGCAGGAGCTACCAGGACAGAAAAGGAACGGAGGAATGATGGCAAATGGAACGAGACTGAGCACTGAGCCTCCTCTGCAGAAAGAACTACTGGATGCTATTATCAAGGACAACAAGCTATATTTACAGGTAAATAGAGGAAAACAAATTAACATTATTTTACTTTATCCAGGCATCCTTTCAGTGCCTCCTGAATATACCAACAAGTGGATGAATAATGTGAAATAGATTTACATTATAGAAATCTTCTGAGGGCTTATTAGATGTTTTATGTAGTATAGTATAAGTATTACACGTAACGTTCATATTTTACACAGCTTGGCCATGTTACAACTCCTCCACTAATTCTGAGGTTGTTATCACGGTTGAGGACTGTAGAGAGTTCTCTCAAGTGGAACAAGGGGCGGGGTTCATACTTGAGCAGATAACCTGAGCCTGCAGTGCGTAGGTCTTTTCCCCTGCTGTGCTCGAACCCGGATCTGACCTGGCCCGTTAAAATGACCTACAGTGTAATTTTACGAGTCGCTGGGCTGTGCTGAGTTGAGCTGGCATTCTGCCGTGTAAGAACCCAAGTAAATCGCCTCTAAGGGCCGCTATGACAATGTGAAGTTGCCCCACCAGTCACATGTGCTAATTCTTTCACTCAGGACTGTTTCTGTATTTGATTCTGCACCTTATTCATTGGTACAAGTAATTAGATGTGTAATACATCTCTCTTTCCTTCGTAACGTCAACAGGAGCAGGAACTCACTGCTCGGACCCAGGCTCTCCAGGCCCCTACATCTTCCTGCTCATTTAGGCCCAATGGTTCAGATGACAATAACCCACCAGGGAGTTGCGGCCCATCTGGTGGAGGCGGAGGTGGAGGGGGAGGTGGTTTCAATACCATTAGTAGATTGGTGTTCTGAAAGGAAAAACAATGCTGCAAAAACCCATGTGAACTGGAACTAATGGAGACCAGGACTGCTGCACAGGAACCTGAAGTTCAGACTCTAGATGCATATATGTGCATATAACCTCATAAAACAAGCACTGAAATGATCAAAAACAGTGTGTCTGTGCCGTTTTTGATTTTGGGTAGGATTTGGCTAAAACAGCTTTTATACCACTGCTTCAGTCATCATTTCATTTTTATTTATTAGGATTATTTTTTATAATCTTGAATTTGTAATCATCCAATGCTCCATAGGTCTGAGGTAGATAACACTCATCGATATAAATGTAACCTTTTAATAAAAGAAACATGACTCAAAGTAATTTGATATTGTACAAGTTACATTAATTACCACTGGACTCTTGATGATTTTTGACATTTTACATTTATAGAAATGTGAAATTAGTTCTATCTAGGACATGTTTATGTTATGTATAATATTATTACCTTAATAGAAACGCGAACATATGCACACACATGCATGTGCAATTTACAATACAGCTGTAGGAGGACATTTTTGAACTGTCACAGTTGAGAAACCAACTCTGACCTTACTTTTCTGAATTGCATGCAGCTTTTTCTTCACAAGCTGTGGGGTTTGATTTTACAGATATTTGAAATTTTTGATGTATGATTTTGGTGTTTTATAGGTTTCATATCTCACGCAATAAATGTATATATGACTCAAGTACGATTTCTAAATAATCGTGGAATACACACTGTAAGTGGAAAATGTAAACCATATATATGGGGAATTTCCTAGATAAAGGCATTTTCAGTATGAATATTTAAAGCTCTTCTCACTATTAGCCAGTGATGTACAGACTTGGCTAAAGACCTTTGTGTTTGTGTTGATTTTATGTGCCTTTCGAGTGCTGCAGATTTTTGATTTAAGTATTTGTCTGTATTTACACCTCAGCTGTTCTGTGTTCGTAATAATGACGACTTCACCTTTCCCCCTAGAAAAGTCTAAGCATTCTATTGGCATTGTCTTACTTAAGGGCAGTTGTTTATGGTGAGGTCAAAGTGATATATTGGTAACAAGTTGGCCAGATGTTTGTTTAGACCATTGGTGGAGTATTGGATGAACTGGATTACCGGTAGATTAATATTTAACACTTCTTTAAACAAAAGCAAGATAAACAACAAAATGATTGTGGCCGATATGTACTGTCGATGTCCACATGTCTCAACTTTTGTGTCATCTCCTTTGTCACATTTTCCTCTTCCCAATGCAAAACATGTATCGGGGCCTTGCAGCCTCTTCTTGTACATTTTTCAGTTGCTTGGATTACGTTAATCACCTACTGTACATATTTTTTCCCATCTGTCATTATTCAGTGACCTCATCACCACCAGTGTGAGTTCTTGAAATTACAAATTGTTTTTTTAAATTAAATTCTTTGACATGAAATGGGTAACTGTTTAATTCAGCACATACGTACTACTAATGCAGACATTTTAAATTCAACTTGGAAACATTCTAAAAAGTAGTATAGTGGTAATTAGTGTTTTCCTGACCTAAATAAAACCAGAGAAATATATTCAATTGCATAATTTATCAAAACAAGTGTTTCCTTCTGGTTGTTTTTTGTATTATTGCAAAAGATGTTTGCACATATGGAAGTGAATCTTTTAGCCCATTTTAAGTGATCACAGAATGGGCTGAAAGAGGAACTGGCCACTCACAAGCACTGACAAACTCTTCGCATGGGCATTTCATAGTATTAATGAAGCAAAAAAAGTTTTGTTTGTGGAAAATTTACAAGTTAAATGGTAAAAACACTGCAGCAGATGCAAAACTTACAATTGGCAATTGAAAAAAATCAATGAATCTCCATTATTAATCAACCAAACCATAATTTACCATAATTACGCCTCTCTTTACTTTGAAATGTTTGCTTTTAGAAATGCTATATAACGTATTGTAATTTAGAAGTACCGCAAGTTTTTATTTCTGCATATGGATGTTACGAAGAGCTCTGTTCACCTGCAATCAAAGACCTGTTATTGAAACCTCTTGAGTGCAAACAGAGCCCCCTAACATATTTGTTTCAGGAAATGTGGTGCTTAACGTACTAGGCAGAAACTATTTGATGTAGTTACAAATGCAGTCCAGAGCTTAAAATGTAGTAAACTTAAAAAAACCAATCCCCATAAACTTGAGTCTGTGGATTTTTTGCACAGCCTGTTATTTCCCTCTATTTCTTCATCAATACCAAGGCTTTTTAACAGGTTGATGTGTGCAATTGCACAGCTTTTAAATACACACTAGCGGGAACATCCTTTGTGTTTTTCCCATTACAATAGCATTCCAATAATATCACCCAAATACCATTTTAAGTCCATGGGAAACACGTCTGTCCCAACGAATAAGACATTAATCCACTAGGTTTTCATGATAAACGATTAGATGAATGATGATGATTAGATCAGTGGCAGAAGGCCCCGCAGATGAGGAGGTCAATGAGTACAGTCTCCAGACAGGACTTTGCTGCGCATTATGGATGCTGTAGTCTAAACGTGCACTGGTGCGATGGGACCTCTGGCTTCACGCTGAGGTGGGTCCTTTCTTTGTCTTTTGCGCCGCTGTCTCGTGCAACATGACGCTTGTACGCAGCAGCGAATCCTGCTCTGTAACACAACAGCCCGTCTAACGAACCGAACAGCGACCCGTCCCTCTTTATTAGGACGGAACACGAAGGATTAATGAACTACATGTCCCATGGTTAAAGCTCCCGTTCTCCCTGCACGCCGCCGCTTCCCGAGCTCGTCCTCCACGCTGGTAATTAAATGTGCTAGTTAAACTAATGCAACTTCCTGTTGTTCATTTCAAAACAAATTTCTTTAAAACAAACATGACGTTGAGAGAAGCCCTTATGTCTTTAAGCGCTGAGAATTTTAAAATATACATTACACTTAACACATTAAATTAAAAACACATTTGATCTTTAATTTCATTTAGGACATGTTAAAACATATATTATATTGCTGATTAATCGAACTTAGATATTTATGGCGACTTAGTCGTCATTCACAAAAGCTGAGTTGGCAAATTTAATCTTTAATCGATTAAACGTTAACAATTTAAAAATGTTTAACCGGAGCTACGTTTAGTTTTAGAGCGAAAGTTCAGCTTTATTCTGAAAGGGTGCTTTTAAAACGTCCGGCCGTTAGGCACGTTAACTTGTCGCCATGTTCCAGAGGAGGGTGAGTTTAGGGAAAGACGGAGCCACCCTGTCAATCACAATTAAGGAACCATGGGAGTAAACTAGCAGGAAAGCTCAGTGGAACCGCTGCGTTTACGGGGAAGCTCGCCTTAATTTGCGCTGAAACTATGCACCGGCGCAGCGTGGGACGTTTCCAGCCGAGCTCGCAAACTGGGAACCGCTCCACTTTGACGGGAATCAGCGCGAGGCGTCACGCATAACAACAAAAAAACTTAGCGACTCCCAGTCGGTAGCGCCTATTTTCCTCTGTCCCCGGCGAAAAGACATTTGTAGACGTCTGATATTTGTAGAAAAGGCGGAGCCTCGTATCCCCTCCACGCTCAGGATTTACCCGTTTATCCCACAACTCGTGGAAAATCTGGTTGGTGCATTTCAAAGAGCTGCCGTGACGGCGAGGCGACTTTCGAAGCAGTGACGGTATTTATGGCTCATTTGAAACTTTTGAATCGCACCATCGCGAACGCGAGCTTCGTGGCAACGTGTGTTTTCTGGGTTTGTTTGTACGTTCAGGTGGAAGGGGACACTCCCAAAACAAACGGAGCCAAACGGCACCCTCTCCGCTCGTACTCCAGGGAGAGCCAGAAGGGAGCCGAGATGAGCGGGGGAGATGTGGTGCACTCGGGCTGGCTCCGCAAGTCTCCTCCGGAGAAAAAGTTGAGACGTTACGTAAGTGCACGTTATATCCTACTTGTTACGTGCTAATAAAGCAACCTGTTACACGAACGGCGGCTGCTTTTCGCCGGGACGCGTTAACGCGCGCGCGCTCGGCGCGGCGACCGTCGCGTGAGACTAGGCCTCGCGCCGCGCGCGCCGCGACCCAATAAGTTGTGTAGTTGTTTTGAACCTGCAGCGGTGCGTTCACGCTCGCCTCGTAGGCCCCGGCCGTCGCTCTGAACCGCTCAAGGACAGAGGGGCTGTGGTTGTGCACAAATCAAATCTGGGATTTTGCGTTATTAGTCAGTCTCCCCTGTGGCGTGTTTATGTCATCACAGAGCAATCTCACCCTGCAGCTTTAAGCCCAGCAATCAGATTGTCTTCCTCAAATAAGATAATGCACTCACTGAATGTCTTGGGATTTATGTCTTGTGCCGCTTTGCTCTCAGAGGTGATAGGTAGGTGGTCTTGCCAGGGGTTTAAGTGATTTACAAAATAACCGGAATGCATCAAAGGCCCTGACTTCATTCCCCCAAGTTTCCCCCTCATTTACTGTAGACTTGTCAGATGTGCGTGACGAAATGTTGTTCGTCACGGCTGCTGTAAGCACTACATGTTCACACTCACCGCTCACCCAGATGTTACATGATGTTAAAGGATATGTCATTAGTGAAGGTGATGCATGTTTTCTACAAGGTTTTGTGTTTTATTTGTTGCACATTTTGCTGTGGATTTGAAGACTCTTCGGCACACGAGCGAATGACCACAGTAGCAAGTTAGCTGTCAAGTCTGCAGGCTTTCATTGTGGATCGGTGGATAGCTCCGGTATTGATATTTGAATTACGAGGGCCGCAACTTGAGAGGGGTAGTGTTTTCACAGAAACCACAGGTCCAATGAAATGTTTTTTTCTGCAAGCAATAAAGCTGAAATCCTGCCACAAAGACGGTGCTTTCAAAGGGACGTCTCATAGTCGTGACAGAATAGATGACAAGAAGTCAGGGTCCCGGTTCCCTGTTGGGTTTTGAGCACTTTGTTTGTATGTGCCTATTTAATTGATGTCTTATTTAGCATTTGTAGCAGGATTGCAGCGGTCTGCCTGATGTACAGGCAAAGGTATGTGACGATAAAACGTTCAAGACTACCAATTCAGTATGTTTGTACCTGATGTAATCCCTTAAAACCATGTGTTAGTTATAATTACCCCAAATTGTTCTTTCTCAATGGACTCAACAGGCTGGTGGAAGATTTAATTGTTCTCCAAGTGTTTTCTCACCACTCTGACGTAGCGTAGCCAGGAGGACGTCTCTTGGCAAATTATGTAAAAATGTTAGTTGTTTAAGGTGACTGGGACACAAATTGGTTGTTCTTTGTCATTTATAGAATTTATGTGTGTGCTCTTTAGTGGACCTTTTATTGCTGAGAAACCTTTTATTTTTTTTAATTATGACTTTCATACATTCATATTATTTCATACATAACATTCTGGATGGTTGAAAATATGTTGAAATTGGTATGTATGTATAGCCAAATGTACCAATATGTACAAAGTAAAGATATGTTGGCCTTATATTTATTATGTTATAAACCGGTTTGCCTCACTTTTAGCATTTTGTTAAATAGAAGTAAAATGACATTAAGTTTCAATTAAATCTTTATTGAGAATCGGAAAACGGTTTCCTCTCCTGTAAACAGTTGTAGTGCTTGGTCACATGAGGCTGTGTATTCCAAAGAAGTGCTGACTAGCCCTTTTTTCTTTTTGGGCAAATTACTATGTTCAAATCACAAAACAGTTGGACACTGAGCTTGCATTCATATCAAGCTATATGGAAATATGCGTTGTGACATTTGCCTAAAGAGTTTGGTTTGTGATTACTCCTTTGATTATCAGCTATAGTAAAATGTTGTGGTTTTGTCAGATGATACTGTGTCCGAGCTAGTGGCTTTGTCTGGCTTAGGCACAAGGGACAGTAACTCCAACTGTTTTCTATGTGGGGATATCTTTGACACAATCAATTCTCAGATTTTAAGTTGTTAAGCATAAAATCCTTTTCAATTCATAACACAGTCCGTGTAAATAGTCAACTCTCAATGTTGTTAATTTGAATAACTCAAGGTCTAGAAAATGGAAAAACGTTCATGCAGTATGAAGACTCCATTTCTGTCACTTTGTGTTCTAAAACTAGTGGGGTTAGTGCTGAAGGACACATTTGATAGCAAAACAGAATAGAGGTCACAGTGCAGTGATTAGGGTGATGTGGTAATTTGTCTTTTTAATCACCATCTAGACTAAGCAGTAGTAGTAGAGGAGAACTCGGGGCCCCTGCTTACCTGAAAAAGCTCTCAGGGCAAAGTTTGTCCCTTCTCAGGCTTTGTTGATAATTGGTGGAGCTCAAAGGTGAAAGCAGTTCAGCAGACCTGCCATTGTCTGAGCAGTTGCAGCATTGAATGTAATACAATCTGTGCAATGTTGCCTTTCTTGCTATTTTTTCCATTAGAGTGAAGTGTCACAAGTTTTGGTTAATCTCAGCTGACGTAGGCCTTTTATGGAACTCATAATGCTGCGTCACTGGCAGACTTTTGAACAGGACAAATCATGTGAACTGACGGTGTAGTGTTTCAGATTTTCTCTTTCCCTTTTCTACAAGAATTATAATTAATGAAATGTGTTTTTTGCCACCTTCACCACTCATGCAGACGGAATTCAGTTGGAAAAAGTCAATAATGTTTCCTTGAGACACAGGGTGAAATTATCAAATCACAATGGCTTTTGTAGGACTTTTCCCAGCCACAGTTTGTTATAACTATACTCTGCTGTCTCTGATTTCATTGACGCTGCATTTTACATTTGGTTCTTCTTTTCCGCTTTCATTTCTTCCACCTTTTTTATCTGAGAATATTTGTAGACGTCCACTTGTAAAACTGTCTTCAAAGACACAGCTTGAGGACTGCTTATCTTCAGAACATCTCCAGTGTGTTATCACACGGACCTGAAGAGAATGAGGATAGAGCTCCAAGGTCACAGTTAGCAGCAATGTCTTAAGAGAGAGTGAGCTTGTTTCACAATAATGGCGCATTATACAAACTGTGCATAAACAGGTTTTCCTGATGTCCCTACTGTGCACAACACAAACATTCAAGAGGACTCACCAGTCCAGTGTTGTTTACATGAAGTGTTTCCTAATGATTGGTTGTCATCCAGTCACATGATCCTAGTTTGTCTGGTTTGTTTACTGATTATATTATTAATTATGTGTATTGTTATATTTAAAAAGTATTGTGGAACAGTGATAGTTTGCTTATGTTTGAATGGCTCTTGAGTTGAAGTTATCATAAATACATGAGATACTAAAATGTTGGCAGTTTTCTCTCTCACTTCATCCTGTTGTGCATAACATTTTGTCCAGTTGCTCTCCCTGTAGTCCACTGGCACATACCCACTGTAAATAGATAGAGATTTTGTTAAGCCCTAAACAGGGCCTCCAGTGCTGGAGCACAAGGATACAGGGCAGACCGGACGAAGGAAAATACTGAACCCTTAAGGTCCTTCTTGGCTGTGAAGGGTTACTGTGGATATACTCCATGGTGCTCTCAACGATACACTACAATAACAATTAGCTTTAAACAAAGGCATAGCTCTCTGATTAAATAGAGGAATTTGTTAAATCTGCTTAAGTTGGAGAATAGGGAACAAACAGGCACTTTCTGTCCAATCCCCCGCCCCTCCACAAGCTCCAAGTAACAAACAAGCAACCTGAACTGGGTGCAACAGAGGGCCGCTTGTGCAAGAAAAATGACCGGACCGTGTCCTACCCTCCCCAGCAACACTGCACTTTGTTTGGAGCATGGTGACGACGGTTGTCTGATGTGCCACAGATGCCAAATTGATGGCATGCACCATTAATTATTTAATGTCCATTACAAACAAATAACCATTAAATATTCATTTGTGTGCTACTACAATAGTTATCGTTGGCAGCTCATATTTGTCCCACGCACAGACTATTGTCATTGTGTTATCCATAGGAGTATTGGTTTCTCTGTAGCCAAAATGGCACCAATCTTGCCAAAGTCGTATATCTGCGTGAGACGAGTTGACACGCTGTGTTCAGATGTTGAATTGAACTTAAACACTGTAGAAGTTGAACAGAATTGTGGCTGGAGGCTCATTTTTATTCTGGATATTTAAAGTGTGTAGTAAGGACTGAAAACATGCCATTGCATCACAAAGAAAATCACAACCACAAAAACAAAACCGAGTGTCAGACTAAACTCCTCTGAAAGTTGGCAGAGCATGTTTTGGCTCAGGGTAAATTCTACGCCAGACTTTTGGAAATATTAAGTAACTGAGATGATTTGTTGAGCAAAACAGACATGGCTATTTAAAATAGACATCATTGTGTGCCTTCTGTCAAAGCTATAGGTTACAGTAGTATTAAATATTAGTTGAGTATTGAATCTATTGAAGTTGTTTCTTTGTTTGAGTGAGAGAATCTGCAACCCCCCACATCAAGCCTGGGTGTCTTGGTCCCGCCTTATAAACCAAACAAGCTTTGTGTAGAAACCCATCCACTGTTTTGCAGTTCTCTAAGTCACCAACCACCATAATCATCATGCTGTCATTTTATATTTAGTTATTTATTTTTGAAGCCAGCAAGATGTCGGAATGCACAGAGAAGGTTACGTTGCAGTAGAATTTATATTGAGCTATTCTTCTTCATTGAGCTAAGGTTCACTTCGTTGGCAATTCTCATTGACTGACATTGCATCCTTGTATAACTTAAGTTTGTTGCCTGTGATCGCCAGACTAACACTGTTAAACAGATGCACCTCTTTCTGCTGTGGTACAGCATGTCTTCAGATCAGCTTATTGAGTAACTATGGAGAAACTGATTTGCTTATTCCTGCCTTAAAATGTAATGTGTGTTGTGCTTTCTGTTGGAATATGATCCTGTTCGCTTGTAAAATGTGACTTTTTTGTTGAAGCAAATGGAATAGTTTCAAGTGCAACTAATTGTAAATACAGAGGCTAGTTGCACACACTCATGTATTACGGCTCAGTATTTCTCTGCCTATTAGTCTGCACATATTTATAAGGCATTTCTTTTAAAATTGTGCATCTCCCATAGCTAATAAAACCTAAACAAATGGTTCATGTTTTAAGTCTGCTTTCTATTTCCAGACTGTGCTGCTTGTTCTGGGCATAACACAAGGGTAGTACAGTATGAGAGCACTGATGGCCAAAGATGGTCTGCACTAACCAGACACAAAGGATGTAGGCGATGTAGTTCCCATCAGATTGCTGTGTAAGAAGAACAGACAAACAGAAACTGGACAACATTCAGGACATTATACAATTCATAACCTGCAAGAAATGGCAATGTGCAATACTCTAAAAATGTATTTAGTGCATTAAAGATCAGGCTAGAATACACCAAAGTGACAATCAATAACGTTGGAGGAGAGTGAGGAGAAAGAGTGGAATGCTTCTCTGTGCAACACCATTAGACAGCCTCTAGTGAGAGCAGCTCTGTTCTCTCTCTCTTTCTGTTCCCTGTGCTTCTTGGCAGCCACAAACAGCAGGAATGTGAGGTTGTTCTGTGCTCTTCCTTGCTCATCTGCTAGGGTGTGAGCGCCTGGTCCTGAGCTGTTGCTAGCTTAGTCTGGGATGGGTTGGACTGCACTGCACCACACTGCAAAGCAATGCACTGGTCGATTGTTATTTCTGCAGCAGTGAGAGCGAAGACGAGCCGCTCCCTGGCGCCCCAGCAAGGCATGGCCGCCCTTTCCTGTGCGAGGCGCTGATGGCTACCAGATGGCGGGAGAATGGAGGAGGAGGAGGGTCTTACACTCTCCCATTCTTATTCTCTCACTGTCATTATATTGTAATTTTTCTTTTAGCTTCTCCACTTTTCTATTGCACTTCTCAAATCCGTCTTTCTCTTTTTTTGGTTTGAGTAATTATTCTGTTAGGATGAAAGGATGAAAAGTGGAGTGATGCTGAACATAAATGTACATTTTTATTGTCTGTTTTGTGTGTTACATACTAGAATATTTTCTCTCACAGAAAACTGTATACATCTACCTTGAAAGCCCATGAGGCACTTATCCTTAAGTCAAATAGCATTGTAACAATAAGATTTCTTTATTTAGCTGTACAGACATACTCTTACTGAGGTGGACCTGTTAATAAACAGGATGCACTGTACAGTCACAGACCTCTGTTGCCTTGTTAGCCACCTCCCCAGAGTGTGCACACCGTCATAAATGGCTTAACACGCTTGCTTTGGAAACTTGGCTGATATTTGTTATGTTTAGGTAAATCTATTTCTGCTTTTTGCATTCTTAGAATGCAAAAGAAGTAAACACGTGGCTGTCTCAAAGCTAATTTACCACCTAAAATTGCCTAGTCTAGCTCTAGCTCTAAGATGACTCGTCTTTGTGCGTCTCTAATCTTACAGATTGTGTCAGTAAACCTTTATTGCATTAAGCATTTTAACCAGCAGGTTATTCCTTTGCCTCAGGAGTGATCACACACTTTAAAGTCGCACGACATCTTCTCTCTGGCCTTAAAAAACAAACACAAAATACTTCCTCTTTCCTGCTTTTTTGATTGTCAGTAAGTTAGATAGCAGTGCACATTTCCCAGAAGGTTGTACAGATAATTTGACATGCATTGTATGTTTTTCTATTTGTTAGACCAGCAAGCTTTAGTAGTATTTCTAAACTTGCGTTCTTTGTGTACTTGGCTCTCAAAAATGCTGAGTGATCAGGTTTGAAAGCTGCTTTTGAAAGTCTATTTCCATGTAACTCCAAAGATTCACCTGTCACTCACAAAACACACACACACACACGCAGCTGGCATTCCAGTTATGTGATGCTGTGTGATCTGACCCTAGCCGCTGTGTCTGCAGCCCCTTAATATAGCCCACTGCTGTCATGGTAGTTTTTGCCCTTCTTCTCTTCTGCTCTTTCTGTGTGAGCACCAGTTTGTTTGTTTGTAAGTTAGACAGTAGGTGTTTGGGTGTAAGCCTTGAGACTAGATGTGAAATATTGCTACTGACTTGTGTAATTTCCCAAGTTAGTGTGAGACAGACAGGCCATGAATAAGATGATTCCCGTCTATCAGATCTGCATAAATTTGGATTTTTAATTGACTTCAGTGTGAATCCTCACAATAAACTGAAATGGACAGTGAAAGATGGATGACTGTGACCACAGTCCCTGATTGCATTAGAGTCTCTATGGTGCTGCCTGATATCTTTGGCCTGGCCGCAAGCCAGTGGACATGGTTAAACTTGCGTGTGTGCGTGCGTGCATGTGTGTATACACACATACACCAGCAGACACACAGATGCAGCAGAGAGCCCTTCTCTCACAGTATTCATTTCTAGCCTGATTGGAAGCTGAGAGAGGAAGGTCCTACTCTTCTCCCACTCTGTCCACCCACTTTCTTTTTTTTTTCTGACCTTTCACTGGCACTACTCTCTTTTTGTTTTGTAGTGTGAGTGTGGAATACCGTAAGCCATTTGTCTCTTCTCTAAATACATTTTACTGGGATGTCTAACTATTGTTTGGAATTCAAGCAGAACTCAAGGTTGGTAATTAAATCACATAGTTTCATAACGTAAGTAACTTTTAGGCCGTAAAAGTCTGATTGTCTGAGAGACACAGGTAACCAGTTCTTGGTAAATTTCTTTTAAAATAAATTAAAAGAGCACAATTGATAATGCTGCAAAATGATAACGTCTGTGCTTTGTAATTCTATGTGGTGTGATGTCCTGGTCCAGCTCTGCCTGATACGTAAACGCTCATGTAAATTTCATTCGCAACTTCAATCAGCAGCTTTAGTTACTTGTGTTCTGTGTAACAGAAACATTTGCAGTCTACCTGAGCTTTAAGGTAGTGTTTTGCATTACAATAATTAGCTTTTTACCATCTGTCTTAATTAACCTGACTTAATTGATCTATTGTTAGTGTAATACAAAAATCTGTTTCAAACGTTTTTGTGCAAAGGACTTAAAACTAAACTTTGCATATGATTTGGTCACACTTATCGAGACCACAGTCCACTGTTCTTTTAAACTTTGTAATATCTTTTGTGTCTCTACATTTGGCTTGGCTTCACTTTTCCAGTGTGTCCAGGCCGGTGGCAAATGAAAAGCTAATTGTTTGAGCCCCACTCGTAGCAGTCAGGGAACAGCATGATCATGTGAACCAAGTCTGCCATGCAAAAGGAATGTGTTGAATTCTAACAATGCAGCTTTGACAAGTGCATGTGACTGTGCAGGAGCTTAGATTGGACACACCGGGAGGAGCAAAATTATATGGAATAAAAACAGTTGAGGAAAGACACCACTTAATCACAAAACAGAATGCAACAGAGAAATGCCAAGGTTGTATTAAAGAAATCTGTGCGATATTTTAATCTGTTGTTTATCTGGGGAAGAACAAAACAGGCCGACCAAACAACAAAGGCGATACTGTGGCAGTACGATTAGGTGTTTTGGGAGTAATGTATCCTGAAGCCAGATGAACCAGTCTTTATCTCTGGTACAGCTTTGGTTCTCATGGCTGAGGCTGGACTGCCATCATCACTTTAACAACAATATGTATATCTGCTGCATAATTTGTGCAGTTATCTTTTGGTCGATTATTTTTTTTTCCATTCAGTAGAATTTGATTTGTCTAGTGGTGTGTTCACAATGCCCTTTCAGTCTTCTGTAATCAGTCAGTAACCTGAGCTTTGATCCACTAGTTTTTTCCCGTGTCTCAGAACCAGTTTTGTGACTGTGATGTGCACAATGTTGTTGTAGTCATTCAGTCTGCACATATCTTTATAGGACTGTTGCTGTAACCTAAGACACTGCGACAATCATAATGACCACCTTATCAAATTTGTACAAATACCAATTGTGTTGTGCTGTGCACTGTAACTCACAGTGGCCACCTGCCTTCCCATGGATTCTTATCGACACTACAGGCGCACATCCACATTTGGGGATTTTTAAATAAATACATGCATATAAAACACCATGGCAAATCTGGACTGTTCCACAAATGACAAAATTGACTGAGTTTTCAAAAAGTTTCAAATTATGACCAATGACGTTTATGCCATGGATGTGATACCACGCATGGAGATTACTGTACCAGCACATGTGAATATGACCGACTGTTCTGTTGTGTAGTTTGCAACAGGATAGTTTGCAGTTGAGGATCGGTCAAAGTGATTATTTGTCTGTAAACAACCTGCTTTAAGTTAAATTAAGGTTTTATTTTATTTTTAGTTCAACAGTTTTCACTCCTTCATTGATAGTTTATATCAAATGTTTATTTGATTTAAAAAGAAGTCTTATGATGTGGCTGTACACAATATACAACAACTGCAATGTGGACCTCAAAAGCCACCCGGCCCAATAAAGTATCACAGCTAAGAAATTCATATTGTAGTAATAGTGGGTCTTTCTGCAGGTAACAGAGCACTGTACAATGTAAGCATTTGGTGTTGGACAATTGAGTTATCTGAATAACAGCAGTTCATAGACTTCAATACATACTGCAGTTGAGTGCGAACGAGTTCAAGCTGTTAGAACAGATCTTCAGGCATGCAGGCACACACCCACAGAAGCCAACCCACAGCTAATGTCAGAGGCTTTTTTTTTAACTCTGACACTGTTTTGGGGAGGTTTGCGTAATAGTTGAGTTTTGCACGATGTTGTCTTTGCTGCATGTATTTGTAGCTTAAACTGCATTCACGAGCCACACATTCTTCACTATGTGAATCACCGTACAGGAATCGCACAAACACACATGCGGCACACTGCACCTGAGCAAGTGACTCACCACACACATTCCTTTTTAACCTAAAGCCACGCGATATCCTCTGAATGTGACAACAGAGAACTGAGGAGTGTGCCAGTTTCAGGGGACTGGCTGGAAAAGGAGGTGTGTCTCTGAGTTGGCTCAGTAACAAGCCTAGGCATGCACAACAGTTCAGCAAGTAGAACAGGACACAGAACACGCCTGATGCAGGACACAGAACACGCCTGATGCAGGACACAGAACACGCCTGATGCAGGACACAGAACACAGAACACGCCTGATGCAGGACACAGAACACAGAACACGCCTGATGCAGGACACAGAACACGCCTGATGCAGGACACAGAACACAGAACACGCCTGATGCAGGACACAGAACACGCCTGATGCAGGACACAGAACACGCCTGATGCAGGACACAGAACACGCCTGATGCAGGACACAGAACACGCCTGATGCAGGACACAGAACACAGAACACGCCTGATGCAGGACACAGAACACGCCTGATGCAGGACACAGAACACGCCTGATGCAGGACACAGAACACGCCTGATGCAGGACACAGAACACAGAACACGCCTGATGCAGGACACAGAACACGCCTGATGCAGGACACAGAACACGCCTGATGCAGGACACAGAACACAGAACACGCCTGATGCAGGACACAGAACACGCCTGATGCAGGACACAGAACACAGAACACGCCTGATTCCTCATAACCAGGCACAGTTTTTGAAAGCAACACCACAGGCGTCACAGAAGTGCGTATCAGAGTCCATTTTCTTATCTGTATGTGTTGTATCTCAAGCCATTTCCTAGCGGACAGACGCAGGCAAGGAAGGCACTAATTGGATCATGTCTAAAGCAACCTCTCACTGGCTGCTAAATTTGATTAGGAATCATTTTCATTTGACTGATTAGATTAGATTGCTACTGCTCACCACATAGATGCACCCACAAAGTGGACTAAAAGTAATAACGCAGTATTAAGCAGTTTTGTAATTTTACTGAATAACCATCATTCAAAAAATATATACAACTAGTTCATTCATTGGGTATTTACCTTAAAAACAAGATTAATACAAGGATGTTCTTATAACACATCAACTAAAAAATCCAAAAATCATCTATACTTACAAACATGTATATCCACCACAGATGGTTTTTGGGTGTGAAGAAGTACTCTGTCCCACCGTACAGTTGCCCCCATTGCAGGAAGCAGTGGAAGAAAACACATTTGAAATATTATGGCTCCATCCACACATGGACCAGTTGATAACCCATGTCTGGACAGTGCACCTCTTGCCATGTGTAGAGCTTGTTGATTAGTGGTTGATATTTTTGGTTTGACCCGCCAGCATGTTGTAGGTGTACGTTAGAAGTGATGTGCAACAGGGGTTGGGGTGGGCAGTTGTTGCCAGGGGAGGTGGTGTGTTATTTTCAGTCCATTGTGTCTACTTCCTGCGGGTCAGGGGTTATTGGAGCAGGGTGTTGCAGACTTACGGAGTAACAGGAGGGGAGGGAAGTCAGCAGGGTAGGCAGGAAACTGACCAGACTCACTCGACAACAGAGGCTGGTAACTTGATTTCTTTTGCTTAAGTCTGAGCAAAGCTTGGAATTTTCAAAACCAGGTAAAGAAACATCAGTTACATATTATTAATCATTTTTCAACAGTACTGAGAGGTTTTGGGCTGCAAGAATATGGAAGGCAGCTGATGGAAGATAGATGCCTAACGTTAATAGTGCTTTTCATGTTTGAATTATCAAGAGCATCAGTAGCTTTCCTGTCTGTATTGCTGCCATATTACTGTTAACCATATAGAAATAACAAAAGAGACATAGCAAAACAGGTAAATGCTGTGAATCGCTGTCCATGACAACATCGCATGCAATCAAGTTTCATTAGGCAGTTTGTATGTTCTTGATGGGAAGGATCCATCGATACCAATAAGATACACTGTGTATTGATTTTCTGTTTTAAATGCTTTAAGCTGAGAGAGCCCTGCCTACGCTAGATAAAGGCCGTCACGTGCGTGGGGACTGTAGTGTTGTGGCAGCTCTTTTGTGACAGTAAAATTAGTCTTTGTGTGCAATGCATATGTAAATTTATATGTTGGCTGTATATAAATATATGACGGCAAGCAAAGTCCAGTCTCTGAGCATAAGCAGCAGCGTTAGCAACAAGATCAGAGCTGGTTTGTTGTGCACATATGCTTTATTGGTATTGTAAAGTTCTTTCATCTTAAGTGGATAAAGTATTTTTAACACAAGACCAATATTTTAACAGCTTGTTGCCATTTGAATGATACAAATTAAACCACTTTGTTTATGGTTTCCCAAAATGACGTTTTAGTGAAATCGTTGTTTTAACAAACCCTTTAAGGCACTTTGAAAACAATTTTCTCTGTGTAGAGGAGGCAGTAAAGCAAAAGACCAGGACATTGATGTTCCACAAATCATTTGCTTGTAGATATCAAATGCTTGATTTAGCTACTTATTTCTATGCAGCATTGCAGATACAATATATAGTAGGTATAGTAGGCACCTTGGTGCCATGTAAGAGCAGAGAGGATCAGTCAGTCACCTATGGGCTAACACCAAATAGGAATCTTTAACCACTTCCGCCAGGACAGGTCAAACATTTTGCAAAAACCTCTGTACAGTATAATGTGAGCAAATCATTAACTTTGCGTATCACATTTTGCGGATGTGATTCTCTGCTCTCTTCTTTCAAAGTGTAAATATCTAATCATTGTTTTAGCCCAGCCTGTGCAGGATTCCCTTTTAGCGAGGGTGAACCTCCAAGGGGAAGACAGTGCAATACTGTGTGGGTGCATTGTTTGGGGTTAATAATTCATTCCTTAGTTTTCATGTAGAACTTGTCAGACGTTAGTTTTTGCAGTATAAGGTAAATGCTATTATAGAGGTTGTTCTAAAGTTAGCAACTGACAAACACCTAAACACAACCACAGTGACAAAAGGAGGCAAAACAGGAAATCTTTTTGCAAAGAGTGTGTGTTGGGAACAGATGACCAGGAAGATAAAAAGCGCTAACAAAGTGGAAACTTCCACAAAGGGATGTTATTTTGCCTTGTGTGTGTTTTTTCTCTCCTCTTCTCTATTTCACAAAGCACAATGTTTCCTGGAAAACATGGCAAGAGGTAGTTGGTTTAGCTTAGTTGAAAAGGCTAAAACTGTGCCTGTTAGTTTCCTACATTATACACAGACGATGTGAGGTTGTGTTAATGTTTAAACCTGGTCCCTTGGAGTTAATGCTTCACCCTGAGCGTACGGTCTGAAACCAACCTGACTTAATCTTAGGCAGGGAGGTAGCTGCTTATTAGTAGGGGGATTTATTGCTCTTAAGTTATAAATGTTATAAATAAATGTTATAAATCTGGCTTATTAAAATTAGTAAGATGTACTGCTTTCAGGCACAGTACCAAACTATGTCACTCCCTCAAGTGGTCTCCTCTTACATCTTCCCACCTTCTCCCACTCAGGCTCTTGGTTTGTCCCTCTCTCTGTCTGTGGATACTCTAATGAATGATACAGAATGATGATTTGATCTAGAGTTCCTGTCCCCGCCCTACGAAACAGAGTCAGTGCATCAACGGCAGCTAGTGGTGTAAGACGGCTTTGGGACTGTATGGACTAGGTACAGTGGATTTTCCAAATTGGTTTATAGGGATATCACTCAAAGCTTTAAAGATTACTTTTTCTGCTCTTGAAAACTTGGGTAAGTACAAATGCAGTATACACGCAAAGAAGTAATGATAAAGTTTGTATGCCAGAAGATAAAGTTTGTTGCTTTATATGTAAACCTAATAAGTTGTGGGCCCGAAGAAAGAATATTTTTTGTTATTAATGTTGTTTATTGTTATTAACTTGATGACATTGTTTTTAGGTCACCTGTAAAACCCATAAATGAAGAACACCTACCGGTAGTTGCTTTTGAGAAGGTCTTCCGTGAGAATGTTGGTCCTTGTGTGCACTGTTTGCAAACATAGCAGTATGACTATCGGGGTCTGTGTGTTTTGGACAGTTATTGTATACTTTTAGGGCTGGGGTACAGATTGCTCCTGGCTGGGTGAGAATTTCACAGCTGCACATAAAAGCAACGCGGCTTTGGATGGCGAACTGAGGGAAAGGGTGACTGTCGAGATGATGTTAATGAAGGGAGAGCTTGTTACTTGGTTTGGCCGAACAGAAGGTGTTGTCGATGAGCAGGCAAATAGAAGTTGAGGAACTGTTCACCCAGAAAGGTTCCTTTCTCCATCTGACTTTAAATCACCACGTCATATCAGTCCATGTAATGGCAGAGATATAAGCTATTTTTATCTCTCAAAAAAGACATGCATTCCAAACAGATGTCAGTTCACAAGTTTATTTCTGGTAAAGCGAGAATTAACAAATGCTTCTTGACTTGCATAGTATATGCCCAGCTGCATGAAACAACTGTTGTTTTTGGTGAGTAGCCAACTTGCTTGGCCTTGTAGCCTGTGCGGTGGCTGGTGTTGGCTCACATTGCTGCACCAGGTTCTGTATAGAAGTACATTAACATGCGATCTGATTGTGGTCTAATTCACATGTGTAAAACATGTACAAATGTTTAATGTATAAGCAGTTGTTGAGATGAAAATATTCTGCTTCATTCATCTGTTGAAATATAGGGGAAGATGTTTTATAATACCTTTTTATAATCATTACATATGTGTGTCTGTAATGTAAAGACACACGTCTGTCTGTAATATACGGGCAACATCAGATTACATAGAATATATAATATAACATGTGATGTGAATACTCTTTATTGCAATGCAATTGAGTCTGAGAAGTTTGGGATTTTAGCTTTGGTTCTTCTGGAGGATTTGAGACTTCTTTTGAGAGCTTCTCTCTGTTATGTCTCTGACCTGTGTGGGAAGAAGGGGCAGTTGTACACAAAGCAAGGATGTGATGTTTCAGTTTAACAAAGATTTGCTCTTGTTTTCTCTTGGAGAGCAGAGAAGGGAAAGGGTTGACTCTCACATGGGAGCCGCGCTAGGCTGGACAAGGATGATAGTAATGTCAGAGCTAGTTGCACTTTCTTGTGGGTGTTTCTAGAATGCATATATTGAATGCACTAAGGAACATAAGGTAGTGGTGCTTTGTTCTTACTCTGGTCTTAGGAGTGGACTGGTCTTACTCTTTGCGTTCATATTCTTCACTGTCTTTGGCTGCTGGAAAATGTCATTTTTGTCAGTTTGTCAGGAGACCGTATGTCTAAATATGACGTATTCTTATGGCTTTCCCAGAAATCAACAATATTTTTTTTCCACTTAAGATAATTGCATTTCCATTTGCATGGTTGATTTTCTTTAATGCAGCTCTGTAGTTCGATTTCTGTATCTACATAACTGTGCCATTTCCAAAGCTCTTATGCTTATGTATGAATTAGCCTCCATAGAGTTGCCTGCAGCATCACTTGCTTTTGTGCTGAAGATTGGTCACTTTGTTCTTGCAGCATAACATGACAGCAGAACATGCCTTATGTTATCACTTTAAAGGATACGCTTAAAGTGGAAACAAGCGTTAACAAATTTTAACAAGAGTATTTTTAATTATTCATTTTGTGACTATTGTCTGTTGACTTAAAAGATCTCCAGTCACTGACGAGACATCTTTTTAGAAATAGAAGTGTTCGGGGTCAGTGCTCTGCCGAGAGAGAGCGTTTGTAAAGCAGGCATGTTGAGGAAGCTGTCCATGATGTGGCATCTCTGACCTCCGCTATTCAGAGTGCAGATGGCAAACATAATCATAAAGTCTCCATAGGAAGCAGAGGAAGGCTCAGATTCAGGGAAGAGGATGGAGTCCTCAAATGCATCAAAGGCATAAGAAAGAGAAATGCAAGGAAGGAGCTTGTCTATAATTATGAGCTGTGTGCAGTCCAAATTAAGAAATTAATATTTCACAGTAAATAGAAGTGGATCACTAGAATGGAGTCCATTAGGAAAAGCAAACAGCGGTAGACAAGACAGATTGTAAAGCTGCCATTCTTCCTTAATGTGATGTATTTCCTCTTGAAACAGGATGTTGGTTCGGACATAACAGAGTAGAGGATGATTGTGTGAGTGAATGGAGTGTCCTTTAGGGAGAGAATGCCAGTTTAAAAATCCAGGATTTTATGCTCAACTCATCCTGTAATATTTAGCTTCACTTGTGAAATAAAACTAAAGAAAACAATCATGCTGGTTTCTGCTGGTTAATTGTGTCGGGGTGCTCTTCCACTGCATGTTTGTAAACCTAACACCCACCCACACTCCACACCCCCTAATTTAGCAGTGGCAGTTAAGACAGTCTGGGACAACCTGATTACATAGAAAGGAAGCTGGAGGAGGGAGAGGTCACAAACTGCAGACCCTCACACACACACACAGACACACACACACACACTGATCAACAACAAGTAAAACAACAGTACCAGCACACAAATCTTCTCATTACTATTAACAGGACTGAAACAAGCTAGAGTGACTGCAGCTCTTATGGATATACTTGCAAGGTAGGCTCACTCTATTGACTGAACCTCAAGGTTTATGTCCTCAGTAATCCGCACTCTGAGTTTTTAATTATTTGAGACATGCAAGTTGGGCTGCAACAATGAATTGATGTTATTGATAATAATAGATAATCGATCATAATGATTTTCCGTTATTGATTAGTTGGGCTTGCTCATTTTACAGTGCAGCGTGATAGCGAAATAATGCAGCTGCTGGACAAGAAAACTAGCAGGAGAACGATTACTTCCTAATTTCTTCATCTAAGCATTTAATATTATACAAAGATAACATTAACCTGCAAGTTATGCAATGCTCAACTTGTGTGTTGTGAAGGTTACAGCGATATACGAGCACCTAAGAAGAAAACAGTGTCACGGATGTGGCGAGGTTAACAAACGCTAGGTATCGTCACGTGAAGAAGCTTCAATACTTCTGTGTAAAAAGTTTGTTACTTAATCAGTTCTTTGGCCGCTGGTCGCACAATTGTCCCGCTTGCTATATGGTAATGAACCATGCCACCATAGAACATCTCAACTTACAAGGATGCAGACACTAAATATAGCAGCAGCATTAACATATGATGACATGTTTATTGTGGTCACCGTCACATGTTTGCAACTGTTTTGAGAGCATATGTGTGAGTTCAGGACCACATAGATGGATACATATATTTTAGTTGTTTAATGCTGTGGAAATGGATGACTCAGCATCTTGGCCAAAGTGATGTTAGTTCTCTCTGTATTGAAAATAGAAACTTTAATTTCCCACCTACTGTTGCATCTATAGTTCCCCTAAGGTTAACATGCACTGGATATAGCCAATGAGACTCCATCATGCTTGACCCATCTCAAGAACAAATCAGGAGTATTTACCTCGAGACTGGTGGTAGAATTGTGACTACTAACCACTGTCCAGGATGCTGTAGTCCAGTCATGCGCATCCAGCATGGAATTCCCCCTGCTTCCAGCAGGCGGAGGGTGGATGACGTTGAAACCCTCAGTTAGCCAAAGGCCATGCACTTTTGCTTGTACATTAACTGCCCTCTGTGGTGCTCAAGGATGTAAAAATAGCTGTGGAGCAAGAATCCCAGTCATGTCTCACCAACAAAGACTGATTTATACAAGTTGCAGAACCAGGCATAAGGAAGCTTTTGTCCCTTCCCTCCTTCTCCTTCTGTGGACCTCGTCACCAAGCCCATGAGCGCCAAAACCTCTGACGCTCTTGACACTCCTCTTTTAGAAGAGCTTTTGTTCAGCACAATTTTAGGGTCCTGATAGCAAGGCTTACGGAAGCACTGTGGTTGGCCAGATTGCGTATTTGTTTATTGCATTTGTGTCAAACTGCAGTGTCATGGAAATATTTGGTTGTATTTTTGCGTCAGTGAACATAGTTGTTTAATTGTCTGTTTTTTTTTATTCCTCCAGACGGTCTTTCTATCCAAACTTAACATGAGAGCCAGCACTTGAAATACATAAGTATAGACGAATAAATATACTGTGTTGTCAGGTGTTGTTGTAGCATAACGTTTCACTGATCTCCTGCTTTTTTATAATTCTGAGCTTGAAGTATTGAGGTACCATTACTTTAGAAGCCATTTTAACTTTATAACTAAAGCAAAAAATACTAAATCAAATTGAAGTGCCCTTTGGATTTTTACCATATGACTGCATAGTCAGATTGTATCTCCTGCCATTTGCTTCACCTTGTGTTAGATGTATTTATTTCTTCTAATAACCTGCCCTGAAGAAAACTCTGATCAAACCCACACACTCGCTACTGCTGTATGTTTAATTTCCTGCTTGGGAAAGATGGACCATGTCAGCTAATACACAAAATGATTTTTCTTCATGTTCATATATCGCCTCCGCTGGCATGGCTACGAAATACATTCTGGCGGTGACTTCTGTCAGATGAAATGATAGCACATACTAATTTGTTCTGTTGTCACTAAACATCTTGACCCTCTCGCCACTGACTTCACCCTGTGCTCATCAGCCTTCACTCTACTCCCTGCACTGTTTTTCTGAAGAACAAACAGAGAAGCTGTGCTAGTCAGGATGAGTCAGTGCAGCTGGGGTGCAGGTCATTTACCCACAGCCCACTCAGATGGGACAGATGGCTCAGCCACTTGCATGTTGCTAAGTGCTAGCTGTACAGCCAGTCTGTCAGCTAAGCTAATGCTAATAACTTGTAGGGAAGGTGGAGGGAATTGTAATAGCTTTGCCATCACAATAGTTAATACACATGTAATAATGCTCTATTCTTACCTAAAATCTAAATGTGTGACCACAGCCTAATGTTACAGTTAGTCATAGTTCTAGGTGTAACCTAGTCTAGGAATCCATGTATAAGTCATGAAAACTTGATAAGTTTTTCTCACAATGCAGAAATATCCCTACAAGTTTTAAACACTGAAATTTGTCCACACAGTTAAAGAAAATTTAATTAGCGTACTTTTAATTGCCCTGTAATCCTCTCTGGTTTATTGCGTTCGATGTGAGACGTGATTAGCAAACAATTGTGCAGATGAACCTTGTGAAACACTAATTGTGCTGCGTTTCAAATATTCTACTACCGACACAGAAATAACACCGCTGCCCACACCTGAAGAGACTCAAAAAAGCTTCTGCTCCTGCAGCAAAAACACAGAAAACTGTCATTAACTATTAAGAACATAGAGGATGGGTTAAATTATGCAGTTTAACGGTCTATGAGAACAGTATATTCACATTAGCAATTAGTGCACTTAAAGGCTTTTAAGATGCATTCAGCTGCACAAACCATGAATCTCAATTAGCCTTATAAAGTCATAAAGTGAAATTGGACTTTGTGAAGATTGAGTGGCATCAATTGCACTGATCACTAGCTTGCTAACTTTGCAAGTATAAGCAAATGAATTAGCTACAGCTTCTTTAGCTTTAATTCAGCCCGTGCCTGGTTAAAAAAAAACGTTAAAGGTTATTTAAAGCTTTGCAAGTGCAGATAATCTGCAAAATATTCTGTACTGGCCCTTGAAGACGTGGTTTCTCATGTAAGTCTTTCTATGCATGACTGTTCCTTTAGTTTAGATTATTTTCTTGTCATTAAACACTTTGTGTACCTCATCCCCACCTCTTAACTTTATGGGTCAGGAGGTCTGACAGCAGTATGACTCCACTGACTTCTACATCCACCCATTGCAGGCCCCCTCCCCTGTCGTCTGCCAAGCTAAAACGTCAATGCCCTCTCTGTCCCTATGCCTCCATTAGCCATAGGGCCCGAGTGGACGAATCCCGGGTTCTTTCTGTCTCATCCTATGAGAAGACACTCTGATGCTTGGAAAAAAAGAGAAGGGGAGATATAGAAAACAGCTGCCATGCCAGGGTAGCCCTCCCCACCCTAGTCCAGTATTGTCCCATGCAGTCCCATTCCCAGCCCCAGGCAGAAAACACTAGAGTCCTACAAGCCGAAGTGGGCTTTGTAATCGTTGAGTGATCTGAATGGTTCGAAATCTGTCAGTATATCAAAGAAGACTAGAATGAGCAAATTAGGATCCAGCAGTCTGGCATGGACAAACTGGGATTTAGCACTCAATTAAACATAACTGGCCCTACAGTGGAATATAGAAAAGTAAATGCTGACAGGAGGTACGTAGTAATGGACAAATACGTGGAGGCAGGCAAAGATGATCTAGTCATGTGTCAGACTGTGTTCTTGGCATAAGGTTTTGTTGGACGCTATCTAGCAAGACCATGTAACGGCTTAAAGGAAAACATTTTGCATCTCATAGTTGTAAGTATCAAGTTTCTTTCTGATCGTTTTGCGGCAGATGAGTAAAAGATTTTTATTGAACACATGATTGCATTTAATATAAACAAATAACAGTGACTAGAAGTGAAGTGATTTACAAAATTAATGACTGTTGATGTTTTAATTCTTGCACATTTGCTCATTAGAAACAGCGCTCAGAGCCTGTCTCACCTACTAACACTAGTGTGTTTTGTGCTGATTGTAGGTGTTATGCAGTCTAGCTGCTGGAGAGACAGTTGTGTTACAATATTAGTTATGCTGGCATTTATGCAAATGCATTGTGCTAAGTTGACATGGTGGCAGTGTGCAAGTAGTAGAAGGTAGAAAGCGATGCATGTGTGTAGAAGCGTGCAAGAGAAAAACTGTGTGAAAGCCCACAGATGGAAGAGCGATGCTCCAGATACCACACAGCTTGTCGTCCCAGAACTACTAGTGTGGCCACGCTAATGTAGCAGTGGGTGCAGATTCTCTTCAGGGCTGCAGCCGAAACGCTATCATCACAAAACACTTAACACTGACGCTGACTGTTGTCTCACTTCGAAACCGAGCTGTTGGCTATAAACATTTACTGAGTTGAAACTCATATTGCACAGATGATTGATGGACTTTTCCTCCTTTAAGACTTGTTCAAGTTGTTAATACATTGCGTTTTCATCATCTTATTAATGTTTTACCATGTCATTTCAACCTATATCTTATCAGTGCTTTACTTTTATCTTCTGCTGTGCCTTCCTCATGGTATGATTTTAACAGTATTAGTGCCGTTCATGCAGCAGGCTTTTACTTTTCATTTCAGACCTTTACGGTTGCTCTATATATATATTGGCTGGTGTGTACAGTCATGTTTATTGGCAAAGAATCACAAATTGAGATGCCTTGGCTAAGGTGTGAACACTCTCCCATCTGTTTATTTTAGTTGCTTTTCAGTGCATTCCATGACTGTTATGTTAACCAGGTCTAATTTGCCTCTGACTTGAGCAAGTACAAGATGCACAGTTTGACACTTTCACCCTAGGCGGGCCTGGCCTTACTGTAACATAAGCTCCTCATCCTTCTGTTCTCCACAGAGTAACTTGACCCGCAACTGCTTTGTCGTGTTCCAAAGCAAGAGGTTCCTTCTCCGCACCCATCATCTTTTGTCCAACACAGGATGGACATATCAATGTTGTCTTTGCACATTCACTTTAGTGTTCGTGGTTAAACTTGGTTTCTAAGTGGGCCTCCCTCAAAGCATGGAGGTTTAATAAATGGAAGCCTCAGTTGGACATTGTGGGTGTGTTTATGGTTATGTAACGCAGGCCTTTTGAACTGCAGTGTGTGAAACACGGGCTGCATGCATATGTGTGGAATATTCCTGTGTGGGGTGTACATGGTGTTGTGATTAGTTTTTTTTTTAGGCTGAATGTTTTCGCCTTGTGCTTTTAGTGCGTCAGTGAGACTGCAGTTTCAAACCCAGGGCTTTGCAGGGCTGCTTGTTTCTTCATCCTGTTTGTGGAGGGGAAGATTTTATTCTCTTCGTGCTGTCTCAGTTGGGTCTTGGCCCACTAACAAAGGAAACCCTGTGCATGGAAAAACAGCTAAAGGATGAAAACCCCAATCCCACAGCATTGATAATACGGTCAAAACAACAACAACAAAAAGCTTTAGTTTGCATTCATTGCACTGTTGCTGTATGCTTCCTGATCTGTCTGATCTCTGGTGGTGGTGGTGGTGGTTTGTCCCATCATCCCAGTCCCATCATTTCAAACTCGCATTTATTTATACCAGAAGAGTTTGTGACATTTAGTTGGTGGTGATGGCGGTGAAACGTTTTAGGACGGACCCCATAAACAACAACAAAAGCTTGTGATTCCTCAGATAAGCCTTTCTACACTTGTCCACAGCTGCTATTTTAAACCTTCAACAAAATGTTCAGCCTAACTGCTGTGAGTCAGCAAAAGTGAGTTTGTGACCCTTTCAGTCTGCATTTAAATGAATCACTGTGAAATGTTGTCTAAATAAAACTACAAGCACCACGAGATCTAGAAACAGGACACGGCAGCTGTGAACTCTGAGGTGCTTTCCAGCTAAATATAGATCTGTATTTTGAATCATAGTGGCACTAGCATGTTTTTAGTGTGGTACTTTATTGCTGATTCACAATGTCCAGAAAAGATAAGCAAGGAAACAAGTGTTTTTTTTAATATATACTTTGGGGTACAGAGTTCAAATCTAAGCTCTCCTCTATTTATTTCTTCTTATGCAACATGTCTGTCTGTAGTGCCTGGATTTTATTCTTTTGTCTACTTTCTGGTTTTTCACGTTTTTTTTTTCTAAACTATATCCCAGTTAAGAGAGAAGACCTAATGGGCCATTTCTCTATTATAGACTTGGTTAGTTGTCCCAATCACAGTGCTGGATCCAGACTATGTGGCTTTTGTTCTGGTTATGCCAGATGCATACTTCTAGTTGCAACCTCCTCCTTGGCTCTCAGTATTTTTCAGCGAGGGCAATGCAGCTGGTGGAGAATTCACACAGAGACCCAAGCTAAGCTGGGACACATGGGCTTAAATAGAAAAATAAAGCATTCGCGCAGCCTGTGGTCATCTGGGAATGGAGGAGTCATTGTGAGAAGGCATATAACCTCTGGCCTGCTTTCTCTGCTCACCCTGCAGGCATGGAAGAAGCGGTGGTTTGTTCTTCGCAGTGGCCGCATGACGGGCGACCCAGACGTGTTGGAGTACTACAAGAATGACCACGCCAAGAAGCCCATTCGTGTGATTGATCTCAACTTGTGTGAGCAGGTATGCTCCCTCATTACTATCATCATGTGTGATTTGTGTGCTGATGTGTTTGCATTCATGTAACAGATTTACGCCACTATTTCTACTTAAACTCCTCAATTTTTTTAAAAACCTTGTCTCAGGTTGATGCTGGGCTGACGTTTAACAAGAAGGACTTGGAGCACAGCTTCATATTTGACATAAAGACCTTTGATCGTGTCTTCTACCTGGTGGCTGATACCGAGGAAGATATGAATAAGTGGGTTCGCTGCATCTGTGACATCTGTGGTTTTAACCCCACTGATGATGGTAAGGATGTTTGTCTAATATTTTGCATTGCCATGCTAACTTACACAACTTTTACAATGCGTGCACATAAATAGAAATGAAGTGGCCTTATGAAGCAGTTTGAAACTACAGTGTATTGTATCAGCAGCTTTATCAGCAGCGTTAGCTCTTACACTAATGGATAATGTCTCTGTTGAGTAGTGTGCGTCTTAGATTGCTGTCTCTGTCTGTCCAAAGGAGTTAGGCGAACCAGCTGAATATGCTAGAAGGCCTCTGTACAGCAGAGTTCTCAGCCAAAGTCTAATAGTCCATGTGTGGATCCATGAGCTGTGTTGAGGCTCACATTACCCCTGTTCCCAGTACTGGATAATCAAAGCATTGTGTGCCTGTAGATCTCGCTGCCCTTTTTATTCTCTCTCGTTTGCAGACTCCTGTTTCTCGCTCTTTATTTTTTTTTTTTGCAAGTATTGCACTGTTGTGGTGCTTCTGTAGTTTTCTCCCACTACTCATCTAAATGGGCAGCATTTTAGTGTGGTGGGATTTGGCCTAAGTATATATTACACTACTAGAAGAACAACATAAACAACATTTTAGGACTGAATCAATATTACTGCTCCAAGGTCAGCCTGCCCACAATATTATGACTATGCCCTAATTTCATGTGATAACAACATGCTTTGCACTTTTGTTTCAAAGTTATTTAAAGTGGCCATTAAATATCCCGATGTGCAAATAAGAACTGGGTCTTATAGATGAATATCCTTGTCTTCCTTACAGTCCTTTCTAAAAAATAATGTCCTTGCGTCTTCCTTTTGCACTAGATTGCACTTACACTTGGGAGACCCAACTCACACTCTTATGTTGTGTGGGAGTGTGGTCATGTTAGAGTGCTTCATGGCTTGGCGGATATCAGAGGAGCAAACATTAGGACGGCTGGGAAGCGATGGCTCTGAATGTGAACAGAGGAGACTTTTCTTTTTGCTGCATGAATCAGCACTTAAAGCTGATTCATGCAGCAAAGATAGCAGAGGAATAGAGAGGCGCAAATTGACTCTAAAAAGAAGAAAAAGAGGGGACCTTGCATGAGATAGAACCATAATAGTGATGAAGAGTGGGAGGAAAGTTGTGAAAAGAAAAACTGTAGGAAGATGTGCAATGAAAGCACGGGTTTATTTCAGCCAGCATACACATCAGCCATCCTGGCTTCTTTAACTCGACTCGAGCAGAAGGATTTGAAGAGGAATGATACAGTGTGACAAAGCAAAGCCCTTGAGGAAATGCTGTCTGAGAAGGAGTGTGTGGGACTCAGAAGGCAAATACCATAATCATTTGTTTACTAGCTTGTGTGCGCGTGTGTGTGTGGTTTTATTACTGCCTGCATTTGTAGATATTACCCTGCAACTACTGAGCACCTCAGTTAATTATGTGACACAAACAGATAGAGGATATAGAAGATAACAATAGGTGTCTGAAAGAACTTCAGATTTCTAACCATACAGTTGAAGGCTTTTAACATGCGCCATCATAACAGGATCAACACATAGGCTGTAATTAAGTTAGGATTGATTAGATTTTATGAAATGTGTTTAGTGACAGAGTTGAATTATGAACCACAACTTTTCTTAAAGTATGTGAGGTTTAGCAGGTAAATTTTCATCTAATTCTTTACCAAAAGTGATTGACGATAATCTAACTCACACTTTGGCTTTGTAAAAGTTCATCATGTCAGCACATTGTACACGTGTGCAAACCTGATCCCTTTCATGTGCTAAACTGACACTTTCATTCTCTACATTCTTATGATATAGTCTAACTAATCATCTATTCAGTGACACTGACCCTTGTAAATATGTTGCGGTAACACAGAATCTTCAGAGCATGTAATCCTAGCCCTGTTTCTCTCTCTCAGAAGCAGCAAAGGCTGCTCATCAGTCAGCCCTGGGAGGCCTAGTGGTGGATACTCCTCCACATCCAGCACTAGGTAACATTGTTGGTCCAGCGGCAGCTGTGCTGTCCAGTGTTCCTCCACCCTATCAGCCAGTCAGCGTACGGCACCTGGACTCTCAGTCCAGTTCAGAAGAGCCTCAGGATTACCTGTGGCTAGTTAACTGTGAGAGCAAAAGGCCTGAACCCAACAGGTGAGTTTGTTTTTTGTCAGCATGTTCATTGCATCATATAGTTTTCCACATTACTGGGTGTTTGATGATGATGATGATTTCATCTGTATGTACTTTCTTGCTGTACTGTGCGTGCGTGATTGCGTGTTTGTGTTGGTGTGTGTGTAGCTCACTACAGCTTCAATCTCCACTGGAAGGAGATCAAGAGTATTTACTCCTGGAGGAGTGTGAGAGCAAGACTCTTTCCCCACAGACTAGTGTGTGAGTGGCCAGTCCAGCTGGAACTGCCTGCGTGTGTGTGGCACGTCTAGTTGAAGAAAGGATTTAAAACACAAACATGGATATCGTGCTAGATTTATATGCCCTTCTGTAGACGATACTTTCATGTCACGTGAGGATGACTTTAAGGTTTTGGAAAACCGCTACCTGTGCTAGAATAAAGCATCCCTAACAATTTAATGACACTGCATGCAGGAAGATACCCGTACAGACATCCATTTGACCTTGATACAAGGTGTGTGAATAAAGCATTGTGTTGTTAACTATGGCTTGCAAACATGGGTGTGGAGGTTGACTCTGACTGTGGTTTTCTTTCTTCACTCCTGTAAATCAATTTATTTGTGTTCTGGGTGTTTAACTCCCTGGCATGTCCGTGTGTTCTTCCAGAGCCCATGCTGAGTGTTCCAAGTCTACCTCCTCAGAGACAGACCTGAATGACAACCTCCCCTCTCACCGGACGCCTACTTCCACCTCCTCAGCTAAACACACCTCACACAACGGCTTCTTCCCACAGCACCCGGCGCCCGCTTCTGCCTCTTCCATCTACGACTCGCCTCCATCACGTGGTGCCTCCCTCTCGACAGACAGCGGCCTTTACAACCTGCCTCGCAGCTTTTCCCAGGACACTGTGCTACTCCCAAAGTCAGCCTCTTCCCCTCCAGCTCATCCAGACATTGGAGGAGACTCTGAGCTTTATGTGTTCAACACACCATCGCGGAAGCCCTCCATGGAGACACAAATGCGTAACCTATCCATCAGTTATGATATCCCACCTACACCTGGCGCTAACTGCACCTACCAGGTGCCCCGCACAGTGTCTTCATCTACAGCGCTTGGAGGCTCGGAGGGTGGGGGAGATGTAGTCCCCCCTCCCAGACCACCCAAACCCTCGCTCAGTTCCACCTCAGGACCCCCACCACCTCCAGCTGAGCGCTCCCCCACGGACACCTATCACGTGCCTCGCTCAGCCTCAGAGACTGATGGAAACTACTGTGTGCCTACTAGTGCTGGGAATAAGGCTTTACGCAGCAACACTATTGGCACTGTGGACTGTGCACGCCTTCGCAGAGGTTTGTGTTGTTGCCGAGTTTTAGTTTTTTCCTTTTTTTTTTTTTTTGAGATGTTGTATTTCACAAACCTAAAGACACTTAAGACACCATCATAAAGCTGCTTCATTTTGTATAGTGTAGTGATAGTTTTCATCAAGGACGTCAACGATAGGCATTTTTCCAAAGGTTTTAAAAAGCTCAATGTGGGCCCATTTCTTAACGGCTTTAATTTAAAGGGTCTTTACTGAAAAGCAATCTTTTCAGTAAAGACCAAACAATTTTCCTGTTGCTTACTGTCATCTAGGTAGATAATGATGAGTCGTATTATTGTTATGAGAGGTTTTCAATGAAATCTGACAAAGCACAGCCAGAGGAGATGACACATGCCTTTTATGGCTACAGTTGCATAAATTTGGAAAGTACATCCAATGTAATGTAGCTTCTTAAGTTGCACGAAGCGAACTATGCGCCTATGAATCATGTCTTCTGCCCACATGGGCTGCTCTCCAGTCCCAAGACCCCTCCCCACAGGCCAATGCTCAACTTCTTAAATTCTAATCTTAAATCAGTGCACAATGTTACTTTCAGGAAGGCTCAAAATAGATCAGCACTTTATGGTAAAAAGAGAGAAGTGAACAGAATAAGGAAGGAAGGACTGACCATATATCTCCCCTCTTGTGGTGACAAGTGTAATTACATAGGTAATAATGGCAAGATACAGTAATTGATTGAAACTCCTTTTGTTTTTGGTGTCTTTTCAAAACACACAAAGGAGAAGTGTTTGTACAAATAGGGAATATCCCAGGATCAGGTTGAGGATTTGTTGTTATTTTACAGTGGATGGAGGTGAGAGTTACGGTTTATCATCAGTCTCTGAACTGACTGATGAAAACAGTGGTGATAAATTGTAAATACGCCAGAACATGGCAACACTGCAGTGTATTTTATTTGTTGTCATAGTATCGTCCACTTATTCTTCCACAGCTGCCACAGTCATACGAGCCTTTCCAAGCTCTGTTGTAGCACTTGGCTGTAAGTAAAATGCATTAGTGGCTGCATCAGTGCTTAATGACAATGCAAAACGGTAATAATGTTCCCAAAGTGCTCACAGTAGAGCTATCGTGTAGACTTTAGATGTCTTTGCAGAGTCAGGAAAACACTTTATTATTATTATTATTATTATTATTATTATTATTATTATTATTATTATTATTATTATTATTATTATTATTATTATTATTAACAACAAGAATATTGTTCTTGTTGTTAATAAAAATAGTAATAATAATAATCTGTTATGGCATGGAATTGCCTAATATAAAGTTTTTTAGTTCTGGTGTGGGGGTTTAATTTTACATGCTTTGATGGGCAGATAATGAATTAAAAGTTAAATATTTTAACTCCAGTGACTTATTTTCTATATAGCAATAATGTGTCCTAATTTAATGCATTGTTTCTTCAGATTTTGGATCGCAGGACTGCTATGACATTCCTAGATCATTCCCCTCTGACAAAAGCTGTTCATTTGACTTCAATGAAAGCTTCAACAGCTACTTTGTAAGTGTAACATCAGCATTTAAAAGCAAACTTTACTGCGGAGAGTAGAAACATACATTTTGGATCACATACATTAGTAGTAGTCACTGTAATTCATAATCCTGATACAACTGTATTCATGAATCTTCTGAGCTTTTTTAGCCTCTAATTGATCTAACGGTAGCATCATTGCCATACTGTAGGAATAAGAGAACTTTTATTAGTCCCAAAGTGGGGAAACAGCATTGCTATGACCTCATTCCAGCTGTGTCTCTTTTCCCCGTCAGAAAAACAAAGGAATGATGCCAGTGGGCAGCCAGTCCACCGAAGAGGTAGACCAGAACTACGTACCAATGAGCGCTAACTCCCCATCACATCATCATTCAGGCAGTTTGCCAGAGCCAATGCACGAAGCGAACTATGTGCCTATGACTCCAAGCACCATAGAGTTTTCTTCTCTGGGAAAGCAGGTGCCCCCTCCTGCCCACATGGGTTTCCGCTCCAGTCCCAAGACTCCTCCTCGCAGGCCAATGCTCATCAATGAGTGCCAGCCCCCACCTGTGGATCGGAATCTCAAACCTGATCGCAAAGGTGAGCAATCATTGCGTGTGGATGCATGCGTCGCCGTGATTCCGTATGCCAATAATCACATTTCAGCTGCAGGGTTGATTTGTGTTGAAGTGTAATGTTGCACCGAAGTTGCTTCAGTATGCCCAGTGTTCACTAATGCAATAAGCAACCCAGCTTGGCCTCACTCTGCTGCTGTTCCGTGCTGGCTCGTCGTCACAAAGCCATCTGTATGACATGTCTTCACCTGGAACCCTTCTCTGCTGTGTCCCTCTTGGTCGTGCTCTTAACTTTATGAATGTAGAAATATTTTCTCTGATATAGTGTGGTATATTAAATGCCATCATCTTCCTTCTCATCTATCTTTGACCAGCTTTTTCCACATCTTAATGTTTACTACATTCAACACTGTTAGCTTCTCGTCAAAAGCACTTTTGACATGACTTCAAGAGACGCTGTAGATCATTTTGGAGGGGGCCAGTCACTGTGCCATGGAGTGACTGAAGCCTGGAGTGGTCACCTCCATCCCCTTTGTTCCCTTTGTCTGAATGGAGCTCTTTGATGAAAGAACTAATAGCAATGGCAATTCCAATCTGGGCAGATTGAAAGGCTGAGTAATGGGCCGTTGAGAATGTCATGGGGGCCCTAACACAGGCCAACGAAAAGCCAGGGCTGCTGTTGTCACTCACAAAAATGAGACATTAGTTCCTACTGGGGAATCCTCCCATGACTTAGAGCCTTTTTGAGCCAGTCATGACCAAATTTGGCACTTATCATTTTTAAACTATGACTTATAAAAGATGTTTATTAGTTCAAATCATGTGACTCCTTCTCTACACCCCTAACTAGTTTTAGATCAGCCCTGCTCACCAAACATAGCATGTAGACAGTTAAAACACCAGAGTGCATATTTTTTGGTGTTTTATCTCCTCTGTTTGCTTTTTGTTCTTAAGGTAGACGGTTTGGATTAATTCATCTTCATCTGGTCCTTTTGAAATTTTTATCCCAGCCTTTTTAATTTTTTATTCACCATGAGCCATGCTAAAAATCTGTGACTCTCCTAGACTAGTTGAACTCACTGGCCACTGTTCATCTACTTTGCACTTGTTTTCTTTTTGTCTCTTTTGACGTGACCAACACTTGACTTCACACTATTAACGCTGTGTGTCATCCCATTAAAATGAATTTCAATGCAAATAGCGTTGCATATTTGTTTGTGTTCCTCTCAACATAACATGATTTCTCAGTGTACTCTTAGTTCTTACACTCAACTCATCATGCATGCACAGCTGTGATGTCAGGCTTTGTGTGGGAAGCCGTGGTGCATGGAGTGAGGTGCATGTTGGGCAGTATGGGTCTGCTGTTGTCATGACGATGATCCTCTTAATAAATGTGCTGCAAAAAAGGTGATTGGTTGTATGTGAGGGTGTAGTTCTGTTGTTTCACAAAGTCTCATATTGTGCTTTGCATGGCAGAGCAGTTGTAAAGGATTTATCACCAAAAATTTTATAACAAGCCAAGTCTTTTTTTACCAATCAGGTCAGAGTCCTAAAATAATAAGAGCAAAAGGTGTCGGTTTAGAGCGAACCGACTCTCAAACCGTAGGTGAATTCCCGAGGGGACGACGCAAGGGTAGGTACTTCACACTGAACTGCCTTTTGTGTTTCTGACTTTGACCTGGTTCTGTCCAAACTGTTTTCTTAAACTTTTGCATGATGATGTTTTTGGTGCACTGAGATTTCTCTTTGTTTGTCAGACCTGTTGGTTCTATGTGAGAATAACTGCAAATCAGAGCCTCTTAAAATGTGTTTGTTGTCTGTCACGAGCACATCCACCCAGAACTACTCAAAGGTTTAAACTATCAAATAGGTGTCAAAGCTCTTGCTTTAATCCAGTCTTATATATTTTAAATCGCCGCAGGAGGTGGATGAGTGTGCGTTTTGGGCATGGTGTGTTGTACGTACAGAGCACTGCCGTTATATCAGGCCTTTTAAAAATAAACCGTTTAACACCATACCCAAATAATTTCTTGCTCCGATTAGACTGTTTATGCTGTGAATCCAATGTTCTGAGTCACTAACAGTTCTTGTTGCGTTTTTGTTTGAAACTGATAGTAAATGTTTTTATGGCTTTTTTGCAGTAGCGTCCATCATCAAGAATTTGTCCAACTAATTTGCTAGAAGACATGTAAACAAACATCAATGGATTAAATATAAAATAAAGATAAAATACTTGTTTTTACATATGAATTAATTAATTACATATTCCCCAATATTCCTCTAATACACACACAGACTTGGCCTAATATTCCACATACATTTTGTTTTTGAACCATGGTCAGCTACATGTACAGTGCTGTAAACATGAGCCTAAAGCAGTGGCTGACTGACATATGTACCTTGCTCCAGGAAAACCTGCTCCACTGGAAATCAAACCCCTGCCAGAATGGGAGGAGCCCTGCACTCCTGTCCGATCTCCTGTCACACGGTCATTTGCTCGGGAGTAAGTATCAAAAGCAGTTTTCATACCTCTACATATTGCTAACTTAGGACATGTTCACACTACTCAGCCCCAAAGTATCGGTCTTTTTAAAAAAAAGACTGATACAAATACAAGGCACAAGACAATAAAGAAGTCAATTGCTGCACCCTATTTCCTGTTGACTAAAATGCTAAAGCTGCAGAGGGTGTTATGGGCACTGTGCATCTTTCTGTACTTTGTTTTACAAACACAAAGTTACATGAAAGGGCCTCTTTGTGTGAACTTGTCCTTTTTGTAGTGAGTATAATTAACCAAAGACGTAGCCGCTAACACTTTATGCATTACTGTAGTCACATCGTGACCAAAGTAACATTGCTCGTACAAATGTGTCTGGCATCTGCCTCAAAGCTGCCTTATGCTGAGTGCACTTTGTTGCCTTATCTGGAATGAGGTCTATTTCTGTTTGTGTTGCTGCAGGGACTTAAAGGGGTTTATAGCTGTGGCTCTTGCGTCTGTATCATATTTTGTGCTCACCAGAGACTGTATTTGCCTGGAAGTTGGTGTGTAAACATTGTGAATGCTGCTCAGTCTCTCTAGGTTTCCAATGCCAACAAGACCCCCGTCAGTGCATAGTACGGCCTCCAGCACTGACTCCGAGGAGTGTGATGACAATTATGTAGCCATGGTCTCTAATATGTCCGCAGATGAACCAGTATGTAACACACAACTGTTTTTTGATATAAAAAGTTGCATGAATTATTTACTTTGATGTTGAAATCATTGATTGGTACAGGAAATGTGATAAGTGCTTTTTTGCAATTTATTTGTTTTTGTGGTTTGAGTCCATTTTGCCTCAGCCTCACAACAAATGTACCACAACTACACTAGATTTGGAGCAGCCAGTGTGTTTTGTTGGGGTTGAACATCATGCAGCCTAAAAGGTTAAATTGCAGTTGATGTGATATTGTACAGCACCATTAGAAATGGCATTATCACCTGTCATTTCTCCTCTCCCTCAGCTATGCAAGTCACTCATTGCTGCAGACGGACTCCTCACCACTCCCAACTCTTCTTTTCAGTCTCGCTTGTCATGGTGCTTCACTTTCCTTATTTTATCTTTTTGTTCTTTTGCTTTGCAGGGATTGTGTTCTTCAATAATGCTTGCTTCATGCTTCTTGTAAAGATCCCTTTTGCACTGGGTAAAGCAGAGCTGCTCTGTTCACGGGGACTGAGGAAGGGATACCTGTTTGTCCAGTAGGGATGCTTTTTTTAGAGTCTGGGTATTTGATGCACAGTTATTCCAGTTTTTCCTGCTGTAACATTTTTTTCTCACATTTTTCAACCTTTGCTTTGAAATTATCTGACTACTGACTTTCATCATTCATGTTAATTTCTTTCTCTCTAGTTCCTCATTTCTCCGGCTTCACCAGGCTCTAGCTTTGCATGTTTTCTTTCCTTGCATTTCAGTCTTGACCATCTACTGTTCTTTTCTCCCTTCCTTTGCTTCTGGGTCCCTTCTAACTGTTTATAGAGAGGAGTCCTTCTACTGCACAGTCCCCATCACCCCTATAAAGAGGGAGGTGGAGGAACTTGACACCATAGAGGAGGTGAGCAGGGTTGCCAGGTTAGACATGCATGGCCTGCCCTGTCAGAACAGCACGGTTTGCCAGTTTCAGGTGTTTTAATTAAATTCACTACCAGATCACATTTGGATTTGCTGTTCTCAATCCCCAACATTAGTCCCCAACACCAGCTTAAGATCTGTGGCTTGGATACATAGGTTGCACTTTTGTTTTTGTTTGCAGTCACTCCTATTATGATTTGTACTTGTGAGCTAGTTCTGTCACCATTATAGATCTAATAATGCCACCACTCTTGTAGTTAAAAATTAACACAATGTATATTCATGTGTTGTCACATTACCAGAATTTTGATTTCTACCAATAGGAAATGCCTAAAATGCTTTCAAGTTCTCATTGTTGCAAAACGAATCATGCACAAGACCTTGTTCTTTGTTAAAATTATGAAAATATGTGGAAAAATACAAAGTTCTGATTAAAACATGAAAAAAGTCAAAGTAGCTTTTGCTAGTAGTTTCATCTTGGAAGTGTCTATAGTTGGCATGTTGATTTGGATCCCGTAATTTTTGGCAGTATAGTCTATTACTTCTTTAGGGAACAAACATGCCTGTTACAAATGGAACCAGAAAGATGAGAATATGTTCGCACATCAAATCGAAATTATTCTTAAAATCCAAATTCACTTAAATGTATTAAAATTGTAGTACTTGCGCCAATTTACTGGACAGTTTACATGAGTTTTGAAATGTCCAGTATAGGCACCGATTATGCCTGGATCCGATCTGAAGGCACTGATGCCTTTTGGAAAATATTACTCAGTTTAGCAAATAAATTTTGGTTTTTGTGACAACAGGAGTGTGTGTACAAATGAACTCTCTTTCAGTCTGACATTGCTTTAAGAGACTGTTCTGTTAATAAATGACACTCTCTGGCTCATGTAGAACATGAAGCTTGGAGCGCCCATGACTACAGATGGTGGAAGCAGCCCAATGGTGAAACCGAAAGGAGACAAACAGGTGGAGTACCTGGATTTGGATCTCGACTCTGGCAAATCTACCCCACCTAGGAAGGTACGAAGGAACTAGCTTGAATCCCTCCGGTCGCCCTGAGCCACATGTATACAATATACATTTTATGATGACATTTTCTTTTTGTCAGATGAAAAGCAATGGAACTGGCATGGCAGCATCGGACGAGCGTGTTGACTATGTGGTCGTAGACCAACAACGCACACAGGCTCTTAAGAGCACCCGGGAGGCCTGGAACGACGGTCGCCAATCTACAGAAACAGACACACCTTCCAAAGGACCCAAGTGACCCACCCAACCCCTAAACCACTGAGCCTCGTCCCCTAGTGTAGGCTTCGGTTTATGCTGCGGGAGGGTTCAACTGATGCCTTCCACCTAAACAAGGTTCCTGGTCTGTTGCAACCAGTGTAGTTCTGCAAGTACTACAACTGTCTTTAGTTTACACTGCCAAGTGTCAGGTCTAGGACAGCACTGTGTGTACAGACATGGAAAGGAGTGTAGGCCAGGAATAAGCTGTACGTGGTATGAAAGCAGGTGTAATGACTGGACTTGTCTTCGGGGTTTGGCTTAAGCAGCAACTCCTGAACGTTCACTGCCTCCTATAATGGGTAAATTCTTTCTTATGTTCATATTCAGTAGCCTGTGGGCTGATCCGGAGTTAGCATTTCCTTAAATTATAATGCTGTTGATGTAGTTTTAGAGTAAATCACTTAATAATATGGTTACAAAGCACCAATACAACACTCTACTTGTGGGCATAGCTGGTTAACAGTCTTGAGTTTTTAATTCGTCCTGTTTGAGCAGATGAATTCCTGTAGGCACTGTTCATGTCATATTCTACTATTTTTTTGCTCTCACTAAATCATAGTAGATAGCTGAACTGACTGTGAAGGTGAGTCTGATTCTCTGACATAACCCAGTGCTACAGAATCTTGGCAGGTTTTAGTACTTTTTTAAACATTCAGAGGCAGGTAAACGTGTATATTTTACATGTAACAAAGTGCTTGATTAAGGCTTTGGATTTAATCAAGGTGTAATCCACTGAAATTTCCATCTACTTTTTAAGTGGAGATGCTTCACTCTGTTTTAATGGAAGTGCAAAGACTGTACAAAAGTGTTATGTATATAGACAAGAAAAGTGTCCTTTTACTTGTATGGAATATCCAGCATGTTTAACCTGAAGGTATATGGATTCTGCAGGGTAGAATCCTGTGCCTGTCGTAGGTGGTATCAGGATTTGTGATTAATGAATGAATTACTGTGAGTTTTTAAAAGAACGTAATACGTTTCTCTAAGTTATGCAATGGTATCAAACTTAGGCTGTTAAAAGAAAAACAGGTACTCTTCATAAGTGCAAAGTAGGACGACTATTCATTTCTAATTTATTTTGCAAGTTAGTTCATCAGGTGCACGATGTCCACCTTTAGGTTAGTATTCTTGATTCATTCAAACACTTGCTTAAGTCTGTTGGAATTCTTAGTTTTTCAAGCGCCTGTCAATTTGTTTCATGAGTTCAGTGATAATCTTCCGGCTTCTTCTTCTTCCCTCCTCTTAGTTTTAAATAATTTCAGGTGGAGCTGCCAGTTTTGGATTATTGACTGACGTACGTAGTCGACTTAAGACCTTTTTACTCGGTGAAAAGGATTTTGACTGCATATAGAACACTTGTGCTTTACTAACCTGTGAGCTGTCACATGTGCCGTGAAGCATGTGCTACCACCATAAATCATGGCTGTACATACTTTGCCGTCAATTAGAAGAACACGTACTGTTTGAAAAATGTGCCTACTAAGCCGCTTCATTCAACGTCACCCTGTCCTTGTCTAGGTCTCAGACTGCAAAGCTGATGATGCTTTATCTTTTTTAATGAATCTCAAGAGAAAATGTAAATTTTAAAAGTCGACTAAATAAAATCAAATGTGTTACATGTGCTGTCTTTCTTCAACGTGATCACGTGATGGATGTGGGAAGCGTAAACACTATGATGAAACCCTACGGTTTGCGTGGGTTAGAGGTGTGTTGTGTGGGAGTGACCACGCGCTGCTGAGAATCTACGCTTCCGCTCAGTCTGCCGCCAAAGACGAGACGCGCGCGGTCGCGTGGCGCAGCGGGGCACAGGTTTTCTCCCTAGCTTAACTTTGCTATTAGGTCATAATGCTCTTGAGATAAGTATTTAACAGAGGACAACTTATATACAAATGCATTAAATGTAAGTATTTGTTTGAAATTGAAAGAAAATGTTGGTAGTGTTAATTCATATATGCTTAATTGTCATTTAGATTTAGGTAATTATCTTTAACTAAAATATGTTGGCGGGAACAAGTTAGGAGTTTAAAACTGTTCGCCATCTTCTTTGATGAGATTGAGGTTTTATGCTAAGGCTAACTATAGTTTTAAAATAGTTAAGAGTAGATTTGTTTAATATCACATGGAGTTACAGCTTGCATATAAATCACCAGTTGATGAGATACACCGGTAAGTGTTGTTTGTATGTATTTGAATTACTTAAAGTTAGCATTATTTACGGTAGCTAACTAGTCCCGCTAGCTACTTTACTCCTATGACTTTAACTGCTAGTTGTTAGCTGCATTTTCCTCAAGATTTCTCCTATTCGTTCCGGTTTTCTAAAGCCAGTGTTTCATGATTTTATTGTTTTTGCTGTAACATCAATGTTAATTTGCTAATATTGTCCTTCCTGCTGAACTTAGCATTTTTGGGGAAACTCCAGCTTAATTCACCAATATACAAAATAAACTGTAAATTGCAAACGTAAAAGACATTTTCCCAATAACTTAGATGTATGTCATTTAGATAGCAGCCACTGGTTTCCCCTGAGGAAGTAGGATGATGGACACCTGCTGCTAAAACATGCAGCTTAAGCAATAATCCGTATGAACACTTAAACACCTAAGACACTAGGACATAAACATATTAGCAGCAATTATTTAGGAACAGTAGACAGGATCTTAGTAGGACCCCTGCATTTGTTGTCAGGTCTTTTCAGGTTTTTCCTTCCTATTATCCTAGTCACTTTTTTGAAGTGTTTGATGAAGCAGTCACTGAACCAGTTAAACTGTTTATTTGAGCAACTTCCCACATGTCTAATAGGAACGGAGGAGGCCAGGATAGTTTGGAGTCACCAGGAGGAACCTTGTTGTTTTAGCTTCATTGGCCACTAGATGGCGCTGTTGTTTGAGTCACTGAGCGGATCTCTGGTTTTGTTCCACACTGAAGTCACTCCTCGCGTTGGACGCTTCGTGTGCCAGACACAATTACATTTATTTCCTCTCTGTGAACTTTGCAGGCCAGGGTGCTGCCACGCAGTCACTGAGCTCATCATTTAGATGCTGCTTTGAAACCTCAGATGGACTTAGTTGGTCGTTTTCAGGACATTGTCTTGGAAACAGTTCTCATGTTTTCTATTTCTAGTTTTGTTTGTATTTATTAAAATCATGGTATATATTTCCCCTCAGCATTTACTTCACATAGATTAGTTTATTTATTAGAGACTTACAGTTAATTCTGAGTGTATTAACTGTCTTCTATAATCTCATGAATTTGCAATATTCACGTCTGTCCGAGTTGAGTCTGTCATTCCCTACACTTATAGTATGTAACCTTTAATAGTTATGCAAATATCCTAATTACTAGGTATGTTACTTGCAGTTAACAGGGTCTGACATCATTTTAAATGTATATGATTTCAGAGTTCATATGCAAAAGATGTGAGAAATAAATTACTAATATGTCATCATCTAGGCTCATGGCAAGGATTCTGCCTCTTACTTTACCATAGGGACCCGAAGAGCACCTCGCAACATCTTTAACATTTTTTTAAAACATCTTTAATATGTTTTTAAAACTACTGCAAATGTAAAAACAACCACCTATTTATTTTTTTACATCCCTTCTCCTTTTGAAACGATTATTTAAATAGCATCGTACAGTAAGTCAAGGCAGCACCTCTATGGTCATAGACTGTGCAGCCTGTAGAGCCTCTATACAGTTTCTTTGGCACTGTGTGAGTAATGGGTCATAGACAGAGTTTCTGGCTTCTTAACAGGGCCAACAGAATAATTAAGAGCAAGCTGAGGGTCTGTTTCAGGATAGCAGGGAGCCTGTGGGCTTCGTTGAGCCTAGCTTGTCCTCTTGGACCGCTGCCGAGACTGATGAGAGTACTCTGTAAGGTGACTGGGGTGCTGTCTTCTGGGGTCATTTACAGAGATACACATTTGTAGAGACAACTAGGCTGTACTTTGTCCTGCATTTAGTTGGCATATGAAATATCCAGACCAGTTTAAAGAGCTGTGTACTTGATGCTGAAAATACTGTAGAGGCGTGCGTTTAAATGATAAATTGCACTGGTGCACTTGTCAGAAAAGTCCTACTGACATGTCTAGATAATTAACACCATTAGTATGAGTGAAAAGTAAATTATGCAGACGCGTGTCATATTAATGGAGAAACTCACATGTATTGATAATGAAGATATGTTTACCTTAGTAGGCATCATTGGGCCGGCAGGGCAATTAATTAACAGAGTGGTGGGAGCTGCAGGTTCCTCAAATGCTTCTGCTTTGGTTTCACAGCCAGCAACTATTGTAGATAATATTTCAAAAAAACCTGCCTATGCACTGGGAAGCATACTAGTGATCTGTGTTGTCTGAAACTATATAATGCGATACGCATCTAAAACTATTATTTCAAACCCTGATTTTCTTTTGTCTATGTGTATTAGTTTTTTAGTTATTTGTGTAGTTCATTGTTTGTCTGTAAAATGTCAGATAATTGTTGTGACAGGTATTGACAATGATCCAAAACCCAAATTTAGCAATTTCATAATTGTGCTAAAAATTAAATGTAAATTATTGCAGAATAATTTAGTTGACTGATTAAATTCTGGTAATTATCCTAGCCAAATTACTGTTTTGGCCTTCGTTTGGAAATAAATGTTAGTTTTAGAAAAACCAATTATTGCACTAGACATTTTAAATTATACACAGTTCATAAAAATTAAGGGAACAGCTGAACCACATATTGGATTTTGATTAAAGAATTCTTCCAGTTGAAATTTCTTCCTTACAGTATGTACATAATTAGTTCAAAACAAAATAGTGTAGCACCAGTCAATTGGAACCACATTCTTTAGCCGTTGTAGATCTCCATTCAAAACCACCTTTCATTTTTTACCTTAGAAAAGTGAAAATTTAAATCTCAGGTTTATTTAAGTTTTAGCCCATATCCACTTCTATAATTTCATCACATAATGTGAGTCCCCTGCCTGCCTGTATGCATATCTGACCACATCTGGCCACGTTCCTGATGAGTTGTGTTGTATGTTCTTCCAAGCCCGGATGTAGGTTAGTTCCTGAACAAGTTGCTCATACTGTATTGATCCTACAATGGGGAAATTAGTCTTTTAACCATCCCCAGTAGGAGCCCTTCTCAGGCACATCTTTGGTGACCAAGACAGGATTTGAACCCAGTTGTGTGGGTTTTAGACAACAGGAGCCCGAGGGCCAGTCATTGGAATCCCTTTGTCATTCAGGAGGGTGATGCTTTACAGCAGTCAGAGAACAGATACAGATGCTGGTGATGTCAGAGAACAGATACAGATGCTGGTGATGAGTAGTTACCCTTCTACGGCCCTGTACGACTTTTCTGGTAGAGTGGCCAGTTTTCTGTTATGCTCTTGAGACTGTGCTGGGAGACACAGAAAGCTTCCTGTGACTGAATGGATGTGCCAACTGAGTAGTTAGACTATCTGTGAATTCTGATTGGGCTGCAAGTATTGCATCCTGGTACCAGTTGTACAGTAACAACACCTGGTTCTCTCTACAACTGTAGCCATTATGCTAAAACATGCATGGTTTCAGGTTTAAGTTTGCATGTTGTTGTTGTGTGAGTTTTATGTCTACACAGTTGGGCAGTATGTTGTGTTTACTTTAATTCTGCCAATTTTTCTGGCTGACAGTTGCTTGAACTCCACTCCAGCTTACCTGTCTTTGTGAATGAATATCCAGAATCTTAGATGTACTTCTGATCTAATGCAGCTCATTACAGTACTTCCTGGCATGCCTGTACTGAGTCATCTTTAGTTCTGTTTACTGCATCTGTCACACTGTCTCATCTTCCCAACCTGGCAACCCACTCTGTCATTTTCCTAACCCTCAACCCAGCCAGTCAACCTCTCATCTCACCCTCATGCCATCTATCTGTCCACTTTTTTCCTATAGCTGCCTCTTCATTGTTCCTTTGGCCTCTCCTTTTCAAAACCTCTAATCATATTAAAGCTGAGTAAATGCTGGACTGAATCTAAAATAAGATATGCTTTTTTTGTTTTGTCTTGTTAAAAAAATCAATTTCTTCTTGTTCCAATCAGAAGTCCACTGCACAGCACTCGGACAATATGTCCCCTTGGCATTTCCTTTCCCAAAGCAGTTTTGCAGCATTTTTGCATTTATCGAAGTAGATACAAGCTAAAATGTTTTGATAAAATCAAGTGCAAGATAATCATTTATCATTGTGATTATGCATTACACATAGTGGACTTCAACTCTCAACTATTAGTAAGTTATTAAGTAGAAGCTTTTTGGATTATGAACCGCTAAAATTACGGTTAGTTAGTTAAGTTAGTAATTTACATTTCTACTTAGTTCTTTCAGGCTTTCAGAGTTGGTGAATTTTATGCATTAAGCTTTCCTGTTAAATAAAAATTCTCTACCGTGCCCTAAAATTCTATTCTGATAAAGACGTCCTCATAAACTCCTTTGGTCAATAATGACAGTTTTAACTTTAGCCTGTTACACAGTAGTTGACTTGCATCCAGATTTTCTTTTTGCCTTTTGCATGGTGATAATTTTGAAGCACTACAACTGTACTACAACTCATGTAAGCATATGCTCTTTCATTATTTCTGTTTATATTTTTTGTAGATGGAAGAAAAGCTTTTTCACTCTATTTGCCCATCACTGACTTTAGACTGTGGATCCCACTTCATGGCACTGTGCCCATGGAAAAAGAAGTGAGTGATTTCCAAACCCTCTTTTTACTACCCTTGTTTTTTCTTTTACTCTCACCAGAGCGGTCTCTAATCAGATAGTGAATCGCTGGAGGTTGAGTAGTTGTGTGACTGCAGTGTCATCAACCAACACTCAGAGCAGCATAACCATTGCTGTATAAAGTGTATTTAGAAAGTACGATTCCTTGGGGAACCATAATTTATCTTATGGTTTGCATCATTTTCCGCTTCACAGTTTCCACTACATTTATTGCACACTGGCACAGGTCCATTAACTACACTGATCATTATAATATTACCAAATGTGCAGTTCTCTTGGTCCAGGATTTACACTGCATAACAAGGTCCTATTCAATATTTTCTAAAGATGATACAAAATTGAGCTTCTTTAATAATGCACTATTTTCTATTATACTTAGTATTATACTTGGACTAACATCAGTCACTTCATGCACTGTAGGACCTAATGTTGCCCAATAATAATCGGTGAATTATTAATAGGATTTGCCAATAGGCAGCTTTGCAGATTATATGTTTCCTACAGATGACTGCCACCTCCCGACTAAAGAAGTTTATAAAAATTAGTGCACTATTAATTTCTTGGGAGAAGAGGCTTCTACAGTAGTTGCTTACTGTGATATCAGCCTTTGACAATGCAGCTGCCTGCAGATGGAGTGGTATTTTGTGTTTCCGGAGCTCTTGTTGTAGGAGTCCCTTGACTCAAATATAGATTGGCTCCTTGACTTTAGTCTTGGATGTATGTGGATATGTTTCTGCTTCTGTCTACACTTTTGGTTTTGTGGTGTGTCAGCTATTCGTCTGTGGCGCGGGTTGTCTTACACAGCAGCTTGGAGTTCACCACTCTGACAGAGTGTCGGCAGGGCTTGTGTCACATTATTGTCAGGAAAAATCCAAGTCAGGAAATATATTAAGTTGTTAAAAAGCCATGTCTATAGGGCTTGTTGACTTTAAGCGCCAAATAATCCAGAAGAGAAATAATTGGACCTAAATAAGCCTAATGTTTCCCTGGGTAACATACGACTTATCTTCATTGCACAGTCTGGAGGACAGTGTTGGTGGAATATTCATTAAATATTGACATTTTAAATGCCATGTATGCAGATTACTGAAATTATCAATTACTGTGACTAAGCTGTAGGGTTTTAAGGCCATCGCCTTGAATCTTGGCTTCCTCTTGTCTGTAATGAGTTAGATGCAGTACTGCAACAAATTGTTTTCAAATTACATACACATACCCTGCAGATCATCGGGGCCGTCCTTAGGAATCAGCTCTTTGGCAGGCCCCTGTTACGTTACAGCCATGTGACAATGATAGACACTTGACAGGACAAGCTCAGTCCAGCTGGTCTGTGTTTTCAATTGGAAATAGCTATTCGTCCATCTGTAACAGGCCTTGTCAAAAGTTTACTGAGAATCAGCAATTCACTTTGAGACTGGGCTCTGTGTGCCATTGAAAGTGACTCTGATAAGCTGTGGGAGACCATTGAGGCAATGAGCAGGCTTTGATGTCTGGTGAAATCTTGACAGTTGCTGCCCCCTTTTCATTTGGTTTCCATTGTCAGAGCTCTTTGATGTACTGTATGTTATCTGTGCACACTCTTCCGCTTGAGTTCCTTATTTTTCATTGACAAATAACACATAATTGTAGCAATGACTAATTGTAGCTTTTATTATTTTGTCTCCTTTAAGAGTTTGAGATCATTATCTACCTTTTGCGAGTTCAGATATTGATCTTGTTCACAGATGAATCGCCAGGATATTCACAGAATTTTAGCTGGATAATAGTGGATGAGCTGCACCAGTGACATCTAAAAGATTTAGATCAATGCATTGCATAAGTTATAGCCAGAATAAGATTGTTCTTTAAAGTTTATTTCAGTTTTTAGACTTATAATGGTTACATAGTTAAACAGATTAAGTCTTTGTTTTTATTGTATTTGTATGATTTACTTTTAGAAACAAAAGTATTCACAGTCTTAAATTGTTCAAACCACAATTAATCTGTCATTGGTAAAGTCATATGCTGGCTTTTTGTATGATCAGTGTTACTGCACAGTGTATTGCCACACATTTAGAAGAAGAATAGCTAAGGTTAAAGTGTAGCCGGTCGAACCTTTGTCCATCTTGGGTCTGCGGTCTGTGTGCACATGAAGTAGACACAGATATAGCAATATTGATTTTACAAGCATAGAAAGAGGTAATAAAAATGAACAATTGTGTGTATCTAAGCTAAGCTTTTTTTGTATTTAACACTGCTTATTCGTGTTAAAATACTGAGATGAAAAATAGCTGCACCACACTTGTATTCATCAGAGATTTCTCTCTCTTTATTTCACACTGAAGTGGAAAACAAGCCTCGGGTAACAAATGCTTTTTGACCTCTGGCTGTGCACAATTTTGTGTCCAAACGAGTGCAGATCAGAGCAGGCTGAAATTAAGAGATTATACTGTGGTTGGAGTTTAATAGTGTGATTCATGAGAGCCTGCCTTAGAAGTGAGGACAGACCTTATTGGCATATTTTGCACATAATTAGAATGCCTTTATTATAAAGGATCTGTGACCTGCCTGGCTCAGCACCATTAAGAAAGAACACTAATATCTGAAAAGGATTTTCATATATTATAGATGATTTTAAAGGTTATTAAATGAGAATTGATGTCTGAATTCCATCTACTGCAACTGAAAGCAAATATTAATTACTGTTAACCAACAACTTTAAAGCCAAACTGTCTTGTTACAGTTTTAATTCCTTCCGGTATTTGAGTGACATGGCCAAACAAAGCTTCAAACAGGCTACGAATACAGAATGTGCCCCGTACTGTATAATTTCCAAAGGCCTTATTCTTGCTCTCAAGTACAGATTAGACATTGCAGGTGGTGCTTGGCACTGCAGCGGCTTTGTAATGCAACTGCACAAACATCTGCCTAAATAGACTGATTTAATGATGCTGAAAGTGCAATATTCATTCAAACTGAAAATACTATATAATGGTTAAAATTAAGTTAGTAGCAGCTTTGTTATTGTTCTAAGTGCCAGACAGACGTGAAATCCACTCATCCTTGAATTAAACAGCTTTTTGAATGAACTTGTGAAATGTTGTATACAATTCACAAATAAGTATATCTTATTTGTATATCCTAATTATAAATGTTTATGTGTAATAAAGTCTGAGTTGCATCTTTTGATGCAGCAGCTGAGTGTTAAAGGACAGCAGTTTTAATTCTAAGACCTTGCGGCTACATGTCACAGTAGCATGAAGGTTGAATTTCCAGCCATGGTTTCCACCCTTGGCACATGCTGCTTTATCACAAGGATATTTCCCTGGAGTCCCTGAATTTTTTCACTGTATTGTACTGTAGATGGAAATACTACAAGTTTTAGGAAATTGTGTGTAGATTTGCTTCCTTTGAAAATGTGATTGACAGTTCTTTTTCACACTCGGCACTAAACCATGATCTATCTTCAAAACGATGGATGCTGAATCAGAATTGTTTCCTACAATAATTCAGACATCTTGTGATGTTGGGGTTTTTCATTAAGTGCCGCTTTTATAGTTTTTGATAATTAGAAAATAAATTGTACTCAATCTGCAGCAGATCCTGATTTTGCATTTTAATGTTTTTAATTTACTGTAGTTTAACTTACAGTACTGATTAGAAGTGAATCAGTAGGAAACATGTTGGTAAATTGGCCTTTGCTTTGTATGTTTTTTTTGATCGTGGTAATTTTTCTGGCTCTTTTTTTATTTTAAGAGTGATGTGATTGATTATTGAGTTTAGTGGCCAAAAGTAAGGCTTTTTTCCTTATTATTCCAAGCTCCAAGATGCCAAGGGTTATACAACAATTGTCCTGTGCTTGTGTACCGTGTCTGTTCATATGTGTATGCTTTCATGCATATAGCTATTTACAAGAGCATATTTGTCCAGCATACAGACATGATTAATTAAATTATTTATTAAAATAGGAGAGCGAGAGTTGTGTTGGTGTCTTTATTATGTGCACGTGTCAGATCCTACATTCTAAAGTTATAGGTTTCCTTAATAAAGGCAGTTTAACAGTTGGGCAATATGAATAGCTGTGAAACATCAAGACAGGAATATGTTTAGGGATACATTTTATATGTCCCTTGCTTGGCACAGTGAAACGCCTTTTTAAAATTGGAGTCTGTCCAGTTGTCACTGACAATGATGCTGATTTATTGGAGCTGAGAGAAGAGAAACGGGGCCGAGGCTATGTTTCTCTCCAAAGCGTTCCATTTGGTAAATGATGCTTGGGGTTTCACTTTTTTGTTGTTGTTGTTGACATGGGCCTAAAGCACAGCTGCATGTGCACTAATGCACCGTGGAGGACGTGACACTTTTGCCCATACGGTTTCAAAATTTACCACAGTTTATGGATTTTACAAAATAATTGTGCCCCAACCTCTGATCTAGTTGCATGTATTAAAAGGCTGGAAGTCTATGTGAATTTTCACATTTAAGAGGTGTCTAGACTGAATAGTCTGCACACTTAACAAAGGAAGGTCTTGGCTCATTACATTATCAGTGGTCACCTGGAAACCATGTAGTGGTACTGTAGTTTAATTAGGTTAGTTTAAATAGAGTCTCACTATTGCATCTACTGTACACAGACATGTTTTTGATATCTGACATATTAAACTGCATAAAACAACAAACAAATTGGCCTGTAGATGAACTAATATTTTCTTAAAATATAATTTTATCATCATCATTGTAAAAAATAGCCAATTTGTAAATATGCTTAGACATTTAAATGCTACATTGATACAGTGTTATGTGTAACGGCTATTTTTTCAGAACACCAAAGACAAATAAACAGTTCTATTAAACATTACAATGCTAATTTACCTTCATCAAATGCAAGTCAGTCCAGTGTAGCAGAAAAGCAGCAATTACTCATAGGACAAACTGTCAGTGTAATACAACATATATAAACTCCAACCACAGTATAATCTCATATACTGACCTAATTATGTGGTTCACTCAAAATTAAACTGTTTTCCTGTTGTATTTCTACAGTGCTTTTTTTCATTGTTCTTCTAAACGCCTATGCAACGTCTCTTAACCCACAAGTAAAAGACTGTTTGACTTTTAGTTTTTGTTGTAGATGTAAAGTAATTACATTATCCAGGTTCATCACTTTGGCGAATTGCATAGTTTGTACTTTGGATTAGCAAGCGTGTGCTCATGGTAATTTATAAGAAAGTAAATGTTGAGTTTTGCTTGTGCGTGTTGTTAATTGTAGGCAGGACTTTAGCTCCAGGCATAGCATAGCAGACGTGGCTTCTGTAGCTAGTAGAAAGATGGTTGCATAAACAGTTCTCTGTATTGGTACAGCATTATCAATAACCACAGTCAGCCTTGCCTGTGTTCCTAGACTTACAGCCTATGTCTTATTATGCTGGGTCACTGATACAGTAGCTAGCTCTCCAGTCTGCCCACCAGACCTTATCGTCCATTTTGCAGCCTGCTTAACCTTTCCTGAATCCTGTTGCCCATTCCTTGGGCCTCCCCTGCCTTGAGCCATTACCACATCTACACTAACCTTTTTAAGGCCTTTAAAGGTATGAAGAGGGTCTGGCTAAAGCTGCTGTGCTGCCACGATTGCAACCATTCCAAGGATATTATAATGGAGCTGCAGCTTTTTTGTTTGGGTACGGTATATAGACAAACTAGACAGATTGCTGACAGAAAACACTGAGGCTTATTCTGCGGGCTTTTCTCTACTGGTAAGACAGTAAAGTAGAAGTAACATGCTCTACAGTATGCTTTCGTTGGAAAGTAAGTTAAACAGTGATGAAGCTTAGTCAGCACGTCTGTTCACTGACACACTTCCATACATTAGCACAGTTACGTTTGTATATTTCCATTTGTTAGTTTTGTACTGTAATTCTTGCGTGTATTGAACAGATTATAGTCTATAGATAGACACTTGAAGCAATGTTTTTGCAGTCAGCTAAATGCGTTGTGTGACTAACCGCCGCCAGGGCAGCATTCAGCCCCAGTTCAGGTCACCGTTGACGTACGTGCTCTAATTGCAGAGGTTTCCAGGTGAGGTGAGCATTTGTACAGTTGCAAAATTGGAATCCAATTTGGACCCCCTGCTTTTTAACTCTGATGCCTCTAAACGACTGTCTACCTAAGATGAACTGCTCTTTCCAAATGAGATAAAGCACCCTCAGTGTTCCTCCAGTAAGATAGATGGGTAAATTTGCATGCCAGGCTGTCAGTTTCACTGCTGCCAGTATCCCTCCTCCTTTAATTTCTTTTTAGGCTGTCCGTCTTCCTGGATATTCCTACGTCTGGCCCTTAAATAGCAATACTACATAAATTACTAGCAGTTAGCGGATGCCATGATGTCTAATATATTATTCACAGTTGACTGACAGTGGTCCTTAATTTACGCAGGAACAAGCAGCTCATGCAAATAAAACAATGGATTGTGGCTAATGAATAGACTGTGATAGTAGTTTTCCAGTCAGTTAAACCAGAGGTTAATTCTGACAGACTTTACGTGTGTAGTGTTTAAGAGTAAGGAGCTTTTTCATGTTCGGGCCTGATTATTAAAATGAGAGTTGTAGTTATCATTGGACAAACACTGTTAATGATGTCTGAATGTAGTGTATGTGTTTGAGCTTTGAATGTGGGTTTGAAAGGTTAAAGGTTACTGTAGACAAATGTCATTAATTAAGTTTATTAGGAACTAAAACCAATACAGTTCATCATAGCAGTTCTCCTGCAACAAAGCCTAACGATTTTTATGCACCTGTGTCAGAGTTTTTATTATAAAACACTAACACTTAATAAATAAGAGTAATAAGAGTTACAGAAACTATATTCATTATGCTTGGAGTACATATGCTTACATACGCTGAGGAGCAGTTTTTTTTCTTTGTATTTCACTGCATTTGTCTTTTTCTCAGCATCGTCACTGTGTCAGCTGCTCCCAAGCATGATGCACTGCCTCTGAGGAGCAATCTGGTCAGAATCAGTGCCCAGTGTTTGCCAAACATTGTGCTTCTCAAAAAGTTGAACTGACCAAGGTCCTTGTTGCCTCATTACTCAGTTTGGATGGACTGTAACTGTGTTCAGTGTTTTATGGTTTATCTCTGGGTTTATTTTGTTCGTAGCCGGAAAAACCCTTCGTGTAAGACATATCGGTCTGTGTGAGCAAAGCTAACCGGAGTACAGCAGCCCCAGCAGAGGACCAGTTATAGACTTCACCAGGGACAAAATCCAAAAACAATGATTTGTGATTTGGGGGGATTTACTGTACTGTACCTCTAACCAGCATGCAAAAATGTTCATGGCCTTTGACCATGTAGAACATTCTTAACTGAGTATGTCCAAAGATTGAACCAGTCAGTTTATACTGTATATAGAGTACAGCAAGTGCCTGTTTGGTCTGGCAGTTTTTGCTCGTTAAACTGACTAATTCTCTGTGTACGTACTGTAATATTGACCTTTTCAGGGTGAAACAAAATTCAAATGTATGGCAACAAATGTCTTAGCTTTACAAAGGCCCATACAGCAAAATAATCTCACAGTGCTGATACACTGGATAGAGAACAAAATTTGCTGTGCTCTGGTTTTTGTGTATGCGCAGTAATTAAGCGTCAATACGACTTCTCTTAGCGAAAAGAAAATAGGGTAACAGTGTTTCTGAAATCCAGTTTGTCAATATATGATCCATATCGGTCTACTCAAAGTGTTTAAATTTTAAGAACTCCTCTATATGTTTTGTTTTTTCGGATATTTCTTAGATCATGCACAAACTGTAAATGGAGCACACCGTGTTGCAGAGCTTGGGAGATGGGGTAAATGTTCATAATGGAATTACATTATGCTTTTTTCCCTTCAAACTTGAAAAACGAAAATTGCTGCATGAATTTGTCAGACATGAAACGCCAATTGGCTCTTAACATCTGTGACAGCCATCTGTGGCATTGTTTTCCATATGCTCTTGGTCTTCCGAGATGAGTCACTGGAGTATGAAAACAAGTTTGTGCTGCAATGAAAACCTAACAATGTCCCATGAGCTCTCAGCCTACGTTGACAATGAGTGACAGGCAGTTCCTGCTCATCATAGACTTAAGTCTCTTTGGAGAACATTGCCTAAATGCTGTACTCATGAATACTTATAAGCTTTAATAGGAAGCACTAAAAAGTGTGCTTGTTCTCTCCTTCATAAACGGCCATGTGCGTCTTGCACATACACTATATCATCATCAAGTATATCATCTTCAAGTTAAAACAAATTTTGCAAAAAACAGTTTAACTGACAGGATTGTGAATAGTGTAACATGGGCACTGAACCTCACAAAATCAGACCACATAAAAACAAATGTTTCAATTTGAGTCTGATTTAAAGATTCAGAGTCTCATGTTATTTTGTGGGAGGACGGTTGATTTTTCAGAAATTAGGACTCATTGAAGAATTGTGTATAATCAGACAGTATCAAGCATTACACATTCTATACACAGATGTAACTTTGATTTGGGGTAGCAACATGATGTGCAAGTACCGTTACTACTGCAAGGAGAGATGGGGCATGGGAATATGTTAAGAGATTGGCCTTATGCTGAAACAACCTCAAAACCTCTTATTATTCATTATTCATCCTGTCAATGTGAAGTATTACTGTCTCTTCCAGTCTTGACGTGCTCTTACCAAATCCACAAGGGGCCTTTCGTTTAACTGCTGCTCCCTTCACAGAGCTGTTAAATGGCTCATTAGTAAGGGTAAGGTGTCATGTACTGAAGGACAAATGCATTGGCTCTGCAGCTTTACGTGTGCTGTAATAGAGAATGGATAGCGGAGATTAGCACTCTTGATTCCTTCGAAAGAAAGTTGGCTTCAAAATCAACGAGGCGATGCATTGAGGGATTTTTGCTTTCTTGTGACATTGACTAAATGGTTGTTTGGCTACGATGGCAAAGGTACTGTATCTATAGTATCGGAATGTCATTTTTACCTGACAGTGGTTTTGATCCTTCCAAAAAACATTCCATCCTTGTTTTGAAGCTCATCAAGTTCAGGTCAACCAGAGATACAGTTGTATCGTACTGTGTGAACTTAATACCATCAAAGCGTATCTCTCTTATATCCAATTATGGGGACGTGATACTGTATGTGTAGGGGAAATGTGTTTGAGATGTGAGTAAATATGTAGAGTAGCTCACATAATTTAGTTCTACTTATTGAAAGCAGCTTTTGTTTTAGAAATTTGTAGTTAGAATAAAGATAGTGTTGCAGTGTTACATCATGTTTTAAGTGGGTTGAAAGTCAGCCTTTTGTGATGTGCAATTACTTGTTTTTGAAAGTATATCTAGCTCTGCAAAAGTATTTCCGTGTTTTGTAACAGAAAGATGCTAAAATCTTGATATATAAATGTCTTCATTGGTAATTCAGTTTAAATTAAGTTTTGTTTACGCTGGTACACAAAAAGTGGCACATCACATAGTAAAAAGAAAAACAAACAAGTGCAAAAAGGCTCTACCTAAAGTTAATAAAGTGAGTTATTGACTTTGTGTTTCGTTTCCAGCATTTTTATAAACAGAGAACTGTGGGAATGTCTTTATGATTGAAATTCTGTCAGGTGCAGCACTATCACTGAATGGATCTGCAATGCAAAACACTTTCATTGGCATATTTGACTTTGAAAATGGGAAGTTGCTGCAAATTGTTCTGTCTCCCACGTCTTATTTCTCTCTTTCTCCCTTTGCTCATCCCACCGTTCTTATCCCGTCTTCCTTTGCTATCAAGGAATAGGGGAAAGAAATAGATTGTCTCCTCACTCCTGCAATCAATTTGTGTCAGCACACCAGGTCTCTCTGTGGAAGTGCCAATGCTGGGAGAACACTTGGCATTCACAAAATGAAATAATGGGCCACAATAAAATCTGCAGAGAGGCGCTGTCTGTTTCACTTATGTTTAGGGAGATCTCTACTAGATAACTCTTGATAGCATCTTTTATACTGACACAGGTGCTCCTGTGTGATACCCCCTACCCCTTCAAGTCTTCATTTTTAAGCTGTTACATCTCTGGCTGTCTAGCAATAATACAAAAGTGGCTAGTTCTGCACGTGTATTTTTTAACCACATTTTATTACTATTCTGCTGTTTAATTTAGCCCTTTACCTTAACAGTTAACTACCATTAAAATGCCTCAACCTGTCATGGTGCTTTCTCTTGTTTTTAACAAAATACCACATGGCATGATCTTTCTGAGCGGTCTAAATATAGCAGTTTTTCATTTTTATACCCAGAGGCAGAAAACAGCACCTAGGTAGTCACATAGGTGCATGTTCACTTAGTCATTGAAATTCATGAGGAGAAGAATAAAAAAACAGGCTAATTTTTCAAGAGCAGGTTCACAAGCACCAAACCATTTGTAACATCTGTTCAAATGAATACACATGAAATAAGTGTTAACTCTGCTGACAGGCTATTAATAAAATGCCTCAGTCTTTTATTTAGAGGCAAGACAAGTGTATTTGCCTGGGGAGGCGGGATGCTGTAAGTGGGCACAGATACCTGCTCTTGTCTTTTGGGCTCCCTTACTCCCTTAGGTTGATTGGCCAGGTGGATTAGACAGCCAATTGTGGATCAGTGAAACAATGTTTCATTGGTGACATCTGGATCAATTATATGCCCAAATGGCTTATTAAGATGTACCAGATCTGGCTGCTGGGTAACTAAATTACTTTCTATATAAGAGTAAAAGCAAGTGGCTGGATAAAGTGGGTTTTCACACCCCTTGAAGTAGATTTGAAGGTGTGAAGATTCTTTGTAGTTAGAGCAGTATTTAAGTTCATATAATACCACTAGTTAGTGGGTAGCAGCTGAATACTATCCCACGGAATTATCAAGTTAAATAAGTGAGCATAAGGATGCCATTATGTTGTAAATTTAAGATCACTACAAACTACAAAAATCAAACGTTTGTAATCTTGCATATCACTCAGAACATGAAAACCCTTTAGAGTATGAAGTAATTAATTATATTAAGACTGCACCTTTTAAGGTTGTTGCTTATGATGATTGAAATATGAGACCATGTACTGTAGGCATTTCTTGTGTATTTTCTGTTCTCGACAAATCTTAAGTAGGCATTAATTAGTGTAAACGTACACATTTTCTTGTCAACCGTGACTGTATAAGCAAACCATGATCCTAAAATCTGAAGCAGCTAAACCAAATGTACCCATAATTAGTACAGTATAATAAAATATAATGAAACAGTGTATTTTAAACTTGCACCTTGAGAGAACTTCACAACCTCCTCAGTTTTGCATGCCAGTGCAAAAACACAAGTACTGTGCTTAAAATAGTTTGAAACACAGCTTAGGAGGTTGAGAAGGAGCCATACTATCAATACCAGAAGACCTAGTGAACTGAAAAACACATGCTACAGATTTGGATCAAGGATTATCTGGAAAAAAATGTAGTGTAGAGTTTGAATTGAATTGAATTTGTATTGAGTAGTTTTGCAGACAATGTGAAGGACACCTCAACTGGTACAGTAACATCTCTAAAACTGTTGCTTAGAGAACTACAAGGTTCATATTCATTAGAAAACATGAATAGAAGCCTAGCAAATATTGGCGGCACATTCTTTGGTTGAAGGTTACAAAAATTATTTGCCTGCATCCAGAGTGTTAACCTGGTCAGGACCAGTTCAGACTCAAACGTCATGACAGAGAGACAGAGACACTGAAATTTTACAGTTTTTATGTAACAACAGAACATGAACAGAAAAAGGTTTGGTTTTCCAGACATACATGTCATACAATCCTTGTGCTCTAATTAATCACTCCACAGTTCAGAAACTGCAGCCTGAAGCATTATTATGTGTGAAGTGCATTGCCCTGTATATTAAGGACAAATCCACAGTAACTCTCTGAGCACTTTCAATACGTGGGTGACCTACACTTTGTAGTCTGCTTGAACACCTGAAACCCTGCAGCTATGAAACCGATCAGCGAAAGCAGCAAAAACAGAGCAAAACTGGTAAAGAAAATCAGTTTTAGTATTCGAGACACTGTCTAGATGTCTCTATGTTGAGTGTTCCCAGTCAACAAGCCTTGTAGAGTTTTTTTTTTTGTTTGTTTTTTGTAGAGTGTAGAGTTTTGTTTTTAGTTTTAGGTATTCATATGTTTATGACCTGGACATGTGTAACCCTTGATTGACATCCAATAGAAAGTTATGGTAGAAGGAAGAGAGCTTCCAGCTAAAAAGCATCATCTTTGAATCAGTTTAATATATATATATTTTTTTCACAATTTGCTCAGTTTTGTTGTTTACTACAGTATATACCGTGTCCTCTGCCAATCTGCTGTTATTTGTGACTTAGAATGGTCATTGCTTCAGCAGATGACAGCATGATGACATTCTGTTCTACGTAGTTTAGGGATTTATAATGTGAAACTATAAAGGTGCTTGCTGTCGTCACTAAATAACCACATCCACCACATATTGTAGTTAAGAACGTACACATACAATAAAAAATACTTACTGTATGTGTGTATTTAGTTGGAATAACATGACAAAAGTTTAAAGGTGTTTGTGATAATTTGAAATAAGGCTTGGTTAAAACTTAGAAAGGATGATAGCAAAAATAATCAGCTGACGAGAGTCTCAAGTTGTGCTTGAGCAGATCTTAAATATAGACTATTGAGGCAATGTTGATGCTTGGAGGTATTAGTTTATGCAGGGAAAGCAGCTGATGTTTACCTTTTTGCTGCCCCCAAACACTGCTCTGTATAACCTGCTGTGTTTACTCTTTCTCTGCCGACCTGAAAAGCCCATTGGGCAGAATGGTTCATCTGCTGTTGTGTAGAGCTGCCCAGTATGTGAAATTAGAAGATCAAGGGAGTGTAGGTTTGTCCTCATGCCTCCTCCAAGCTTAGGCTTTGTGTGTGCCCTACATATGAGGTAGGTCACTGTAAAAATTTGTAATAGTTTACCATGTGGCTGGTGAGAGAGGTCAACTCCACAGGGCTCTGCTTAAATTGGAACATTCAAGACGTAAGCAAAGTCAAAAATGTAAGAGAACACATTGAATAGCAATAATAATTTGTAATAATCTTCAATCAATTTTGGCCAGAAATAAAATAGAACATGAATAAATGGAATGTTTTCTCAGTCAAGATGATTTGCTAGACAGACCTTGTTTGAAGATGCCTTCAGCTGTTGTTTGTTTTTGGGCCTCTCTACCTTCAGTACTTGTCTATTGGGAAGACACGGGGGGGGGGGGTGCTAACCACCGCCACCACCAAAATAAAAGCACAACATTATGAAACGTTGTGCAAAGTGCAAATGATATTCTGACAGTTAATAGAATATATTATTTATATACTATTTATTCAGATTTGATTCCACCCTCTAGCACTTTATATTTATTTATTATATAAAAAAGTACAAAAGCATTTAAATTTCAATAAGCTGCTGTGAACTGAAAGCTAAGAATACTTCCTACTGGACACCAACTTGTAGTTCTTCCAGCTATTTCTCTGATTGGCTTTTGTTTTCAGCCTAATGATGAACACCTTCACCTCTTTCGACCTCAAGTTTTATTGAACAGCTACCCAATGTAAGTACAACAATTAGAACACACCAGGTGTGTCTAAATATTGTACATGGGACAGTTTTGATAGGTGTCAAACACCTTGAATTAAAGCTTGTCTGAGACTATTGGCTTTACTTTGGAATAGGTTTTGCAGTAGCTGTAACCTTATCTGTATTTTTACTTAGCTATTTAAATATATTACTATTCAATTCTTGTAGTCACCATTTAGCTGTGGAAGCTTAATTTGATTTCATTAATTCAATATACACATTCATTATTGTATTAGAACAGGTGAAAAGTATAATTCTTGTTATCCAAAATCTCCAAATGTTTGAAAGGATTAACAACCCTCTGAGGGGTTAAACACATTAGCAACAGAAACAACAAACATTCCTTGCTGCCACATTAGCTCAACTCAATCATCCAAATTTCTGGCTAGATTTTTAGAAGCACTTTTTTGTCATGCATCCTCATTACTTTGTCACAGTGAATGCACTATACAAAAGGCTGTGGCAGCACTCATTGAAGTCTTTTGTTTCTTTTATTATATCATTTAAAGCTCAATATCATGAAGCCACTTGCTGCTTTAAACTGAAAGTTGTGTAACACGATCAAATACATATTGAGAAAGAACTTAAAAAGAAAAAAGAAAACTTAATTTGTTTTAAAAAACTGAATTTCTGTAAGTTTGCTGTCCACTTGACTGAATATGGTTTCAGTCCGCTCACAGATTCAAATACTCATTATATCAGCTGTATTGTAATTATTTATTTATTAGAAAATATGCTGCTTCGTTAAACTAGTGTGCCCTGTGTGCAAACATGATAAACTAATGTTTTCAATTGAGGTGACAGCCAGAAGCATATCAACACTTCATAATAGCCTCCAGGGAAAACTAATTTTCATTCAAATAACCTCCAATGCCATTAAAAGAGTGCTGAGCAAAAGCACAAAAGAGCAAAAGCACAAATATTAAGAAAGTACCTCTCCATTGTCTCTGTATTGTATGCTTTTTGTCACAGCACAAACTTTTATTTACATTAGGGAAGTGTATGGTAAATTACACTGTATTTACACTTCTCTCTAAACAGGCACATCCTTAAATGTGCATTATTTAGAGTATAAAGACTTCAAGTCACATTTACACATTAGTTCAGTTGTATTGAATCTTGTGCATTCCTTTTCTTTAACAGCCTAATTAAAGCATGACTTGTTCACTTATTTCCACAATAGTGACTTTGTGTTATAGAATTAGAAATGAACCTATTTATTGCAATTATAAATAAGTTATATTAATGCCAGTGAGGTTGTTCTTTGTAAGGATGTGATACGGCCCTTCAAGATAAGAGCGACAGGCTGCAATTAAAATGTCATCTTGTTATCCTGTTCAGCTCACACTAAATCAAACATCTTCTGTACATGAAAAGACACAAAGTACATTTTAGTCATGTAGTCTGCTTTAAAGTCTAACCCGGTTCAATTATAATGAGTACTTGGACAAACTACATTATTAAATAAATTAAATAAATATGTTTCTGTGTTGCATGATGCTAACATTTAATTTCAGGGTGCAGGTATTTAGTTATGTATGTTCCTTTTACTCCCACCTGTACATGAAAACCACCTACAGTAACACATCACAGGGACTCCACTTCCAGCCAATAATAAATTTGTGTTCACTGTGGACATTGTGTATTGCACACTTACTGCTTATTGCACTTCTGGTTAAATGCTAAACTAGATTTCGTTGCCATGTGCTTGACAATGTGACAATAAGATTTAATGCAATCTAATCTAATCAAATGATTGTTTTTTTGTCCAGTTTAAACACTTAAGATGCTCAATCATGAATTATGACGAAAACATATCCCTTAATTAATAATGAGCCTCATCACTTCCTACAAAAGTATAATATTGTGCCAAAAGGAAAATGAGAGAATGTGGTGTGGGGAGTCCGGCAGCATACAGAGAGAGAGAAGCAGAAAGAAGGCGGCTAGGAGATAGTATTGTATGTAAGCTTTATAAGTGTGCATGGTTTCTGATACGGAAGACAGCTCAGAAAAAAAAACTGACACGTCTTCTCGCAACAAGATTTAAAAACCAGTCAAGCTTCTCTTATAACTGCAACAAACCAAATGCAATTCAGACCATATTCTGGGCTTTTACGAGACTCTCCTGTGATGCAATGACAGTTTTGTCACTGCAACATATTTACTGTATTTGAGTTTCTGCAGTTGTTTTTGTTTAGTCACAAACATTCTGTTTGGCTCATGGATGATATTGGTCAGAACTTGCAGTACCTGCATGTAAAGTACACACAACCATTGAGTGATAATTAAGTTAAAGAGTAACAGCAGCAGCGGGACAAGCAACAAGTAAAATTCCTCTGTGTGATGAATTTTGTTGTGATTGTGTAAATCTCAAGCCACAAGAATGTGAGTATGGCATGTTCATGAAGGCCTTGAAGGTGTGAAGGGTTTTTATTTTGCTATATTGTGCTGTTAATGAGCCATGGAGTCGTTTTCTTATTGTGCAGTGGTGGCACACCCCTGCAAAGCAGAGACAGCAGCATGTCCCATTTCTGCCTGTCAGCTGCTTTTATGTTCTATTTAGATTCCTGGCATCAGACATGTCCGTGTGTGTGTGCCCATCTGTGCTGAAGCGCATTTCACACCTACAGTACCTTTTCATGCTTAATGTTTCAGAGTGTTTGAGGAACATGATTGTTTTCATTAGTAACTCTTATTATTTCCTGTTATGCTATTATTCCACTTCCCCTCTTAGTTCGATATACAGTAAGCCTATGCAGAAAATCCCTGCAGCTGTGAGGGCTTATCCTGCATAACCCCACCATGAAAGTGTGCTGTAATGGAACCACGTGTGTAATGTTGGTGTGCTGTCACTGTTTCCCATTGAGTGTCTGCCACTTTACCTATCATCTGGAGAGTTGACATGACACAAAGCACACTTGTGTCACATACACTTGATTTGATGATTTGATACAATAGTGTCTAGTGTCGACCTTGGACCGATTGTGTTTAAATCGCACATTTGAATATTTTCATCAGGGCAGGTTATATACAGAAGGATTATGAACTATCGTGGTAGCAAAGTGGTAGAAATACTGTACACAATCATATAGCAGCAATATGTCTGGAACAGAATCATTTAAAACTCTTTTTATACAAGGTTGCAGTAACACAAAGTATTTTGAGAAGGAGCACTAATAAAACAAGGAGATTAGTTCAGTTGTTCAGCGTTTGTTTATAGAAAAATAGAATAGCTGTTCTTTCAGTATTGAAGAGGGAACATGCAAGCCGCATTTCAACTGATGGTTAATTTAGCATTAAATGTAAAATAAATGTGCTATTAGTTTGTTTTTCAAGTACCCTGACTCTGAGGAGCAGTCACGGTAATACTCTGTTTGATAGATGAGCCTTCTCATCGCAGAGTTGTATCTGCAGTGGTTGAATGGTTCTTGGTTTGGGAACCAACATTGGTTTGGGTCAGACAACAAAATTAAGCTTCTAGCATTAGCGGGTGGTCTGACTCATTTTTATCATGCAGTGCTGTAATCTGCTTTGGCCTATTTAAAACCTAAAAGCACAACCTGCTTTTTTATTGGGTAAAGGGTCTTGTGGTGTCATTATCCTCTTATGTCATCCCATCCACAGTGATCATACTTATTTCTTTTGACTTTGAACAAAGAGGCAGCATTGGAAATCAATCTGAACTCACGTTGTGTACAGTGGTCTGTGTTTTGTCTGTCTTTTTCTTACCTCATCATGTTCATGTTCAGCACCTACAGTAATGTGTTGGTTCGACAGTAACGTGAGTCACAGTGTCACGTCCTCTGCGTTATGACTCCCTCTGGCTTTTTCATGTCATTTCAAGTAGCTTGTTCTTCCTTTATCTGTGATGTCTGAGATGCATAACTCCTACACAGACTTGCCCACATGTCAGCGCTGGTAGACATTTGAAACATGTTGTTTTTCAAGGCGCAGTGCTTGTGTTTGTCAAGCAATAATTAACTTTGTCTGCCAGGCCTCCTCCTCACTTTACTCGTGCCCTGACCGGGCCGTTCATCTGCTCTTGTGTACTCCCAGTGATGAGGTTCTATTCTTACACCAACCGGCCACGTACAGTCGAAGCCTGTTTCCATGGAATGGTGCTCGGTTGTTGCCTCTGCCACACAGCATCCCCGTCCCTGTCCTCACCTCGATGCCTGGTGCCCATTGGGCTTTTACTCTTCTTTTCAACTCACTAGGTGGTCTGCAGCACTGACATGTCTAACTTTGTGGAAATGATTCTTCAAGGGCTGAGACAGCCTTTAGAGATGATGCCATTTTCTTTCATGATTTATCCTCCTGTCAGTGTTACAGTCAGTCTGTCAGGGAGCAAAGGGAATCTAAGGGCGGCGCTCACCTTTAGATGAGGAAGTCACAGACTTCTTGTGGTTTCAACCAAACCTGCACTGGCCACCCAAACTTGAAAGGCCAGGCCAGTGGTTTATGAAAAGATTGTTTCTCCCGTGTCAGCATTGAAGTGTAAAATTCAAGTTCAAACTCAAACTAAAATGATACCTCGAGTAACTTGATTACTAAAAAGTCTGTAAAAGCAACTTTTACTTTGTTACCTGAAAACCATGTTTTGAGCCTTTGATATCTACACAGGGAATGGGTGCATCCAAGTCATTTGTACAGTAGCTCAGAAAGAACAAACTACACCTGTCACTGTTTGTGTTCAGCTGGTTTAAATGCAAGTCTGTTCATGTGCAGGCTCAAACACTGCGTGCTGATCTAGACTCTTTTTGTAGAACAGGTATCTCTGCCTTGGTTATAGCTACTGTAGGCCATGCATGACTGTGTGCGGACACGGAGGTTTATTGAGTGATTTGGATGCTAGTCTATTACGGCCCTCTCTGCTAGTAGCAAACACTAGGTGACAGCAGTCTGCAGATACAGTGCTGTCATGCCTGATACTTGTAATCCATGTTACCAGTGTTAATGTGGCAAGTAAAAGCACGAGTAACCAGACCTATGTCTACTTGTGACATCTCCTGTGCAGAATACATGAATACCTGTATTTCTATAAGATTCTCTTATCACTGTAATCTGCCAGGCAGACTTTATGTGAGGCAGCTGGTGCCTTGCAAACAATCAGTGAAAGATGTGGCCAGCAGAGTGCCACAAAGAACCAGCAAGTCACTTCATGAAGGAAGAAAATCAATGAACCCGTTACCCACTGTGCAAAGAGCCTTTTATTCTTAGCAGACAGTACCATAATTCCTTATTACCAAAAAGAATTCATATTCTGCCAGTGATTTCACTATAATACTTTTGCAAATGTTACCTATATTGTTTTTCGTCTGCCAATGTTTGTAGTATAATTTGAGCATAGACCAGACATTGTTGTGTAATATGCATAAATACCAGCATAGTATTTAGCATGCGCTGCACATTTTATGTAGAGGTGAAAGAATGTGTGGGCGGATTCCTAGTCCCGTCTATCCTCTCTGTAATTATCAATTAGAATTTATTTCCCCAGAGAACAATAACTCACTCCCACTGTGTGTGGTGAAAGACCCTGGTCCAGCTGCTGTGTGTGAACAAAGCATTATCTCAGTACTGCTGCAGCAGTATGACACTGAGAGTGAAAAGGCAGCAGCTCATGAATCATATATCCTGTTATATGCATGTACAGTGCAAATCCACAAGGAATGCTGTGGAAAATATTTAATGGGGATTTAATTTAAACTATTTTTTTTCTGTCTCTTTCTGATTTCTGCCTTTTGTTCCCATATAATGTAGGCTCTTTTTGATGATGAAATTCTCAAATGGGGCTTTTCTGCTTCAGCTGTGTGTTGCTGCTAGTTCTACATTAGGTATACAGTAAACTTTCAGCTGTACTCTAGCAGGGACATTTTACAATAGAGTAAATATATAGTATAGGATATCTGCATTTGTTGATATAAGAGGGAGTGAAAAGTGGGGCACTTCATTTTGATCAGGCACCTAGTGGGTGTCTTTGATAATCATGACACCTCCTGATCTTGTATCCAAACTATTGTAGTGTGTTACATAAGTAGTACAGTAGGATACCATTTGTTGAATCAAAGTAGGACTGGGACTGGTGTGTGAGATAAAGAGCTTGTTACAAAAGACAGAGAGGGAGAAGAACTTTCAGTCATAAATGAATGTAGGATTCAGACTGTAGACATAGACGACCAAACAGAGAAATGTATTTAATTGGGATTTAAGGAAGCTGGAGGAGTGTTACCATATGCAAGATCCCCTCAGCTGATGTTTACAATATACAGTGGTAGTAAATTGGAGAGTGGTGGCCAGTTTCCATATCAAACAATTCTGAGGAGAAACTTTTTGTCTTTGTTGGACTGGGCAAACAACCATTTAATTGGGAGAATAATTTTGCAGCTGCTGTGAATTTGAAGCTGTGTGTTTGTGCTACTATACGCTGTTCTGTACAATGTTTCTAAGTAATAAAAACAAGCCAAAGGGAAATTAATAATTCTAGGTTGTTGCATGGATTCATGATGAAAGGACCACCCAGAACATAGACAGTTGTTCTGTGTTCCGACCCCTAATTGATCCTTATGCAGATTACCTGCAGAGAGGACGATGTGTAAAGGCCAGAACTGGAAACGTATTGACTGGACTCAGATGGAAATATTCATGCTGTTGATCAGAGAAGGATTTAATTACAGAAAAGTTGATCAAACAAGATAAGAGCGTAACTGGTGCTGATGTGGCTGTGCCGTTCTTGTCCTTTTCTTAATCTTTTTTATTTGTGCATGAGCACACAACTGTGGGATTTCATAACATTGCTTTACCTTACGCATTATACACCAAGAACACAAAAGTCAGACCCACATGCCTTTGATTCAAACAACACATCTAAATTTACACACTCATGCTGTAAAGAATGTTATTCATTAACGTGACATTATACCATAACCTCCCACCCCCCGGATGGTATATTAGAGCAGAAAGTGTGCAGTTTAATTCAGTGGCTGCTTCTGGTTTACTCTTTATTGAATGCAGCAGTGTGTGTCTGTGAGTGTGTAAGGATCACGTCAATGTCCCCAGACTGGTGAAACCCACTCTCTGTGAAGCTGCTTATTGATCCTGACAGTTGAGGTGTGGAGACACCCAACGGGAGCGCCCACTGGGGGGTCTCATGGTTGCATACCTGTGATGTGCTGGAGGGGACTTTTTTAGCTGTCCAGGGAGCCTCTCGGAACTGTGGCTCGTGGAGAGAAAGGCGGGGAAGCGGAGCAGACTGAGATGGTATTTGTCTTGCTTCATGGATTGGAGCCATCCATCAGCAGCACAAATAGTTTAAATCAGCTTATGAGATTCAACTCTGCACCTATTGGTTAGTTTGTGTTTAGCTTGCCTAACTTTGTCAGTTATTATTGAAGTCTGTCCCCACCATCATTCCATCAGCTGTTCTCCATCCTGGTTAAATCTCTTAAAACAAGACTGACAAATGCTTTAGATTTAGTAAAGTATTTATGATACTCCAACAGTCTGACATGCATTTAGGTGGATTGTCATGTACTACATACAGGTAGATTTCAGTAGAGACCTCAGCACATAAATAGTTGAAGAACACAAAGGCCACTAAAACATTGTTTTGCTCCCAGTGGTTACACCAGACATCCTTATTCACTTAATTAAATGTAAACTTTTAAACATAAACTTAGTGAGGAAAAAGGATTCAACGATGGATCACACTTGCCGCTAACACAGGCACAGGTTTATTAGCTGCTTCATAATAATCTCACCTAGGGGAGACATGTATAGACTGAACAGTATTGGGCCAAGCACAGAATCCTGCTGTACTCCAAAGTTAATCCTTGTGCATATTGAGGATTTGTCGTTAACATGAGCAAACTAGAATCTGTTTAATTAATCTGTTTCCCTTTAATTCCGATGCTATGTTCTAGTCTCTGTAATAGAATGTTCTTAACGATTTATCAAATTTAGCACTCAGATCTGACAGGACAAGGACATAAACTAGACCGTTGTCTGAAGTCAAGAGAAGATCGTTAGGCTGTTTCTGTGTTATGATGTTTTCTAAATCCAGACTGAAAATCTTCATATAGGTTATAGAGGTTTGACCACAACCTTAAAAGCCTGTGGTGCATAGCCTATATGTAAAGATTGGTTGATTTGATTTAATATGGACGAGCTGTTTAAAGGTAGAACTTATTTGAGAAATCTGGTTGGGATTGGATGTAAAAGACAAGCGGATGTCTAAATATCTCTAATAGTGATATTTTTGTATTAGTAAAGCAATCATAAAGTCATTGCTGCTGAACAATGACTTTATGCTTATAGAGCCATAATGCAAATAATGAGTAATTTGCAAGGGGGTAGTAGGCTCAATACAGCTATGACTCTTAGTCAGCCTGGCTACAGTGCTAAAAAGAAACCTGGGGTTGTTGTTGTTTTCCTCCATCAAGAAACAATACAGTAATATGTTTTTCTAGCAGCACAAAGTCCTTTTTTTATATATTATTAGACTGCCCTTCCATGCTACATTATGCAGCTTATATTTATTTTGTTGGAACGCCACTACCTATCTAGTTGCCGGGTCCTGTGCTTTAGGCTGCGGATCTCCATGGAGCTAACCTCCTCTGATTCACAGCATTATTACATAATTGTCTCTCATTTATTTATATACCGTATATATTTATTACATAATTTTCTATTAATTAATTTAATATTGAACACTTTGGAGTTACATAGCAATCTGCCCATGTTCAGAGGAAGAAAATATAGAAAATAGACATCAATGATATTAAGATTTTTAAATTATACAACAAAGCAATGTTTACAGTATGTTTTTCAAAGGTCAGGCCAAGGGATCCACACAATATTTTCAAGGCCAGGAAATGCAATGAATGTTGCAGAAAGATCAGTTGCAGGACATGACATGCGTGTGTTCCTGGAGTAAGTGAAAGGGGACAATAGTTTAAAAATATAACTTTAGTCCCCTAAAGGGCGGTGAGGGGAACAACAATATCTGGCCCAATTCATGGCTCTGAAGAGGTTTTAGAAAACTAGAAAACAGAGCGCTGTGCTTGACATAAATATAAATGTGCACAAGGGAGGGCAAGGCCTCCCGTAACATAGAAAGCACTTAGTGGTCCGACAGACACGAGAGCAGGAACTGGGTCTGAAAAATGCTCCTAGTCCCAAAGGTGCTTACAGTGTGTGTTGTTTCCGACGCCTCTTCATCAAACCAGAGCTACACTCACAACCTGCTGATAAAACAAACCCAAGAGATATTAGATAATAGTGTTTTTATCTGGTCATGAAAATTAGTAAAGGAAACAGGAGGTCTGTTGTTGCCAATTAAATAGAGTCCAGAACATGTTACACTGTAAGCTGGTTGCCTCCCAAATTGGTGTGAAGGATAAATATTTATTTGCCACGTTGTTAAAAAGTGGAACGTTTAAACCCTGTCCTTCTCTAAACCCTTATAAATCATCCTGCGGTGTGTCCTCATGAATGTGTTTGTCTTTGCATGTATCTTCTAAACATTAGAAGTGTGGACTTGGACAAGTTGACCTCAAAACATGCAGCTGTCACTTTTCTCCTCATTTATACTGTAGTAGCTCCTTGTCAAAGGTTGAATTAAGAGAGATTTTTTTTCTTCTGCTTCTTAATTTCCTTCCTCCTTTATGGCATATGTTTACCTTACTGTTTCTATAACCTTCCTTCTTTATTCGTACATTTCCAAGCTTCCAGACACTTTCAGCCTCTGCCATTCCTGCTTTCTCGTGCTGTTGACTTTCCCCATTTTTGGCACCATGTCTCACAAATCAACACACTTCCTGCCTTCTATAAACCAGCTGCTAGTTTCATCCTGATCTTTGTAAACTTTTTATTCCTGATCCATTCCGTCATTCTGCTCGTAGCTTAGAAATCCATGCCAAGGTGGCTTGCTCACAATTTAAATTCAATTATGTCCAGGAGTGAGCAGCAGATCATAGACAAGGATTTTGTGAATTATTAACTGTCACACAAATGCAGTTCGAATTAATCTTCCAGTTAGGTGCATGGATCATTGCAAGGTAATATATTGTCCTACTGTATATGCACCTTGGTGGCAGGATGCTCTGCTCCTCATTGCTGGTCCTGAACCCCTTTTATTTGGATTTAAGTATCTATGTAAATATAATCTCCCAGTGGTCGATGCAAGCTGCATTTGAAGCCCCAATGTATTTGTGCTTAGTTCAGGGGTGGTTGTCTGCGTTTGCAACGTGTATACTATTGGCAAAACAGTAATTGTATGCATACCTATAGATTTGTTTAGCTCAGGTTATATTGTCACCTCGACCCTTCATAATGCTTTGCAGATTGTCCTAGATAGTCAAAAGTACAGTCATCACCTAAACTGATCACAATGACTCGGAGAATTGTGTGGCATTTATCTCCGCTGTACACATTAATGTATGGTTAAGATCTCTCATCATTGCTTAACACAGTTTAATTGGTGTTTAGGTTATTTCCATGCAGGTTGTATGTCAAGCCTTTGTTCCTTCGTCAATATACCAATTATATTACTTGGTAGAGTTAAAGCTTTAAATGCTGTCACATAACTGGTGAAAGTGAGCACTCTGGTCTGACTGTGAACACACATTACAGAGCTTGATTCTCAAACTTACACAATGTAAAGTGTGTTTAGCCCATCAAGGCTTTGTATAATAGCATTTACATTGTTAAAGCGTAAATGTTGAATAATTACATGTCACAAGTGTCACTCATTTCATTTGTGATGAAAACAAATTGACATTTGTGTAATTGTTTAAAGTCATTCATGCTTCTCTGTCAGTAGCTGTCTGTTCACCTGCTGGTTAACGTAGTTTTCATTAATTAGTGTAATTATGAAGTGTTTCCTGTCCATCTTTTTAGCAAGTCCAGATTCTAACTCTCACCAGTGACTCTGTCATGTAAAAAGCATGAATCATTTCTGCTTTGTGAGCTAACATGATGGCTAATATGATTTGATGAATTGCTCATCCTATTACAGTTTCAATAAGGAGTGTTGATTTAGAGACCACCTAAGGATAATCCCCTGACTATCTTCCTGCGTGCACGGCTTCTTTTCCGAACAGGAAGAAAGGCAGTGAGAACCGCTAATGCTCAGGTGACTTGGTTGCAGCTGGTCCTGTTTCTCTTCAGGTAGGAAACAGATAATAACGCGTGAGACTGGCATCAGCGGGCGTGGTCCCGTATGGAATCTGCTCACTTTATGACAGCTTCGATGTATATGTTGTCCTCCTGCTTTGGCATGATGACAATACTGTAAATGCTAAATCTTTGGGGAATTGTGTCTCAGGATGCTATGTTCCACCAAGTCAGTAAGAGTGATTTTTCCCAGGGAAATTGTTCACATTTCACGTGAACCTGAGACACACGGTGGGGTAACTTCATGCTGGTTATAGTGACGAAACGTGTGGAAGGTCTGGGACCAGTTATCTCAGGCTGCAGCCCACTAGCTGCCTGGTTAAGACCCTGCTTTCCTCTGTCTTCTGTGACAAATCCTCTTAAATATAAGTGCATTATGCAGAGACTGTGAGCTAAATCATTGACTGTCAGGTTGAAATCACATTTTTTAACAGTCAAACTTGGCCATCAATCATTGTCTGTCTTGCAGGGAAGGCGTCTGCTATACTACGGAAAATCGTTCCATGAAGCATAAATACTCACACACACTCACCCACTCTTTCCCCCATGTTGTTCTGTAAAATGTTGTTCATATACTGATACTGTATGTTCACCGCACAGACATATGCTTTTACTTAAGCGTGGGCTAAAGTTGCATCGCTTGATGTGAAGCAAAATGTTTTTGCTAAATGCCTTTTCAGAGCAGCTTAATGTTTAGAAGGCTTCCACACGCTTGTGGATAAAAAATATATGCACATACTGTACAGTCGGTGGAGAGCCACCATATAGCAACAGTAAAGGAAGAATTATATTACTTATATTAAGTTACTGCTGGCTTTTGAAACGTGTCTCTAGAGTCCCTCAGCTAAAACTACACCTGTGCCCGTTTCCTCTGTGTTTTAATTTCTGGTCTCTCTTCCTTTCTTCTTGTCTTCCTCTCTACTCAGGGAACACTCTTAGCTAGGCAACATTTAAGAGCCAACATTTTATTTAAAGCTCATTTAATTTGAAATATTACGTATAGTTTGCAAGCATGATCAATGTGCGAATAGGGGTTTCATAGAATTAATAAGTGTATGTGATATAGTATTATGTGATAGTCCTTTTTGTGCTGAAGATGCACAGTGTGTTGCTTCGTTAACGTGTACCTTTGTCACTTTGCCACAGACAATTATAAACACATCATTTAACATCATTTTATTGTTTGTTTGTTGCTTGTGGTTTACTATGCATTCCACCATGTTGTACTGTTAATTAGTGATGTCACTGTGCATTTATCTTTTTAGGGCGTGGGGCGGTGTCCCCTTCCTTTCATACTAGTCCCAGTCAGCGCTGCATAATGTGGAAAGCACAAGTTATGGTGATTACATTTTGTTGTGAATGGTAATGAACCATGTGAAATTTGTGGAACAGTGCTCATAATTCTGCAGTGACAGTGCTGAGCTGAGTATTCTGCTGGGAGCACAGCACTTAATTTAGAGGCCTATATATGAGGACCTCAGGATTTTTATTATGACACTATACTCCTCTATTGATTAAATAACATTTACATGAGCTACAGTGTAACATGCACTATATACAGTGAAATTTTAGTGATATTCTATCCAACATATAAAACCAAAGTACTGGTTCAGTGTTGATTTCTTTCTAACTGATAAATGATGACAATTTATTTGAAGCTTCTCACAATAGTAACTTTTTTAGTCAACACTTTCCTTTCTAAATTTTAGTAATCAATATTCTTCATTGGCAGGAAAAGACATTTCAGACTGATGACTGTGTAAACCCATGAACACATAATGGTACTATGCTTGAGACACTGCCTTTTTGTGCTCCTGCAAATGTGATTTTACATTACTTGCCTTGATACTGCACACATGTAAGATGGTGATGTTAAATGCTGAAACCCTGAGCACTAGGCATGGATTTGGAGGGTTCATATCTTACAGTAATAGTCATAAATTTATCTATTGTCAAGATGATCTCAAATAAGATTACGCTCCTGTTTTTCCCCTCATGTGAACGCTACATACTGTATGTGTTGATAAAGTTTAGTTTTCTGTAGGTTCTTCCATTTATGGCTTCTATCTTCACATGTGCAGTATTGACTGAGCTCGGGCAACGATAACATCAAGGACACATTTCAGCTTTACCTTCCCACTGCTGCATTAGTACGGTAGTCTCTAAATATGTCAGCTTGGGTCAGTTCCCAGAATGCCAGAAAAAGTGAAGGTTGGGGAGCCGGTGTGTGTGACTTTCAGCTGACCTCCATTACGTTCTGATCTGTTTTTACTACTGTACGTACACAAATAGAAGCCTCTCAGCTCGTCATTTTTCTGCCCGGCCTTTCCAAATGTCCACACCCATGTCAGAAGACGTCACATACTTACATATGGAGAGTAATCTTAAGAACTAATGTTTTGAAATGTTTTGCATAGGTTCGCTCCAAGGCCTTGCCTCCTCCTCCTCCTCCTCCTGTGCATACATAGTTTATTATTAGAGAAAAATGTGTGATTTGCATCTAATTTCCATAGTATTGATGTTTGGTGGAAAAAAATGCATGTCAAAAATGTCAAAACTCTCGGGAGCTTGGGAAATCTGTCTTATAGTCGAACGGCTTATATAAGCAAAACACTCCAGCTATGAGGGTTTGTACATGACAACTGTGACATTCCTAATGTGGCATACCGTCACTACTATTTGTACACAGTGTACAGGACATTTTATGTGGTTATTCCGTAGAATTATGGCACGCTGTTCTACTTGTACAATTTCAATTTGAGTTGAACTTCATGAACAGTATATTGGCCAACAGTCGTCATTGTTGTAAGGTGTTGGCATTACACAATACTTGACTTTTAAATCAAGTTCCCGATTTATTTCTTTGCCATCAGATAAAATGTAATTAGATTTAAATAATTACATTTGGAGAGAAATAGGAAAGGATTGTAAAGCCGGAACTGAGAGCTGTGTTGAGCCAGAGAGAGCTGCAGCTCTGTGCAGGCGCACACTGTTCCCTGTTGTTGGCAGAGCCAACATGAGGATGTATAGAGACAAATTAAGAGGAAATAAATTTAATTGACTTCAGAATGGTGCATTTGTTTCCATAGCTGATAGCAGCTTAGTCAAGCAATGCAGTTTTTTTGTTACACCTTGAAAATGTAAGTTTGTTACACTTGTTTCTTATTGTTATTTTAGTGATTTTGCAAAATTAGACCTTTGATGCACCGCATTGTTTTTGCTTTAAAACAGTATTGTAGCTACTTGTCAGTAGTGACAAGTGATTAGTATGAACCTAAAACATATTTATGGGATGCTAAACTGAGCAAATCAACTTCAATGTGTCATAAGTGCTGAGTAATTACATTACAATCCTGATGTATGCTGCACATTGTGTTTTGTAATAATTCTTACATGATATGAATTGAAATTCAAAGAGCCGCTATTTATGAAATGCAAGGATGGAAAACTCTGCTGTCGTTGGCTACACAGCCAAACAGGAAAAGCTGCAGAGCTCTTTCCCATGCCGTCGACTACGGAAGTTCTATGAATAATGCAGCATGCGTGAGCATTGGGAGGTGGCGAGAGGATGCCAGTTTGAGCTTTGAACATTTGACATCTGAATGAACATGGACTGACTGTAGATCTCTGCTTTGACAAACACATGGCTATGCGTGTCAGCCTGGCAGGGAGCCAGCCATCTTAATTTCATCTTGCCAGTGTGGATTGAAAAATTGTATTGTATTACAGTATGTTGTGTGTGTGTGTGTGTGTGGGGGGGGGGGTCATAATGTACACCTGTGCAGTTCAATGCATTCCAGTACCGTAGCTCTGTCATACGTTCTGCTTTTACCAGGTTCTGAATTATCTCAGTTAAGTCATAATTCCACAGTAGTTGTGGACAATGTTTGACAACTAAAACATCTTATTGAGGCATGTCTCATTAAGCACATACAACTTTATTTGAAAAACAGCATGAAACTAATGTGAACCTTTAACTGGTCCTTTATAGGCAGACATTTTGGCTGCTCCAAAACTTTCACCTGTGTGTGAAAACAGAAAGACAAAAGCAAAAGAAGCAGTTCTTTTTCTGTAACACTTGCTGGTGTTTTTGTTATCTGCTTTTATATCTTGCCCCCACTGCCACAGTAATGTACTGTATTGCTGTGAGTAATTATTGATGTAAACGGCTGTAGAGATATCACACAGATTAACTCAGTTCATCGGTAGTTAAAGACTAAATCTTGTCGCGGTAATCTAAGTATTGGTCATTCCCACATTATAAAATGCTAACAGAGTCACCGGATCATCTTTTCCTCTATGATTATGTGTTTCAACCCAGCAACTTTGGAGGCATGTGGTGATGTAGGTTAATCAGTGAGTCATACTGTATGAATGGAGTCCTGTGCAGTTTTGACTATGGGCGCTTGAAGCCCTGCAGCTTCTCACATTACTAACTCATCTCACTTGCCTGATAATTACATGCTGTTTTTAATGGGTGTTTTTGAAGAGCTAGCCATTCTTAATGAATCCTAAACCAATGCCTTAAAGCTTTCAACCGGAGTTCAATCGCTCCACACTTAACACATTTGCTTCCTCAATTTAAATTCAGGTCATTAGCTTATTTAAATACTGAACTTTAAATGTAGCTGCAAAGCTGGTATGTGGTATCTAGTAAGCTGAAGAATTGTCTTGGCATGAAAGAATTTTTCTATTCATATCATATCATATCATATCATATCATATCATATCATATCATATCATATCATATCATATCATATCATATCATATCATATCATATCATATCATATCATGTATATGTATACGTACTGTATACCCGTATAAATACGACTTGAACTGTTGTTGAACTTTTTCACCTAATGTTCTCTGTGTGTAAATGTATCAATGTTACAAGTGTTAGTCCAAAAAAAGAAGTCTTAATAAAGTGAATGATCGGTTCTGTAGCCTTCCAAAGATAGAAATCCTTACACTTAAACTCGATGCAATTTACAGACACCCGGTGGTTTATTTCAATTTAAGTTAGGGTGTTCATGCTGACTGATTATTGCTTTACTTGTGGCTTGCACCCAGTAAAGACGACAGAGAAACATTTGAGTTTTATTGCACTTTCTGGAAGTAACCCACAGTGTTTTGTAGCTAGTAAGTATGTAAGAGCCAAACAAAGTATCAGTAAAATACTGGAAAAAAGGAGAACGCTTCATAAAACAACTGCGCATGTAATTAAAACTTTGAAGTTGCCAGTGTTAAGCTTGTGCAAAACAATCATAAAATAAAACTAAATTAGTAAGTGCCTCAAATGAAATGTGACATAAAAACATGTTCATAAAATTAGACTATAAAATATACTTTAAAATAGTTTATAGTTGTGAAGCCTGGTCACCCATTTAGTTGTGTCCTGTTTGGGAGTTGTTGCTAGTAAAACATTTTCTATTTGCCTTAATACCTTCAGCTTGCTTGATATGCTCCCTTTATAAACTTATATGTCTATGTTTGTATTGTTGTAATTCTGCTATTCTACTTTGTTCTATACACACAGCAGTTGTTTTCTGTTTCTGTCCATCTTTTTAATTCATTCTCAAGGTTTCCCTGAGGGGAGTCTCCTTATTCAAGTTGAGGATGTAACACAAGCGATCATCATTATATTACTATTAGTAGCTCTGTATGCTAGGCTACATTCATATTGACTTATTTGATAGAAAACAAAAAAAAAAATAAAATGATTCTGTCTTTTACACATCCCAGTGTAATCAGATCTATAAGAGAGGTAGAGGCATAGGTGGATTATCTGCCTTTGTACTCAAAGAACCTGCCCAGACCAGATGTACCTGTTGTAAATGTTTCTTCAAAAGGTGCATTCTCAGTGGAAATGAGATAGAACACCAAACGAATAGTTGCAACAATAAACATTGTTACAACAATAAATTGGTTTCTCAGAAACCCACTGTTGTTGCGATGCGTCCTCCTCCTGTGAGTTACTCTAAAAATTAACAGCTCCCCTAAAACTCTGTGGCCTGTATCCCAGTAGTTCTCATTGCTATGGAGTTACTTTTTCTCCACTTGGACCTAAGATTCTTTTAAAGTGATTTGATGCCTTCAGGCAGGTATGTCCTTCCCCATCCGCTTTCATCTACTCTTTTTTCCCACTAGCTTGGCAAGTAATAATAATTGGACTGCTCCACAACCCAGTAATGCGCACAGCATGTATTGTACTGTATGTGCTCAATAGTCATGCAGATAGAATCTACATGCATTTAAAATGGCACACACTGTCACTGGCCTCAAACCAGAGTCAATTACAGCAGGATTTGTAGGTTGAAACATCAAGGAAGAAATAATGCTTTAGAGACTTCACATTAAAACCGCTTTGTGTCCGTATAACAGGAGATAAATGTCAACATCCTGACTTGTGTAAATGTCATGTTAATCATATTCCTGTTGTACCTCATTTACCTCGTTTAGCTGTTATTCTTGTCAACCGGCACATAAGTCCTCATAAAACCTTATGGTCTTGTTTCTCTGAGACTGCTGCTCCCATTATCTGAGTCCATGAAGGCTAAAGACAACGGAACACCACTGTTTAGTGTGATATTAAGTAAATTGTTATATTATTATTTATTATTATAAATAATACAGCTTGATTGAGCTGTAAATGTTGTCTGATTTCTTTTCTCATAATCAAAATCCTTCCTTGACGTTTGGCTGCACACGAATTATATGGAGTGAAAAAGCACAAGGTTGTGCTATTTTACTGAGGTTGCAGAGTTTTCTTGCTATGGAAAGTTACTGCAGCAACCCCCACCTGCTGTGCTTCCCCTGTTAGGTGGTATAGTCTGTCGCCTGTGTGAACTTCCTGATCAAAGCTTCAGCAGAATAAGTCTCAGCGCAGCAGGGCCAGATCCTCTCTCCACAGTTATAACAAGACTGTGAATGTGGGGAAATAATTTAGTTGTTGCTGTTATCATCTAGTAAGTAAACAGATTGTTGTAAATCATGCAAATAAAATATGTCTCTGCATCTTTGGTAGCAGTAATGCGTCGTGCTCACTGGTGGACTATAGGGTGTTTGAGCCCGATAGGATGAAACTTCTGTGTTGTGTTTGTGTGTCCATTTGAGGTTGTCACAGGACATCAGCCACACCATGGAAGCAAACATTTAAGCACATTGGCAAATATTATTCACGTAATTCAAGTGACTTTCTTGACTTCATTAACTCCTGATTTCATTGTAAATTTCTGATTGAGCCATTCATTATTACCTGCACATGTTTGGAAACCTAAAGGTCCATATTGAATTCACTTTGAGGCAGCAGATTTAATTGGACACAAATAAAGACAATGGGCAGGAGAAACTCATTAAAAAGGCACTAAATAGGTCTAATAAATGGAAACGTCTGTTGTGGTGCTGTCTGACAGCTTCATAAATCAGTGTGGCTAATTAAATCAAGGTTATAAGTGTTATGTCACCCAGCTGAAATTACACAACTCCTTTGAGAAATTGACCTTATTTGACTTGTCAGTGTGTGATGGGGAGACAGCTGTCTAGTTATTAAGATGTCATGGAAAGCAGCAGCGGTTGGAGGGAACAGGCTTTTTCATTTGCAACAGGTCTTCTAAAAATCCATTTTTGGCCAAATTGGATTTGTTGCCACAAAAACACAAAATGCCACATATTCCTTTTTTATAGTTTTTACCATGAGAATAACAACTTAATCCACACACAAGCATTCTGAACAAGCCATAAAAGTGAATGTTCTGTCGTAGACTTGTCTGTTCAGAAAGCTTTTAACCCCCGTAATTAGCCTCTGTCAGGTCCCTGAAGTCTTTCAGTGACTGTTCTAAGGGATTTTTTTATCACCCATTTGTTGCTTTTTATTCTGGATGCTGTGAGACAAATCATCATTAGCTCCCACCTTATCTGCTCTATATTTTACCCCTGTGACGAGCCTTGTCGCTGGGATTTGGCTGATAATGATTGATGCAGTAGTGTAGGCTTAATGGGTTGTCTTTATCTTCAAAGGCTATGATTTGTTATTGTTGTTAGTTACCAGGTCGGAGGTAAAGGACTTCTGTTTTATTTTAAGTACAGTACTGAGCTGTAGCCCTGATTAAAGTACTGTACAGAGTTCAGGCCATGATGTAGGGAGCTCAGTTATTTATAGTGTGTGCTAATTTATTTTTTGGCTCTATTCTTCACTTAGCCATTGCCTGGTGTGTACATATTCTTCTGTTGTTGTTAAAAAAGAGCCAAGGCACTGTAGATATAGAATGTTATACTGTAACTTTACAGCAAAAAATACACCAAGCCACCAACGTATTATAAAACATGAAGATAGTTCTCTCTTTAACCCCACATTAGATGATTAAAGCTGATCTCATCTCAGCAAAAAGTGCACTGTTGAGATGTAGTTACTGTATTGTATATTATCACAATTTGTATTTGTTCAGCAAGTGGTAGTAGTGTGTCTCGTGTCTAGATTCTCTCTGTCTAGATTGTGTTTGCAATACAGTATGTATGTTACAAAAAGAAAGTCAAAGGCACGTTGAGACTTTGCTATGAGTAATTACAGTATTAAACACCCTTTCCTCCTTTTATATACACAAGACATTTACAATGTATACAACAAGCAATTTGTTTTTTCAGCCTCGCCACAAATAAGTGACTTTCGCGCCCTCCAGAAATATGTGGAATTGAGTCCCGGTTGCCTACACTACATGAACTAGTATGTTTCACAACATAAGGTTGTACTTCAGGACTTAGTTGGGTAGTGTAGTGGTCGCCCAGGTGCCTTTCTGTCCCGAGTTTGCATTTTTTCCTTATGTCTTAGTTGGTTTTCTCTAATTTCTTCTCGCCAGTTAGGTTGATTAGACATTCTAAATTACCTGTGTGTGTGTGCGTGTGTGCGTGCGTGTGCGCGTGATTGACTTTCTGTACTGTACGTGTGGCCCTGTGATAGACTGCCGACCTGTCCTTTTAAGTGTATTTAAAAATGGACATGCACATTAAAGTATAGCGCATGATTAAAAAGGTCATTTAGATAATCCAAACAAGAGTAACTCATTACTGTACATTAACATCACAATTATATGCTCATTAAAACCACAGTAAATGTAGTATGTCTGTTCACTGTGCAGTAACGGTGCCATTATTTCCAATGTGTGATTCTAGTGCAGGAGAATTTGGCTCAGGTTTACTGTCAAGTACTACAGTAGACTTTTAAACCCCAAGCCTATTTTCTGTGGGTCTACGTACTGTAGCTACATTAAAATGAGTTTACCTCTGCAACCACAAGGTCTATTTGAATGCAACTAATTGTGTATGTTTTACTGCGATCTTTATGAATAACACAAAGTAAAAATGTTCAGTTCCGTCTGGAAAAAAAGGCACTTTTAGGATAAATAGCTCTGTAAAATGATTCCTCAGCAGCTCTAAATCTCCATAAAATCAATTAGTGAACATTAACTCAGCAAAATATGTTTTTTATGAAATGAAGCCAAAGACCAAATTATAAAATTTTTTTAATGCAAACAGTCAGATGAGGTTTGAGTTTTCGTGTGGATTTCTAATGTTTTTCCATTACTATAACACCAAAATTAGCAATAAAAGTGATCATTATATTGAAATAGCACTTTACTGCACCTATCTACCTATATATGAAAGCACTCATGTTCAACTCAGTCCAGACCTGTCACTGTACAGCCACTAGGGGGGGCGGGTGCTTTTGCCGCCATATTCATGACACTTTGCCTACTGTAGCAGCAACTGACTGTGGCCAATGAGGTGTCATTTGAATGTTTAGAACCTCCCGAATTGGCACAGGATTGACAACTCTGCCTACTAATGGCACTCCTAATGTAACGTCACAATGCAGGAAAAACGTGAACCTATGGCTGGCCTATAAAACGGTTTAGACGAGCTCTATGGGACAACTAGCAAGTCACAGACTGACTGCTTAGTTTCCCTGGGTGTAGGAATAACGGAAAATGGGATTGATTCACTAGTAATATGACATTTATATGGCAAAACGTCACGCTAATGTGAAAGTGTACGCGTAGCATTTAGCTTATGTAGTCGTTCTTTGGCTCATATGTCGCCACACATGCTTTACTAGCACACCTAACGATATGCTTCGGCGCATATTGTTAGATTTGTTAGAATCTTTGCTTTCATTCGAGGCATTTGATCGTTTTTCATAAAGTATCGTAGCTGTAGAGCCACAAAGCGTTACTCATGTTAACCCAAGAGGTGCTACATGCTATCGGTTATTGTATTGCTTTATAGTTTATTAATGAGGTTGAGTTCAATGCATGTGAAAAACAGTAATAAAGCATTGAAGCCTGGACTTTTATTTCGTGCTAAGCATGTCTGTAGTCATTTATATTCAGTGCATGGGTAAGTTCTTAAAACCCCAAAGTTCTGGGGACCCAATTTGGTCCCTCTGTGGTTTGAAAAGTCACCAGCCTTTGATGCAGCTACTGTGGACATGCGACCAGGCAAACGCCACTTCAGTCCAAGCTGCAACCTTTGTGAACCTCATGCTTTGTAAACTTAGTATTCGAGCCCAGGATGGCTCTGGCATAGACTGTTGGCTAATAGTGATGGGTTCAGATGAGGGTGAGGATGTTATATTTACTTGTAGTTTCTCATTAATGACCAGAGTATTAAAAAATGCTTGTGTGGAACAATGTTGCCTAACTAATTATAGCTCTAATTAGCAAGTGTAGGCTGCTTAATTGGCACTCTGCACAAGACCGGTGCCTGTCATGTTCTAATAGATACTAATTGACTTTGATATTTATGATTAGTAGATACACCAGCTCTTGCTTACATTATTTCTGCTTGATCTGGATCTAACAAATTACTTTTTTTCAGTTAACAGTTGAGCATCATTCTGAGGATGTCACAGTACACCAGTGCCAAATTACAGTTCTAGTAGTGATTAGCTGAAAGATTTTCTGTGTGCTGTGTGGAGGAGAATATAATTCAGAATACATTTTTACATTGAATTTAGGGCAAGGCATTAAAATTTTTCAGGGACCACAAAGAATAAACCTTAATGTCTTTAGTGACTTCTGACTTTAAATCTAGCACTGATATTTAAATAGCCACTTAAAATGATATAAAAATAATTAAATATGCAGTAATCAACAGACTACTGTAATATTTTCAAAAGAATATTTGGACAGTGCACATTTATGTCAGGTAATCTGAGGACCTTCCCCTTGAATTCTCATTTTATGGCTGCTACAAAGCTTTGGACTTTTTTGTCATGCTATTCAGAAACACTTTTCACAAGATTTATTGAGAGGCTTTAATAATGGGATAATGATAGATTGTGAACAGGAAAACAAGGAGGAATTGACCCTAATAAACCTTTGTATTTTGCTGCACAGTTTTCACTGGAGCTTTTCTTTTTAAGGCTGTGATTGAAGTCTGGTAAACCACATCTGAGCTCCTTCATTGAGGGAGGACTTCATTCTTTGGTTAGCTGGGGAAACCCTGTGGCCGTCCTTCATTAGAACTGCCTGTCAACAAAATGGCAGGAGGGTTTGCAGCTTGGAAAGAAACCCCTGCTGTGGCAAACCACCCCACGGTTGCTCAGTCATGGATAAAAGATTTTGTTATGACATGCTGGCTGCCTCAGTCTACCACCATACTTGTGTATAGAAATCCTTTATGCAGGTGTGAAAAAAAGGAACTAGTAATAGAAAAAGGACAGTTAATTAGGAAGTGAAATATTGTCTACTATACACTTGTCCATGAAAAATAAATGAACATTGGCTAATGAATAAAATGGAGAAACGTTCTTCATTCTGCCTCAGAGTCTAGCATTTTATTTTGTTAAGTTTGAATTACTGAGTATTTTAAAATCTGGTGTTTGACAAAACACCCCGATGAGAATTGGTGAGAGTAATGAGGGTTCCACTTAAAACTACATGTATACATCAATATGACCATTAGTCTGCTATTAACATAATAATAATAATAATTCAGCCCTGCAAGTTTTATATTTCATGAACATAACTTTTTCATTTGAGGTTATTCGTTCATCACAATAACTAACTTGTTGGAGGCCAACCAGTATACTGTATTAGCTTGTTAAATATTGCATTGTTCTTGTTCTGAACTCTTCCTGGCCTAAAATGATGAAGCTATGGATTTGTACATTAGAGAAAATTAAACAATAAAATGTTTAATCATTGATATACATGTGTAGTATAGAAATTCCTCAAACTTCTTTCAGTGTTATAAATGAAAACTGGCTGCTTTTAGAAATTAAGGTACTTTGATGATTTAGTTTATATTCTCATCAAATTTGAATCCACTAGTTAGACAGAGATAGATTTAGTAGTTTAACTAAAAACTTAAGGAAACAGTAGCTTCTCTGTTTATTTTTGTTTGTCTGTTTTACTTGTTGAACTTCGACAACGTTATGACAAATTTATGTTTGTTGTCAAGGCTCCACAATAATTTGGAAAACAGCTTTAATTTTGCACAAACTTCAGGGTAAGTTTACAAGTCAATAATGCCCAAGGTTGTACAGAAATCGAATTAAATATAAAGGTAATGAACAATTCCACACATACTGGACAAACAAACGCTTATAGTTTTAGTTAACGTATTCAATTTAAAATACTGTTACCCACCTATGGTAATATGTGACATATGTTGTATGTTATGTATATTTTAACTGTATGCTGACATTGAGTACAATGAAAGGCACCTATAAATAAAATGTATTATTATTATTATTATTATTAGTTTGTTCACTGGATTTCTAATATATAGTCTGAAGTGAGCTGTGGCTTCAAGGTGAATGATATTTTGAAACAATGCTCCTTGTGAATGCAGCACACGACTGCCTAGAGTACTGCTTCCGAGGCCTGCAGGAGCATACAGTACAGTAGCATGCAGCTAGTGCAGTATTTATCCAGTGATTGAAAAGCAATTGCATATGATTCATGTATCTATAAAAAGGAATTGTACTTGATGGCCTACCTACCCACTGCCTCTGACCTAATTAACACGAAAAAAGGGTTGAAAGCCACGTGGACCTGGCTCTTATTTGCTTTGACGTCTCTGGATTAAAATAAATTTCAATAGTTTTGCCCCCTGCGTCTGAATAGAGGCATAGTAATTAAGCAACACACCCAGACTGCTTTATCTGTAATAATGTTCGCAGTACACAGAAGCGCTGCTGAAACACTTACTGGCTCCACCAATGTAATTATCCCCATTCACAACAGATGGAAATGCTTTGCTGCATGTTATCAGGTACATTAAAGAAAAAATTACTGGCTGCGATGGAAATGATGAGCTCTGCCACTGAACCAGTGTGCTAGAGGTGTTTGCGCATTTACTGCCGCACTGTGTGCAGAATCAGTGTGGGGTGCACTCTACAGTAATGTGATGATTGGGATGGTGGTGAAGACGACGGTATCATGAATTATTTTGTGCCCTTTCTGAGTTTGTTCAAGCATGTGTGTCCTTTCTTTGTTTCTTGCCTGACTGTGTTCCTGTCTCCCACAGTAGGGCACTAAACTCTACTGTGTTTAGCTGTATTGTACTCCTGGAGCATCCTGAGTGCTTGTGTCAAGGAGGCTTCCTGTGAGCCATGCAAATAATTGTGTTCCTGACTGATGTCCTATGCATTTTTCATATCAGAGCTTGGCTATGTGAGCGAGCCGTAAAAAGTTTTTCTCTCTCCCACCTCTTCGCCTCACTGTACTGTGGCTTCCACTTCCTCACACCCTCCAGCCTCACCTCATGCTTATCCCTCTACACACATTTCCAGCCTCTATCATTGAAATCAATGGAATTGATTCTCCTGGGGTTAATGGATTTTGCTGCCAAGGTGAGCAGGATGCACTATAATCATGGCAGATCTTAAATATTTTATCAGAGAGAGGCAAGGGTTCAGAGCTGTAGCAGGGAACGTGGAGGAGGGATGATAGGGCAAAGATGTTCACTGTGTATCTCAGTTGCAGGTCTAACAATAGATAATTGCACATATTAACACAATACAATCATGCAAAGGAAATTGTAATGTATCTTGTTCTGGTCGATAACGGAATAACACATCTTCAGTTTTGTTTTTCGAAAGAATTCACAAACTGCTTACAATAACTGAACATCACACATTGATGTACTGTGTTTCGATGCATCCATTTTCGTGCTTTTTTAGTCTCAGAGCAAAGTGTTCAGTGTCAGACACATCAATGCCTGACATTCTGGAGAAGTTTCTTAAAGCAATCAAAGCCGGCAGTATCTATATGGTTGTGATTCAGAATGTTTTTATTGCTTTGGTTGTCAAATGACTTTTCCCTCCTTCTTCAGTAAATTACATTCTCATCTTTATTTAAACCTAAAGATGTCTATGAATAATTTTAAAGTTACAAGCAAATTTAACACAGTTTTATATTTGAGTAAAATGAAAAGCCCTTATTCCATTACATGCCTTTTTGTTTTGCTCAAATTTATTTCCCTTTTAAAAGCTTAATAATGCACATTAGTAACAAACAATTATCTGTACAGTGAGTACATCTCTTCATTTCACTTGCAAATTAATCATACAGACCTAATGTATTAAAAACAGCTGATAACTAAAAGAAAAGTCCTTAATTAAACCAGGACTCTAAGGCTTTGCAGTCATCACACATTTCAGTGCAAATTCACACTGACTAAAAAAAAGCTGCCAACGAGATACTTGCTCTATAGCTTTGTAAACTATTGCTCATGACAGCGAGACTTTGATCACTAGACAGTAATGGCCCACGGTAGAACTGAGCCTTTTCCCGGTGGGCAACTCCACATATTGGGTCGGCAGCTCAGCGTAAAACTGAAGTGAGGCAGCAGAGAGAGAGGACTGCAAAAGATACTGTAGAGAGAGCGATACCTGTAGGTAATATTTGCTTCCTCTTTCATGTAAAAATGAAAAAGGACTAAATCATAAATAAAATATAGGTTTAGACAATTAGTTCCTGTCTTTATCTGTAGAAAATATTTTTGCTGGTAATTTAATAGTACTTGTGCGCATGTGGAGAAGTAAACATTTGCTTTCACAGAAAAGCAATATTCTTTGGTCATTACCTGAATTCATCTGAGACCTAAAATTTGATATATGATTTATTATGTTTTCTGGTTAGTAGAACAAATGCTGTTTCATCTTTGGAGCTCAGAAGTCTGTGGCAGCAGTTGAAGTGTAAGCCAAAAACCCTCGAATGCCTCAACATTAAGCTCCAGCTGTGCATTGACATGAAACCTGATCAGGAATAACATGAATGTGCTGTACCTGTGATGAGATGGTGAATAACTCTAGTCTGTGGTAAAACGCATGGAGAGCTTGATGGTCGTTAAAGCCATTAATAGTCATATGCAAATCATGGGGAGTCAACCAAACTAATGTGCTGCTCAGCTGCTTCAACCTTATGTAAATAGGACAGAGAGCTTGAAAGACCTTATTACCTTCACCACTAAAACAGTGTGCAGAAATTTAGGATATTAATTATTAAGGTGTGAAGGGAGATCTCCTTCATATAAAACAAACCTTTATACACCCTTTTCTTTGTTTAGCGCGTCACCTGGTTTGTTCCACGCTGTTGCAGTAACAGCTTGCTCTGCCTGTAGCCCAGCGGGGACACATCTGCATCCTTCCAGCCTGCACTTAGCCCTCAGTGACCTGACTAATCTAGATTGCAGGGCGTAATGCCCCTGTGAGAGACATGCCCCACCCCAACCATAGGCCAGACAAACACCAGCATCACATGGAGCAGCTGACGGAGTACGGGATCAAGAGGCAGCTCCTCATCTGTCTCTGAGCCCCATCCTCAGCACCAGTAAAAGCTACTGTAGCGCGCTCCGTGTGAATCTGTTCATTGAAATGCAATTTTTTTCTAATTTGTATTAGAACGGAGTGGAAATAGACTACACAGACGTGTGCGTTTGTTGTGTGTATTTATATTTCCCTTTGGAAGACATCCTGCTGGCATAGTGTAAGGCTGTCGCGCTGCAGCATCGTCACCGTTGCTCAGGCAGATATGAGTTGAGAAAAAAAGGAATATTTCTGCCTACGGTATCTTTACTGCTCGTCCTTCCCCCAAACCTGCAGGATGCTTGACCTTTTCAAATAAAAATAATCCCCCTCTTGATCCCCTCTCACAAGGCTGGTTGGTGTTGCTTGTTGCTTCATCACACGACAGCAAAAGATTGTAGCCTCTTTTAAAGCGCGTTGTCTATAGCGTGTAGCAATGCCGCTGCCTCAGAATGCCTTGTTGATGGATGTATCCTTTAATCTGCTTGGCTTTTTAGCCTAACACCGTTGACGAGCCCTTGAAGGGCTTGCTCGAGAGACGCCGGGAGCTGAGGTTTGCCTGTTTAAGCATTCAGCGGCTCCTTTGAGCCAGCCGCCGCACGAGCCAGCGCTGTACATGTATAGAATGAGAGGAAGCAGGAGATTTCAGGGAGCAGGTGTGAGATTTATGGTTTGTGACTGACTTAACGCTGTGCACAGTAGCACACGACAGCATATATGATGTATAACATCTGATTTGTTCTGCAGTGTTCCAGTGCAGGGTTTGATAATGACATTACTTCAGAATCCTGAATAGCATTATTGGCCACCTGAACCTGAAGATCTAGAGCTTGAGGGTGGCAATAGATGTTTTAGTTCAATTTTAACAGCTATTTCTTTTACATTGTGCTTAAAGTAATGCACAGATTCTGTTTCAAATTGCCATTTATTTCATTAGTTGCTTTGGAATTTATTAAAATATTTCTGTATTCACTCCCTGTCCGCTTTACTAGGTACACCTGTACGATCCAATCAATCTGCAAACACCTTTACAAGATTGTGATATTTAGTTTTTAAGTTGAGGCTGTCCTGACTCTGATAGTTCTACTAAATGGAGGATAGCGGTCACATTATATAAAGAGAATGTCTTGTGTTGGTCCTCATCGGGGGCATTATTAGTGAAGTTGCTGTACTGAATGTACAGGTGGGTGTAGTGTACCGAACAATTTGATTTGGTTTATTTTAAGTAAAGCTGTTATAATGTCAGTGGGTCCCTCTACTTGTCATTATACTAAGTGGTCTGCACTTATATGGCACTTATTGACTCATGTTCACACACTACTACTACTACTACTGTCACGCAGTGGACAGTCAACTGGGGTTTGACTATTTTGCCCAAGGAAACTTTACCACATACTGTAATGGGGGAGCTGGGAATCAAACTGCTGCTCTCCCACCTGAGCGACAGCCATCTTAGTGTAGAATAATATTGATTTATCATATTTGTACAGTTATAGCCCCCAGTCAAACACCATAAATATTCTGAAATGTCTCTATGATGTTTGAACTAAATTTCCAACAGGACATGCACAACGTTAGCATTTTAAATGATAACATCGGGATTGGTGTCTTGATTTAAGAAAAACAGCTAAGCTTCGTCATTCTGTTTGGCTTGAAACATAGTGCTTAGTAGTTTGATTATGTAACAGCCTTGGTACAGTAGAACACTATTCTATCAGACTCACACATTTTTCTCAACCTGTCTCGCAGTAATTGACTTGTGCATTAACAGAATGCAAGGTGCTTGAGTGCAAATTACTCATACGGTAGCACTTAACACTTATCAAAGTAATTATAATTGAGGCAGTCAGCGTAAACAGTAGTATTGTACAGTACTTAACACCAACACCCTGCCAGCTGTTCTTATCATTATCACCCTACAGTATCAGATACAGGATGAATAAGAAATGCAGGATAATTATAAAGAAGTGTCATTATCCACATGACTAGTGGTTCATGTTTAGTTTACACTGTGATCTCTGAGTGTCCTGGCTCTTACTGTAAGCTCCTACAGCTGAAACACTGCATTGTTTATACTTATATATAGGCCCAGCTTTTTCTTAAAAAGAACCAATTAATAAAGACTGTTTAGGTCTCATACTGTTGTGCAGTTTGTTGCAGGATTAGATCGGCATTGACCTTTCGTGACAGACATAATGTTACTCACAGAAGAACGATCGTGATAAAAAAGCAGCCAGAATAAACCTTGAGGGAATTCTTGGAGAATTCAAAAACTCCCCTTTGATTCTGTATGTATGATACATATATAGTGGCCCTATGTGTGTGTGTCTACAGAAGTAAGAAAGCAGTTCAGAGTCTTTTTCCAAAAAACTAGTCCATGTCCGTTCTATGCTTTAGTACCTTTCAGAGTGCTCAGAGCCATTTTGTGTTTCTCATTGCCTTCTCTTTTCTTGTTGCTTAGGAAACGTTTTCTTATTTAGAGAAATATATTTAAAATCAAACAGCACTTAGTAATGAGCAATTATGAAGCTGTCTAGGCTGACGGTCTACGCTGGTTCCAGCGATAGTCTGGACTTGACATCAGTGTGAGTGCTCGGTGCACAGTACAAAGACTTCAATGGGCATCATGAATAGAGTATTGAATTGAATTTGTGAATGTTTTAAATGTGTTTTTCCCCACACAAAAAAGTATATTTTAGGAATGACTTAATTATCAACATGTGTCTTCAGACCCTACTCATTATAATTATATCTCCTTTTTATATTAGCTCTTATTTGATCTTTTTAAATTGCAACATGAACAACAAGATTAGTTGCTGTTCTGTGCTAAAATGACGAGGATCCAAGTCTGGGGAAATTACACAGTAACAGCTAACAGTTTTTCAGTGGAATGAGACAAGCTTGAAAAAATACTGATCATGTACCACATACAGTACTGTGTGTCCATCTACAGTGTAAGACTTCAGTATTGTTGGAACCGCTAGTGCTACTGCTTTCTCCCACTCATCAATGCAAGCATTGAGTTGGCTCATTTGTGAGCAGGATGCTGAACGTCTAGTGTGCGAGACACGTTGGATCCATTCCTATGAAAGAAATGGAATGTACGCTTCTTACAAGACTGGAATTCAACAACTGGGATGTCTGTAACGGTGCAGTAACGTAGGATGCTGGAAACTGACATGACAACACATGATGAGAAATCAATAGCTTCATCTCTTCACATCATCCAAAAGGAGGCAGTGAAAAGGGACTAATACGAGGATGGGATGTGTTTGTTGGGGTCCACAAAACCATTGTGACAGATTTAGTGGAAGCCATGGAAGACATGGACCACTATCCTTATAATAGTGTTAAAATAATTACCTGAATTATTTGCATAATTAACATCACATATTCATATTCCACTTTGTGGAGCAGTATCACGGAGTTTCTTGCAGCCGCTGTGGGCTGGAACAACTGCTGCAAACACTGTAAAGACAGATACTGTATAACAGCTTTACCCTGTGTTTTTGATGACTTGTTATGTGAGCAGGCCTATTTTTCCATTTCAAACTTTAACTTGGTAAAATCTCAGCGCTCAGCAGGGTAACCGTCTACAGGGCAAATACTCGACTTGCTCATTTCTGTTACTGCAAATGAAGAGTTAATGTGCAGCAGATGTAATAAAACAAACGGCATGTCTTTTCACACACGTGAAAATGAATAGATGTATGACTTCACATGTAGGGATGTAAGTGGTGCAAGCAGAGTGGCCTCAGAAATGATCTGCCCTGCTCCATTTGGCCACAGTGTGTGAGTGTAAATCTCCTGCTGTGGCGCGATTGCTAACATGCACCCTCAGACTCTAAATCAAGCTATTGGCTGTCCTCTGTTAATACTGTGTGAAGGTGTGTATCACAAATTATAAAAGGCCACAATCGCTATTAGAATAGGTAAACGTGAAAATGAAAGCTTTGGGGGCAAGAGCGAAAAAGGGCATGTTTATGTTCTCCTCCTCTGTGTATTCGCACTATTCCCACCTCAAGTGCATTGTCTATTGATTTTTTTCCAGCCCCCTCTATCAGTCAGGCTTTAATACGACAACACATGTCTCCTTTAGAAGAAACATATTAGAATGTAAATGGATCACTTCACAGACCTGTTGGCATGCTGCAGTGATGTGTGTTTGTGCGCGCGCCCGCACGCTGCTGTCTCCGTGTAAATGTGTGCTACCACGTTTTCATTAAAACAGAAGAGGCTAACATTTATCTTGGTGGTTTAAAGGACTAAAAAGGGTGGAAAACAAGCGGGATGTGGCAATAGATGGCTGGAAGGATGAGAATGGAGAGAGTTTTAGAAAGTGAAGAAGAAGCCTCCTTGTGCAGAGTGGATTCATCTGCTGTCTTATTGGTCCTGCAGGGACCAATTTATCTTCATTTGGGCTTTTGGCACCAAGTCCAATCCTGACCAGTCACCTCAGGAAAGTACAGGAAGGCAACGGATCTCATGAGTACAAGTGGCCGAACCTAAAGTTTGACCTGAATCAGAGTTTGAGCTATTTGAAGCCTTTTTGAAAATGTGAACCTCACGCAGCCTAAGAAGTATTCACCTAATGTTGCAAGCAAATTGTATTTATTAACAAAAACCTTTACACAGCGTTAAACTGAATTCATGCTTCATGCAATAATAAGCTTATAGTTACATTATATACTGTAGGTTCTGCATCATCATCAGCAGGATTTATTCACAACAAAGGCAGAACCGACACCACAGTCTGAAACTGGGGTATAAATTCAATGTGGACTTAACTTATCACCAGCAGCTTTACATTTTATTTGTGATTAGATTTACCATTGGATCTTCCATAAGTCTGAACTTTATCATTCTCAAAAAGTTTTCACCTTGTCAACAACTAACTTTTAAAGTAATTATAAACTTCTATCCCTGTGGCATTAGGTACGCTTCATAGATAGAAGAAGCATATTTACATGATTTTCCAAACAAAAATATTGCACTCATAAATGTCAACAAATCTAGAGACAATCTGTTGAATGGTCCTACAGTACGTGATACATTTCTGGAATGAAAATTAAATTATGAAGAAATGCCAACACAGATATTAAAACATTTGAATTCATCTGAAGGAAATGCTTTCACAAAGCTGCATCGCTAGTACTATGGTGACTGATCACCTTCATTAGACGGTAAAAACATTATCTGTACAGTTCCAACACCTAGAGCCTGACAGCTGATCCAGCTGCATTGTTGTCACCAGAAACTTAAGATGAAGTCCAGGAGATGAGCGTGTGTCATTTTACAGAGCCTCGCTTCATCTCTGTTCCGTTTCTTGCCCTTGCATTTCTTTTCCCCGTGTCCTTCATGGTAGGATTTAAGGTGTGAGGATCAGGTGCCAGTAAAAGTGGAGAGGAGGCTTTTTGAGACAAGGAGTAACGGCCGTAGTCCAACCTGCATGCTTAGAATACGGCATGGTTTTTATTTACGGGGCTCCTTTGGTTCTTCCATGGGTCATGGTAGTGTTCAGATTTGATTTGTAGTTAATAAACAAGGACATAATGAAAAGCAAGTAAGAGGAAGCTCACTTCTCTTCTTGCACTTGTTCTACAACAAGCAACTCTTCTCCAACTTTACTTGTGTGTTTATCATCTGACATTTCGGTGTAATGCTTAAAGCCTTAAGATCCCATAACAGATGCTGTAGGTGTTTTCCTCCTTTAGGACTTTAAAGCTTCTTCCTTCTCTCTGTCTTTATTGAGCTTTAGCCCAGAAAACAACACTCTCTTCGTTCAGCAGGGTATAAATTAGCATTGATTTTAGATATGGTCTCACTATACCATCATGGCACTGGTGCTGTAGCCAAATAACTAACAATAACCTTCACAGTATGAGTGGGTGGGGAGGCGGTGAGGGCACGGAATGAAGACACAGAGGAGGAGAGCTGCATTATTCTGCCTGTGTACCTCCTCATTACACATAATTGCTGATTTAAAGAAAATCTTTCATTGCCTCATTTTCAAGTATTTGCAGCTGTCGAGTCCAACTGTACAACCGTGCAGATGAAATCTAAATACTTTACCGCAAGAAACATCTGTTCTCGCTGCCTCGTTCCCCGCTTAACCTGTTGATTTAAACCTGTAGTGAAGTTGCTTTGTGGGGCTTCGCTAAGCGACGGCAGTACGTTCAACCGAGAGCTGTCACTGTGCTGGGGATTCTCTCTCAGCCTCCCAGCGTTCGCCCGCTCTCTTCCCGTGTGCCATATGTAACTCTCAAAACCGCACGCCGCCCGGCAATCAGATGCTTGTTAATTGTTTTGCTGCTCGAAGGGGGGAGCGGCAGAGCGGCGGGGGGGGGGGGTCTGGAGGAGGGGGAGGGAGATGGATGTCAGAAATCAGAGGGACCCCCGCTGCCACGTCTGGATGCAGCAGTGGCTGCGCAGTGAAAGGGGGGGGAGGAGGGGGAGAGGGGCAGAGTTGCGTTTGCTGCCCGCGCTGTGCAGTCTGGTCCCAATGCCCCACTGACAGACAGCCACAGATTGATGGACAGCGCCGTGTATCGCACATAACATCACTTCTGTCCCGCTTTCTCTTTCATTCTACATCTCACTCCCTCATCGCGCCTCCCTTCCCCTCTCTCTCTCTCTCTCTCTCTCTCTCTCTCTCTCACTCTCTCTCTCCCTGCTGCCACCGCTCCAGGTCCCCTGCCGGTTCCCCCTCTTCTGTATTAGTTTCCAAAAGGCATCCTTGATGCAGCCAAAGAGCGCGCCGTGAGGCAGCAAGGCAGCAGGCTCGCAGATTGCTATCTTTGCGGCGGCTCCTCCGCCTCGGCTGCGTGCGAACCGGGGAACTGGACTGGACTGTGGTGTTTCGCGGAGGGGGTGGGAGGGGAGGAGGGGGAGGGGGCGGTGGAGCCGAGGGGCAGGCTGGACAGATGGAGGACGGCGCCCAGCACCTGGGACACTGCATGGTTGACATGAAGGAGCTGAGCGCCAGCCCTGAAGGACTGACCGCTGCCGGTGAGCTGACGGCGCCGCGCTGTTTCTTAATCTGTCTCCTCCTCTTCCTCTCTCCTGTGTCCTTCCTCGTGCAGTTGAACTCTCTCAGACACGTTGACTGCTATTAGAATGGATTTTTTCCTCCTGCTGTACAGGAGCCTACTATTTATAGTCACGCTGTACCTTTTCCCCTGTATTTGTGTTTGCAGCGGTTCGCTCTCGCTCTCACACACACACAAGAGTTTGACTGTGTGCTGGAGAAAGAGAGGTTGAGGAAAAGGGTGGAGGTACTAGTTTATACATATACACACTACAATTAATATCAAGTCGTTTTTGTGTTTCAGTTTGTGTTATTGTATTATTATTGTAAGACCTTGAGAGTCATGTTCTAATAAAAACACAAGAACAACTTTCATAAATATGTTTTCAGGATCACAATATTTTTGAATGTGGTTATTGAGCTAACATATATATTTTATTGCTGCGTTATTGATCCCCTGGGGGGAAATTGTCATTATGTTCTGCTTCTACTAGTTTGGTGTTGACTCAGTCTGATGTTGCGGCTCTGCAGAGCAGTGTTGAGCAATATTGTTTCTTGGGAGATGTTTTGTTTTACAAATCCACAAGCCTGTACGACACACAACAGAAGTGTGTGCATGTGTGGATGTTTGTGTCACAGGTCCTATGCGAGTGTGTGCGCCTCGTCTTTCCACTGCAGTCGTGCTCCATACGTAGCCTGAACATGTACATGTAATGAGCACTGGCAGATGCGAAACGCAACACAAAACAGCCCTATCAGCGGTGCCACAAAACCTGCTCCGAGTCCAATACCTTTGCTCACCAGAAGGAAGCGGCGCGTGTGCTGCTTCTGAGCATTTGCATTGGCATGCAGGCTTAACGCCGCCGTGTTTTCTTTAGGGATAAGTAAATGGAGCCGCACAAAGGCGAGTGAGAGCGCGATTCACGATGTCCCCACACACACACACACGAAACACCGATCTGCACCCACAGTTACTCATGTGCAATGCAGGCAAGAAACAAAAGAGGAAATGGGGAATAAAACATTTACACAACAGTACAGCGCGTCCACACGTCAATACATACACGCATGCACACGGACTGTTATATGAGGTTATGGCCTGACGGTGAACCCCAGTTACGTGCTGCTGCTGCTGAATAACACAGTGGCAGCTCAGAGGTGACATCAGAGAGGTGTAGGAGTGAAGACAAACGCTGCACCTCTGTTTGGTTTCCTCAACGCGTCCTGGGAGACAAAGGGGGAGAGCAAAGCACATAATTATCATGTTATCAGTTCCACAGCGCAATAGTTAATCTCCTCCCACCTGCCGCGAGAGGAAAGTGGGACGAAACTAGGTTCCACTCAGTCAGTGGGCCTCAATTGGCATTTTATGAAATCCCTGCCAGGCAGAAGTCGTTTTAACTAATAGCTGCTCACGCTAACATTTGCATATGGATAAACAACAGAAGTGTTTTGAGGCAAAGTGTGACACTTTCGCAATGTTGTCCTTCCACATACAGTACACATGGTTGCAACACACTCAACTTTACGACTTCACAAACGCCATGCTTCCTCTCAGCCTCCCGGAGCAGTAATGTGACAATAACTCAATCTCTTATTCAGCACCATTCGCCCTAATGGGATGTCTGTTTGTGCAAACATCAGCCCAGTTAGACATTTTTGCCTGCCTGATGACTTAATCATCAGAAAGGACGTGCAGGTGTTAAACAACAAGGAAAAGGCAGCTGAGGTGGGAGGTGGGGTTTGTGGCAGGGATGGAATATTGAGAGACAGTCACATCCCCACTATGTCAAAACTCATGATAAAGCCCCATCCATAGGCACATCATTCTAACCTCAATTCAAACTCAATGATATTCAAAATATAAACAGGATTTACTGTTAAGCACTGGCTCTTACATGTAATATCTATTCATGAATGGGATAAGCAGGAGTGATTAGGAATGTGTACTATACCCAGTGTGAGAGGGTTTATCAAAGCTTCACTTGAAAATCATTTGATATTCGTAGCATATGATGTGGACTAGCGAAGCCGCGGGGTGTATTTTGGAGATCAGGACTCGGGAATAGGCAGCGTGTGTGTGTGTGTGTGTGTGTGTGTGTGTGTGTGTGTGTGTGTGTGTGTGTGTGTGTGTGTGTGTGTGTGTGTGTGTGTGTGTGTGTGTGTGTGTGTGTGTGTGTGTGTGTGTGTGTGCGTCACTGTGCGTCACTGTGCGTCTCTGTGTCTCTGTGTGTGTGTGTGTGTGTGTCTGTCTGTCTGTTTCTGTGTCTGTTTCTGTGTCTGTTTCTGTGTGTGTGTGCGTCACTGTGCGTCTCTGTGTCTCTGTGTGTGTTGCGCTCCTCCACATTTGTACCTCTGTTCCCCCTTCCACGGCGTCTCCCGTGAGCCGGTTATTGGTTATCACGCCGTACACTGAGTGAGGGAGCAGGGCCGGGGGAGCGGGGGGTTAAATGATCATCTGTAAGACAGGCAGTTTAGGGCCCGCTGCATTAATTAACTTTGTCATTCCGGAGAAATCACCTAGTCTGCTCACATCCTAACAAATTACCCTCTCCTCTCCCTTCAGCGCGCCTTTTTCCCTGCTGATACCACCCACAGACAGGGGAGTGATAGATTGTGGGTACAGTGGAGCGCCGCTGTTATTTCTAGAGCCAGATGAAACTGCAGCAGAGCAGTCGGGCACACCTCATTTGCTGCTGGGCCCCTCTGGGAGACACATCTGCATGTGCCGCCTGCCGCCTTGCTGGGCCTATTACCATATTCATAATGTCAGTGGATATCGATTATAAACACCGCACCTGTGCCACTGTTCTCCACGTACTCATCCGAACGTTGGAGCTGGATCACCTGCGAAACGGAGACGCTTGAGGAGATGTGACTGAGGCCGCGCAGGTGGATGACCTCTTGCCATGTAGTGGGTAATTATTGTAATTAGTGTTGTTTATTTTGGTCAGCCTGATTCTCACCAAGGGGTTAATGATAAGAATGGTGTCACACTGTACAGAACAGCTGTTTTGTCCTGCATAATTAGTCCATCATTTTCATAAGTGGATAGTCCCTGTAGGTGTGTGTACAGTTTCACGCCTGCACCAAGTGGGAATAGTGAGATCTCAAGTAGTCAATATTTGTTTTCAAAGCTGCCTCGTATCCTGTGTTGCCTGTCTTGTAATCAGAGCATCCGGCGTAAACTTTGTCAAAATGCTTGACACCTAAAATTCAGACGCCTTTTAACTCCAGTCCTCCTCCTCCTGCTTCACTATCACGCACATCGAGCTGTCACACATGTCGTGATCCGATTCCCCATCGCAGTCTCTATCAGACCCAGACGCTAACTCGCATCTGTATTCACTCCTTTCTGCAATCACAGACCTTCTTCCCCTGCCTCCACTCGTGATTAGCTGGTCTAGCACAGATGGAATCCTCCAAAGTTAACAGCGCCTTTCAAGCGACAGTCCCTTATGATCGCATGGCACCAGAGACGTGACCCAGCAGCTGGCACCGTCTTTGTTTCCACCGCGCTCACAGATCGTGTCATCTGGCTTATTAAGGTTTCATCAGCACTCACAAGGACGTCTTTGTGACAACACGGGCAGACATGACCCCTGAGGATTTGCATAAGAGTAATGTGAAAACTGCAAAATTTATTTACATACATAATTTGTCTAGAGTATGAGTAACTCTGTGTGTGTGTGTGTGTGTGTGTGTGTGTGTGTGTGTGTGTGTGTGTGTGTGTGTGTGTGTGTGTGTGCGCGCGCCTGCAAACTTCAGTTTCTTGATTGAGTAGATGTTCATTATACCTGTGTGCATAACACATATTGCGCTAAGTTTGCATAAGCTTGTTTATTCAGAGCTACTAGATCCTGACAAGTGCATCAGACACGCAACTCACTTCACAAATGTGAGAAAACAGTGGCAAAACAGTCAGATGAGATTTTATTTAAAAGTTTCTCCACATACAATAGTTGCTGAACTTTCAAATGCACTGTAAGCTTCTATTCTGGTAGGTTTCTGTGCACTGGGCTTTTGTGGCTCTAGAGGGTACTGGATAATGCTAATCATTTCTATAATTCACTGTGTTTGTTCTTCGTTAGAAATCCCTGTACTGGCACCAGTGTTACATTTGTATAATTTAAATTTAAACTCAAAAAGCATGTTTAAAGTAATAAATAATCATATATTTAAATGGCAAATCAAGCTCGAACAAAATTTGTAACATCTGTAATTTTTGGCACATTTATCTCCAACAGATATAGAAACAAAGGCACATCAAGAAATGCTTTGTGATAAAAGGCTTTGCACTTAAACTACCCGGAGTGGCGGCTGAAGTAATTATAAAACCCAGACAAATCATTTTTGTCTTGGGGAAGAGTCCTCATTATATAAAATGACTATTACCTAAAGTCGTGTGGTGCTCATACATCAGTAAGCATCGAGTGTCCATGGCCCATTAGTGGGGTTGATGAGCCTTAGAAAGGCCAATTGTGTCCAGGCATCCCAGAAAGAGGAAAACGCCATTTAATGGTTTAGGGCTCCGCGACGCGTTGCTCCAACATGCAGGTGTTTCGTCTGTTCTGTGCCTGAATCACTGTGTGTTGGACCAGGACTGTGATGAATAAGAGGTGGCGTTGATGACAGATGATACACGCAGCCGCTCCTCAGTTCGTGGTTGTGTGTAGGCCCTCAAGGACGCCGGCTACCCTCAAACGCTGGTGCCGACACTCGCAGAGATTGCAGTGTGTTTGCATAATCTAAAATGAACAGTTACACTAATCACTCTGGCATTTTTGGGAGCCCGTCATGCTCCAAGCATGAGAAAAATTCTTTAAAGATTGTGGTTTAACGTGCTCGGGGCATTACAGGCTTCTTTCTGATTAAAGCATTTTCTGTCTCCGCAGTGAAAATGGATCAGTTTTCCAGCCTTTGTCTACTTTATATTCTGAGTCTATGCTATGTGGTTTATACTATTCACTATATTCGTCTCTATGGATGCAACAATTGCAAAAATCAAATGTAAGGAAAGTCATTGACAGTTAATACGTGATCATTATAACAGGCCAGATGTTTCCTGCAGTGGCCGTTACATCGCTGTGGTACTTTTGCCTCCTCCATTGTTCTGATGCCTCCTTTTTCTTCCCCCCTCTGCTCTGCTTTGCTTTCGATCTTTCTCTCTCTGACTCCCAGGTGTCATTCTAACAGCCGAGCTGCCTCGGGTGGAGTTCAGCCTCGGTAAGTCTCGTGTTTACTCATGCAGGGGTCATTTTCTTTCACGCCGACGTGTCAGAGGAGAAGCTATCCCACACGTCTCTGACCTCTTTGCAGGCACATTAGGAAAAAGACATATGGCTTCACTTGCACACTTTCAGTAATGTCTCTCCACAACACAACCGGACTTTATGGCGTCTCAGCGCTCTCGGCTATGATGATTCCAGATTTAATCATTGGGAAACAAACACGTTAAAACTCACACTAATGCAAACGTCAGTTAGAATTAGTGGCAGACTTTCTTAATCTTTCCTGGTTTGTGACACACAAACCCGGTGAGGTTAGAGGAACGAAGCACAGAGAGGACGCTGAAGAAGCTGGTGAGGGAGTCCTTCTGAACTTTTGAGGTGGTCTCATTAATTTTTTAGAAAACTAAGCTGCTGGAAAGCTATTTCTAGATACTTCACTGAGGCTCAAGTCAAGTCTCCTGAAGCATAGGCCAAAATAAAATGATATTCTTGTGGTCCTTGACAGCTAAGATTGACAGCATCAAAGACTGGTGTCTTGGCTCCCTTGTTTCTTTCTTTTGAGGCGACTGCAACAAAGACTCCCCACTGTTCAGTTCACAATAAACTGGTGAATGACAGTATAAAGATATTCCATAGAAGTGGCTACAGTAGAGAGATGATGATTTCATCTTCACGATAGAAAATACAGCTGACAGCTGCCACAGAGAAATATATGTCATTTTCAATATCCCCCCATAATTGCTATGTTTAAAAGTCTGCTTACAGTAGTGTGCAACTTATTCGGCTCCATCAAATCCACAGTTGTGGTGTTTGAATAGTCTGCACAGTTTATTCATAACATTTATTGGTCTTGACAAATATGCATAAAATCAGATCTGAAATAACAGTCACACCTTAGAATGTGAGCAGCTGTAGATTGAAAGCAAAGAAAAGCAATTGGAAGAAAGTAGGTGTAGGTTAAATAAGAACAAAAGATGAAAGATCCATTTTCTATATCACAACATACATAGTGCACCTTAAGTGAAGTCATCCCGTGGACTTACAGTAATGGCACATTTGTTATGACAAGCTTCCAGATTGAAGTGTAATGAAACTGAAGTTGTGAGATGAGCGGTCCTTCCACAGAAGCCGGACACGTTTAAAGCACTGTCCACAGCCAAAGAGCGTTTTTGCTGACGTTAGCAGAGATTCTGGTGCTGAGACAGGGTCAACGAGCCACGTTCGCCAAAGGACACTGATGGATTTTATCAGGTGGACAAAAACAACAGCAAAGCTCACCGCTGCACTTGCTGAATGAATCACCATGAACTGAATGCACATCACGCTTATACAGCGAGCGCGCCCAGTGCTCTCAAATCGCAATTAATACTGATTATTTAAAGCACGCGACCGTGATTACATTTTTAAAGTGATTGTGTTTTTTTAATTAGTGGTGCTAGCAGATGTTAATTAATGAAAGGTTAAGTGAAGTGAAGAAGTGAACTCTTCCTGCAACCGCGAGCATGAAAAAACAAAAAGAGTTTCAGCTCATCCTCAGATGACCGCATCGTAGCGTTTAAACGTACTGTAAAGCAATAAAATACTTCAAGAATCCTCCGTTTAATTCCAGTGTGTACCAGCAGTCAGTGCAGTCATTGGAGGAGGAGCAGAATGCATTTCCTCATTTAGCCCTTGTTAAAAGTCTGGCTTCAGTTTTCTGAATAAGCTGCAGCTGCCCCAGATTCCACAGAGGTGAAGACTGTATGCTGATTATAATGAGCAGTTGTTGATTTTTAATTGTGTGCAGATGTCCCTGTGTGTGTGTCTGTCTGTGTGCAGGGTTTGCATGTAGGAGGAGTGCACAACCTTTGCAATTAACTTTGAAGCTAATTAACATTTAATTATATCGCTATAGGGAAAAGGGTTGCCCTTAGATGGCAACGATTAAAGGGGCTCTCCACGGTTTTTACACATGAAGTTTTTACGTCACGAGGACAAGGTGTTTATAAGTTTTGTTTTTATCAGAGTCAGGTGTTTTTTTTAGGGAACTGCATTGAGGGAATTTTATAGGAGTATTTAAAACTATACGTAAATGTTGGGGACTGGCCCAATTTCATGTCATGATGTTTTTTTTTTGTCTTTACTTTTTTTTTCTCATTTCTTTTCTGACACTAAGAAGTGAATCATTGATTCAGTAAAGTTAAAAAAAATGAAAATAATAAGCGACCAGTGTTTAAGAGCAGACTATACTGTATACAGTATATGCTTATATAGTACTTTCCAAAGCTTTTCACATACTTTTTACTTTACAGTGTAAGTTGAATTTTACCCTCTCACCTTTCTTTCAAACCACAAATATAAAGATATTCATATGTGTTTGTGTTAGCGTCCGTCTTGACAATGTGAATAATCTTTTCTTCTCGGATTGTCGGAAGATACAAATAAACAAGCTCACTAGAGGAATTTAAATGATGCAAATGTTTTGGCTACGCAAAATATCAGCCAATTTAAAACTGCGACTTCTGTACCTCTGTGAAAACATTTGACAGGAGAAATCGTTTATAGCTCTTTTAATAACCACTGCATAGGAAGAAATAATGGGGAGAAAATGGTTTTGTCTGGTCTCTTCACCCATCCATGGCTTTCATGAAAGTTATTTTTTGGTTTATGAAATAAGAAATTGCTGGGATGACCTCTAAAATTAAAAGCACAGTAAATACTGCCACTTACGCTTCACACACAAATGCCTGCATTGCTGAGCTCGTCACTTTAAATTTTTCATACAGTTAGAGTTACAGTATCTCCTTCTAAAAGGTTCCTAAGTTTTTTTCAGCTTACTGATGACACAAACACTGTCCTTGTGCAGTGATTATTCACACTAAGAGTAAACACCAGCCTTGTATTTCTTGACGTTGCTGATGACTGTTGTTCTTTATCAAGAAATGCTCATAGTTCTTTACAACAATGACAGGTTTACAAAGGCTTTTGTTTTCCAAGGTAAATGTACAACATGTACTACATTTCAACAGAGTTTGAGCTAGAGTGTTATATGAAACATGTTCCCATGTAAACTCCATGCATGGACAGTACAGTGACAAATTACAGTCATTTCTGATTACTGTACGCTCATCAGTACTTTTAAATTTATGAGTAACAAGCAGCGTCTCAGGTGAAGGACATACTTTTCTCAACATGACAGCCCCTCTTCTTCCTCCGTTTTCCCCAGACCCAGCAAACAGGTGTGCAAAACGGTGGCACATGCAAACAACGTTGTCAAATTAATTGAAGCGTTGAAATAATTATGGCGGCGAATAAGCGCCTTCTGGAGAGGAGCGCATATTTGTCTCCCGTGGCAGCTCCCTGGGCTCCCCTCTCCATTAAATGGAATTTGGATTTGTGGCGGGGTCACAGAGGCCCACAGCATTAAAACTCATTTCCAGCAAATTCTTCTTGAAAGAACGCCGCATATTGCAATCACACAAAATAAATACGGCATAGTAATTGAAGCCTCCGAGGATGGGCAAACATTATTACTCCAATTGCTCAGTTGTTAGGGTAATTTAGGAATCGCCCTGCGTTTTCCTTGCTAGTTGAGTCGCTGAGTCACGTCATTTAATTTTCACCTGAGCTAAGTCAGTTAATTGACTAATAAGTGACCAAAAAATCTACAAATGCAATGTTCTGCAAGGCACTTAAATTTGGTCACGTTTTTTTCTATGCTGTTCAGTGTTTCACTTTAATGGGCTCCGGTTCTTCCATATCGGCCGGTCATTATCTCCCCTCTCGCTCAGGCTTCCTTCCTCGAACTCTAAATGTCTCTCTAAGGGACTGTCTTGTCCTTTTCCCTTTGCCCCCTCTCTGTTTCCCTTTCCTGCCACCCCCACCCAGCATCATAATAGCTCTGACCTCTGAAGGTCAGTGGAAGTGTCGTATTCCTGCGAGAGCGACAGCCTGCTGGTGCTTGGTCCGACATCCAGTCCCATTTCAATCTGGGACTTCAAGCCGTGGTTAACTGTGCAGCAGGCAAGGGAAGATCTCTGTGGCCAGTGGGATATATGTCCCCTGAGGTGACTGATTGGCAGGTCAGCCTTGTAGTATTTCATCATTAGACCTTGTGTGTACAGTACATGATGAAACAAACGGAAAGAATAAATATGAGGCTGTGTAGCTGTTGTGTCCAATAATGGGCGTGTGGAAGACATTACACGCAGCACAAACCTACCTGTGTATTCACAGAGTTCAGCCTGCTTGGGCCTCTCTCTACCAGGCAGCATTTACTGTATTATCACCTGCATTTGAACATCTCTGCATTCCTTTCAAATGAGTGAGTCTGCAGACAGACTCATCTGACTTCTGTCACAACTTAATACGACTCTAAAAGATCTGCGTTCTTAAAACGGAGTTTTCAGATGTGGAATCAGCCGCTGCGAGGTGATACAGTTTGTATGAGTTTATGCTCAATGTCTGTAGCCGAAATTACTTTTAGAAAAATATCAAGCTTTACTGTCACCGTTTCTGAAGAATTGCATCTTACGGGTCAGATAAAGAATATCATGAAGCAAAACAACAACGCCGCGTCTCCCGTTTTGTTTAATGGCAGCAGTGAAGTCCATTTAGAGGACATTACTGTATCTCTCCCATTACTCACTTTGTGCTCCCCTGCAGAGCACCTACACCTAGACCCCTTTACCAGTTGAGTCAGCTCAAGAATGTAGGAGACTAACGAAGTTAATGTCTGAAATAAAGCACTTTTCAATTTAAAATCACAAAATTAGATGTTTTACTTTGAATTCCCCTTAAGAGAGTCTTCTGATGAGACGGACCCTGGAGAAATGGGGGAATTAGCAAATGTGATTTAGTCTAATGCAATCAAAGGTCTATTTCAGAGTTGAAGTCACGTGGGTTTAATGTAACAGCTTTTATTAGTTTTTTTTTTTACACAGAAGCGTCAGAATATATAGTTACTTTAGATTTTATCCAAGGTATATTTGGCTACTTTGAAATCTAAATTACCTGACAGGATTCAGCCTTACGTGCAGTGAGGAGAGCTGGAATCAATAGTACTTATGTTTGATAGTTTCAAGTTTAAGGCCTAAATCTCATATACAGTATTGATACAGAAGGTGTGCTTTTTACAAGATTTAACGTGCATCTAAAAAGATACCGAGACAGATACTATTCTTGGTTCAGGTGAGACACACCTACTGTAGACGTGAGAGGTGGAGTTTCATGTTAATAGATGTTGACGTTGTGGTTTCCACCTCCAGCTCATTCTGTGTTGCTACTGTAGATGCTAAAGTATGTGGTTTACTGTAATTGGACATGCAAAGCTATGAGCAGATTAGGCCATAAGGACAGAGATTAATTACTGTACAGACACCTGAGACACCTTTAATTCATCTGCTTGGGATCTGTATTGTTTTAGGGTCATTTAACTGGATTTCTGGGCGGCACATTCATTCATCACATTCATTGTTAAAGTCACCAGTGGCCAGTTCGTCTCTCTGAACTTAACTCCTCAGTCACACCCTGTAAACAATAGCTGCACCTCTGTTTTAGGATTTTACAGCTTGATGTTTAGTGAAACCAAATGCGTGTGTTCTGGGAAACGCTGCTGCTCAGTGACGTGTGCTGATTGCCAGTGTCTTTATCTGTGAAGCAAAAAAAAACCTTTTGCATAGCAGCCGTTGTGTTCTGTGAATGACAATGTACACAGTCTCTTTACCTGAAACCGTGTGTGTTCGCAGTCGACCTTCAAGCAAACATTCCTCCACTGTGTTCCATTAAATGTTCAGCTTCATATATATTGAGATGGTAAAGAATAGCAGAGTCACAGATTAGAAAAAGCTTTGAGTTTTTTGTCTTGATTGTGTGTCAGACTTGATATATATCCCACATTTGATTGTGTTGTTTCACCTTGATAGTTCAGTCATTATGTGAGGATTGTCAGCATAAAGACCTCATCACAGTGGCTCTTTGAATAAAGTTAACTTCATACTACATATTTTCTGTCCATAAATTATGACTCTACAGTTGATTTTGATGAAAAGCAACTGTTTACATGAATGTGTGTTTTTCTGTCAGGGAGCTTTAGACAAAGCACCTTAAAACCCAGCGACACAGGTTTACATATACAGTAGGATGTCATAGCGCTTGATGCCCTGCTCCTGAACTCATAATTTCTTTCGCCACCTTTATTCTTGCTCTTCACTCGCTTTAAAAAGCCTCCCACATGAGCCCCTTTCATCTCCACATGGTGTTCGGTTGCTTAAACATTAAAATGAAGCCCCCAGAGACGGAACTACTCACAAAGAAGCAATCTTCTGCCCTTGCTGTATTTTTAATGGAATTTCACTCACTCGGTGATGTTATCCAGGCTTTTTTGCAGAGTAATGTGTGAAACTGACCAGGCATTGCAAGCAGATCAATTGCTGTTTACATGCCAAAATTGTGCGGGTTAGATAAAATGCTGCTCTTGGACACGATCCAAGGAGGCTGCTCAACACAAATTTGTCATTACCTTATTCAAGTGTATTCAGCTGTTCATTAATGTATAAAATCTGAAGCATGATGTGTGATTTACTGGGAATCAGGCTGAAGGGTTTTATTGACCTTCCCTTTGAAGCTGATGAAAGTCAATTTTTACTCAGTATCTATAATCACACACTTTCTGTATGCATTTCTGTATTAAACTATATTGTATATTTTATTTGTTTGAGTTAATTGTGTTTTTGCTTTAGTGCCTTATTGCCTGACTGCTAACCGGGACCCTGTTCTCTCCTCTCCTGTCGGCTCTTCCCTCCCTCCCTGCAGCCTGTAATGATCTAGTGGCCTCGGGCAGAGACAGAAAGCCCAGTGCTTTGGTCGAGGTGTCTGTCGTAGATCCCCACAAACAGCATCTTGTCTCTCATGCCTGCACAGAGATAGTGGAGGTAAGGCAACATGTGCACCACATCCCTCTCCACTTTCATGTGTCACTGTATCTCTGTCTTGGTTACAGTAAGTCTTAGTCAGTGTTGTTTCTAACTGCCTGTTTTTTTAACCTTTTCCCCCTAAGTGTCTCATCAGACTATGAGGGTTAACCTTTGGTTTCCTGAGAAAGTCCAGATTTGAATGAGAATGTCTGCGTAGTGTTTTTGTGATAAAATGCTTCATTGTGTAGGACTTCCTTACAGTGAGAGTGTTTGGTGTTCTTTGACCTCTTTTAATGCTTCTTTTATTACCTCTACTATGCCGTTGCTCAGGCCACAGTCGCACGTTCTGTTCGACCAACAGCTGCCCCCGTTTTACTGTGGAACACCCACTCACACACGTGTACATACACATGCTCTTTGTGTCTTTCCTCTTATGAGGGCAAAGTTTCCTAACTTTCACCCTCCTGCTATTCCAGAAAAGTTAAATCAGCATAAGGATTCTTTTCAGGGACTACATTTGGTTTTCCCCTCGGTCCTGTCATAGGAACAACTGTGTGTGTGTGTGTGTGTGTGTGTGTGTGTGTGTGTGTGTGTGTGTGTGTGTGTGTGTGTGTGTGTGTGTGTGTGTGTGTGTGTGTGTGTGTGTGTGTGTGTGTGTGTGTGGAAACACAGGATGTGGTAGGATACTGTATGCTGGCTCAGCCGGCTCTGCACACATTCTGAGTGCTGCTGGAGTTTTGATTTCATGGCTGTAAAGTTCAGGATATAGTACAGGGTCTGAGGATATGGACTGCTTTCGACTTCGCAAAAAGAGGGTATGTGCACATTCTCAGTGATTTTACTATTCTGTTTTAAAAGAGAGACTGGCAACTTTTTAAGAGCTGTTAAGGATGGTTGGAAGGTGTATCTATGCAATATACATATGTATTTATTTAAATAGTCTAAAAAGTGTTGTGAAAGTGTGCATCACTACTATTAAGTGTTCCACAATATTAGCATATTAGCATCTAGGACATCAATACAGATTTTATTTTAACTGAGCAATGGAAACTTGTGACTTTGACATTGTCTTTGAATGTTCTGTGTTGTTAGGAGGGACAGAGATCATTAGTAAAGACAGTTGCAGTAGGATTTCCATGCGTATGGTGTCTTGCACGCACATCAGCAGATGTTCATTAACCTGCATGGTCTAAGGACTCGGGAATAGGCAGCGTGTGTGTGTGTGCGTGTGCGTGCGTGTGTGTGTGTGTATGTGCGTGTGTGTGCGTGTGTGCGTGTGTGTGCGGGTGTGTGTGTGTTTGTGTGTGTGCGTGTGCGTGTGTGTGTATGTGCGTGTGTGTGTGTGATATGAAATTGAAGAAAGCGGAGCCACTTGTGTTTCTACCGTTTGCCACATTCCCCGGATGCCAGCTCTCAACAGCTGCCGCCTGCTCTGCTGGACACTTGCTGTAGCCGCCGCTGCATGAAAGCTCAAGTTGTCCTGCTCATGTGATCGCCATGTTATCAGCAATTCATAGCACATGATATAAGGGTTTAATTTAGAAGGTAAACTATGAAGCCACCGGCTGCTCCATTGTCCCCTCTGACTCCCGCTGGAAAGGACTGGGTGGCATCCAGTCATGTTGGATCTACCACCTACTGTAATGTGTTATAGCTTCATCAACTGGTATATTCTGTTGCCATATAGTGACTATTACTTTATCTATAATAATGTAAATTTACAAAATATAAAAAAAGCTACTTTTAAAATAGCTTGTGGACTCTAATTGGTCCAGCGCTTGTTTTATACAGACAAACAAATAATAATAATATTAAATTATTAGTATGTTGTGTATCAGTGTAGACATTGACTGTTGCACGGGTCGCAACGGGGGAAATAAATCTACAGATGTCTTAAACTCTTAACAAGGTCAGGAAGTTATTGCTGTAAGCACAACAACAAATGCTGTCGAATATCTCTCATCCAGTGCTCAGTGAGAAGAAATTATTAATTACATTTTTTTGTGTTTTCCACGTGTGCATGCCTTCTCAAGAGAGCAGAAATTGGGATGTAAAGGGCTGCCAAACCCTACTATGTCTGTAGGAAAATCCCATTGCTGAAACATGGGCAGTGGGTCCAGGAGTGGTGGCACTCGAGGGGATTTGGCGTCAGGCAAAGACGGGGATAAAGCAGCCTTTGATGTCATGCTAGTTGAGCTGAGATCCCTCAGCCTGGAACAAGTCCAGAACGTCTAGTCTGTATGTGTAATTATGAGCGGTCAAGGGAGGAGGAAAAACCTCCAGTGTAAACGCAAGCCTGAATGCTCCCACTCCCTTGCCCCCATCTCCCCCCAACACAATCACTCACACCCTGTAATGGTCCAAATTGGCCGGTCCGTGGAGGTTTCCAACCCAAATGGACTAAAAGACACGGCGGCGGCAGCTGTCTCCCACAGCATATGTTGGCCACTTGTATGACAGACTGGCTTACTTCTGTATAAGTGGAGACAGGCTTACCACTTTAGCTCATCTCAGCCCATCACAAGCGCTAAGAAGATTCAGCCACAGCTGAGGCTGCCAAGCATGCTGGTAAGTCTGAATGAGGCCTATTCATTGTGCCAGTGAGGGAGGTGTGAGGGGTAATGTCTGCGTGTACCTGCACATTCCTGACTACAATGGCCCTGCCTGTCTTTTTGTCAGCGTACAGTACTGATATATATCCAAATTGACATAAGGCTCAAAGGGTTTGTTCTCTGGGATGTTGGGTGACAAAAAAGCACCCGGTTTCATGGCTGGGTGGCAAAATGGCACCGTGCATCAGGACAGGTACTGTACAGTATTATTATCTGTCTACAGAGGCTGAAACAACAAGCAGGGATTTGTTTTATTCCTCTGCGTCCCCTAATGCAAGGGTTCTGAAGGATTAGTGGGGTTTGTATCGCAGTAAGGAGGAGGGTCTGTGCCTCTCTCTGTCTCGCTCTCTCTCTCTCTGTCTGTGTGCGTTGTGAGACACAAAATTTCATCTGTGTTTTTAAGTCAGCTCCTAACGCTCTGACACCTCCCATTGTTAGTGCGTCAGTCAGTGCTCAGTACCTGAGCTGCACGTAAGCTGATTAGGCATTCACTTTGCATTTGTGTAGTGAGAAACAAATGCAGTCTCTGGGCTTTTTGAGGCATTAGTCAGTTTGAACGAGTGACATGCAATTTGTGTGGCCACATATGTCATATATGCACAACCTGTTTTTTAATGCATGTACGTCTGCCTGCCTGTCTCTGTCAACTCGTTAATGCGCCCCCGAAGGGCTGCGTTCGAGAGACGCCCATCAGATCAGAGCAGAGGAAAAGGAAGCCCCCAGTGTAAACTTAAACTGCCTCGGTTCAAATAGATGAAAACAAATGGCTAAATAATCTTCACATCTTCCCATGAACGCCACCCAGCCCCTACTAGTGCCATTATTCTTCTCTTTTTAATGGGCTTTGTACATTTGAATGTCTCTCTTTTTTTTTTTTTACACAGGACTGATTTATTTGTACAAATAAGTCTCTTTTTATTTAAGTTTTTGATCTATATAAACAAATTAGATTACGTTTTTTTTCTTCTGCTGTAAATTATATGTATATATATATATTTTTTTCTTTTTTTAAATTGGTTAAAAACTAATTTCTTTTTTTGGATTTTGGACTTTGACAGTTTTAGGATTGTTTGAGTGTTATGAGAATGACCAGCACTGTGCTATAACAAGAACAGGACCTCTTGTCCTCATCATTATAAGTTATGAATTCTATTCTACAAGCAAATTTTACAAAATGTAAAGGTTACTCATGCAGCGGGATGGACAGTCAATTTACCAATGGCCTAGTCTAGATATAGACCATAATCCCAGAGTAGTGCTGAGGAAAAACCAAATGCAGACAAAGCAGTGATTCATGGCAGTTAGAGTTAAAGCTGTTCTGTAAGGAGTAATGGGAGCTGATGTGCAGGGGTGATGAAAGATTTAGAGAAGCATTTAGTTATTTTAAGTAGTTCACATCAGTAACTAAAAAACATTTTTTGAATTGGGTAATGGCTATTTCAATTTCCATTGTCAACATGAATAAAATGTGTAAATGTATGACTCTGAAAGGTTCACACTCTTTCAAGGTAAGCCATAAACTGCCCGCTATCAACGAGACAGAAAAGGCCTCAGTTAGCTGGAGAAGCTGTGCAGAGCTCTAAATCTAAAGTAAATGCCAGTTACACCATTGTGTCAGTGGCTGTTTTACAGTGTCATAAAACAGCGGTTGTGGCAGAACGGGTCGTGTAGTTGAAAAGTCGTGGAAGTTAAAGGTAATGGCTTGGTATTTAATACGAGGCAGCCTGTGAGTAAACACTGGCTAATGCCATGCAGCCCTCTGGTATGATGGAAAAGTCAACGCTGGCTGCTGTAGATACCAGGTTTAATCACTTTGCCACTGCCACTGTGCCAGTTTCCAGTTACCTGTCAACATTTGTTGCTGCTAACGTGCAGTCTCAGTTGAGAGACTGTAGTTATTCCAGAGCTGCAGGTAGTCCCACCAGGGAGAGCTCTATCTTCTTCTTCTTTGGGCCCAGGAGATGAGGAGGGGGTGAAACGCCAGAGGAAGGAGGGGGACAGATTGAGCCCAGCTGCTGGGTCATCTGGTCGACTGCTCCCTCCTTTTCTGCCCTCAGCTTCTTGCTTCATTGTGAGCATGTGTATTCCAGAAGCAACGTGCACGAGGACGCAAGCACGTGCAAAACACATGTGTCTAAAGCTTTCCTGTGCTGTCCCTCTCTGCGACAGGCAAACAAAGACCCGCTGTTTCTGACGGGGGTGACCTTCCCTTCAGAGTATCCCGCTAGCCAAGAGACACAAGTCAAGCTAACAGTGTATGATGCGAAGGACAAGAGCCACGAATCCGTGAGTAAACAGCTGATCTTTACCTGTGTGTGTGTGTGTGTGTGTGTGTGTGTGTGTGTGTGTGTGTGTGTGTGTGTGTGAGTGTGTGTATGTGTGTGTGTGTGTGTGTGTGTGTGTGTGTGTGTGGGTGTGGGTGGGTGGGTGGCTGGGTGTTTTCAAAGCCACTTGTGAAGCAGTCGTCTTTCAAGTTTTGGAAAGTTTACAGCGGATGAACATAAAGAGCTGTGAGAATTCCGCTGCGGAATCTCATCAGGTTTAAATTCATCCTAAAGATTCGGATGTGCAAAGGTTCACGTTCTAAAATCTGGCAGCCAGAAAATTATTGCACTATCTTAGAAATCAATTTCAGTCAGTCTCAGGCCAAGATTGTGGAGTTTTGAAGGAAAAGGGTGTGTAGCCTTTGATGAGCATCTGAGCATGACAGCACTTCCTTTGGCAATGATCCCTGTGGGAAAACCAGCTGGGACATCAGTGAGAATGGGAGAGAGACATGGAAAAGAGAGCCAAACATAGAATACTGAATGGGCTGGCCCTTCTGTTCCACACATTTTAAACAGACTTTAAAAGTGGCTCTTCACTTTGTGTATATGTATTATGTTAATCAAGAACCCCACTCAACCCCAAGTGCCAAGACCTTAATTTGGCATAACTTACTATGAAACATTCATGAGCTTTATGATGAGCTACAGTACAGCTCTATTATAACGGTGGTTAGAATGTGCAAATGTATCACAGCAGGGCTTCTGATTTTGTGCCAGCAATAATGAAAATAGACTTTTTGGCGTTTACTGTATTTTAGAGGTCTAGATGTTGTGTACTTGCTTGTTTTGATGGGAAACTGTTGATATTGCAGTTGCTGTATAACTAAAAACCCTTTATTGTATTCAGGCAATTGTTGCACCAACAGGAAGTAAACACGCACGCATCAGTGATCATTTAGAATCAACAGGTTGACAGGTCTCGTGGCAGAATTGGCGACTTTGTTCATTTTGTCATAGTGAATACAGGGGAGACTGTTTGAAGTCAAAGCGACCAGCATTGCAGCTGTTTTCTCTTAATGAACCTTTTTATCAATGTGGACTTTTTGTGTCTCCTACTTGTAATTATCATAATAAAGGAAGGGCATCGTTCAGTGACCTGGTTGTTGTAGGTATGCATGCATATTCATTTTCAGATACAACAGCTTACCTAAAACAGGCTGGTGGGCTTTGTGCTGTATCTACCACCAGACTGATAAGACTGATGTGCACGTATTATAACGTTTATGATATTCAGTGTTAATTCCTGTCAGCAGGCATATTATGCGGATCCATCAGTCTGTGCTGTCAGTAAAAGCCATTCTTTCATTTGCTGCAGATCTGTGTGCTGAGTATCTCGGTGTGTAGATGTAAACATGCCCATATGCCTTCCTCTAAACAAGCTGTTAAAACAAGCTGTTAAAAAACAATCAAGGCTTAGACCATAGTTAATCTGAACACATTTTAGTGTCTTACAGGGTTATGTTGTTGTATCCCAGCTGTGTACTTTATGACATTATTAGTATGCTCAAGGATTTCAGTCTCCTAAAACAGGGTCCTCTTATTGATAAGAGTTCAAATTAGAAGCAAATTCAAAAAGGAAAGAGGCCTTAGCATATAACAAAAAGCTCATTTTCATTTTGCTTAACGGGTCCAAAAGAGGAGAAACTACTGTAGATACTACAGTACTGTACCTGCATGTACTGTACTGTAGCATAACTGCAGTAATTCAACGATGGCACATATCTGTCAGAGCTGTAGCAGGGCTGCGTCCTTTCTCAGCTGTCACATCTCCATCATTTAGGCAGGGTAGGAAATGTTTGTAGCAAAACCATACAGTGACTGCAAGGCGCTTATTTTCTTAGTTTATGCTCACAAAATGGCCGGTGTGGGCTACGCTCAGTGATTATTCATATTGCTCCAGCTTTTTTCTGGATTGTGCAGGGCTGTGCCAAGATTAATTTGTTTGCCAAACTTCCGAAATTGGTTCTGAGCTTGTTCCCTGGGGTTGCTGGACTGCTTGTTCCCAGTTTCAACAAATTAGAGTCCTAAATGCCATTTACTTGTTTTTTTAACTGATAAAAAATTGGTGCAGTCTGAAAAATCAGAAGGAATTCAATTTCCATTGATTTTTATTTTTTTTACAGAGCAGACATTTATTGTTTAAATTTTAAAACAATGCAGCTATTCACTGCATGTGAACATCTTTTTGAGTAGTTTGCATGTGTTGTATAATAACCCGAACATTGTTTGTTTTCTTGTTAAAATTGAGAAACCAGATCCAAAAAAGAAATTAGCTTGAAGTGGCAACGCGTGTGATTTGAATATTCATAATGTAGTGAATGTATTGTGCCATACTCTGCAACCAGAGGCATTTCGAAAGCAGCGTGTGTGTGTGTGTGTGTGTGTGTGTGTGTGTGTGTGTGTGTGTGTGTGTAAGCTCAGTATATGTGCATTATATTGTAAAGTGGTTCTGTTTGGCTTTGGTCATAATTTTTGTGATTATAATGCTATCTTATTATAGTTTAAGGCTCACCAGTACAGCTCAACCCCCCACTGTGATATCAACAATAAACATATAGAAGCCATGTAGTAAAATGAGTAAAATAATAATTGAATTCAATTATGAAACGTAAGCAGGATAAAATATTTTTCTAAGGCTTTCAGGATTTCACTTTGTGTCCTTGATGCCGTTTCTCCTTCACTGTGGGATTTTCAGTAGCTCCTGTCAGTCTGTCAGGAATATCAGTGACAGCACAGCACAATATTTCACTTGAGCGCGACATTTGGAGCTTAGCGCTGAACTAACAGACTTACAGGACAGGTGCTGTTGATCCCTTCAAACACCTCACTCATCTTTACACCCGCCACCACCTGCAAAGGACAAACTTATGACTGATGAGCTACAACACTAGTATTGTGACCACTTAAAGTAAAACTGATTAAAACTGTCAGTTTCAGATAATCCTGTTGTGCGACCTCTTGTAGTGGCCTGGAATCCTTGAAGATCCGCCTTCTCTCTGCCTCCCTGGCACCACTGCTCTCATGCTGTGGTTGGCTTTTCGGTTTTCAGCTCCGCTCCAATGGACACGGCGTGCTTGCCTGGGTCTCATTAGAGACTCTGCAAGTGACACAGGCATGACCCTGAACATGAGCTGGCACAATGCGTCAGCCCCCAGCAACTTAAGTGGCAGATCGGGAATTACTCAGCCAAGGCTTAGATATTTAATCTTGGCTTTTTGAGCAAGCATAAGTACTGTATGGGGGCAATCTGCCCTGTGGTGGAATGTGTATGCGTTTTACCAATCAGTTGCCCAAAGTTTTAGGTATAACTCGCGCGCATCCCGCTGTCATGGAACACAGATGGCACACATGGTAACCACGGGATACGTATTAGGAAACCTTTGCAAATTTTGCTTTTCCTCCATTCACCGAGTGTTCTGGAGTGGAAACAAGAGGGGTGACACTGAAACAGTGAGGGGGAGGAAAGTTTATAGATGACTGCTTTAACTTTGGTAGAGGGCCGCAGAATTTCACAGTAGGATGATTTCCCTCTGCCTTAGGCGTCCCATTTAGATATTCTAAGATGACACTGGCTGCGTGGTCATGAATATTTGAGAACATGCACAGGGCTGAGAAAACGATAAGAGAAGGAGTGGAGGTGTGAGAAGGAGTATGACGGGGTTAGATATCTCTCAGGTGTAAGTGATCCCCCCTCAAGCCGCAGTTGTCAAAGAATGACAGGCTCGCCTTACTTTGTCAGTGATGTCTCACCTGCATCTGCACTTTGAATAGCTCCCAGGGGCAATGAATTCACTCTCAGCTCGCATTCTGATCAGTGAATCGAGAAATACTCACCGTTGCTGAAAAGAGTTCATAGAGATCACTTCATTTAAAGGAATTTTATCATATGCTTATATCATCTGAGGGTATCATGGCGTTAGCAAAGACGACTGGAAGCATGTCTAATTTTCCTTATCTTGTTGTGAACATAGTTTAAACGGGAGATGAGAGGAACGCATTTCTGGCTGTCATGGTACAAAGCGCAGAAAGATAATTACATTCGGAGCTCAGATTTGAGACTTGTTCTCTTTAAAATAATTTCCAAGTACCGTACAAACCGGCTTTTGCCCGTATTTGAGGTTGCACAGACGAACCTTTCAGACATAAATCTCAGGAGCTAGTCATTATCTTCAAAGTTCATCAGAAATCGGAGCAAGGCTCATCTGAGAAGGGTAAGACACAGAGAGCCTTGAGGTAAAAGCATATGAAAGGCACAAGAAAGATTATTTGTGTGCAGTGGGCGCATCACATTTGTGCTCTCTTACCTCGGTAAAGAGGCTTGAAGACATACTGCTAATGACAGACCTGTAGTGTGCTGTCGGCGCCAACCTATTACTGTGTGTTCTTGTGGTATAAAGGGATAGGACAGCTGCCTCTGGAAGAGCTCTAGCTTTCTAATCACAGCTTTTGCTTTCTGCTATGTGGAATGGACGCGTAATGCAGTTTTCAGTTTGCATTCCTATCGCTGGTCATAGTGAGGAATCTTGATTGGCTTCTGAGAGGTGTGACAAACAAAAGAGCTCGTCTTAGGAGGAATAGAAAACCAAGCGTATGGTGAGATTTTGTTGGGTCAGATCCTTGAGCATATTACAGCAAATGGAAAAAAACATTTATCCATCTATTTTTAATCTTTTGATCTCGGGCCGACCCACAGGGAAACAGTCTAAGATCCCAGACTCTTCCTTCATTACTAGAACATCTGATTTAAACACATTTCCTTTAGTACATACAGTAATGATGTCTTCACAGCTCTGCTACACATATCTGTACAACAAAATGATGCTCTGTTTTGTTTTCATATACTGAACTACATTAACGCCCAAATGTGGACGTAAAATAATTGTTGTGGTTGTTAAATTGCCTTGAATCTGTTTATTCTGTAGTAGTTACAGTAATAACTCAGGGGCAGGAGTTAGTAAATAGATGGCCTCACTCCAGTTGTTTGTACCCTGGAAGCGTTTCATTATCAGTGAACCAACATACAGAGATTCCAGATGGCGTGCAGCATGATGAAGAAATTGAAGTTATTACACCCCCTACTAATCTTGATAACTATCATATTTACCCACTGTTATGTGAGGAAGCTCTGGTATGTCAGCAAGTCTCCAGTGTTTGGCTGAAATACGTTCTACGCTCGTTGCCCTCGTTGCAAATTTTTACGCTGCATCTGCTTTGCTAGCGGAGTGAATGTTAATATTGCTGAAATGTCTGTAACAAAAAAGGCCACTGAAGATTAGCAGTCCACTTCTAAGCCTATACCCCACTGAATAACATTAAGCAGCACATGGATCGGAAGTACTGTATGTCAACTTGTATTTTATACAAAAAAGCTCCGTTCCGTGCTTGTGCAGGACAACAATCTTGATAATCATGATCGAGAGGGAGAAGTCACTAAGCAAAGCTACAGTAGGTCATAACTAAAATAAATATAAAAATGTAAAAAAATAAATATAAAAAAATATAATATTCCGCGATTTACAATACATAACCTAAGGAAACCTCTGTATATTTTAGAGGATGTTGCATTTTGAGTCCAGCACGTTCTCATGCTGTTGTCTACCTGATTTAGGGTTTGACTGGCAGATATTAGCCAAATCTCACGGGGCAGTTTGAGCAGCCACTGTTCCGTGGTGAATTGTCACTCTAATTATAAACTGCTGAAGTATGGAGAATCCCGGCCTCAGTTAATCCTGAGCTGTCAATAATCATGATGTGTAAAAGGCAGTGACTTGACATATTTTTGGCATAGCCAGTTGCTTTTAGCTGGATGAGTGTCAATGTGTTGGGAATTTTCTGTAAGTGCACAAGTTTACTGCCAGAAAGATAGAGGGGCGAGAGAAATAGAGGCAGACAGGGAAACACAGGAGACAGTAGAGGCACAGGACACACACACACACACACACACACACACACACACACACACACACACACACACACACACACACACACACACACACACACACACACACACACTTTTACAAGAACCAATCTCAGAGATATCCAAGAAAGGTCCTGGTAGTGATTGGGTGGACAGCTGGGCAGTGATAACCTACCAGAGTAACAGTCCTCAGATAAGGACTGTCTCTTGTCTGACGGCCACTTTGCTTCCTTCACCATCATTGTGGCAATGTCAGCCAATGTCACAAGTGCTGAAAGTACTGCTGTTCAGGCCTGGAATACTAAAATTAGTCAGTAGTGACCTCTCTATCGCTCTTGCTTACTCACTCAAGTCTTGCTGAGCAGAAAACGGAAGATAGTACTGTCACTCTGGCCATGAGCTCTAGAAAATGTTTTTTATAGTTTTAGCATCTGGTGCCTCTCATGCCAGTACATTTATACCTTCTTCACCAGTTAGTGTTGCATCAATGCAGCAAAATAATCCTGATAGAAACTGAACACAGAACAACCTCCTGCCTTAAATTAGGTCTGTTTTTGATTTTACCTTTAATAATATTCATTATTATTATTCATTTTTATTATTATTATCATATTCGCCTTTCTATCTTTTTTCAAAAAGTATCTTATTCAAGGGCCAGTGTTTATGCTGCTGACCTGATTTATTTATTATGTAAATACCTGGAAGCTGCATTTAAGTTGTTTCCTGTGTCGAAGCTGCACATTCTAGACATCATGCTCCTTTTTTTGTGTGCAGAGAAACCCTTTTCAACCAGAAGCAGCCCATGTACTGTGGCTTTAATGGGCTAACTACTGTAGCCACAGCGTTGTTTTTACTGTGTTGCTCAGAGATGGTACAGATTGCGCTGCCAACGCTGCAATGAATCGATGACCCACACTACCCTCTGGGCGGCAGCTGCTCACTTAAGTCTGATCGTCTGATCTGCTGGTCACTGAGAAACTCTGTCTGTGTAGTTGGAAGCTGAGGGTCTTGACCAAAGACACCACAGTCTTCAGAATGGGCTCAGGGATCAAACCATGGACCTTCCCTAAGGAGACAATATAGGGAAAATAATATGTGGCACGTCAGGCTGAGCTGTATGTAGTGTCTACCCTCTTGTCTGTGAGTCAAAGCTGGCTTCAGGAGGTTAATTACTTAGACTGTCCATGCCACATGGATAGAGATAAATCATGACTTTGGGGATTTCAGGGTGGCCGCATGTTTCGGTTGTGGGTTTCAAAGACTAGACACTGCAGCGCGCAGCTGTGATGTGAGTGAGTAGTAGTCTCACTTCAGTTTCAGTGAATATGATATAATAAGCTTTGCACAAAGGTTGCTCTTTTGCTGCTCTCGCATTCTAATCCATTACAACTGGCCATAAATTATGCTCATTTATGTACATTTAATTCCACATTCCACTCAGGCGGGCAACAAAGAGTGCATATGATGGATTGCACAATTACAGTTATGTGAAATTCTACGTACTTGCCTCTCCAAACCCTTGAAGAGCCTCTCTTTAGCTGCCTGATACCCATCAGACGTGTCTTCGGAAATCCACTTTCATAAATTCCTCTTTATTTTTCAGAGTAAAAATCCCTCCGCTCTGGCAGCCGTGCTAATTATTCACTTGATTACTCAGCCTCCTATTTTGTTTTAACACTGCTCTCATTACTGTCACCACTGGTCTCTGGTATTACGTGCCCCATTGCAAGTAAAAGCGGGAAGATAAAACATTGGGCTGGATGGAAGAGAGCAACTTGTCTCACCTCGTACGTGAAAAGGTAAAACCTTCACTTCAATAAAATACAATACCTCTGGAGTAGAATTGCATTTCCAATGCTTGATTAACAATGAAGGAGCCCATCTGCATGCAAAATGATGACTGCTATTAGAAGGATAACGTTGGCCTTGTTTGCAGATGCAGCGTGCAAATCAAGCTCATCAGTAATGAAAATGTGGCAGTTCTTAACATTATAGATTCAGAATATACTCGGTGGCAGACATCCAGGAACTGAATGGGATTTGCCTTTTATAAGACAGATAAATTTGACATACTGTAGCAATGAATGAAAGTGCTTCTAAATCTCAAAGTACTGCGTAGATAGGACATATGGACTGAGCTGGGCTTCAAAGCTTTGAAAACAATGCTCCATCTCTATTTTTCCTCCTGAAAAGGAAGTCCTGTTAAGTTTAGCATACAGTACTTTTAGATGCTGGAGTCTGATAAATGACAATCGAGGGAAGGGATAAATGGCCCCTGACCTCGCGATATAGAGAGTTTAGCCATACTGAATCATTTTTATTGACAGCTGAGCACTCATTCTGCCATGTCAGGTTAACGCTACTGTACCTATGTCCCACATGGCATCTGAAGAGCTGTTAACGGCAGCGCGTCACAGCCGAGCGATGGGTGGGAGAACGTTCTCTGCCTGTGAAGTGGTTTCTCGCCGTCGTCATTTCCTCTTCTCTGCTTCACAGTGCTTGCATCCCAAGTTTACTGTATTTGGGAAGGCACCAGATAATTGCTTCATGTTGACACGCACTTCAATAAAGCGACTAATTACGCCAATGAATATTTACAATTGCTGGAAATTGAGTGCACTGTCGTCTGTGTTGTGAGGGTTTGTGCAGTCGTTTGTGAAAATAGTTGTTGAAATAGTGCATGCTCATTAAGAGCAACCAAGTAAATCTAAGCAGAGAAGCTAATTACTTATAAAAAGTGCTGAGCAGATGCGTGGTGCTGTTGCCTTTCTTTCCAGGGCGGAGCCACAAGTTAACACAAGTGACAGTCAGACAGTTTACAGGCAATTCTTTCACAAACCCCTAATATTTATAGTGTTGCAGTTTGCTGTACTGTAGAAAGAGCAGCATTAAGTGGAAGGACATATTAGACGGCATGAAAACAAAAACATATAAAATATATACAGTTATTGTATATTTATTTGGTGGAAGAATTAGAGTGTTAATCCCCTAAAGGCATCGATGCAGGTCTGAAGGTCTTCATCCTGAAAACAAGAACGTAAAGAACCAGTAGAAACTGCCTGTTTTAAAGCCATGAGGGAAAAAGGCTTATAGACGTCCAATATACTACTACTACAATACTGTAGTACTGCACATCCAGCTCACAGAACGTTCCATCTCCAGCTTTCCAGCCTGCACAGAAATGGAGCATGGCAAATTGCCTTATCAAGTACCAGGTAATCACTTGATGCTGAAGTGCACATTTCCAGGAAAGTCTTTTGTAGTAACCCCTCTCCCATATTCCCTGTATATGATAATCCTACTCCAGTCTCCTCCAGGTGGGATGTTTTTCAGGGTGAATTTAAATGGTGGTGTAGATGCATCAGCCTCTCCTGGAACGGGAAAAGCTTTTGTTACTTGTCTTCGGCTTTTAGTGGTGAAACTCAGTCACAGCTGACAGGATCTTCTGCAGATTGGTCCAGTGTGAAATGAATGCTGTGCTTTTACTGGTGCTGAAACACGGCTTCACGCTCATATTTCTGAGCGGCCGTGAATCTGGACGCGCTAATGCGCAGACGGATGTGTGGTAAAAGCTGCATGATGGCTGCGTCCCGACGTGCACGTACCTCATCTGATGGAGCAGCATCTGATTTTATATTGTGTTCCGCCCCTGGTGTCCTGGTTCATCTTGTGCTAGTTAGTGTTGAATATACTGTAATAGTAGTTTAAAGCTGTGGAAATGGCAATATCCTGGAACCTGTCTGAAGCAGTTTCATTATGCATTATTCATTTGACAGTTTAATCTAATATGTGCACCAGTCAGCCCAACCCATACTGTACCTCTCTTGACCCTCTCCCACCTCTTTACTCATCATATCGCTGATTGTTGGTGTCATTTGCAATAGCAGATTATCAGACAAATGAATTACTGGTTCACAGGTGAATTAGACGCTTGGCTGGCTGTAATCTTTAGTTCTTTCTCCAGGAAAAGTAGCTTAGTCTAAGTTAGAGTAAGGTTTTTCTTTTTTTTTTTTTTCTGAGAAAGCGTGGTAGAAGAGGAAAAGCGCTTAAGAAAATCCCCTCGCTGCCTGGCTTCCCGTGGGGTTTTTGCAGCGTAATGGTTTCCTTTGAGAGAGACACTGGTGGAAAGTGCTGATGGTTGTTGGCTGTGTGTGTGAAGGCTATTTTCCACGACTAACGGAGCCACTGATGATTTTGCCAGTCAGTCCAGGGTCTTGTATTTCTGCAGCTTTCTGTTGGTCTGCACATACACTGATCAGCCTTTAGCACCACCAGGTGGTGTTAATGTTGTGGCTGATCATGTACATGGGCATATGTCTTAACAAGATCCTAACTGAGTGTGTGAGTGGTGGTAGTGAATAGTTAGACAGAGCAGTTGATCTGTTGAAATAAATGCAGCATTACTGTAAATCCACTTACTGTATGTCTGCAGAACAGCCGTGTATATACTGTAGTAGCTGATACTGTAACTTCCTTGTTTTGTCAAGTACAAACCTTAAAGGATTTCACAACTTGTACAGTCTTCTTCATTTCTGCTGCCTTCATCCAGGAAACCTGAAAACGAAATACGTGTTGGACAGAAAGATAGAAGAACTTTCTTGTTTTCTCCTCTTGCCTCATGCGTTGTGTGATAATCAGAAATTTGCCAACATACAGTAATTTCCCGTTTGCACGCCCGAAGAGGGTGGGAAGCCAATAACAACCCTTCCCCTCCCCAGGAAATACAAATATACTTGTTTTGATCTCATCTGACTTTTTTTTCGGAAATATTATTATTCACAAGTGTACACAAATAAAACGCAGTTTCTTAATCTTTTCATCCATCTCACTGCCGCAGAACAAATTCTGCTTCGACATAAGTATCATATTTACTTGAAAAATGTCTTTGTTGCTGTTGTACACAAACTGGTGAATGTGTGATTCAAGAAACTAATATGGTGATGATGTGCTGAGGAACAAAAATAGCTGGTGGCTGTTGCACGTCTCCCACTTATTGCTGCATCTTGTTGTTTACCGAGTCAAGGTGGTGTGAGCCCTCTGACACGAGCGCATACTGTGTGTGGACCTAGCTTTGGGATAACTTGCTGTGAAACTCCTACACAGTAAAAAGCATGTGTGCTGTCAGAGCTTTTATGCTACAGCTCTCAACTTCTCGACTGCTCACCTCTTGCATCACAATGACACGCAGCACAGACACTCTCACTGGGTAGTGTAATTTTCTGGCAAGCCGCGGCCGTCTAATACCACAGTTCAAACACACGGTGCATGGGAAGGCGTGTGCACAGCCCCGCAAATGCATAGAGATCACATCTCTCTTGTTATCTTTCTGTTATCTATTATTTATCTCCAGCAAAGATGGAGACTAGTCTGAAAGCACTCCAAATCTATTAGACAAATATTGTAGGAAGACCACCCAAACAAAGCTTTGACTCCCATCTGCTCATACACTTGCAGTGTACTGCAAACTCACACAATAGCCTTTGAATCTTGAACACCGAGGTATAAATGCTCCCAGGTCCGCTGGTGGAGTGCAGCCTCGGGGCAGAGCACATTGCCTTTCGATACATATGTTCATGCAGGATGCGGCACATGCCGGATTTGACTGTACAGCGAAGTCATCGAGGAGCAGCCGTTCTAGATCCTAACGGGGCATCAATCCCTGTCTGTCTGCCTGTCTAGGCCGTTAACCACCTCTGGGCTGCATCATTGATCTCCGTAATTGTCTCCCACTCTTCAAAGGGAGCTGAGAGTTGGTTTGATCCGAGCTGTTTACTTTCACAGCCCCTATAGCCCTACTCTCTGTAGAAGAGAGCTATCAACTACTTCAGGCATGAGCTAGCATATTATGGTGCTATTACCGTGCATGTGTGTGTGCGTGCACGTGCGTGAGCGTACAGGACAGAAAGCACGGTAGAGAAAGGGGATCCAGTCGGCATCCTTACAGTCTCTGGGTGAGTTAGTAGCCTTTTACTCTTTTCCAGTATACAAGGCATGAACAATCAATTACAACCTGCTCGGTTCAGGGGTAATTACTACACAAATGTTGTTACTCCGTTGCACACAAAATTACAGGCTTCAATCAGCTATTGTTTTTTGAGAAACCATTTCCTGATGCCAGGCACCAGGAGCCTCATGGTTTTTCTAGCGTACAGCCAAAATAGCAGCGATGACGTGACAAACAGGATGTCGCCTCTGCAACACGTTTAGTTGGTGATAAAGTGATAAAGGTGCACCCTTTCCCCACTCTGCGTGCAGTCACTCTGCGCTTGTGGGCCTCAGCTTCAGCTACAGAGTCAGAGAAGGGGAAGTTGTTAACCGCAGCCCCTGCAAAATCTGTTGTAGCCGATAGCAGCGCGCAACGCATAACCGATAACAAACGGTCACTTTACAAGAACGCAATCGCATTGATCAGTTTCATGCGGTGGAGGAGACAAAAAAGAGAGGGTGTGTGAAAATGCAACTCTATCGGCGCAAGTGTGCTGCTGTATGCTGTCATTTAAATGTACAGTAGTACTGAAGTCAGCAGAGTGGTTTGAATGGGGCTGTACAGTCTCTGGACTGGCTACCAAGTCATGTTTACAGACTGAGAGTGAAGGGAGCCTTGATTTTTATCACCTTGTCTGCAGTGGGGTTAGCTATAAAAGTTTATGGAGCAACGCTGAGCGCGAGGGGGAATGCACCAGCACTGCTCCCAGCGCACGAGCAGGCTACACTCGCCTCAGTTCCAGACCCCTTCTGTTCTACCTGCAGCTTTTTGTCCCGGGCACGTTTGACAATCGGATTGTTAATGTTACTCAAGCACATCCTTGACACAGCTTCTGTCAGAAAACCTTGGGACATGAGTGGGACGAGTGTGTGCGAAACCCAAGAGTTGTGGGAAGGACTCGTTTGCGGGCAGGCGGCGACAAGCTCGAGAATGTCTGCAAGTAGGTATGTGCTTCTTCTTTGACAGGGAGCTTTAGATCCGTAGTAACTTTAAGCTGTTTGGTGGGAAACAGGGATATTAACGTATGCGCTGCTCCGGTCACACAGCTCCATAGACGTCTCTGTACGGTACAGTACGGTGCGGTGCCGTTGTCATTGGGACGAGTCCACTGTGGTTCAGCAGGCAGCTTTCAGTGAGTATTTACCTTCAGGGCCGAAGACTTCTAGCCTCCTTTGAGAACTCACAAAGTCTCAAAAAAGATCTCCTCAGACTCTACAACGTCAGCACCGAAAGAGTGTTGCTTTAAATGTTTACAGTGGCGGAAGATATTACACAGAAGATGTCTTTCCAAACTAAACACATTTGGCGTCCTCCGTCATCCCTCATTCTTTTTTGCCTTTAGTTCAGTGTTTCCCTGATGTGTAATTTTGTCTGTGGTAACATTATCTAATTGAAAAGCAAATTTCACGGCCAGAAGAAAATATCCTGCTCTGACTAACTGCAGATATACAATGGCAACAACAGCACACTGGGAGAGATTGTTCACTTATTCAATGGAGAGCTTAGAGATGTGATGCTCAGTGCAGCACTACCAAAGATGGCATAATAGGCTGTGATAATGTTTGTTTGTCACTGCCTGCTCCTCAAACAGCTGGCTAATTACACTAGCACATACATTGCGTATTGACAGAGCTGCCCCATTTTAACATCACTTACACATTGTTGATTCTGCTTTTAATTACACTGCACCGTGTTGAATCCCTTCATGTTTCTTACGGTTAAATTTACAATATACATCAGATCTGGCTTGTCTTTAAACTCTGTGTGTTCCTATGATAATTTACACTCGACTGAGTGTAAAGCAAGATAAGAATTATCATAGAATTAAGTGAGAACCGTTAAGTCCTGGAAAGCTTGTGCCAATTAAGAGCCTCCTTCCATGATTTTACACTCAGTAATCTGACTAGAGTTGAAAAGATTAAAGTTTTGCTTTCTTTTTATCAAAACCGGCCCTCGAAGGCATATAACAATTAACACAATGTAATTGCAAAACACACAGATGTTTCCATTGAGATATTCTGAGTCTATGCTACGTACAAGTCTGAATCAGAAGAGGCTGCCACGCTTTTCATACACAGCCCACAACAATTAAACCGTTAAAAAACACATCAAAACCATTAATTATATCATATATTTTAAGGACAACCTGACAAACTTTACCAAGCATGGGTATGCCCTGATTAAAGGGTGATCCCTCTTTTGGATAAGGATGCAGTCATTCAGAAGAGCAATATGCTTTAATATATATCTAGATATATAGATACTGTATATATCTAGATACTTAAAGATATCAAATCTTTAAAATTTACTTTTAAGAACCAAAGTCTTCACACCATTATGGCACAGCTTTCATCACGTTTGGTGGCCATTTTCAGACTAAATTAGGGACACTCTCACCTGAGTTGGGTGTTTGTTTGCTCCGCAGTGAAGAATGTAATAGGATATGAAGGGCACTGTTGGATGACCTGACGTCTGTCAGCAGACTGCTTCTTTTTTCCTTTTTAACAGATCAGAAGCAGAGGATTGAGGTCAAGGTAGGGAACCATGAAAGGAATACGTCGGGGAGGATACAAGGACAACGTTGAGGGTAGAAGGCTAAGAATGAGAACATCAACTCACCAGGGGAAACACTAGCGCCTGCCTTTGTCTGGGCTTGTCTGGGTTTGAGGATGACTGGGCGTCTAAGATCCCTCGTTGCCATCAGCTGGAGCATTTCAGCTGTCAGAGGCCATTTGTTCTATGAGCCTTTACATGGACTACCAGGCTGTCTGCAGATTCATGCAAAGCCTATAAACAATGTCTGCATGTTGAGCTGCGATAGTGTTCAACCAGCTGTGAGGGCTGTTTTAAAAAATACCAGTAGGAAGTATTAAGAAGTACTTAGGCTTCCCTGTAAGAGCCGGGAGCGCCGGACGTTTTTTACTGCAGCAGGTACTGTAGCCCGTGCTTCCAGTACTTCCAGGAACTCTCGCTTTGAATGCCCTAAAATATGTCAAACATTTTTGAACTTCAAAGCACTGTAGGGCATTAAAAATGCCCTTTTTCCCTTTGCTGGATTCATATTTTGAACAAGCTTTGATCTCTGCCTTCTACTTGCACGTTTTTATTCAACATACATTTGTGCCCTTGTAAGATTTAAACTTGGTTGTATTGTTCACATAAATTTAGAGCCGCAGCGCAGAGGAACGTAGGAACAAAGCACCTGTGAACTGTGGAAACAGAGAGTGGTTTATTAGCAGGCCAGAGGCCTCTGACTTGTCCTTTAGCAAACACGAGGTCATGGAGAATGAGCCTCTGGCTTCCAGTTCATGCTCAGCGGTCCTCATAGTGAATGAATGAAAGTCTCACTTTAAAGTTTCCACATTTCAGTCATTCTTTAATTAAAGTGACTGCAGGGATCTCCTCAGTGAATTTGTGTGCATTGGTCTTAAGCGATTGCCTGCAGGTCTCATTGTGCTTGCTTGTGTACCTGCTCAGGCTGATGGGGGCCAGTGAGGTGTGTGTCTTTTGTTCTACTAGAATCACCCCCCCCCCCCCCCCCCCCCCCCCCCCCCGAGTCAGCGGGAGCGCGGTGAAACCCTGCTTAATCCCAGGTTTAAGCCCAGATCGCTGAAAGCTGAGCTCGGCGTCGCTGCGGCCGCCGCGCGCGTTTGATGCTCTGCTTCTCTGAGGCAGACGCGTGCTGGAGTGTCTCAAGCTCCTCGTGTGATTCCTAAAGCAGGCGAGTGTGGATCAACCGTCGCTGTATGGAAACACACACATTCACACGTAAACATTACACAATGTGCTTAGAACTGCTGTTAATTCAAGTGGCCATAACAAGTGTTGCTTTTCCTGTTGGCCATCTGAGTCACAAGCTGCAGCCGACTTGTGACACACAACTCTGCCTCTCTCTCTCTCTCTCTCTCTCTCTCTCTCTCTCTCTCTCTCTCTCTCTCTCTCTCTCTCTCTCTCTCGCCCTCTCTCTCTCTCTCTCGCTCGCTCTCTGTTGCTATCTTGGTTCTCAACCCATTAATTGTCTGTCTTCCTTCCTTTCTGCCTCTTCCTTTTTCTGTGTTGCACTGCTGTCCTCCTCCTCCCCCCTCTGGCTTGCCTGCTTGTATTTGTCGACTCCCTCCCCCCCCTCCCCTTCCCCTCCCCTCCCCTCCCTTCTTGTGACTCCCCCCTCTTTCTCGCTCTCTCTCTCTCTCCCTCTGCTCTCGCTTACTGTCAAGCCAGCCACAGCAGCAACAGCGATAGTGCCAGTAGCTTATTCTAGCCGGCTCTCAGTCACAGCGGAGGCTGCAGTGTGTGTGGAGTGTGTGCTTCACGTGTTTCGCGTGTGCAAGTTTGAAATGTATGTGCCAGCCAGTGTGCCTGTTACTCTCTAAGGAGGAAATATAACACACATGGAGTTACTCTGAGGACTGGACGAAGAATTGTAGGAAGACCATCCAGGAGCTCATTAAGAGGAAGAAGGAAGACGTAACATCTCTTTTCTGTCCCTCTCTTGTTCACACTGCTGGTAGGACGGTGTGCAGAAAAACACTGTAAGTGGACTTCCGTGTGTGCGTGTGTGTGTGTGTGTGTGTGTGTGTGTGTGTGTGTGTGTGTGTGTGTGTGTGTGTGTACGCGCACTGTCTCACTCTTTGTCACTTTTAACTTGCTGTGGTTGTAATTTGTGCCCGAGTGCACACATTTGCATGTTTGTATAAATGGCATGTCATGACATCTCTAATGACTTAATTAGGCCAATTTGTAAAGACCTATTTGTAGTGGAGCTGCAGTGTATTCATGTAGACACTACTGAAGTCCCTGGTATAAATCTGCTCATATTCATAAATGTTGGCTGATGCCAGACGCATATTAGCGAAGGAGTGCCAACGCTGTCACTGCTGCCATTTGTATAAAATGTCAGTTGTTGGCGTAGCATTTCAATGAATGTCCTCTCCTCCAGGTATCCTCCTCAGATTGTGTGTGTGTTTGTGACAAAGAAGAAGAAACACAGACAGGAAGAGGGAGTGATTGAGACAGATGGATGTGTTTAGTGTGTGTTTATGTGTTTAAATGTAGATAAAATCTATAGATGTACAGCTTGGTTTGGACTCTGCCAGGTGATGGGCAGTCACTGGCTAAAACATATACAACACACATGTATGAGCGCTTCATGCTGTGGCACAGGTGTCTTTCATTTTTCCTCCATGAGTTTAGATTCTGTATTTAGAGCACTTTGACGTTTGGGTGAAGTGTGACCACCTGCCTCGGATCTTGTGTCGCACTCTTTAGAAAACTACTGAAGGGGATCGTGGATCAACACAGTGCAATGCAGTACAACCGGTCGAGGGAGTACTGTACGCAGCAGCGGGCGCAAAGATAGATGGGGGCAGGAGTGAGCCGGTGCATGTGAGAAGGGAGCACAGTGAGACCATCATAATCAATCCTCCGCGATCCTGGAAGAGCATCATTTATCTTATTTTCTCACTCTGCTCCTCCTTTTGCCCCCATCTTTCTCTCATTTTCTGTGGTATAGCCACTTTGATCTTGCGTAACAAGACGGTCTCCAGAGCTTCATTACTTTTAAAGGCTTCATCGTAAGAGGCCATAAAAAGATGCTAAGGAATGGATTTCTAAGACCGTTTACCAGGCGTTCTGTACCAGCTTGGGAGTAATGGCTACAAAGGGATATAATGGTCCTCCGCTGGGTGTAATGGCCTTCTGTGTCTTGTGCTCTGGCTTATCAGGGCAAACTGGGATTGGTCACGATACGTCAGTGACAAGTCATCTGTGTATATCAAGTGTTGCCTAGTGGGATCCTGGCTCTGTTTAATTCATTACAGCACGACTTTGTGCTGCGCAAACTTGTAATTGAATGTTAGATCATGTGTTTTGGCTGGAGTTGATTCACCCGCCGTGTTTCATCATGAGTCCACGCATATTCTTTTGTACTGTTGACTGACCTTGTGTTGTGGTCTGTTCCTCTTTGCTCACAGAGACACGCATGCGTGCGCCTCTTTCTGTTTGCCTACTTGTGAGTGGGCAGGGCAAGGCGATGTGTTTTGGGCAGTGTTTCGCCGGAAGCATATGGGATTTCATACGGGGAGAGCAGGAAAATGCTCGGGGAGGAAATGATTGAGAGAAAAGGTCAGTGGGCAGGATGCCCTTTTTTATCTGATACAGGAGGCTGCAGAAAGACCACAAAATGAGCGCGTCGGGAGGAAAGATAAGCGTTTAAAAGGCTGGCCGTTGGAGGCAGGAAGAAGAAATGAGCATCTTAGCGCAAGCAACTTATAATAATAATTGAGAACAATAATCAAATATTTTTCGTCTAAAGTCGTGCCTGATTTGACTTTATAACTGCAAGTGTAACAGGCAGCGTGACCTGCGTTTTTAGGTGTGTGCTCCCATATGTCATCGGCTCTTAACCACAGTTACCTTCAGATCCCAGCGTGGTGACTCTACATTGTGTCTGTCATGCTTTTTATTGTATTCCATGCAGGGACTACATGTGTTTTCTATCCTGGTACAGTATCTCAGCTCAGGCTGTGTGACCCTGTTTTTTATACATTTATAACTTCAGAATTTGCAAACTCCACATTTGGAGGTGAGAGCCTGCAAAATGTGCCCTGTTGCTAATGACACGTGATAGAATTGTGGGGTTTTTTTTGTCTGATTGTTTGCTGTAGTTGACAGAAGATTCGATTTGTGTGTACAGCTACATGGTTCCTTGGTCATGTCTCATAGAGACTTAAAGTTATTTAAGTTTGTAGTCATTCTTAAGAAATCCCTGGGATGAATATACTGTATTTAATGTGTGTTTGTGGCAGTTCTGCTGACGGTTTTTAGGCTGAAGCTTCCTCAGCATGTTGGATCAGTTTATTTACTCGGTTTTCAGTTTTTCCAAGTTGGAGACTAAAAGTATACACAACATGTGTACTTTAAGCGTTCTTGAGTTAGAGTGCCTGAAATTCATTTGCACACATTAAAAAATAAAGCCAGTCTTTGTACCGTCCCCATGAGCAAGGCAGCGGCTCTGACAGCTGTCTGAAGGGCCAGACTGTGGCCAGACAAAAATGATGCCGTCTTGTTGGTGTTTGAACAGAGGTAAATGAAACCGTTGTGAACGAAAGTCTAAGAAAAGCCACATCTCAGAAGATTGTGAACAGGTTGCAGATGCTTTAAATACAATGTTTTCCCCACGCTATGATTAACTATGCGCCATTACCCTGGTACATGTTAAATCCATTGGTTGGAGCCCCCCCCCCTGCAGCACAGGCCAGCATGTTGATCACGCTGCTAGCAGGTGTGGGCTCTAACAGTTCCAGTACATGCGCGTCCATGTGTGCCTCTGTTCTCCATGACTGTGGATCATCTCTCTTCGTTATTGATGGGCTCGTCCCCTGCATCTCTCTCTCCGTGACCCAGTTCTGGCGTTCTCATCACACTGGAGGGGAACACATGTCCTGATCACACATTTCTGCTTTTCTAGATCGCACGGCTCAAAGTATTTCTGCCACTATTGTGGGATGAAAAGAAACAAGTTCTTCATTAGTCTCCATTTGATTTGATTACGCTCTTAAATTGCTGCTAAAAAGTCTTTGCACCATATTAAGCTTTTTTTTCCTCTCTCTTCGGTTCCACAGAGCAGTTTCCTGGGCACCGCCTCATTTTCAATAGGCGATCTACTGAGGGCTAAGGATGAACAACTGACCTTGAGTCTCAGGTAAATACACATTTCTGTCAGAGTTTTTGTCTTGTTTTTCCAGTCCAGATAAAACTCTTTATTTTAGAGTCCAAAGATTACATCTCACGACACACCAAGTTAAAAAGGAAGGAATGAATGTTGACGTAGCTGCCAGAGTTGTTCATTGGATGTGAGCGCATATGAATGCAGTTCTCTGATCTGCTTATTGTGTTTGTTTGCATAAAATAAGGTTGGGAATAAGTGTCGGATCAAAGAAATGAAAACAGAAACAGGGAACACCTGCGTCCGGTATGAGAGGGGGGATATTAATATTTCAGCATAGCCTTCAAAGATATTTAGAGACAAATAAACTGTTAGACAAATAAAAACATGTTAAACTGATCCAAATTAAATAACAAAGACGTTTTTAGAAGGTTGATATGTAGCTGATTTTTTTAAGCCATATAATGTGTAACAACCGGGTTTGAAGGGCACATTGAATTGTCACAAACAACAGATAAACTCTGCTCCTGAATGTGATTAATGGTGTGTACTTATGAAGTGCTTGACATGGTTGTGAACAAGGATGTTGCACTTCCATATATAAATTACCACCATGGTTTGAAAGGCATGAAATGGCCCTTTGCTGATGGGCTTGGTGGTTTTCCACGCAGTCGAGTTTCAGATGTTTGTTTCAGTGCAACTTGTGTGTGAACGTATTTCCTTCTAAATGTGCATTTAAGTGTAATTTGAGCCAATCCTGCTCATCAGCTCCTCCAGACGCACGGCATTCACAAACACGACTGGTATTTTTTACCTTATCTGATAAAGCAGCTTCCTCAGAGTCGAGTTCAAAGCAGCCACGTCTCACCTTACTGCAGTTTTGTACAGGTACTGTATACTCCAGAACTGTGTGACGCAGTCGTTGGATGTGGTTACAGCTACATCCATCACTGATGTCAGGTGTGGTCAGAGGTGAGGCACACTTGAAACTGTCGACCACAGGGAGCAGAGAAACTGCTTTTTTGCTGACATTAACTTACTCCAAAAGTTACTGTTTGTGTACTGCTGCAGAGTTTGCTAATCACTGTTACAGTATTACTATGAATACGCTTACTGATCTGGTACAACAGCTACATTCAAAGCTGATTCATAACGTATCACTGTATGAAAAAAATGATCCATTTAGCATATTCTGTATTTCATCCTCTAGTATATTGAATAGTAAATGGATGCCTTTTTCCAAAGGTAATTACAATCACTTCTCATTCACCCTTGTGATGCATCAGGTATGCAGAGAAAACCCATAAATAAACTAGTAAATAGGTCTTCAGTACGTCTTGGCTCCATCGTCTTCCATCCCACTGGCCTTTGCTGGGCCTAGTATGACACAGCTTCCTGCCCATGGGCGGAGATGGTCATCATAACCATCTACTGGAACATGAGCGTTACATGAATGTGTGTGAAATGATTTGTTTCATGTAAATACTTTAATTTAAGTATTTGTGTTTTAAATCTTCCTTGATGTGGAGGCTTTTGAAATATCCTGAGTGATTCTGTCCCACAAAGAGTTTTCTTCAGGAAGGCTGCAGTAAGAATACAATTAAATATGCATCGTGCCTTATGGCACTTTGTGTGATTCAATTTTCAGGATATTTTCCCTCCACCTGTAAACTGTTGAGATGAAATTGTCTTTGTCTCCTCCATTTGTACTGTCAGCCTGAATTTTCTTTTACCTTGGCACTCATGTGTTGGAAAGTATGCCCCCTTGGCAAGCCTCTCATTCTGCCTTCAGTTTTACTCTCTTTTGCTATGCTTTCATTTCCTGTAGGTGATCCCAGGTCAGTGGGTATAATTGTGTCTTGCACCATTCACTGTATGAGCTGCAATGAGAATAGAGATTACAGCCCCCCTCTGTGCATCGTCAGATTTGTGTGTGTGCATGCGCAGCTTGGTGCAGGTGTTGTTTTGGCTGTTGAACACAGCATTGGCCCCTGTAGTCACACTGCACTGTGTTTGTGTTTGTTAACACTGGGGATAACACGTCTGCTGTAGTGTTGCCAAAATACAAGTCAGTAGTTTCCTTCATTATACAGATGCTACTTTTGCTACAGCCAAACATTTATTGTACCATAATGTATTAATTTCTGACAGAAAGAAGCTAACAAATATTTAAGGTTGAAGCCATTGACTAGTATTTTAAATTTAAATCAGATCAGGATTACACATACCAACACACAGACCAAGCTGTCTGGGTTTGAGAGCGTACCTTGTTGATTCATCCAGTGCGAACGCATTTCAACCATGAGCAGCTTTTCGTAAACACGTACTGTGCGATTCACCCGGGCCCGTTTGACTTGTGTATGAGCTTATGATTCACAGTTCAAATTAGTTCTGCCGGCCAAGCACCTCCAATGCTGCGGTACATTTATGAACAGTGTGTTTCATTCTGCCAACCAAGGAGCAGATACTTCGGTTTAATCCAATGTTCTAATCCCCACTCAGTCGTTGTTGCAGAAAGTCAGTTAATTTGAGTTGACTTCTCTCAGCAAAGCAAAAGTGGGACTGCTTTATCTGCACAAGCCAAGGATTGATTCCCTTCAGTGAATCTTAAAACCAATATGATTTTGACCAGCCTCTTTTCATAAGCTCTAGATTTACATTGGTGCTGAGCATATGTAGAGAGGAAATTGGTATTTGACCAGCTCTAGTGTGTCTATGTGACTTTTGCTTTTACGTAGGACCTTTGGTAAAGTTCAGCCTGCTGCACGACTGTCCACCTCAGCCCATTCCTTATTCTTATGAATTCTTTGTGCTTTTCAGGTCGTCTCTCAGGTCTCACGCTTACTTTCATCCACGCCTAGTTAGGATGTTTGTCACGGATTGTTTTTCTTTCCGGTAAGGCTTGACCAGTTTGATTTGGGTCCGTTTTTTTGCAAGGTTCCTGTCAGTGTCTGGTTGAATAAGTGGGAGGGGTGGATACATGCATTCAGCCCTTGTGAGGATCCGCCTCCTTTGTGAGCTGCAGGAGCCATTGAAGTGGGGATGAGGAAATCATACAGTACGTTCCAGCAGCACTTGCACAAGCAAAAGTCACATTGAGATGTTGTGGATCCTCACCTGCATACAAACACAGAGCAGACACACAGGCCTAAATAAATCAGACACAAACCGACTACATCAGAAAATGCTAGCCGTGGAATTGTTCCTTTGAAGTTTGATATCTGATAATCAAAGGGCATCGTTTAAAGGGAATTATTGATGATATATTTGGATAGCACACACATGTGGTTCTGATATTCATGAATTATTCCAATGGTAATTTTGTTGAAAATTGAAAATATTTAAATAGCAATCAGTAAATTTTAACAAAAGATAAATAGTGTTGTATAAAAAAAAAACTAGTTGGTGTGTGTGTGTGTGTGTGTGTGTGTGTGTGTGTGTGTGTGTGTGTGTGTGTGTGTGTGTGTGTGTGTGTGTGTGTGTTTGCTCCCCTCACTGCCCACAAGTGCATCTGTGTGCATTTTGCAGCAGAGCAGTTTGTCATGGAGCTCTACTAGACCCTCCTCTAACGTCTTCAGATGTTTGTAACTTGGTCGTAACAGGAGAATATGGATTTTACTTTGTGTGCATGTTCATGCATGTGCACTTATATATTACTTTCTCATTCACCCTAGTAATTCATCAGGTATGCAGAGAAAAGACATAAATCAACTAGTAAATAGGTCCTCAGTACTTCTTGGCTCCGTCGTCTTCCATCCCACTGGCCTTTCTCTCTTTACTGGACCTAGTGTGACACAGCTTCTGTTTGCACACAGCAAACCTCCACTGAATAAAGACGAGTTCATGTCACTTGTGTTTGTCATAATAGTGAACCTGACTGAACAGGTGTGTCTCATGTGTTACATGGGCTGAGATGGTCATCATAACCATCTGCTGGAACATGAACGTTACATGAATGTGTATCAAATGAAAGTCTCATGTAGGTACTTCTAACCCAGCTGTGTATTTGTTTTGGATTAAGTCTTTGTGTTGCAAATCTTCCTTGATGTGGAGGCTTTTGAAATATCCTGAGTGATTCTGTCCCACAAAGAGTTTTCTTCAGGAAGGCTGCAGTAAGAATACAATTAAACATGCATTGTGCCTTATGGCACTTTTTGTGATTCAATTTTCAGGATATTTTCCCTCCACCTGTAAACTGTTGAGATGAAATTGTCTTTGTCAGCCTGAGTTTTCTTTTGCTTTCGCACTCATACAGTAGTTGTGTTGGAAAGTATGCCCCCTTGGCAAGCCTCTCATTCTGCCTTCAGTTTTACTCTCTTTTGCTAAGCTTTTCATTTCCTGTAGGTGATCCCAGGTCAGTGGGTATAATTGTGTCTCACACGATTGACTGTATGAGCTGCAACGAGAATAGAGATTACAGCCCCCCTCCGTGTACCATAATGACCATAATCATTTTTTAGTTATTGTTTCCTATGACTCGTGTAGGTATATACATTAATTAGTCCTGCTAAAAAAGACATCAGTGAGCAAACCAAAGCAATAAGCTGAAAGATGCTAAAGATGCACAGTACGTGAGCCGGTCACTCTCACGTTGATACAGTGTAAATCAGTGTGTGCAATGACTGCTGCCCCTCCTTGATACTGGATGTGCTGCCACAGTATTCTGTAGGAATAGGGCGGCCTGCACACTGCTTTGCTCTGCACAGTACGCAGTAAATCTCTCTCTGGTTATGTTATATGGACCTGCACTGCTTGCCTGTTTCTCTTGTGGCCATTACTCACATAGAATGAAGGAGGTACTGTTGCTAAGATATGCTCCCATATCTTGGCTGAGTAATGCATCAAGCAGCCGCACTTGGTCAAAAGTGTTTGTTGACAGTACAATAACTAATCACTCTTAATTGTCTGCTGGATGCAAACACAGCGTAGGTGCCCCGTATTATTTACTGACTAATAGTCTTAGTATTTAAGTACTCTAGCTTCTGAAAGCAATGTGTCAAGTGATTTAAATTGTGAGCTGCTTGCCTTTGGTTTATTCATGAAATGTCATTTGTTCTGGATTTTGTTGCATTTTATTTCAAACTCGAAGTGAGAAATCCATTTGCATACATTTGCAAGTGTTTATCCTTCCTCTGCGTAAGCTCTGTAGACATTTTTTACCAGGCACCTTGAGCGGGCTTGTTCCCGTTTCTCCCTGCTGCATAGAGCTCGGCTTAGTTCGCAGACACGCACGTTCTAAATGTAGCACGGTTTAAATGGGGACCCAGAACGAGCAGCACAGCTCGGGATGTTACAGGGGTGCCAGTGCTGCAGAGGTCTTTCAATAATGCATGTTATGTATACAAATGTGGAGGAAGATTATCATCTCCAAAAAGGGAGGGGAGCCTCCTTATTCCCACCACAGTGTATGGGACACAGGTGATGTGTGTACCCACACAGTACAAAGAAGAGCTCAGGATAAGTACCGTAGTATACTGCGCAGTAAGTGTGTATCCCTTTGTTGTACTCTCTTACTATTTCACTTCACTGTCCTCAGCACTCACTTCGTTGCCTTCTCTAACTGTTTTACTGACTTCGCTTTTGCTCTTCTTCCTGTTATCTCTAAAACTTTGACATTCAGTAGTGGAGGGACGGTGTGACCCAGTTTGAAAGCGGTTTGAGATTTGATTCTGATATTAATTTGGATGCTGGTAAACTCAGAGATTTACCGTGACAAGGCAACATTACCACAGACCGGAGCCTCCTCTGCTGCCTGGCTTCACGGCATCATCCCATTGGATAAAGCCTCTCCTCGCTGCCCCAGCAGTCACAGTGTAGACTGCTATCGTAATAATATCATTCTACCACCGCTGAGCCTTTACTATCGCCCCGTCTCAGTTCTTCGTTATCCACAGACAGCCAGCTCTGGCTTCCACTGTATCTTCTGTGAGGAATCATATCTGTATCTGTGTGTACAGTACGACCTAAAAGCCTAAAGAGCAACTACCTTATCTGATTCAGTCATAGTGAAGAATAAATGCAGGTGTTTGTTTGGGGGGTATTTTATCATTGGTCAATTTATAACTCACCCTCACAATTTTTGATAAAAGTTGCCCGCATTCCATTTTAAGGGAATAAGGTTATGGAAGTACAGTATAGTGTGAATTACATTAAGTCAATTATGTCATTATAAATACTGTACACATGTCACGAGGAGTCATTTTCTCTCCTGAGGGGAAGCTAAATTATTCTCTTATTCTAAATGAAAGGACATAGAAATGTCATATTTTAAATCTCAAATTGTGCATGGGCACCAAATCTTTAACTGTCGTGCTAATTACACTTCTCCAAGGACTGATTTCTTTCTCATTACCCTATGGCAGTGACACACACTGACCCAGTACTGTATGCTGCCGTTTTTCATAGTACAGTCACTAACTGTGCTATTTGAAAAAGTGTGTTGGAAAAAAACGAGTGATATAAAAGAAGAAAGAAGGGATAAAGATATAAATGTTCAGTGTTTTTGGCACATTTCCTTATTACCAGGTGAACAGTGACATACAGTATGTGCTGAAGTACTTAGAGGAGACTAAAGGACACAGTCATGGCATCTGAGTTTCTGGCTGGTGAGAAATGTTTTATCTGCAGTTTGCACATGGAGGGTATTGTTGGAAACAAGTGCGAGTGTGTGTGTGTGAGCGCATGTGTGTGAGGGAGCGCGACAGAGGAAGGGGGAAATAATCAAATAAAAAGCATTTAATGCATGTGAAATGAGTTTGCACTCGCATCACATTGCATGCTCATGCATGCAATGCTTCTGTGCACGCACGCAGCCAACACAAAGTACCAGGAGCCAGAAAAGGGTTAAAATAAATGCACATATGGCCTCCTCATCCTTCCTTCTTCAACACTAAAAATGCTTCTTTGCCACACGGTCGTCTGCATAATCTATGATATCCCCCAGGTATTAAGGCTCATGGGCAGAATATGAAAATACTGTAACTGTCCTGGCCCATGCTCTACCACGGCATCGCAATCCAACCCTCAGAGAAAAATGGGCACAAAAAGATATATGCCATGTAAAACTGCATTAATTACCTGCCATGAATAATTCCATTGTCTTTACACATACTGTAGCAGGAACAACTGGCAGCATAGTATGGAGTTGTTAACCCAAGATGCTGATTAAACAAGATAATAAAGGTGTGGTGAAAAAATATTAGTCTGGGTCAGTTTTCCTTCATACAGCTCACCTCTTTTCAACGCAGCACACAGGTCAAAAAGATGTAAAAAAGTGTGAGGAGCCAGAAATGGAGGAGCTCAGTTTAATAAATCTGGCCGGAGACGTTGCTGAGGCATGCTAGAGGCGCAGCTCACGCCAAGTCTCTGTCTAAGGGATGGGAGGACGATAATGAGGAGGACCGAATAAAGGGAGGGAGAAGGGAAAAGTACTGCAGGTGCATAAAATCATGTCTCACAAGTTGTTTTTTGATGTTGTTGTTGCCGTCCTCTATTTTTGCTCCGAGACTGTGGTGCTCCATCATTCAAGCGTCCCGCTAGGGCGATGTAACAGAGAGCAGTGCAATCATTCTTGCTGAGCCAGTAGGTGCAACATGGAACGTGAGGTCATGCATAATATCCTGTCTGCCTTGCTCCTTAATATCGCTTCAATATCGCGATGCAGTGCAGCGCATGCGGTGAATCTAAATATTCAAATGGTTTGTTGTTATTGCTGGGTGCTTTGTAATTGAAACGTGTTGTTTCTTATGTTTCCTAATGAGCTCATTAAAAGGGGGTGTAATTAAAAGGCAGTTTTGCTTTTTGCTATATTTGGTACTTTGTTGCATGAGCCAACAAGATAAATACACACATGTACTGCATCCACTACAATATTAAAGTGATGATATTACAAAATGTAGCAATAACTACTGTATGGTCTATGGTAATACTACACAAAATCACTGGCTAGGAACTAACAAAGATACAAATTTACCAAACCAGGAGCAGCACCACAAACTTACAAATGTTACACAGGCAAACCAAGCAATAAACAAGGTTGTTACCCAGGAACCACCCAGCTACAAACAATAGGCAGTGAAGTCATTAAATGCAGCGTGTTGAGTCCAGGTGAAGGTAATTACAGTAGGTGAAGATCAGTCCAGGCCAGAGGAACAGGAGGATACTGTATGTGCGTGAAAGGGAGGAGTCTGCTGTAAATAACAAATAGACTGCTGAGTAAATTCTAACACTGTTGACTTGATATTGATTATTTTCATCTTGGGCTGTTACGATTAAAACAAGGTATCTGCTATTCATATATCTGTTGACATAGAATCAGACCTCCATTAAATAAACAGGGTGAGCAGACTCAGAGTTAACTGAACTGATTGTAATCAGCTTTTCCCACCTTTAATCAATCCAAAGTCTGGGGTTTGTTCAATTTACTACCAGGGCCCCAGACTGTTTGGTTTATATATAGAGTTTATCTCATTAGGCCTGTTGCATTATAAGACTGGGACAACTGTTATCAAAGCTGCTAATGTTAAAATAGATTTGGCCAATCTGGGTCCAGTGAGTCATTAGTCATTACCAACACCTGTGTAGGAAAACCATAGCTGTAGTACGTGTCATGGTTGAAAAAGGTTGAGAGTCATGTAGCCACTAGAAAAGGTTAATGGTCCATCTGCTGCTGTATTTATTTTGCCGTCTGACTCCACCAACCTTGGCTCGTCGAGTTTAGATCATCTCTGCAAACAAGAATATCTTGCTTCTAATTCTGCTTGTGTTTGTCCGCTCATGCGTGGTGACATGCATCCTCCATTAGCACAACAAGAAGCTCGTGTTGGCTCATAATGTTGACACTGTTTAAAGTACACTGTGAGTAAGACGGCGCTGCCGGCGTGTTCTGCATTCCATGTGTGCATCTTTTTATTTATCCTTTCCACTGCGTTCACTAGCATTAAATGGAGAAAATGGTCACTCAGGTCTGATTAGTCAGAGTGTTTGAGCTACAGGAGTTAAAAGTGCATATGTAAATGTGTTTGACGTTCCCATAGGAGGACACCTACACAGATGGAAACTCGCATCGTGGGGGCTTATAGTCTCTGTTTGCCCAAATCCTCAGCAGAGTTATCCTTTAGTTTTTATTTAATCAAAACTGCTTGTGTGAAGCCAATATCAGGGTCAAACATTTGAATCAACATTTGTTGATTAAGCCCAGTATAAATCCACCACACGCCTTCACTTTGTGTCTAGTTTGTGAACCTAGTCCACACACTTTTACGTTTACAGTAAAAATAAATAAAGTATTTCCTGTCCTCTTGTTTTGCATTTTTTGCACACAGGTTCTATTAATATCACACACAACCTTCATTATTTGCATTTGGCAGGTTCACGCTCCTACACTGCTCTGCGTTAGTGTGAGGCTCGCAGGAACAGAGCCCCGACTCTTTTTTAACACCCTGAGAAGAAGCCTATGCAGAATCATAGCTACCCATCCTGTCTATACCAATGACCTGTACCAACACAGCTCTTAAATCCCTCTCATTCAGTGGGAGTGAGAAGGAGGCTCTGTGCTGCCTGCTAACCTTATTTGAAAGGCTAGTTTGGATAGTGGAGCTGTGGCTGACCTTTCTTTTCATGTTTTTTTAAAGTGTCTTTAAATTCCTTGGAGGGCGCTGACCTGCCTCTCTGGTTGAGATGTGATGGTAAGGTCTCATTCTGCAAACACTGCCTGGGCTTTCAGTTCTCTTTATTTCTTGTTTTTGGAAAAATCGATCTCACAGCTCTAAAATTTAAATGCTCTTCAAAGTGTCTGGTGCATCTTCATGGACCGGTTTTAAAATAAAACACATTTTAGTATCATTATAAGGAGCTTTGTTTGTCAGACTTTAAGTATCTGGTGTTGTCCAGCTATTGGATGGATTTTATTAAAGCAAGCATTGTGATGGTCACACTTTGAATGAACTCACTAACACCATGTTGCTTAAGCGATTACATACCCAGACGCCCTGCTCGCTGTACGGTTCCCTCCTGCTTCACACTGACACCATCAATCTCACAAAGGCACATGCTGCATGGAGTCTCTGTTGTTTTGTTAAGAAACTCAGTGTAAATCTCATTTGTGCCTCAGCAGGATCTTCCGATCATACCCAGCATCAGACTTCAGTGGGTTAAGGTTGCACAGCATAGCAACAGTGTATGTTTAGTGATATATGGAAAGTTGCATTATTCATTTGTGATATTATGGAAATTTGCTGCTGCTGAAAGAATCTGGGTTGTTGGATTTAGAACTGGTAAATAAAATGTCACAGGTACTTTTAAAATAAAAAAAATATTAAAATTTAAATATAATAAAATTCTGTTACGTTCAAAATGTAGTATAACTTACAGTGATACATTGTATATTAATACACATACAGTATGTGATTCGTACTGTACCTATGGGCTCCATACTGTAGGACTCAGCATGTACAGTACACTGTACCAGGCCATAGAACCTTCTGAGGAGCAGATTCCACATTTTTCTGCTTCTATTATACTGAGATCTCAGTGTTTCATCGTCCATGTGCAGACGTATTGTTGTATTGTGTAGTGGATTTGAATGTGTATTTGGCCAGTGTTTTGCATAAACTGCTGGTTGAGCACAGCAGACTCATATTTGTTATGAAATGCTGGTTTTCTCTGTTGACGCGTATTTACTACCTGTAAAGCTTCTACAAATAGGATCTGGCTGTGAGCTCGTCAGTATGCGCACACAAACATGTTTCCCATGCAGTTTTATTCATTCAGAGGCACACACACACACACACACACACACACACACACACACACACACACACACACATAGGCATAGTCTAATAAGCAGCAGTATTTATTTTTTCAACCTGTCCTTGTGAATCCATTGAGGATTTCTTTATTAAATACTACGTTGAAGGTCACAGTGGAGCTTCAACTAAATATTCTGTGTTTTTCCAATGTCCTTCAAGTTGTTTTTTAATATTGGAATTGTTGCTTTACAGTATAGAAAACTCTGTGGATCTCAAGGAAGTAAGTCATAAAAGCAGCAACAGACTTAGAAATATTAAACAAACCACACATACAGACTGCTTTTCGCCAGGAGACATATTTCCTGTTCTTAAAAAAGCAGCTGAGCAAACACAACAAGCACAACTGAGTAAATGTTTTTTCATATGTGCCTGTACCAAACCAGGGATAGAGAGAGTGTGAATGACACAAGCTGTTACGTGTAACATTCAAGTAAGTTTCATTCCTACAGTATATAAATAAATCTGGTCATTTCCTGTATGACTTGGAAAATAAAAGTAAAAACAAAATCCAAGCTCAAGTTTCAATCAGGCACTTTTTACAGTTTCACATCTAATTGCAGTCTCTGGCAAATTGGAATTTCTTGGAGATGGAGTTTCTGTTCAAGCTTAAGAGCTGTTTTAACACCAGTTTTTTTTTTCCATCTCCAGTTTCATCTTCTGACTTAAAGGTTAGGCACTGAAGGTTCATTTGTCACCTCGAAAACAGCAGATTCACAGAACAGTCACTTCAAAATCCATTTACGATCTTTTACCAGGGATTGTATTGTTCAGTTTTACAATAATAATTGCACTTAATGCTTGATAAAATCAATCTGCTTTTAGGATTTTGTAAAAATTCGACATGCTGCTCATTTAGCTCATCACAGATGAAACTGCTACTATTACTCTGATAAGAGGGATCTGAATGTGTGATGTCTTGTTAGCAGCAATTAAAGAATTTAAATCAGCTCTAGACGAAATGGAGACAATGAAAAGAGCATAAAATCTACAAGATGTTAATGCTGATCATTATATAAGTGCGACCATATGGCTGTAGCAAAGATGCAGCGCTCGTGAAGATTTAAGTGGTGCAGTTAATGGCGAGACAAAGCTTTACTTTCACATCAACGCATCTTGTGCCATTACTCTGTCTTCATTTAAGTCCCTGTGGATCCTGGGTCCGTCTGAGGGTGTGGACCTCCAGCTCTGCTCCTCCTCTGCAAACACTTACTGCTTTCCCATCTGTGCGGCCGTGTGTGTGTGTGTGTGTGTGTGTGTGTGTGTGTGTGTGTGTGTGTGTGTGTGTGTGTGTGTGTGTGTGTGTGTGTGTGTGTGTGTGTGTGTGTGTGTGTGTGTGTGTGTGTGTGTGGCCATTCAGCGGTGTTCTATCAGGACTGAAAACTCCAGATCCATGGCCTGCCCACCGTGTCCCCATTTTATTCCATCACCAGTAAGAGGCAGTGGAGCACAGAGCATGTATCACTTACTGCCTACCAGCGCTGACAAGCCAGTGCAATCACCGCTGGCAACAGTAGCTTTCGGTTTCTATTTGTCCTGGAGTGTGTAACTTATTATAAAGAACCACAGCAGTTTCAATTCTGCGCAGATGAATATACAGTGTTAACAAAATCTCCAGTGATGGGGACACAGATAAAGGCTTAGTGCCTTTTCCCGCGAGGTACAGTAATTAATGAAACCTATTATTTATTATAGCTTAATTCTGTTAAAAGTCCCAGGACCATGAAGGGGATCAGAACAGTACCATTGTAGCTTTCTAGGTAACAATGGAGTAATAATCCAGGGAGGAGCATCACACGCTGCCCAGAGCGAGGGCTTGCTCGCTTTTTATTCCACCCTGCTCCTTCCCCCGTGTGAGCCAGCCATTTGTATATATGTATTTCTAGCTGCAGTGCTGTGTGATGTAGATGTCCTGCGCTTTGAATCATTCAAATCTGTCACCAAGGTAACAAGCTGAGGTCATATTTATCAAATGATTTACATGATCTATTTGTCAAGCCATTAGATTCTGTTTGGCTCTGTTGCAGCATGTGTCTGCCGTCCTCTCATCTATCCTGTCCTCTGAAAGACCTAAAGGTGCAAGGAATAAAAATTGAACAAGAGATAAAATACTTGTTGTCTGGGAATATTTAAGTCTAGCAGTCCGTTCTCCAGCATTCATCAGTATTTACGGGCCTGCATTCAAAGCTGAAGGCAGCAATTTTTGAGATGGATAAAAGCTCGGACTTCTTTTTACCTCTGCTTCAGGGTAAAAGCTCGATATGAGCATAATGTACCCAAACTGCCTGTGGTCAAGTTGCATTGTGGGTAATGTAAGGTACAGATTTTGACAAGAGAGAAACTCACAGTTGTAATGAAACACATGGCTCTTCATGCTCATTCCAAGTTTAGCTCCATTCTCATATTTGACTGACGGCTTGAAAGAGAAGCACTCTCGTCCAACTCCCCGCGTTGTCCGAGTAAATTTCAGGGTGCTGAAGTTATCACTTTACTCATTGAGCCTGGGTTTGTTACCTGGCTTAGCTGAGAGGACGACACCGAGCAGATAACCCACGGCGGCGCTGAGACGGAGCCTCCGCTGACCCAGTCAGTGCGTGCTTGTCAGGAGCTCCTTTCTCGACAGCAATTACCGGACAAAAACCTGGAGAGGCTGGTTTGTCAGCTCTTTTACAGTTTGTTGAAAAATAATTATGAAGCTTTAGTGGCTCTCTGTAGGGGCATTTTCTCCCCCTCGGTTTCTGAGTCATTACACTTGAAACAGGCTATGTGATTTTTCTCCCCAGTTCTCCAGACCGATGCGCGTGCGAGGATGATTTTTCGGCTGCTTTGGGGATTCGAGAGCAGCGTGCCATCTCCGTTTGACCCCCCGCCACTTAAGTGTTCATAATATGGTATTCCCTGTGTAAGTGGTGATGAAGGTAATCATCTGGGCGAACGCCGCACTGTGTCACTACACCAGCTGCCCTCTCCTGGTCCCCCAGCCTCTCCATCCACAGTCATTCAATTGTCATTGATCTGCACTTAGAATTATTATTGACTGCATGCCAGCAATTTTCATTGTCAGAAATGTATGTAGAACCCATGGGTGTGGTGATACTGGTACATATACAGCTCAGATGCACACACAGCGTAACGTGGCCTGTGTGTCGGGAAAAGAAGGCGCTTATTGTATTCACTGTATGTAATTTCATCTCTTCCTGTGATTGACACTTGGTGTTTGTGCTCCGTCTACTCAAACAGCTCATCTAGTCCTAAATCCAACTTTAATTATTTGGCACATAACAACTATCCTGTAGATTAAAGGGTAGGTTTAAAGGATAAGCATGTTTTTAGGGCAGGACTCGTGAAGAAATTTACACGGGGTGTAATGATGTCTTGTGTCTATACTGGTCTGTTCTGGATGGTAATTTATAGAAGCCTCCTTGGCAGCAATTACAGTTTCAAGTCTTCTTGGTTAAGCTTCTACAAGCTTTCACGCCTGGATTTTGGCAGTTTATCCGTGTCTTCCTTGCACAACCCCTCAAGATGCGTCAGTGGAAGGAAAGTGTGTAAACCAGTGTGTCCAGCACTGATGTTTGATAGGGTTTGGTTGGGCCACTCAAGGACAGTGATCTGCAGAGGTTGCAGGTCGCTCTGACTCACCTTCCATAGCGTTTCTTATAAAGACAATAGTCTCTAGATAACTGGTCTTTAGTTTCATGCACTCTGGAACACTTTTTTTTTTTGGTTTTGGGCCGGTGATGCGTGTTCTTCAGACATCGTTACACACATCTCACAGCTAAGTTAATCTGTTGATTTACAAGGTTGCTCTCATTCTTCTCTTTCTGGCGTTCTTTTGGTGGCAAACAAAAACAGAAGTTGAAAGTAGTGAAAAAAGGGGCTTGACTATTCTCACCTTTACCACACGCCAACACTGGTTTAGAGACTGCTCGCGGCTATTTGTTTTTCAAGGTCAAAGTTATGTAAGAACATCTTGTTAGTTCCTTTTTCTCACTGCATTAAAAAGCAACACATACCTGTAGAGCAGAAGTATCAATGCCAGTATGCTGTGATTTAAAAATATACCTTTTATAGAGTTACTATCCAGTAACATATCAGGACATACACGTTGTTCAGTTGATTTTATCTGATTTCCTACATGACCATCTTTCTTGTCTATTCAAAGCCAACCCGCGGTTGGGATTAATGTCACCGGGTGGAAAAATATCCCCCGTCTGTTCTTCCCCCACAGTTTCCGACACTGGTTAAGCACAAACATAAAGTAAATGTAGTGTGAAGATAGTTTTCATCATGCCAGAATACAGCAGCCTGTGTGAATACACTTGACCGAGGGGGGTGAGTCAAATCTCACAAATGTAGTGGAAGCGTGTACTGTATCTTTCACTGGAAGCGCTGTTCTGCTGATTAAAGTGTACAAAGTGTGTTTCAGCAGCGTTTCACAGTTGTTTTACAATAATTAAGATAATATTTCAAATGAGTGAGTTTGTTTTGAGGGGAAATTTGATGCTTGTTCGACCTTTCAAGCATAAAGTGTCCTTAAATGTAAATGCAAGAATTACAGTGTTTCCTTTTACAGTATAACTGAATATGTGTTATTCGTGGATTTCCCTTTTATTAGATGAAACCAGGACGTGCTTTTCTTTGGGAATTTATTTAGATTGGTCCAGATAAACCAGAAGGTGCGCCTGGTATGGGCTCCCCTGGTGATTCTGGCCTGCTATCAGCGGCGCCTGAAGTATAATTTTACTGATTAAATCAGTTCTCCAATTGAAGAATGTTCACAGTCACATGATATCATTCATCCCAAATGAAGAGCATTATTACAGGCTCGTGTCCTAACATGTGTCCTCAGTGAAAACTAGCCAGCACTATATTTAGCCACTCATCCAGCTTTATATAGGTCAAGAATCCCATCTACACTCGCTTCTACTGTACAGTTTGAGCCTGTAGCATCCTTGTTTCCTGTGTAGGGTCCTGCCAATTACAGTAGATTCCTGCTCTCACTCCACGCGAAGCCAGCAGAACTGAGTTGTCCTGTCAGACTTCTAACTAAATGTTCTGATGGCAGAATTTGAAGCAAAAAAACCACAGCGTGTCTTTGCAGCTACTCCTGTGTATTTTTAGTTTGCTACAGATGAAGCTAAAACCCTTGTGAGAGGAGAAGCCAGTGGGGGTTTGGCTTGGTTTCTGTCAGGTGTTTTCTTCACTGAAGCTTTCCACAGTCAAAAGCGCCTGACAGCCTCAGAAGGGTTGCTGCTTTGAAGTTTCTGTGATGAACTTTCTCCACCTTCACCACCCAGGGGCTGTTAAATTCAGACCTTTAACAGTCTGGAACAATTGTCTTCCCTTGGCGTCCCGCTGCAGTTCTTTCCAGAAAGAAGCAGAGGCACCAATGCTCTATTTGGCCTCAACTTGCCAATTGCACGACATTTAATTTACTATTTTCTCAAGTCATTAACAAAATAATGGTTATTGGCCAAACTGCAACAGCATAATGCTGCTTCTGTACTGTACATAGCAATACACACATACACTTGGATATGTTTAATCAAAGCACTATGCCTGTAAAGGTTTTTGATATGACACATTGAAGATCATGGATTCATAACATTCTCTGCTGACAAAGTGTGCAAACGCTCGCCTTTACAGATTTGCCCCGCTGAATATGTTTTTCTCATTCGGTTCAATTTGCTTCACTCATCTTCATTGTAAGTGTTGTCAGATTCGTTTGGATCTCCGTTCAAAAGACTGTAAGGTTCACTGATTTAAGCGCAAGGTAGAGAGTGTCACTGCGCTTAATCCGTCTGTTGTGGTTCATCAGCCAGAGCTTTCAGACTTTTCTAGTTGCTGCAGTGTTGTCTGATGTGGAATCAAACAGGTGGCACGTAGCTTTATGATTAGTTAAATACGACACTGTGTAGCACTATCTGTGGTGAAGACTCTATTAATAAGGTGAATTAGGTAGAAAATAGTTTCTACTAAGCCAAAACAACCTGTGAAAGGCATCTTTATAGAAGGATGTAATTCCTGGTAATGTCCAGTGAGCCAAACAGTGAAGAATAGGATTTGACTTTGTGTTTATGTATAATCCAGTAATTACCACTTACTGTATGGACCAGGACGTCACAGACCTGTTATACAGTTTACTCTGCACGTCCCTGCTCTGGATAATGTGTTTGTAAACTGTGCGAGAGCCTTTCAAAGGAAAATAACTGTTAAGTGTATGGCACTTCCCAGATAACAAATTATTTTTTGAATCGTGCCAAATTCACAGCAGACAATTTAAGCACATTATTTTTGTCACTTTAACAAAGCCATCTGATTAAGTGTTGTCATAAAAGAGATCCTGGGCCAATTAGATTTAAAGGAAGGAAAAAAAGATGGGCTTGCAGGCAAAGAACAATCTGCAGATTTGTTTCCACGCCAGCTCCGACAGACGGAATGGGGGGGGGGTCTGGGGGAGGAGAGGAGCGGGGAGACAGGCTTCTTTCTCATCCCCGGCTCTCATCAAAACCTTCAAAGTTAATTCGAGGTCAGCCCGTGTGCCGGCTGGAAGAATGGATTTCGCCAACAAAGGTGCGTCGGGTCAGACCGTGTTAACACCTCTGGCCTTTTTCATGGCTCGGCTCCAGCAGAGTCTGTCCAGTGAACCGGCAGCGAGATGACACAGCTAAATCAAATCATCTTTGCCCTCTGAAATGAGCTGCACAAAATATATTTTCTTTTCCTTGCAGACAATGATATATGGAGATGGTATTTGAAGAGGCGCTGAGTTCATGTGTCTGCAAAAAAAAAAAAAAAAAAAAAAAAAAAAAAACACCTCTCAAAGGCTTAAACCATTTATCTTCAAGCAAAATAAGCCTCCCCTTTGTTTAAATGGGGTTTCATTAGCGGAATGAGGGGGAGCAATCTAAAGAGTAGCGTGCCACTGTAACCCCTGAGGTTTACCTAGGGAGGACCATTACCGAGCGCGATGCATGTTAATCTCCATTTCCTTGATTATGTGTAGGTCATTGTTTGTACACGCTGCTCGTTCAAAGTCAGGGTGACTTTGTTTCAGCGGGCTTCCGCCGCGCGTCGCACGGGGAAACGGAGCGGCAGAGAGATGATGGGGATGAGGAATGAGAGGAAACAGGAAGACGAGCAGAGGAGTAAACGCTGGGACAGGTGTCTGGCAGGGGACAGTGATTAGATTTATAAACCAACCAATGTTATTGTCTCTGCTCGGGGACTGCTGGAAAACATTAGGCACTAACTGAAGCTCCCAACGTCCCACCGCAGAGACACGTCCCCCTCCCATCCCCTTCCTCGTGCTCCCAATTCACCTCTCTACCTCTCCTCAGTGTCACTTCTTCCCTCTCTCCTGTTCTCTTGGGTGCGATTAGATTTTCTTCCTTGTATCCGACCAAGATGGATTGGCCTTGAAAGCATCCTTTCTGCTTCCATCACCCTTCTTGCATTTTCGCCTCTTCAAGCTGGCGTGTGTCATCCTTCTCTGTCTCCCAAGATCATTGGCTGGCACACACCATTCAATATTTCCTGTACTTGGAGTGGAACTGAGCAGATTAGGGATGGGTCTGTTAAGGTAATCACACTTGCTCATGCAATGCCCATTTCTCTTCATCTGAGAGGGCATGTCTATTTGCCAATACCTCAGATATTCTGTAACATCCTTAATCATGACCCCATCATTGGCAAAGTGGTCAGTCCAGCTTTTTTCTGTATAAACTCTATTTTCCGTTCTACAGTGCATCTGTCAGGAAGCACAGCCTGTGTTATTAGCCGCTCGTTTGAGGAGTTATGCAAAATGTTCCTTCCTTCATCCCCGTCTTCCCACTGGAGCAGGCACAGCCTGATTCTGCATGCAGACTCCTGCAAAAACGCTGCAGCACCAGCGTCTATGTCCTGATTCCACTTTGTAGTTAAACAGCTTAATAATTTTAAAATCTGTTCAAGGCTGGAAATAAGCTCATTAGATTTGGAGAGATCGAGGCCCGACACAGAGATTAATACTTCTGAGGCTTCGGGAGTCGGAGGGAATATCATTTAACACAACAAATGAAGAGGCTAGTACCAAATGCATCTCTTTCTGCCTTCGTGTCCCCTTTAGGTCATCGGATGGTGGGTGCACAGCTGGAACGGTGGTGGTGAGTCGTCTAAAGATGGGGGAGATGGAGGAAGTTGACGTGGACCACATCACCACAGACATACCATCTCAGAAGGTAAAGCAGCAGGAGGCCACGTCCGCGCTTCACAAGCCTCGCGCCGAGATTAAAGTGCTGCTCAAGTCCTCCAATGAGATTAAATTGAGTTAAGTAAGGCCTAATGGGGATTATACAGGACGCGTGTGCACGGACCGGCTTTGTCCGTGAGCACATTTTGCGTCTGTGTCATATATGGGCCGAATGAAACGGACACTTCCTCCTTCTGATGATGCGTGTGTGGGTCCCTTTGCTGGTTTGACCGCTCTGTGTCCTGGACGTGGCTGTGTCACTGCAGCTACGGTAGCAGCGCCCTTCTCAGCTCTGAGCGCATGCACCGCACGTGGCCTACAGCGCTGAAGTGACTCACACTCATGGCAGGAGAAGAGAAAGGAAGAGCATTCTCCTTGATAGTTTGAACCGTCTGAATGGGGTGCCACCACAGCAGATGTAAAGTTGTATGTACTGTGATTTTGCTTAATTTCTTATTTATACGTTTCCACTTGTGACGTGAATGTGTGCTACAGAGACACTAGTCAAGTGCTCCAGACTGAAGAATGGGCTTTAACGACGTGTCTGATATATAAAAGGAGAGAACTGTGATTTACTCTCAACCACAGCGCAGCTCTACAGAGCCGCACAGAGACCTGCAGTCGCCTTGATTTGCCGTTTGTGTGTGTATATGCATGCAGGCGTACATGTGTGCGTGCATGAATCACTGTCTTATATAATTGACCGAGGGCTCGTACATGGCTGGCTGCTTTTTGTTTCTGCCCACCCCTGTTGCTGGTGCAGAGAGGTCCCCTGCAAGGCTCCCGAGTGTCACTGACAATCTGTCCATGTCGCCTTGATGAATGTGTCGGCCCGTGTGTGTGTGTGTGTGTATGTCTGTGTGTGTGTTGTCACAGCACATTTCCCCTTGTGTGAGTTGTTTCTGTTGAAGATGAGGGGAGGAAAGAGGCAAGGAAAATGACAAACATTAGGCAGGGCTCACTTGAGACTCAACACTTATCTGCCAGGAAGTTCGCCTTCAATTTACCTTAGTTGTGTGTATGTCGCTCCTGAAGGTACATTTGTCTGCAGTCTGAGTGTTTGTGTGTTTGTGGAGGGGCGGAGGCACTTGTTTGATCCTTCCCTGTCATTGCCTGGGTAGCTGCTGCTCATGAATACGCCACTGACCCAGCAAAAACAGTCAGGCCAAACAAGAAAGCAACTCCGTTCACCTTTGATCCCAGCTCTTTACGAATTCTCGTCATCAAAGAGCCATCAAACATACACTGTCCGTCGCCTGCAATTAAAATGGAACTCGTTCCACAGCTGTGGACCTGCTCAACGTTAATGCTCCTCATTATCCGAGAACATGCATGTACATTTGCTGTAATCTCCTGATACGTTTTCAATGAAGACTTTTTGTGTGAGTGTGTGTGTGCGCACGCACGTGTTTGGGGGAATTGGTGTGGGTTGGTGTCAGGTTTATTCAGAATCACTTTCCGAGCTGGGAGAGGTGATGGATTGTTCCTAGCAGTCATTAAAGTCCTTTTCTGGGGACAGGTTCGGCTGTCTCACTGTGTTAAATGGTTCATCAAACAGGGCAGGGCTGACACACAGCGACTGGGAAAGATTGTTAGTTGTCAGTAAGGTTTTGACAAGGAGGCCCAAACTTAATGGCTCAACAGGCAATTGAAAGTGTCTCAGTTAGCAGGACCCACTGGGGTGAATGTGGATGCACAGTATGTGTTCACGTTTTATTAGTGGCAAAGTCTACACAAAGAAGTATACAGTAGTTTTTCTTATTAGGATTCTTTCATTCTGTCTTTTCTACTTAGTACAGTAATACTTAGTAGTCTACTTAGTTACACCAACCATAAATGCATTGTGTTTATCAGTCAAGCATAGTCTACAACCAGTGGCATGGCCTGTGTTTTTAGGGAAAAATTCCCAGCATCGCTAAAAATAGTAAAAGGGAGGGGGCTTATTTGCCTAAATCAGGTAATTGGTAAAATCAGGTAAATAACAGCAGACGTGGAGCAGAACATGGTTCCACTTGTTTTTTGTTCGACATTGCTTGTTGTTGTAACCTGACATTGGTCTGTATTGTACTATATGTTGCTGCGTAGGTATTTGAACCTGACTATCACAGGAGGAAACTACTGTATGAAACGACAGCGGTGCTGAATGACCGACCTCGCACCCAATCAGTGAAATCACAGCGGGCTTCCCTTCAGCTGTCACCTGCTGCGATGTCGCTGATTGAAGTGACGGCAGACGTGAAACATGGCTGGAACACGTGAACTGAAGGGGAGCGGTGCAGCAGCAGTGTGTGGTTACGTTTAAATACTGTAAACGCAGCGCACAGATACCGTACCTCAGTAGCCTTTGAGTTCAAACCAGAATCAACCAAATGTGAAAGTATGAAATGCACAGAATGTCCACTTACTTACGAGAGAGATATAGAACATATGTTCCAATGTAAACATGCGTTTTTGGTTTAAACTTCTTACTTTTTGGTCTTGAAATGTCTTAGACGCCACAGGCTTAAGTGTGTGGTTATCTCCATTATATTCTTATAAGCACTCCAGGTCCTTGCATGATTATTGCTGCTACTATTACTGCTATTGTTCCAAAAAAAAGTATATTTGTTGCAATTTTGTTCAAATTGTCTTCGGTTCTTTTCTTTTCTAGTGCCCCTTGGTTTGTGAATCTGCGTCCCATGCCGTCGATAGAGACAATAACCCGCTGACAGGCCCAGGTATGATTCACTACCTGTTTATCTGTAATTTTACCATCCAGTGCTCAACAGCAGGGCAATCACAGAACACACAACAAAGTACTTCAAATTTCACTTTTGTCCTGCTACTGTATCTTGCATTTGGTTTTAATGTCATTCTGTCAATAAACTAAGCTGTGCTCAAAGTAACTAAATTAGTGGAAACATAGTTAGTTCTTTCACTGATGAGGGGAGAAGAGACTCTTATGTTAATCTTAACGAGTGTCTTTATTCATCTTTTGCAGTTGTTTGCTTCACATACAGTATTTAGTCATCTTTTATCCAGCCCAGCCCCCCCCCCCCCCCCCCCCCCCTCGCTGCCTAGCAACCCCACACCTGTTGTCACGGTGTCATTGCCACTTAGTGTTTCTACTGTGATTAGCTAGCTGCTAAACTGCAGCCGTGTTTGCAGGTGCACATCTGCAGCCTGTCAAAACAAAGCCCCCCACCCCCATCCCCACCCCACGCAGACTGCGCCGGATTGAGTAATGCAATTTAGTGTTCTACTTTTATTACCTTTAAAATGAGCGCGCAGCGGGTGGGGCGATACGCAGCATGTCAGGAGAAGTCCTCTTATCCGGTGGCATGGGGAGTTCAGAAGTTAATCCCCTATTGCTCCTTCTTTTCAGGTTGCGTATTCCTTACTGCCCATTTATATTTGTCATCCGTTGCACTTCCTGCCAACAACGTCTGTATATTCTCTTTATTTTGGATGCACTAATGAATCCTTTCTGGGGTGATTCTGAGGCCAACCTTAGCCATTAATCATCATTAATATGAACAACACACTTCTCGAAAGCTTAATTAGCTTCAAATGTGTATTTGAAGGTTTTTATTCACAATGAAAATGTGTTTCAATTAATTCAATCTAATAAAATGTTTGAATGCTTTGATATTAAGCAACATACTGAACAGGAAATGTTTTTGGATTACACATTGTATAGGCAGCAAATAAAGGGAAAATGCAAGAACGACAAACCTTATGAATGATATTGAGTTAATAGATTTAGCATATGCATGCAGTCATCTGCATTATGATGGACATGATGTGGGAGCACCAGGATTAGTCACTGAGACAGTTAGATGGCTTTGCCAGAGGAAGGTCAGTTAGCAAAATGTTCATTGTACCGTCAGCGGGAGCTGAAATGTAGTCCCCACTTTTCAATTCAAGCACAGACCTTTTCCTTGTGCCGAATATGCTCGCCTGCCTGCGGCAAAATTGTCAGCATCTCACCCCAGGTGCTTCAACTCCAACTTATTGAATGCCTTAATTTTTGACTGCAGCGCTGGAAACGCAGAGCAGTAGTAAACACTGTTGAAGGCACCCAGCGTTTTGCCCTCTGCTGCCAGCATGCAGATAAGAGCATTAGCGCTGTTTTCCTTTCCCCGCACTTCGCAGGTCTGACGATACTGTTGAATTAGAGTCCGTTCTAATGGTAGACTTGGATTGGCTGGATTACAAAGCAGAGTTATGGAATGATTCAACTCTCTTTGACCAACTGTTGTGAAATAAACGAGCAATTAAAAATGAAGTGAAAATATTAAGGTAAAGACTAACAGGACAAGATCTGGTTTGTAATGTTAGCAGTGAGATGTAAAGAGCAGGAAAAGGCCTTAGAAGATGGGAAATGTCTTATCTATGGCAGACAGTTATTGATTATAGAATTGAATTTGAGGTTCATACCTTGTGACTTTTAAAGAGTTCCGGACTGAGTCGTCCTTGGGGCTGGCAGCCGTCGAAGGGCTTTTAGATCCTGGTTTTATTTATTTTTAGTTAGAAATGTCTTTGATGAGAACAAGATGTATTTCTTGCTATGTCAGATGATTCTCCCGTACCTTGTCTTTGTCGCCGTAGTGTTCAAGAACCCAGTATGCAAGGTGTACAGGTTCCAAACGGTGGACACCAAGTGGATGCTTGTGCGGGAACAAATGGAGGAGTGTACGTTGTCCTTCACGGTCCCCACGCAGCTGCTGTCTCTGTATATTCAGGAGGACATGAGCAGGTAAGCCCCTCTGGAATCACTGCCGCTGCTATTGTTTGTGCAGGAATCAACAAGCTAGTAAAGAGCAGAACAGAAGTAAGACCCAGTTAGGGTTTAATCTCATTATGCTCACTTCTAGACAAGCTTTTTACCTGCAAAGCTTCACATAGTGTAAATGTGGAGATAGTTTGTTGGCGGTCTGTTTGTCACCTCAGAAGAAGGCAAACATGTGCTGACTGTTAGAAAGTGCAATTATGAGCGAATACCACAGGTTCACCGATTCTCAGGACATCAAATAGTTCTGGAGCATCTATTTTATCAGAAACAAAAACAGCGGTGCGTCTGGTGTCTGCTCGCAGCGCAGCCAAACAAACTCACTTAGTTTTAATAAAGAGGTCTGTCGATAATTGGCGTCACGCCAGGAGCGGCTGCGCTCTGATTTCATGTTGCGCGCAGTGTGAGAATTTTTCAGCACAATGGTCGGTCAGAGTAAAAGCAGTTACCCTGGGCTTTGTTTAGCCACACTGCATTTAAATGCAGGGAAAGAACGCGGGGGGCAGCAGGCAGAGGTTGGGGGGGTGTTATTGCCCACGCCAGAAAGACAAGTACAAACACTGTCCTGCGAGTCAGGTTGGAGTCGCACAACAAATAAAGAAAAGCCGAAATACAGCACGGTGCTTTGTAATACAACAGTTTGCAGTTTTAGAGACTGTAGTTTGCAGCAGCCTAAAGAGGCCGGGACCAGCCTGCCGCACGCACCTCTGCATTTAACTTTGAGATTATAACGAGTCTGATATGATAAAAATTGTGTTTGAACAGAACAGTAATAACAGTGAACAGTGAAGATAAGATGCATTGAACGTCTAATGGGGTCAACCCTGAGTCCACAGGTTGAGGACAAAGAGGTGATGCGCATCTGCAAGTAGATCATGGAGTCTGTTCCCTGAGGCTTGACCAGCGTTTGTCCAGACAGATCTTTTCTCAGCTGACCTGTTGTCCATGGCAACCGCCTCTTCCAGCTCACACACAGATGAATTACATATACCCACACGCAGCTTCAGGTGGCGTTTAAGACGCACTAAGGATTAAAGACGCTGAACGGACCTGGATGCAGGCAAACCTGTTGTCGTTGTTGTTGTCGTTGCGCATCTGCTGTAAACTGTCAGTCTCGTTTCACCGTAAACGTCTCAGATGGAAACAGTCGCAGAGCAGTCAATGCCCATTTGACTGGACAGGCTTTAATATCAGTTAACTTGTCAGACAGATGTGCTGCAATCTGTTCATAAGCTCAGATCATGGTTCCCACATGCAGTACAGTATACAGCACTGTGAGCATCACCAACCCGCCTTCTAAAACGGAAGATTTAATCACAGCTAAATTTAGAAGACAATTATAGAATATTTATTAAATGTCTTATCTGTATAATACAGCTGACTAGCGTATACAGTGTTTGTTTATTAATAAGTATGTGAACCATATCTCCGGCTCGTTCCTGTAAGCACCTCTCATTTAATCCCCTTGAGATGTTGTCTTTCTCCACAGCGCTTTTCCATTTACTCCAGCTTCTCCTGCCAGGGCGTCGCACGGGTGCGGGCTCGGCGTTTTTAATGATCAGTTTGTGCTGCAAACTTGTGAGTGCGGCAGCGGATGGTGGGTGGCTTACTCTGCTTCACCACTCGAAGATAATCTAAGATCTTTCTTCCCTGTGTTTGTTCGCTTTGATGTCTACATTCGCGCTCTAATCTACGTCTGCGAAGCGGCTGATGCTCCTCCGCTCCTCCAGTGAAAAGATAATGAATGCATATGTAGATGGAGTTAAAGCCCATTCATTAAGACTTGTCTGGTTTCTCATTAAGGTAAAACATCATGGCTCTTCTTTGTACGTTACTTAGCATCAGTGGCTGTGCAGTATAGAGTGTCTTATGGTATCAGGTATCATCTCCTTCTTTGCAGTATGGACCTCATTAACAGCTGTGTTTTAGATGGAGCTGTTTTGCTGCACGCGTTGTGTAAGTTTAGCTTTTCAGTCCTGTCACGCAGGTTTTATTGACCCAGCACATAAAGCCCTCCGTGATTAAATTGAACAGGCCCTATAACGCTCCATGAAATAAAGATGACCAGATGACACATCATTGCTCTTCAGGAAAAATATTGATTACTAGTTAACTGATCAAGTAAATTTTACCACACTGCTGGCTTCACTTTCTAATGTGTGTTATAGTATGTTGTAGTCACATTAGATCACTAAACTTCATTAGCCGCCGCATGCCTTTACAATCCAATCCAATCATTTATTTTTTTTACATATATTTTTACTGTACTTCCTTCCCTCTGTTTCTTCCTCTCTCACACTGTATGATACAGTTTTCTAAGTGGCATCCATTGTTTTCAAATTACTTTCGTTTTTATTTTTTATTTTTTACTGTATTTAATTATTAGCTACTGTACTAAACAGGCACATCTCAGCTAAACTACCCCATGCTATGTTAATTACTGACAGTACAGCCAGTGGTACGTTCATTTTGTGGACTACATGTGTAAATAATGTTATTCGTAATATCACTCAGCGACCCATTACTGTAGCTGTAGGTAGTTAACTGTTAAAGGGTCACGACAAGCAGGAGCCAATGTCAGTTCATGCTGGACAACCGTTCTCTCTATTGGCAGAGGAAACCTCAGCACGTGAGCAGATCCACACAAGCACAGTGAGCACGTACTCACTCCAGGCGCCTGGGGTAAAAAATCGAAGATGTTCGTAAATCTGCCTAGTGCTTTCTGGAGTGGTACTGTATGTGTTTACTGTATAATTCTAAAAAAAACACATTTTGTAAGTTGTTGACTGGTTATGTTGAGAACTGTCTCTGGCCTTTTGTTATGATTTGGTGCAATGTAAAAACCTCAATACAGTAATTCTATTCAGGTTTTTACATTGCACCAAATCACAACAACTTACAGTAACTGAGTTGAGCCTTCTAAACTCTACGTACTATTCCACTGTCTCCTGCTGGATGACACACTAACATGGCGCCTTTTGTTTAAATGCATGCAATTACACAGTCTGCACTACGTTCATAGTGAATCACTGCCTCTTACTTACTAATGAAAGCCTTTTATGGTACATGCAAAAGCTACATTTATCTGTAATCTACAGTATTAGTTGACCTTTTTACGCCGGGATCATCCACCTTGTTCTCCATTCAGCCTTCCCAACACATAATACCGCTCCCAGATCTCTCAGGAGACAATAGTGCGGTTTGACACTGCAGAACAAATAGCAGTGGGTGAGAGGTGTAATCACAGGAAACAGGTTATTGTGAATGGCTGCAATCTGCTAAAGAACAATCTAGGACCATGTAACATGCGCTGTATAAACCAGCACAGCAGAGAACACTGCCAGTGATTGGTTAAAATTGCACCTTTATGTTATTAGGGGCCATGTCAAGTTTTTTTTTACTGAAAACAATATATTTAATTGAATTCAGGGTTTCTAGTAGGTCCACTCTGTCATGTGGGCTGTGCTGAGACCCTAACAGCTGAGGAGTCCACCTCAGTGCTGCAGTGCGCATCACAGCACTGATTATTTTATCATAGTAGCTTTTGACATTCAAAAGTCTGTAACTTTATTTTTATTTCCCATGCAGAACTTTTCAGACGCAGTGATTTATGCAGATTATTGTGCACAACAGCTTTTAAATAAACATGTGTATCGGCTTTCTCAGTTTTAATCCCTCTATAATTAAGAATGGTTCCAAGCACTAATTACAAGCCAAAAATAAACGCTTCCTTCAAAACCACAAGCATGTCTGCGCTGCTGACCATGGTGCTGTGAACTTCCTTTGCTGGTGGTAATCTAGAATGTACTACTTTGTTGGGAAGCCTCCTGCCTATCTTCTTATGCCATGAGCATAACTTACTTACAACCACCTGCAGAGCGTGTCGGCACAGTGGCCCAGCATGTGGCGCCTTTCTGCCTAGAGGTTGTTTCCAGCTGCAGGTTTCTTTAGAACTAGAAAGAGCCGAGGGATCTGTGTGTGCTGCCATTTGTTTGGCAGCCAAATCAGTGTTTTGTTAGCGGGGATTGAAAGCTGCATATTTTATCACTGCATTGTTTGCAAATGTCGGATTTATCTGCTGCCTATGTTCAGTTTTTAAAGAATCTATTTATCTAAATTACAATGGAAAAAAAACTCAGCAGAAATCAATACTTCATTGTAAAGTTTGCCGCTGGCTCAATTTAGGAACTTATGAATCCAATAATAATATATTGTCTAACAGTGAAACGTGTGTGTTTATTTCATTGTGTTACAATACCATACCCAGCATGAGAGCCATTCATCTCCCAGTGTAGTGGCAAACTCTTTGTCATTTTGCTGTTACTCAATGATCTAGACACTGAAGGTGGGCGGCAGAGACGTGTGACATGCAACAGGACTCCGAGCTACAATGGAAAAAGACACAGTGCATTTACGTGGCATGTTCCGTAGCCATTCAGCTACTGGGGCGCTCTGACCTTGACTCCTGTTAACCCCACCCTCTCACACCCCCGTCGCTCTGCGGCATCACTTTCCTCACCCTCTGTTGTGTATTGGAAAACATATAAAAGTAATCTAAAAATAACTGAAGGAAACCAGGAAATGGCCTTGAGAAGCCATCACTTCCTGACACTCCACAGTTGAACTACAAAACAGAAGTAACTACTTCATTATATATTTAGGCAATTGTTCCCCATTTCAAAGTTAGACAGTACATTTGCACACGCAGGCTTTCATTTACAGCTTAAACTATACAAAACATATGAATTGTAATTGTAACACATTGTAATTGTAAAATTTTTCTAAAAATATGTGTCAATAATTTGAGGAGGTAAACATGACCCAGACTATATACAGTAGTAGAGTTTATGTACGTTATCACTCTTAAATGAATTTCACTCTCGATCCTGCTTAAGTTAACTTTATAAAGGACACAGAGGCTAACACGGAACATCAATCATAGAAGATTCTGAAAGTCTATCACTGAACTCTTACATTTCCATTATAAAGGTTGTCATCCGTCTGTATGTATCTGCAGGGTGCAGGATCTGAGGGAGCTGGGGGAGCTGTCTCCTCACTGGGACAACTTAAGGAAGGAGGTAATGACACGATATGGGGAAACCATCAGCTCCTACCAGGAGACTTTGGCTGAACTGGACAAGGTTACAGGTATGACTTCTACAGGCGCCCACTTCTGAGGAACATAGCTGAGTCCACAAATGCATTTATGTACAAGCATCCACAGATAATTTACTGCAAATTATACAAACAAACTGTGTAGAAATATGTAGTCTGAAAAACTAAAGCAAAGTAACTGGGCTGCAGGCTGCCACTGGCACTGCTTAATAATTAACCAGCTTCTTTTAGATGTGAAATTAAAATGTGTTGCTTTCGTGTTGGTAGTGCTAAAAGTAGGCACTTACTGTAATACAGTATGTGGTCCCTAAATACAGCGAAAGGAATTAAAGGTCTGAGGTATATAATGTCTGCAGTCAGGCCTGACCTGTCCTACATTGATTCAGTTATAACCTCATTATAGCTCAAAACACCGCAATGGCCCCAGACATGTCAGGGTAAACCCAAAAAGGGCGGAGTTGATAGATGGATTCTGGGTGATTTGTGTCTATGGAAAGCTTAGTAAGAAGTTGGTTCATTTATCTGCGTGCTGTCAGAGAGTTTCCATAGCAACTCAGGTTTCATCAGGGGCAGCTGAAATGTGTGTGCCCATGAAACTCCTCAGTTTGTTGCCAGACTGTGTTCATGGTGCATATTCTGTACGGAAGGTGAAGCAAATCTCTGGCATTTGCAAACAAGTGCAAGTCATTTCAAAATACAACGTCTGCATGTGATTTTTAGGAATGTATTCCATAATGAATAAATAATGCTATACATGAACAGTAAATATACATACAGTACAATTCACTTACATTAAGACTCAAATGATTAACAGAATAGACAAAAATCTTATGAACTAATTAAATACCCTGGATTTGATTCATTCATTTTGTCTTCTTAATCTTTTTATATAAATATCTTTGTTTGCTGACATATCCTGGGCCACTGGAGATGAATTTTTCTCTCATCACCATAATGAGATATTTGTGTCTGCTGCTTGTTGCTTTGCCCAGCTGATAAGAAGTGATGGTTAAGCCTCTGCCTGGGCTCTGAGGGGGGAGGTTGAGGGCGAAGAAAGCAGATAATGTGGCATAGGTCATTATAGTTACTGACAAGTCCTTTGTTGGCCCAGATGCTGCAATATACAGAGTGGATTTGCTCAGCTCACCACCCTAATCAAGTCCTGTATTAGCCTAACAGGATGACAGACCGCACTGAGCAAGCTTGGTGGGCAAACTGCTGCAGATTAATAATTGATAACTACAACGATTTTGTAAAAGGAAGGAGAGTAGAAACAAAAAGAAAGTGGAGGAGGTGGAGTGAAGACCAGTGGGTGTGCAGAGACAGGGGAGACAAGGATATGAAAAGGTAATTACTAAATCTAAACGAGTAGTGACAACTGGGGGGGAAGGAAGGGCAGTGACACAAAAGTTCATTCTCACTGTTCTCACTTCTACTGGTATGCACACCACAGTGCAATAAAAAGTTCTGATTTATAATATTACTTTCTCAATGTTCACATCAAAATGTTAATTCATTTTAAATATCTTATAATACAATGCACTTGCACGGCTGTTTCTGGACAGGTATACAGTACAGTCTGTAATAAAGTGGCTGGTCAGTGTGTACTCTGCATCATCTAGTATGTGTTGACCAAAGTATTTAGTAGCAGATTATTCACATAGAGGTAGTAATATATTTTTTATTACATTTTTAATGTAGCTGGGTTTGCATATCCCTTTTAATAGGATTCTTCTATTTATTGGATTATTCGAATTAGAGGTTGACTCCAATGCACTTATACAGTAGATGCACAAAGGAGAATGTCTGGTTTCCTCATTGTTTGTGGTTCTGATGCTGTTTCTCCTTTCTGCTACGGATACAAACAGAGATTGAGAGAGTGCAGACAGTAGAAAAACAGGAGGAAGCAGCCTTGTGGGACTGTTGAGTCCCCATCTTCAGGTTCAGCGCCCTCACTGATTCTATTTTATCTATTTTTAATGATGAGCTGACCTCAGTGAACACTTCAGATGCTCTAATAACTGCTGCACTCATAAATGAATCATGCCTACATCCATTGTTTACCAGACGGGAATTAAAGGTGCTGTCATGATGCCATGAGTGTTGGGCTTTTCTGAACCTGCTGCACATCTCTGCACAGAACCGGCAGTCGCTCTTAACTTTCCTTATGGTCTAAGTGCAGACAGAGGCTCAAAGTCGTGCAAATAAAATATACAAAACAAATATATGTAGTTGTACAGCTTACTTTCATTGTAATATATATATACATATATATATATATAGATTGTGTTGCCTCCGCATAATACTCTCCAGGTTATTCATGCTACTCCAGTTAAGATGAAAACTAACTCTGTCAGAGAGAACAGCTTAAAATGACGACCAAACGGCGTTTATTGGATAGAAGTTTTCGAAGGTTTGAACTGTTAGACATGGCTGACTTTTCTAATTCCCACTTCTTGCAGTCTGACTCCACTGCTCGCACAGCATGTGCCCACATCTCCTATGTCTACAACATATCTAACTGTGAATTGATCAGAAAATAGCCTGCTAGGCTGCCAGTGCCGCAGACCCATGAAGATGAAACCCTTAACACGCTTTAACAGGTCTACACTGATCCGACAGACCTCACTTACAAACCACTGTTTTTCCAGTGCTGGCTGCTGCTGTTTGTGATCTTCTGTTTATTTTTTTCTCAGCTTGTCCTCAGGCACCCAGGCAGATGTTTCTGAAAGCATAAGATATCAGTTGCCTGTCTTCTGAAGGAATCAAAGCAGTACAAAAAATGTCTAAGAGCAAGGAAATGACAGGGGAGATTAAAAGAAGAGATACTGACCAGATGTTGGTCCGTCCTGCTGGCATGCAGCCCTTCTGTCTCATAGGCGGCCCACCTGGGCAAACAGATGGGAATGTGATATGGCTAATTCATCTAACCTACAACTGTCACCAGCTCGATTAGCCTGGTCCCCAGAGCTCCACCGTCGTCAGCTCAAAGCCACTGAAGAGGGATGACAGCTTAGCCATTGACGTAAATATTAGCCTTCGGAAACAGCTCCTCCTTGTACGGAAATGTGTTGAGGTGCAGCGAAGACAGGAAATCTGCACAGTACAATATATAGGTCAAGACTTTTTTTGCTACAGTGTTTTGTACAGTGTGTGTGTCAGCAACCATGATTTAGAAGTGTTGTGAGCGTGTCACTGTTATTTGCTACACAGGTAATTACACATTATTTAGTGTTTATCAGTCCTCTGTGCGTTTAGTCTCCTCGTATGCCCATTTGTGTGGTGAATCCTTCCCTTCGGTTTTCATTATGTCCTATTGACACATTTTACAGTCAGTGTTTGTTGGAAGGTTTTTGCACCTCCATGAGCTGCGGTAACACGTTGCCACCTCTTACTGTATGATTGATTTTCACTTGAAAATAATAAGCAAACATTGCTTTTTGCCTCAGCTGAGTCATAAGTGTCATCCATTTCTGATGTAACACGTTTCAGCTTCAGTCAGCTGTTTTTATAAATTATATAGATCACAGAAGATGCCATGAATGTGTTTTCAACCGTGGCCGACCTGCTAAATAATGGTAAACATCTGTGGCAAGTAACAGATTTCCTAATCCCCATTTTTGGTGAACACAGACTTTCCGTCAAACTGGAGCTGAGTGGAGTCTGCTCAGTATTTTGGCTTGTTTCCCTTAGAGTTGATAATCAATTTGTGTGCATAACTCCGCTCTTGATAAAACAAATAAGCGTTCCAAAGCACGACAGACAGATGTGCACCAGCAATAAGAAGCGTGAAGCTGCTCCTCAGCAGACTGCAAAAAATATGGTCAGCAGTCAACAAGCATATTGTCTGTCAGTGCTGTGTAATCAGGGTACAGTATAATACTGTGTGTATGTCCAACACTACTGTACATACTGTAGTAAATGCATAGTAAATGGTTGGAAACTTTAATTATTTTATGTCTATAATAGGTTAATCAACCTAGTTAATGAAATCTTGTGCTGCACCTTTTCCATTTGCTCTAATGGGCCTGTCCTGATTAACTTTGCCGTTTAAGGTGAATTACATCTTTTAAAATTCCCTCTGTTGCATGATTGTTTTTAAACGCTTATCCTCATTTCAAAGAGGCTCATCAAGGCTATTTACATATTTAGGAGTTTGGCAGCCAGCACGAGTGTCAGATTGTGATTCCTAGCTTAACTGTAAGCCACAAACAAAGAGTATCATTGGCAGAATATTTTAATTGGATGTCTAAGCAGAGTAAAGGCCGCGCAATCCCATGCTTAAAGGATTTAGCTGCACATCACTACTTTTGAGACGCTTGATGAACTGTAATTAATACATTTCTTATCTAAATCATGGGTTATACAGTATGTGTGTGTTTTAATCATAACCCTAATACATTAACAGAATATTTTTTGTGTATTACTTTTTTATGCGTAAAGAAATGCATGCGGAAAAAAGCTGGTTAATTTTAGTTGTACACGAAATGTTTTTTATCAAGGTTATTCTAAAAGTATTCATTTAATAAAAAGCCACTTACTAGAGACTAAGTTAAAAAAGTGATTTATTATTGTTTATTATTAATTTAAAGTCCAAGAACCTGAACTGCAGTTTCATCTGCAGCCTTTCATTTACGTAAGTCAATTTACTTTGATGCTACAGTATATCTTATCTTCGTCCTTCCTTAATAGTTCATTAAATAGATTGCAAGTCATTACAATAAACTTTTCTTTTATTGGAAAAAACTAATTTTAAAAAACATTTTAACAGCGGTTCCATTTGGTATCTGATGTTTGCTAATCTGTTCATTTACCAAATCACATCATCAAAGAGGATAATCAAATGCGAAAGCAGTGATGTTGACGATCATGGCATAGAAGTAGCAGATGGGAGCTTGTTGGAGCACTAAGAACTTTCAAAACTCCACCAGCTCTGTTTTGTTGTGACAATGTGACATATGCTTTTGCTGTTTTTGTTTCTTTTTAGGTCAATCATTCAAACCAAGCTGTTGCAAAGCCCAGAAGTCTCTGGAGTTCATCCCAATAAACTTGCACACTCAGAGGATGAGGGTGACGTGCCCCAGAAAAACAGGTAAAGCAGTATTATCTCAGACGTGACCTACTGTAGATGTCCCTATGTTCTTTCCTCAAAAGCAGCTTGGTCCAGTAGAGGAGAGCGATTTGACCTGAATAGGTTGTTCCCGTAAGATAGAGCGTCACCAATGTACTGTTTGTCATGTTATATAAGCTGGAGCTGCTGTGACTGTCACCTACTGGTGTCTTTCTGTGCCCGACTTCTCCATCTGTCAGAAATACTCAGTGAATGCACACAGTGTTTCTAGGTCATCGCCCCGGCTAAAAGGTGAGATCTAACTTGGCCTTGGACAGATAGACAAAACGCTAATTAAGCCCAATGCGTTTTTCCAGAGCGGACCACTAGGCTGCCTCCTCTGCCGCTGCTCTCTGGCTGCCAGAGTCTGGTATCGCCCTGGAACTTTCTCAGTGTATTAAAGCAACTAATTGCTGCCTCGCTATCTGCGAGTTGGCTTCGTTTCAGCGATGTAGTATGATTGATGGAAGGTTAGAGACAGACAAACCCTGACATAAACTGTGGTTCTTTCAGGGAAAACATCAGGGTTGACGGATAAAATGAGTGAAATCAAGTCATCATACGGTGCCGCTGCTGTCAAGGAAGACAAGGGAAAGATGAAGCTGAGACAAGTCTTAGAGACATTCATCAGTTGATAGACACAATGATAATAACGCTGTGGGCCCAGTTCACCTTGACTCAGTTCCAAGTAGTTGCTGTTTTACCTTTGATATGCGTGTTAAATACACCCCACTATAATACACTGTTAACCAGTCAAAGAGAGTTAATTAAACAGCCTGAATCGTGACTAGTTAACTAAAACAGGCATTAGTCCCCATTCGTGTTGGATTTAATACCTACAGCAGCAATGATGGTCAGAGTCACTAGTGCATCTTCATAAAAAAGCAACATGGACAGATGTCTGGATACGTCCCCCAGGTCCTCTATGCAGAAGCAGTAAACCACCAGCAGGGGGTTTTGGCCTAGTAAGGTCTACAGGCTACAGTAGGTGTTTATGGAAAAAAATGAAGATTTAATTACTGATAAAAACTGATGTGACTGGTTAGACGGAGAATGAAGCTTCAGTCTGCACACTGCATCTGGCTAGTGTTAATTTGCTCTAACGACCTCCTCTGATAGTGAGTTGCTATTAAGTTGCACATTTTGTTCGATTAAAAAGGGAAAACATGGATTGAATGATTGCAATCAGTCACATAGGAACCATTAGAACCTGCTCCCTAATGGAGCTGAGTTTCAGTTTCCAGCCAAAGTCAATTGCTGCATTGCTCTGTTTGATTTTCTCAAGTGATGCATTTCTGTGAGTTTGACTACGCTATCCACCCAACAACACAAACAGTTTGTTTTCATTTGTGTATTGATAATCCTGCACGAAAAGGAAACCGAGGGGAAAAAAACACTTTGAGCTCGGACCAGCATGAATTTGTTTTGTTTGGAATCGCTGTCTTCTGTCTCTAAAATGACAGCTGCAAAATACTTCCAGACTAATAAGCTCAGCTTTACAAAGCTAAACGGGAATCCTTGTTCAGTTGTCATTTGGGTCGAGCAAAAGGATGCAGTGCCATTGTTAATGTTGAATGGGCTAAGTATAAATTCTCGCCACTCACCCTGATTGTCACCATTCATTTACTCTATCAGAAAGCAACAGTCCTCTTGGCCTCGTTCTGCTGTTGATTTATTAAAAGAAGGTTTGAGAGGACGAGCAGGCAAATCACACACAAATTGGCTATTGTACTTGATGCTCTGAAACCCATCGTAGCATTTCAGTGTGATTCTGCTGTGTGGGAACTAATTAGGGGAACTTGGACATGTGAAAACTCTGAGGGCCCAACGCGTGGTGGACGGGGAGCCCTGTGGGTCGGCGTGAGGGTAATTAAGGGAAGCATCAGCGGGTAGTCGCAGAGCCCGGCCGTCACATCACCATTGGTGTGTTGTGGTGGTGTTGGAACACGGAGGCTGCTGGACGCATCATTCACATCGCTGTGGCAACACTCGGAGCTGTGTTGTATCATTAATTCCTACCTTCAACCATTTTTCAAGCAGTGTTTTCCTACGGACAAAGCTTTGCGTCGTTACCTTCCCAGCAGTGTTCATTAACTGACCTGGCTCTAAAATATTCCCCATCATAATCCCCTGTCCACTTGTTTTCGCCCTCCTGTTTTTGTGATTTAATTGTCAGGTTCATCCATTACTCATTCAAAACAAGGCTCGTCGTAAGCACCTCTGTGGCCACCGAGCCGTCGGCGAGGTGTTTATTTACTTCAGCGCCGTGCAAATTGGAGCGCAGCGCTGCGACATTGACCGTCCTTGCGGTTCAACATGGGACCAGAGCTACATTACAATGTTGCCTGGAGCTTTAAGAAGCAGCACAGGCAGCGTGTTTGTCTAAAAACAATGAGAATGGCCACGCAGTGTACTGTGATACCTGGGTTTGTGTGCTTGTATATCCCTCTTTAACACATTGCATGACTTTTACAGTGAAATGTTGTTTTTCCTGTTTAATTGACAAACTCACTCATCTTTGCACCTCAAGGTCCTCCAATGCACAGTGTTCTGAAACCTTTCCCCTCTAATCTCTTTACAGACGCATGCTACGACATCGTCACCGTTGGTGCCCCCGCAGCCCACATCCAGGGCTTCAAGTGTGGCGGTCTGCAGCGTCTCCTCAGCAGATATGAGGCAGAGAAAAAGAGGTACAGTAGGAAAAGCATCCGTCCTAAACTGCTGCAGCATGAAGGCACGGTGCTTAGAAGACGCAGGGGTGATTTAATACAGGACACACGCTGAGGTGGAAACAGGCTTGTATTGACAAAAGACTTTAACTTGGTAGTGACAGACACATTTGCCCCTGCCCCATGGACTTGATTTTCAGAGCCCCATACAGTTACTTACAGCCGGGCAGTACTGAATTTAAACTGGAACTCCACTGGCTCTGACAGCTCAATTTGACTGGAGGCAACAGGCATGATGGAAAAGGTGTGTTGAGTCAGAAGGCTCTCTGCACTCTTTCTTTTCCCAACCCTCCGTCTTGCCTTGAAGTTGTGTGCTAACCGCAGAGCCACATGTTTTTCTAGACAACTACCCAGCTGACAGCTGGAGTTCACTCATAAGCTGCAGTCAAATTCAAACCACAACTGTGGTGCAAGGAGTTGGAAGCATCTCTGACATCGTCAGTGGCCATAATAATAAGAGAGTCTGCACAGCTGTTAATAGGAAGAGGACTCCACAAAGTGCACTGCAATGATCAGTAAATGATGATCCTTTGCTCACTCTGGTCTCATTGATACACAACAATTCTCTCATCATGGCTTTTGTATTAGATTGAGTTCAAGCTCTGGTCGTTAAGCTGCTTGATTGGAAAATGTGTCTGTTTCTTTCTTCACTAACACACTTTGCTTTGCAAACAGACAGGGTTGAAAAAGTGTGTATTAAAAATTGTATTGCTGTATTAAAAACGTACACATTCAAAGGTCATTGTATCTGAAGTCTGAGGCGTCGTTCCTGAAGAATGTCCGATTCAAGTTGAGCAGTAACCTGGCTGTCTTTGTCCGAGTTTGGTTAAATGTTGCTGAAGTGAAGTATGTGGTCACTTGACTGATGCCAGAAGAAATGAAGGGTGATTTTTCCCAAAGCTCCCCATAGAGTGCAAAGTCATTATAGACCATGCCAGATCCAATTAGTTACAGGGTTTGCAGTAGAAGAAAGAAGGAAGGAAACGCAGGATGGATAGGGGAGAGGTGTGGCTGTAAAATGGATAAGTTGATGGGAAAATAGTTGGGGCCTATGCTGATAATAAAAAAATAAAGAAACGCTAAATTGCACAAGTCAATTTGCTGAAGATGGTCAGTTTTATCTGCTTGCAGGAACTATGATAAAGGTTAGCATATTTTTGAGAACCCAATGAAGTGAAATGGTTGAACGAGAGATTAGACTTTAGAGAAAACTCTCCAGGGAGACAGCGCTTTTTGTTTCATATTTGACTTAGCTAATGACTCACTGTAGCTTAAATTTTCCAATTTTCCGCCCGACTAACTGACTACAGCCTGCGCTGAGCCTTATCCAAGTCTGACCTGGAGTGCAGTCATTTGTCAGTCATCGTCAGGAAATATGAATAAGTCAGGTTAACTGTGAATTCCTGGCAGTTATTGTAACGAATGTTTACCTCAGACCCAGTACTGCCTTAAACTCATGCAAGCATCAAACATCTCACCAAATACTTAGCCCAGAAGGACCTGAGGTCTTTTGTTGTGAATGTGAAGTGCAGTTGTCCAGTTCGCGAGTGACTTAATTGCACAGCAAGTCAGCCTATTTCTGCAGAGATCTAGGTGTGTGCCCACACACACTCATTCTCCTTCTCCCAGTGTGTCTCCTCGTCTTTCAGAAGGAACCTTTTGTAATCACATTTGATTAAAAAGGGAACAATCGGTGAGATGTGAGACTTGGCTATTCAATGTGATATTAATTCATCAAAGAGAAGATGGAAAAGGAGTGTGGCTGAGAAAAAACCTGAGCACAGAGGTGTTACCAGGAGAGCAATAAAAGAGCTATTCATCCTTGTTCTCTGGACAGTCCAAGAGAAAGGAGGGGGGCTTCTTTCCAAATCCATTAAAACCTGCATTGGCTAAACTTGGCAAAGACCAGCGTATGCAATGTAGTTCATCTCTCAGGATGGGCATGAGGGAAGAGTTTAATCAATACCTGCACTTGGTATTCCTTCAGAAGCCCCGCACATGCACACACAGCGTAGGAGCATTTATCTTTCATTAATTCATGCAGTCCCTCTTAAATGGCTGTTTTAAAAGTCACTGGATTTTTATCCGTTTATAATTGAACCTCGTGGAAGCAGCTGAGGATTTGCTGAAATGGTCTAATCTTTCATTATTAGCCTCCCTTGAAAGTTCCTGCTGCTCTACATAATGATGCAGTGTATGTTTTGTTTTGAGACAAACGCAGTGGATTTTGAATGTTTTAGGTTTTGTTTCCTAACTGGTGATTGTGTTCATCAAAACTCAGACAGAAACATAATAGGCTCACTTACACAGAGTCTAATTCAATACTGTACAGCAACTCTGCCTTTCTACTTTAAGCTGCTGTCACAAAGACTATAATTCCTCTATAGTACACGTTGATTGTTCAGGTCACGTGGGTCCTGGGTTTTGTTGCAGCTCAGTTTAAAGAGAAGAGGACCAAAATCAAGAAATTATAACCTAGAATTTATTGCAGCAGAAATGGTGTATTGGATTGAATTAGAGGTAATTTCCCACAGAATATCAGACAGACGTCTGTTTTTGCGCTGTCCTGGAGGATCAGCTGTGCCGTACTGTAGCTCCTCTCTGTACCGTGTCTGCGGCTTCTCTTTGCTGAGGCCGACAGAATGGAGGGAGCGTTATTTAGAAAGGCCTCCTGGTCAAGCAGAACTGCCAAATGACACATTTCTGGGACACAGGCAGTGGTTATAACTACGTTACGCACACTTAATATTGTCTCTGGGGCCTGATGTTCAGATTCAATGTGACTGGCTGCATGTTGTCTAGCAGGGAAGTTGCTCAGAGGAGCGCTGGGTTGGTTTTTGAGGGACAGCAAATTGGCAGGGACCGATGCTCCGTGCTGGTTGACAGCAGCTTGTTAGTGCTTCGCCTGCTTTGGAGTCAGCCTGCTCCAGGTTGCGGGTTGATTTAGAGGTACACTGGCATTAGCCTTGAGACTTGTCTGGTCTCAGATCAGGGTTTCTAGCTTGCGACTGAATCACTGAGTAAAGTGCTGGCTGTTAGACTGAGGAGTGATGTGAGCTCGCTGCCCATCGGATGAGTCAACATCAGAGGGGCACTACAGTTAAAAGATTTGGATTGAACTCAGGTCTTTCAGCTAAATCTATAGCAGGCTATATGCTTTAACTGCGGCCATGTGGCAGTGGCCTGGTGTAAGAAGAGGGTTCCAGTGTCCTGTCACACTTTGGTGCTGCAGGGCTCTCTGCTGATGTAGCTGCTTTTTACTCCTGCTAGCCGTCAGCATCAGGCCACAAGCTCCTCATTCATTTCCTGTCTACTATTAATTAACCGTTCGCTGGAGATGCTGGCTTAATTAGGCCACTGGGCCCAACAGTTTCTTTGCTCTCATTACTGTTATAGCTAATTCCTATTAATCATTCAAGAAAACCAGGGAGGAAAGTCATCCTGGATACACTTGCAGTGGTGACTTTTCTGGCTGGTAAGCAGTATGTTAGTAAAATGGAGTCTCCACATACATGTAGGTTTAGGTGCCCCACATACAGACAGGCAGTGTCTGTGGGAAACTGCAGGTGAGAAACATTGGGCACACAATGCGCTACTGTGTGCAGGGAGTGGCAGCACACGCAGGCGACCTGGGGCACAATGGATATCAGGTGGTGTTAGGAAGAATACATCATATATTATGTGTGAGCCTCTGGCAGCTATTCTTTCTGAAAGCATTACTCTCCCTGCAGTGATGTCTGACGTTGTTCTCTGGAGTCTGGAGGAGCCAAAAGGAAAGTGCAGCACTATTCTCTCACAGGACATGGCAAAAGTTCAAATGTTGTGTGGCCCAAATTTGACTCAGAAGCTAAATGAATACATTCATTTTTTTTAAATGTGGCAGGTCCAGCAGTCTGTTTTTTTGTGATGATGCAGGAAACCTAGGAGTTGGATTTTTTTTATTGCCACTTTTGTGAAACAAGGAACAAAACTGAGTTTGTGTAGCCTCTAAACTAAAAATTACTGTAATTAAACTGGATGTGAGCCACAAATTCTCTAATTGTTGGGTCTCTTTGCCATCACCGTAGTCTTAAATTTAAGCAGCTCAGTTATATGACCAGTCGTGATTCTCCTCTAGAGTTGTACGTTAAGCTGTTCATCACAGCCATAAGTAACATTTACTGCACGTGTAGAAAAGGCTCCACAGTCCCGTCTGTGCAATGAACATGTAGTTATCCCACTAATAGTCTAACACAAATTAAAGCCTTTACATGGAAGGCAGACCCGACACATCCAGATAGCTTTATAGGGACTCAATTAGTTAAAAGCAAATTGCTGAAACCTACAAGTTAGAGATTATAAACTCAATATTAAACTGTACTCTGTAGTATTAAGGTGACTCATTTTCTTGTGCTGTTGGATGTGTGTGCACATCAGCAAAACATCAGAAACAACAGTTTGTGCATTTAGTTACAGGTCCATAAAGTTAGTTATAAAGTGAGCTAGTGTGAAATGGGACCTGAACTAAAGTCTCAGTTATCTGCCGCTGTTCCACTATTAAAATCAAAGGCCTCAGACTATGTACAATTAAAAAGGCATAAATACAAGCTCACACCTTTGGAGAGGTGACATTTAGTTTGTCCAATACCCTTTATAGTGGAAAGTTAACTTTATAGACACTATTCATCTATTGATGATAGATATCAGTACATCGCGTCACACACTGAGAGCAACACTAAAGACAGACTTGATAGTACTGCGTGTGGTGCTTATGATGAAGCTCCTCTGTCACCGCAAACTTCTTACTTGTTGTGTGTTTCAAAGGAAAATCCTGCGTCTTTGAGCTCTCTGCGGACGGGATAGTTCACGAAGGCCGACGTAAACAGCAGTTCATACAGTAACCAAGTTGTGGTTCCAGCCTCATCACCGCTGTAAGCTTCTTTACAGAACGCATTTGAGCTGAGGCGGCTTCATGAGTGCAGCTGTGCCATGAGTCACCTCGGGGCTAAGTGCCAGCAGCGCCAGCCTTACACCGGTGGTTGTACCCCAAAGTATCTCACCTGAGGGGTAGAAAATGCACACCCAGGGGCTTCCTCGGGTGTGACACGCGCTCGGCCTTTCATCAGGTCGGTGCCGTGTTACCTTTGCACTGTTCTATCAGCCCGTCTGGACTGACAGCAGCGCTGGTAGGCCAATTAAAGCTCCTTTCCTTTCCCAGCCAGGCTCAGAGGAGACCGTTTCTGTCCTCTAGCATCAGGTGGCAGCTCCCTACATTCATTATTGTCTGCATGAGCTTCCTAATGAGATTGGATTTGTACTCATGGGTCAACAGAGCTCATGCTGAATCACAGCCGCTGAAGCAACCGTCCTCCTCCAGCAACTTTTCCTCTGCCTCTTTTCGGCGTTGCAGCCCTATAGGATACTTTCTCTTTAGCGAAACACAGGGAGACGAACGTAAGCTCAGAGTGGATGAAAGGGTTCCACTGACTTTACTCTGTTGCATTACATTATGCCAGTGCAGACCTGGATTCAGTGGCTGAAATCTCGGTGTTGCTTGTGGAAGCGGGGACACCGGTAGTTCTAGTGGTGGTCTGTGCGGGTGAGGCTTATACACGGTTTGCTCCGTCTCCCTCTCACTTAGTGATTCCTTTGATTAGCTTTGAGCGTGTGGGTGGTGGTCCTCCAGGGGGCTCATTAGCTGTAATGACAGGGCCAAGATTTTAAAGTTGGCCAGTTAAAGACATACTTGGTGGCTCGTACCTACAGTACCGGGCCTGTCTGCTTATAGCCTTCAGATTTTCACTCTTATTGATAAACCGTTTTCCATGCAGGGCGACTTCCCTCACTCTGAAATATTAGGAGCTCCGCTGAGAATACTATATAATGCCGTCCTTTTGTGTGTGCGCCCTTCCCTCCCTCTTCCTCGTACTCGCGCTCTCTCTTATGTCAATTATGCCTCAGGATCAGGCTCTGGGGTCTGGCCTACATACAGTAGAGGCGTGCGGGGCTGACTCTAAACTAGCTGGGGGGGTTGCAAATCACTGCCTCGCTCCACGCTACGTGTGATGGCAGGAAGTCAACTCAATTCAAAGTCACTGGAACTTTACCCGAGGAGAATTTTTGATTGGAGTGATTTGCCCAGAATTGAGGAACTGACAAAAGGTGTTTTTGTCTGAGATTAAATAGCACCCCAGAAATGAAAGAGGAATTAATTATTCATAAAGCGCAAATGGGTTGACATTGGGCTGCAGGTCTAATTTAACAGATCACACTGAGTACCTGGAAAGCGTTGCTGCTGTACTAGCGGTAAAATTACTATGGAGTAATGACTAATGTCAGCGTAATGCTAAGATGTCATTAGACAACTGTTTGGCATTACTTGATCTCAGCACAATGAATTTGACACAGCCTGTGTCTAAAATAGATTTTGGATACGATTACATTTAAAAACGTTTAAAACCTCAACAGTAGGAGTCAGTGGATTTTTTTTACCTTTTGTGAGTACCAGGACCAGGTTGTGTGTCATTTTTTCTGTGTAGTCAGGGACTGACTGTGCTTTTGGGTGATTCTCTCTGTAGAAGTGTAGCACATCTTCAAGCCTATGCAGAGTGCATTCAGTCTGGCAACGCTCTGCTTAATAAGATTCATTTCTCAAAATCAAACTAAACCTTCAACCTCTTTATGAAAGTGACCAAAAGTATTTTTACTGTTGTTTAATTGCCTCCAGAAGAACAAAGACAGATTCTGCTCTTAGTTTGATTGAAATATTTTTCTGCGCTGAACTGAAAAGAGAAAAAAATCTGATAATAACAAGAGCAAAAATCTCCTGTAGGAATTTCTTGCTTTTTTGCTTGTTTTTTGCTTTGGCTTTAAAAAACATACCTGACCGATGAATGAACCTACAGATTAATAAACTTAACAGCTGTGCTCAACAGGTCAGCTACTTCATTGGTACGTGCGTATATTGTGGTTTAATAGCAAAAATCAGTTACATCAAGTTTTCTGTCAATGACAAGTGGACCCATGTCTATTAAGCACTGATCCAAACAAATCCAAGATGAGTCTTGGGAAAGACTGTTGGTGTCACTCTTTCTCAAAGGACGGAATCAGAAGAAACAGCAATCAGACCACCTGTTGGGTTTGTGATGTAGAATCCCATTTGATTCCTTGTCCCCTGTGATGGTATACATGTACATGTTACATACTAGTGCTGTACTGGTACTGACCTCAGTCCATCATGGCAGGAGTTTTAAGACATTTAGTGTAGTTCAGTTCAACTCTACTTTCAGCCACTTTCGTGTATATCTTCGAAAATGACATGCAGCCCCGTGTTCACCCCAGATCATGTAATCCTTGTAGGATCTGCACTGATGTTTCTTTCCTTCCACTCCAGCTTCAGCACTGCCTACCAGTGTATCTACTACTCCCCAGAGCACACAGCCAAAGCTCAAGAGGTACTCAGCACCATGAGCCTCCTCCAGCCCCTCATCACGGGCCTAGCAGACCAGGTCCTCCGCGCGGCCCAGGAGCGCTCTTCAGCTGGACTTAGGGATGCACTCAAGGGCCTTTCTGACAAGGTGAGGCAATACCACCTCACCCCCCTCCCACTAACCCCCCCCTTTATTTTAACTGCAATATACAAAGCACCTCTTTTATTCTCAGATACAGTATCGGAACAGGTAAGAACACAGCCTGCAAAGCTGGGGTAGCAAATTCATTCAAAGCAAAACTCAGCGGTTTAGTGTCTAACCAACAGTTTTCATAGCGGAGGTATATTCTGCGAGTCACTCAGGTGGATATACAGTATGGATATATTGTCCTACAACAATAAATGTTTACTCTAGCAGGAGTGGCTCGGTGCTCCTCCAGCGCCGCTAACATCACTGCTAGTTTCTGATTTACACAGTTTTTTTAACTTTCAAACTCTAAATGGAGCAGTTGATTTGACACAGTGCACGCACACACACACATACACACACACACACACACACACACACACACACACACACACACACACACACACACACACACACACACACTACGCGTGCGCTGAGCAGCCGACCTCGGGAAAAATCCATAACTCATCATAAAAACGCCAAAGTAACAAAAGTGAGTAGCAGCATGGAGTTTTGTGGAGTTGAGGTGTTTTTATCAGTATAATTAATGAATTACATCTGGTGCTGTCAGATTGCAATCTGTTGTGGGGGAGATTGTTTTTGCCACAGTGGAATAGAGCCCAATCAGCCTGCTTAATTGGTACATTCGCTCTGTCACCACTCCCTCTCATCCCTGATTAGACACGCACATATTGGCCGAGTAAACCCCTGGCCTGGTCAGCACAAGCAGGACCGCTCTCTGATTAGAATCTCACACTGTGTGAAGCTACAAGTCTGTTTGTTACAACGCTGATGTTCAAGTGACATCTCGCTCCACGCCTCCCATCAGGAATCCTATCATTTCATCTCCTGCATTTTTAGTCATCTGTCACAAAAGGCTTCATCTTCAGAGATGCACTCAAACACCTGTGTTTTTCATGCACGTGTTTAGTTGTCGCCACATTCACTCAAACAAATTAAAAAGTACTGTAGCTCAAGTTAAGGGCTAGTAGTTTCATATTTATATCCTGATATTTACCAACCTGGCTCAGAAGTCATAAGAGAATATTTTAGCCTTAAAAAGTACTGCAGGACTATAATTTATTCTGCCAGGCTGTGTAGGAGATTATTCCCTCAAGCTATAAGGAAACTAAACATCTTAGGCACCAGCTGATACACAAGAATCAATATTTAGTGTAATTTTTAACATGTTTGCATCACATATGCAGAAATTAAGTGAACATCCTCCAGGTGGTGTCGACCTTCTCATCTATCTCAGCAAAAAAGTATAGTCCCAAAATGTTGAACTATTCCCTTTTAGCAGTGTTCAGCTTTAAGTTCTTAATTTGACACCTCCAGAGAAATCAAAGGAAAGTAAGAACCGTTTTAATCAGGTCCTTTCTGCCTGTTTCCTTCTTGGGTCAGACTTCAGCCTAATTCAATATCTGACTCACCAGAACTTCTTCTGGGCACATTTTGATTAGTGTTGGACACGGCAGATGTGATGTTGCTCTAGCGTGTATATGTGATGATGACTGGGTTGATGAAGATCATCATTTCATTCTAATGGTAATCACAGTGAAAGGGCAATTGCAATGCATTTTCCATCCCTTCAGCTGTGTTCTAGCACAAGTTATGTCTTTTTCATAGCTGCTACATGGGAATTATGTGGATTATGCTAAATTACACGCATAGAGGTCATATTTGCTATAGTGAGTTAAGTGTTGTTGGAGTCTGACCAGCTTTCTCCTGCACAGAGCAGAAAACGCTCTATTTTTAATTTGGCCAAAATCCTTCAGAGAGCAACCATTCAAAACAATACAGCCCGAGTAGATTCCTGCAGTTCTCGTCCTTTTTAGCTCAAACGTTACTTATTTTTCGCAGTCCACCGAGGATTTTTCTGACTTGCACTGCTGCTCAGTCAAGATCACATCAGATATATTGAAGACTAGCAGCAGAATTTCTCCCAAGGGATTCAGAGCGTTTCAGATCGCTAAAACAGGTAGGTGTGGAAGAGCGGCACTGAGGAGTGGGTTTTACACATGGAGGAGCAGCGTTGCTTTGGTTTAGCGTTGGTAAGAAAATGAACTTGCAAGTTTTCTTCCCTCCCCCAAAGGAGCGCACCTTTGATATTTCACTTTGAAAACAATACCTGCACCAGTCCTGCAGAACGCTGTATCATTTGACTGTTTTTAGCATTTCCCTGTAGGTCTTTCACAACACAAGCTTTTTACAGACTCAATATTTAGGAATGTACGGGACTGAGGAGTCACTTGATCAATAGGCCTGTTTGTATTCCAGCTCCTAACAACAGCACAAGTGCGTGAGCAGCAGTCGTACAGAAAAACGCTCACTGGTGCGAACACTCGCACATTCAAATACATGAGTCCTGTGACCCTGCAGTTAAGAAGTGCAAATAGGACCCAGATTGTTCTAAATACAGTACATCTCAAGATAATGTATAATTCATGCTCTTATAGATTGCAAATTAACATTGAGGTCAAATATGCAAAGTTCAATTTGAATACAAATTTCTATTTTGAATTTCAGTTTCCAGTGAACTGGCTCATTTTTAAGTAATTTAAACATTTCCATCTTTAAACTGATGTTTACTTCCTTCCTTGTATATGATGTGTGTGCATTGCATAAATCTGTCTACTATCCAGGGAAAAATGTCTCTTCTCAGGCAATTTCACATCTTCTTGTTTATAGATTTTAGCTCTTTATCATGGCGTGACAGTAATGGAACTCATTTGGATCCATAGAAGGGAATTAAATGGAGATTAAACAACACTGGTGTTTTAAGTAACATTTTTTTCTCGCATTCTACGGATCAGTCAATCAGTTATCTCACATGTGGAGATGAGGCTGCATAGATCTTGCTTCAGTAACAGCACAGCTGAACGCAGACTGTTAAATCAGTGTTGGGCTTGTGGTTTATTAAGGACAGTCCCGTATGAAGTCAGTGTTATGGACTTCGCTGACGCGAAGGACTTTTCTCAAGTGCAGGTTAAAATCAGAGAGCAGATAGTGATGGAGTAGAAGCAAATGATGGTAGTTTTCAGTACTGTACAGTATATGTGCAGCACTTGAGTCTTCCACACAGACACTTCAAACTGAATCTATTTAATCATTATTGTTACTTCAGTAGCTTTTAGCACTGGCTCACCCCCTCACCCTAAACGTGACAGGAGCAATCATGATGTCACACCTCTATTGGCCATAACTTATAAAGCTCATGAACCACAACTACAGTACATTTAATAGAGTAAACATCCAGAGCAGTCTTACCCCTGCAATCAGCCCCAGTGAATCACACTGTATATATACTGTAAAGAGAGCTCCTTCACACATGCAGCCACTCAAAGGCAGTCACAGGTTGGCGTCGCCTCGTATCAGTGGCTGTCATCTTCATGACATCTACACAAAGTGTCTCTAATACTCGAACAAGACTGGGCTGGGTCTCTTTCACAGGTGTCTGCTTCTTTTCTGTGGTTCCCACTGCCTCCGGAGGTCACAACGAGCTCGTCCACTGTTCCATTCACATCAGAGAGGAAGCAGCGGAACCAGGCCGTTTATACAGCAAATACACGCTGTATAGGAATATAACGACCTTGCAGGTTTATTCTCATGAAGGTCTTTGTTTGTGTGTTTTGCCAAGCCACATTTTGCAGTGGTAATAGAATTGCTTATTGCAGAGCTAACTCAATTACTCTTGAGAGTCCTTATCAATTTAACGCGGTGGCGGCACGGAGTGCGAGGGATCGTCATCAGCTTACAGTCGTTGGTGAATTTCACATCAAAGGGGCTGTGCTCCTCGGAGGAACGGGCAGGAGGAGGAGTAATTGAGTTGTTTGTTGTACACTGTTGTTTTTGCTTCACACCAGCTGTGCTGTGGTAATGGAGAGCAGCTACTGTACGTTGAGTAGTACTGTAGTAGTAATGGGGAGTGAAATGTTCCTTGTTTCTGGCCCTTCCTCTGTTAAAGCTCACTTCCACCTGTGTTTCCTGTCTCATGCTCACTCTGACGGTGCCACGGTGCCTCCCTGTCTCTCCCTAAATCTCCACTGTGTTCGTCTTATATTACCGTTGTCTCTCTCTCTGGTGCAGACAGAGCAGTTTGTTCACACGCTGAAGGATGAGTTGGTCAAGAGCGCCCTCCTGGCGCTGCACGCGGCGCGGCCCGGATACGTCTCCAAGAACCAGCGGCCGGCGGCGGTGCAGGGAGGCCAACACCAGGGCCGGGTCCACCAGGCCAGCGAGCAGAACCAGAACCCGGTCCAGGAACTTCCAGGACACAGTCCGGCCACGTTGGTCGCTGAGAACACGGTGCTGTGTAATAATGTGGAAGGATCACAGACCACAACTGGAGGGGAAAGCGGTACGTTTACTCTGAAGCACCAAGGCTCCATACCGCATCATAAAGAGTACGACGAGGAGGAATGGGTGAGTCCAACTACTTTTCCAAATTTACTTAATTTGGTTTTGGCTGAAGTACAATATGACAAATTTGTCATTTTTATTGCTGGGCCTCAGACGCGGGGGAATAGCCCATTACTGATATATTACAGACAAACAGCTTTTAGAGTGAATAATTCCAATACCTCTGAAACCAAACTGCAGTCTTTGTTTTGCAAGTTTTTCTCAAAGGAGTTTCAATATTTCAACGTGACAAACTGCAGAAACGTTGTGAGTGGAATTCTTGTCAGCTAATCTGAAGCCAAGCTGCTTCTTTTCATTGAAGTCTGCATCACTGTTGGGTTTTGTGTGTCAGGACAGCATCTGCCACACTGACAGCACATATTAATCATGATTTCTGCTCACTAGTGTCTAATTATCTCTCAAAGTATTGCTCACTATTAAAACGGGCTGAAATCAGACTGCTTGCAGTGGATGGAAATTGGCCGTTAGCTTAATCTGCATTATTTCATCCTACTTGCATGAGGTTAAAGTTTGTGTGCATGGTCCCTGATATGTAATTTTGCAGGAAATGCCTTGACATTAATCCAAGGATACCTACATTATCAGTGAGAGTGATTCCACTGCTGATTATGTATTCGGCTCTTTTAGGACAGGGTGTGGGCAAGTGTGGCCAAATGTCTCAACTGTGTAATTGCCATGGTGGATAAATTCCTGGAGGACGACAACAGCAAACAGGAGCCAGCTCCTGAGCAGCAGCAGCCGCAGCAGCAGCAGCAGCTGGCTGATGTCATCACGTCACACAGCCCTGGTAAAAAAAAAATTGAGGCACATTAATCTCTTGGATTTGTGATTTGTGATGTGGTTATTTCTTCCCTAAATGACTGTAATTTGCACATTAGCAGGTAAGTGAATGTCACTAATTATGTGATATTTCCTGGTGAATGTTGAAATTTGTGTAGTCATCCTCAGCCACCGGGCAAAATCATTGCAGACACGCCTGTTTTGGTCGAAGTTCAACAACATCAATGCGTTATTGAAATTTATGCATCCCTCTAGCTTTTGAACCAGAACCGCTATTTCATTATTGATCAAGGTGGCACAGTAGCTCGGTGGTTTGCAATCCTGTCTCACAGCAGGTTCCTTGGTTCAAACCTGCCAGCCCGCTGGTTCTGTGGGGGTTCTCCCCGATTCCCCCACACGCTCCAAGTACATGCATGTTAGTTTAACTGCAGTGGGAAAGTCTGTCTAGCCCAGCTGAGCAAAGACTGCCTGTCCAGGATGTCTCCTACTTCTCACCCGTCACGACATGACAGTGTAACTTTAATTTTATGAAAGTTTTATTTTTATATGTTTGTTACGTCCTAATTGATCAAATATAAGTTATTTAAACATAGCTTTAGAGCAAAGCTCTACTGCAGATGGACTTTGCTCCCAATATGCCTGCAGTGAGCAGCCCTAATATACTCTATTGAGTATATTGATCTTGCATTTAATAAAATATCCTCAAAAAGCACCAATAAGCAGCACTTATGACATGTCTAACATAGGCTAATAAAAATAAACAAAATCAAGTTAAAATAAACAAAATCACAATTAAATAATGTATAATTTGCTGTGACTCAAGCGTAATTTCAAGAGTTTAGTAAAAGAAGGATAATAGTTGCCAGAGAAGTGGATGAAAGCAGTGTTTGATATGCAGAGCCATTTGCATGCAACGCAGTCTTCCTTTACATCCAATGAATCCTTCCTCAAGACTGTGTCCAGACAGGCCCAGCCTTTTACAGCTGCCAGCTGGCACAAAGAGCGGAAATGAATGCACTTCCAAGCATCTGTGGATGTGGATGCGTGTGTGTGTCTGTATGTTTAAGCAACCGACAGGTACGAACAAGGCCAGTGTTTAGTATCAGAGATAAGCCTCACGCCCCCAGCACCCTTTATTGAGATGCTGCACAGGTCCAGAGCAAGTGGTCACCTGCTTGTCTCAATACACGCCTGGACGGAATATTGAGAGATGCCTTATCTCCCAGCGGGCAGAGGCGAGGTCCAGGCACCAGGCTTCTGATGACAGGGGGCTGGTTGGGATGTTTGCACAGGAAGATGACAGCTCACTTCTGTCTCCTCGTTTCCTGTGCACAGGCAGAGTTTACAGAATGAGATAAGGAGGGATTTCTCGCATAATGCGAGCCTGTTGTGCTTGATTGTGTGCTGCTGCTCTGTGCTCACTGTGTTTGGCTGTATGTACATGTTCACGCTGACCTGACTTTCCCCTGAGAGCCTTTGAGCATGCTGGAGCTGCAGTATGCATGGTGGGAAAATGCTTATTTTCTTGCCAACACTGCCTCCTGTTGGGCAGCGAGCGTATTGTCAGGCACTTGTTCTGGACTGGAAAAGTGTATGAGACAGTAAAACAGCGTGTGATTGTTTTTAATCTTTGATGTTCATCAAAGTCAGTAAGTGGTATAGACTCAATAAACACAAACCAATGACCATGGATTTAAGAAGGGGTCCACCTTTTACAGCAGACACATTTACAGGTTCAGGGGTAGTTTACTAAAGCGTCCTGGACCAAAACTTCCGATAAGATGTCAGTATCAGGGCCAGTTGAGCGTTAGTTTAAAGGATTGGTGCTGGAGAATCATGATCAGAGATGATAACCAGTGTTTCTTCCAAGCCTTTTGCCGGAGGATTTACTTTTACATCACTGTGAATCTTCTCCATTTATAGGCAGTTTGTTTAACTGTGAAGTGATGGATGAACTAAGATTATTTTGTAATCCTTCCCATCTTTTATCGGTGCTTGTAGCTCTAACCCACACCTCCAGCCTTTTTATTGATTGGACTCCTGGCTCGCTATGTCCTGGCTTCATTTAGCTCATGTTAATGCTGTTAAACCAGAGCTCCTTGTCGTTTTTTCTACTGATACTGTAAATGTTAGCATGTGTGGATAAAACGGGCTGCGTTTTCTCACACAGTAGCAACCTTAAGCAAGCAGTGGATTAGAGCTGCACAGCATAGATTTACTTCAGTGTGAAGGGTCGCTGTCCTGCTGCATCACTCAGCTGCCTTTGAGCTTTAGTTAGTCAACAGCAATGAGACATACCTTAATAAATTCCCCAAACTGCAAACAGCCGGCAATAAATCATGTCGACCTTTTTTTCCCTGCAAACCATTTTACGCCTGTTAATCTGTTAATATGAGATTTTACAAGTCATGTTGAGTGTCAGGCAGCGTTGTAGCACCTTGCAGTGCATTGTTTGAACAGCATTGGCTTTAACGCACTATTCATCATCATACAAATGGACACGCTAAGGAACTCACCATCTGCTGCTACATGCATAGTTTTTTTCAAGTGTGCTTCTTTGACAGTGTAATTTCCAGGAATTGTGAAACGACTGATGTCATACTTTGCTGTTTGGCATCGCTGCAACAGAGTTATAAGAATAGTTACGTGAGACTGGGAACTTTGTTGCTATTCTCCAGTCTTAGTTATTATTTCCCACCCTTTGATCCATATATTAAAATAAAATATATTATTTTTGTTGACTGTGTTTATCTAAATTATATACTGAGCCAATGTGCTTATGGGAGTTTCATGTCATGTTTGGCAGGATCATCCTGAACAAAAAAGACTTACATTACATTAGCGCTGCCAGGTTCATTGACTCACACTCTCTGTTAAGCAGCCTGAAATCTGTTTTGGATTTAGTTTTTATTATAGCTTGGTTGCCTATGTTTCCTCATCATTTCCAGAAAACAAAAAAAATCTGCAGTGGTTTGGCCTCACATTAACCGCCGGTCATTTCAGATTCAGTCATATTTGCGTCTGTGACTAACTTAGATCTTCCTCTCTTCATCCCATCCTTCCTCTCAGGTCACTGGAGGGAGCAGCTGTATCCTCCTGTGACCCGGTTAAAGGAATGCGTGACAGAGGTGGTGGAGACAGCCAAGAAAGCCATGACCTTTGTGCTCCTGCAGGAGGCAGCCTGCAGCATACCACAGGGCTTCCTCCTCCAGCAGAGGAGAGACGTGGTCTTCAGTCAGGCAGTAGGTAGCAACGCTGTCATAACACCCCCCCTAAGATGTAGTGGTCCCTGCTGTGTATGTGTCGCTCAATCTGAGGAGAAGTTTTTTTTTTAAATAAATTTTAACCTATTGGATGTAGATCATTGGAAGATACAGTATGGACAGTGTGACACTACTGAAAGTCCAGTCCACCATTTAAAGTTTTACCACTCATAGTAAATGTTTACAAATAATAAGTAACCAATGTACTGTAATATTTACCTGTATGCTTCTGCACCACATCTGGCTTGACGGAGGGGGGTTTACTAAAATGTTTAACATGAGTTACACTATAGGCTTCTTAGCCATGTGTGCTAAAACATTTGACAATTGACATTAATTGTCTGTTTTTTATTTTGTTTGGCTTTGTTTGTTTAGCTGGCAGCCTTAGCATGTGGCTTTGTCATGAAGCTGTACGCAGGAGTTCAAGACAAAGGTTTCCTGAGGCAGCTCCACCTGGTTGGCGTGGTGGCCCAGTTTGAAAGCCTGCTCAGCACCTATAGTGAGTCAATCTGTCATTCAGCGCTGGCAACTTCACAAGCGGCAATAAAGACAGGAATTCACTTTTGTTTATGCATGACAAAGGGGAGATAGTTTGGAGACGAATAGCTTTAGCTGCGCTTTGCTAGGGCGATGAGTAATCAGGAGCTAACAAAGCACAACATGTACTGTACCAGCTGATGAGTCACAGCATTGTTGTTACTGTTGGCAAAAGACGTTCATCACCTTGCTGTCTTTTAGGTGAGGGTTAAGAACAACATCTTGTGAGGATGGATGTTTATCAGATCAATACAGAGACTACAGGCTGAATTGAACTGGAGGGTCTTGTAACATATGCCAGCACTGTCATGATCAAAGTCCTCCTTAGTGCTGGTCTCTCAGTTCATGGTGCAGCTCATGAATTTCAATGGCCTGATCAGATAACAGTTAGCTAAAAGAAGAGCAAGAAATGTTACACAGTTAATGCAATTTTTTTTTGCAATTATTTATTCCTCTGTTGTGTCAGATGGTTCTTTACAAATACAAGTAATTGACAAAATTTAAATGTCTGCTGAACATATATAGTAAATATCAAAACATGATTTGATGAGCAAGAACTAAACCACTACCTACTGTTTAAGGTGAAGAGATTGGGATGCTGGAGGATATGGAGATTGGAATCTCAGACCTGCAGAGAGTCGTGTTCAAGATCACAGAGGCCAAAACTGAAGACCTCAGTGACCTCCAGCCTTTAGTGTGTGGCCGACGGTGAGACGCTGTCCCATTGCCTTTGTTTCTGTGCTTATGCTTGACATGCTCAGCCTCTTTATGATGGTGGTATATGTGTTGCCATCACAAGGATCGATGAACCTTAAAAAGTACAAAATTGGGGCAAAATTTGGAAAGGTTCTGTGGATTCGTTATACAGTAACGTACAGAACCTCACACAGACCTGTTGCTTGGTGTTGTGTTTACACATGCTCTACTTATTTTGTGAAGCTCTAGCCTGCATATGAATCATTACCTTTGGAACCCGCAGCCTTTTCCTTTCCATACTATTCCTTTATGATCAGCTTGTTTCACCTAGAAAAAAAACTGCTTGTACCTTGAAATGTATTTGATGACTATTTACCACCCATCAAAAGAAAAATCTCATGTCAGAGGTGACTAAAGTCCCACACCCACTGAAAAAGATGAAATGATATGTGTGATAAATATTGCACCACTGTTTGCGCATCGCAAACACACTGTGTCTTGGCATAAAATAATTCTCCCAACTGTTTGCAATTATCATAGCTGTATCTGATTTACAGGAACCTCAGAGTGAATAAACAATAGTGAGTGTTTGTTTGTGCAACAGCTAAATTTAGTGAAGTTTGGGCTTCATTTTGACTTTGGGCTTACCACAACCCAATAAAATGTAAAATGAAACTATGCCGAGGACAATGGTTAACGACCAAATCACAGAAAGTCAAGCTTCTGAACTGGACGAATAAAACAGTGTGCAGGATGATCCTGAAGGAAGTAGTTTATCTGTCCAGGTCAAACTGTTTCGTGACTCGCACGGTACAGTGTGATAAGTTGATACAGTCCTGCTTGAGCCACCACCACAGTGTATTTAATGCACTCCTTCTCTCATGCATCATCTGGCTTGTTCTGGCTTGTCCCGAGTGTCAAATTGTACAACTCTCGAAACAGATCAAATTCTCCAGCATTTGCAAAGTGTATTGAGTTCCTGTCAAGTGTTTTTTTCAGCCTTTCCTTGTTTTTTCCTTCCCTGCCTTCAGTGACCACTTCACTGTAGAAGTGCCATTACCTCGACTATTTTTCCAGAGCTTACCAGAGGAGATGAAGGAGGGCAAGCCTCTGCGCGTATTCCCAGTGCTGTTTAACGTGGGGATCAATGAACAGCAAACTATAGCAGAGAGGTACGGCAGACTCTCTTTAACAAGGCCTGTGTGATACGGTCAGTCCAACTAATCAACTACAGATAAAGAGCTGGACTTCTCCACAGTTTGATCTCTAGCCTTTCTTCTTGAAAACAGTTTGTCTTTTTCCAAGAAGACCACTTAATACAAAGTCCTTCACAGCCGCGGGCATTTAAATGCCAAGCATTACTCAGTTCCTTAATTTAAGGGTATATTGTTCTGTACTGTAGTATGGGCTACATTGGGTTCTTTGATCCGCTGGTATGTGCTATGATAATAACCCTGCATTTACAGCTCCCTTAATCTCTACTTGCTTTACTGTAATGTTCTACATTAATTTTGCATGCAAGTGTTTTCTGTTGAAAACTAATGAATGTGTGCGTCTTGATGTTCCAGTGAAACAGTTTTTATTTTCCTCAACCTCTCAGGTTTGGCGATATCTCTCTTCAAGAAAGAATAAACCAGAAGAACTTTGAGATATTAGAAGCCTATTACAAAACATTAAGTGAAAAGGCGCCACTAGAATGTAAGTCCACACATTTTGTAGCTTCATTGAAGACATCAAAAAGACATTAAAGATCCTGGTGTTGTGGAAAAGCAGCTCTGTGAGCTCAGGATCACACCAGACCTGCGTCCTCCTCTGAGCCTGTTGTACTTTAGTAACTGGATACTTATTTATTTAATATCTTATGTGTTCCACAAACAGGTCTACCGTGTTTTCAGACACAGGCTGACATAAAGGAATTACTTGAAACACTGGGCCAGAATGTAGTCACAAAGAAGCGAAAGAATGTGGAGATATTATGGATCGCTGGAGCGGTGAGTCGGGTTCTTACTATTAGGAAGAGAGCAACCGCTTAACTCACACAAACACTGTTGACATATTGACATACATTTTACTGAATACGCTATTGCGCTGAAGTGAACACAAACTGTGTCCTGAGCAATGTTGGAATGACTCTGGAACATGATAGCGTTTAAAGAAAAAGTTAGAAGACTCTTTATAGTTAATCTGAAATCCCCAACATGTCTATGCTTCGTTCCCCTGCTATAGTTGTTGAAACCTTTGAAACCATTGTAGTTGTTGAAAGGAAATGTCTGAGGGCTTCTTCCTCTAGAAATCACAAAATGATCCCTATAATCCATTTTATATTTGATGTGCACTGAGACGTTTTAGTCTGGATCTCAGTGTTGATAGACCAGAAAACAGTGTTAATCTCCTAAATTACCTTGCCACTAGCTTGTCTGAAAGATGCAATGTAATGCATTCTCTGGAGGAGAGTTTAAAACTTATGTCAGTTTAATTTGTGAAAATAGTTATTTATACTGCTTTCTGTATTTTACTTGACAGTTTATCGAAATAAACAAAATGAATCACTTGACTGGAACGAATGAAATATTTGCATTCATGATTCACATATAATTTTTTTCCCTCCAGATCTGCCGAAGGTTAAATGGCATCAGGTTCACCAGCTGTAAAAGTGCCAAAGATCGGACGTCCATGTCTGTCACGTTAGAGCAGTGTGCCCTCTTGCGGGACGAGCACCAGCTCAGCAAGGATTACTTCATCCGGGCTCTGGACTGTATGCGGAGGTGAGTCAGTCAAAGGAGACAATGGGAAGCTGTGGGTGCAAGTTATTGCTCTGACCACATCACTGAAGTCAATCTGGCCTCAGAGTCAGTTCAGTCACTTTACAAACTTCCAGCTGAGGGTATTCAGTCGTGCTCCTACTTTACATAGTTTAACATGGTTCACTGAACACAAATTAAACTCCATGATCACTAGTATATTAGAGCTGGACACCTTTGAGTGATAGCATCAGTTTTTTTGGTGAAGACATTCTTAAAAGCTCAGAAAAACTAAAGTAACTTTCTCCATTTCATCACAAGGCGAGATGTGACAGTGCACCACACATTTTTAACATTTTGTAAACATCTCACAGCATTTGTGTTCTTTACTTTTGTTAGTTTCAACAGATAAAACTTGAAGCAATAACTTGCAACACCGTGCATTCCACACATCAGCGATGTGTTGTCTTCACTTTGCTGCCCCAGCTTATCTGTATCAGATGGTTCAGTGTAAACAGCATCATGTGTTCCCTCCTCCATCACCACCTTCCCTCACACATCCAAAAGCAGCCGTGCATGTTCCCACCAGTGCTGCAGGCGCACGCTGGCCTCTCATTTTTGTGTTTGCCAGCAGGGTAAACATCTACATCTGCATCTGTCTACCTTTGATAAGGTCTTACTTATGAACCTTTTACAAAGCCGCTGGTGAGTTGCTAATCCGAAATGCCTGGAGTATTGACCTGTACAGGCTAAATGATGGCAGCTCTGTTAAATGAGGGAGAGCAAAACACAGTCGCTATAGTTGACAACGTGATCCGTGCTCAGTCTCTTAACATACCTACCACAACCAAATGAATAGAAAGTTGGTTTATTCAGAATTCAGTTCAAGGTAAAGTTTTAATTAAATATTTCTGTCTACAATTTGTGCAACCAATTTCAGTTTAATAAACTTGGCAGTTTATGGTTGAGTTTATGAATAGGTTGCATATTTCGGGCATCAAGTAATCAGAGCAAATATTATATATAAAAAACTGAAAGTAAAAGTGTAAGGTTGAACTTTTCAAACACAAAAACTAAACAAAAATCTACTTTTTGTACCACCTACACCTTTGTCTGTATCAGCAACATGTTCACTGACATACATGAACTTGTCATATATGTGTTAGTACTAGATTCAATATTTTCTTTTGTCACCTACATGTTTGTAAAACTGCAACAGTGGTGAAATGAGGATTGCGCCATGACTTTGCAGAATTTAAGAAAAGAACACACAAGAACACAAATAAAAATTTGACACAAGTATGTACAAAAGAGCAACAGTGATAAAAGCTCCCGTTTAGCCTTTCAGTCTATGATTCTCTTCCTCGATGGCAGTCTATAAAACAGATTAAGGTTGGGTTGTGATGCTATCTAACTGGTCTGTCAGACCGGTAGCTTAGGACCCAGGGGCAGATGCAGTGACCTAGTCCCAGTTCCCTGAGCTTTATCATCAGATCTGGACTACGGTAAAAGCTGAGCTGTAGTCTGTAAACAGAAGTCTAGCATCTTTCCCAACATCCAGATGCGTGAGTGTGGTATGAAGGACATGGGAGATGGCACCATCTTCTGTTCCTATGGTAAGCAAATTGTAGGTGATGGAGAAATTTAGGTGAGGAGGCACAGATTGGGTTTTTCACCTGTTACTCAAGCTCTTCGTCACCACCGCTGTCAGCGCCACAGGACGGTAATCATTCACGCCTGCAGGGATAGAAATCTTGGGCAGAGGAATAATCGTGGATTTTTAAAAACATGTGGGTCATGGTAAAGATGCAAGTACACACCAGGAGCCAGCTGATCTGCACAAACATACAGCACTCGTCCAGGAGTTCCATCAGGACCACATGACTTCCTGCTATTTACTCATAGTTCATATAGGGTGGATGTCAGCAGGATGGTTTAGTGTTAGTGGCCCACAAACAAGTCTCATTGAGTGTTTACATCCGTGTTTGCTTTATGTATTTTATATATGTAAATCAATTCAGCTTCTTCTGAACTCCAACAATTAAAATAGGATTGAAGTTATTACACTTTTCAGATAACAATTGTTTTTTGTCTTTAAAAGTATTGCATTTTAATGCCATTGTTGCTATTTTGTTTACTTAGGTTTGTACTAATCAAGAGGCTACATGTAAGAGGTGGAAACTTTATTAAATTATTGCAACTTAAAATCATAATTAGAACATGAATAATCAGGTATGAACACATCATTAGTAGTTAGGACCAGTCAGGGAAGCGGTGTTTGGTGGTGTGGGTGTTTGGAAGCTCCAGTGCTTTAAGTCGTGACCTCAGCCAGAGCAGTTATTTAAGGAAACGGTTTGTATTGTAGCTAAAAGAAGCACTTTACATCTCGTTATAGCGTCGCATTCTATTAATAAATGTGAGCGGATCATCAGGTTTGCTGTTTGTGCGGTCACACAGGCAGGTTTGATGCTGGTGCTTTGCTAGGCCTGACCGGTTAGCTCCACGCTTGCACTAATTGTGTTTACTTATGCATTGTTTCTACTTGTAGCACAATGTTTTACAGTGGGCGGTTACCATTTATGTAACCCGCAAAAACAAACATGGTTTAGTACAGACTGTCCTACAGTCTACTGTACTTGTCTTGTCAGTCATCAGGTATTTCATTCATGTTGTTTCTCAACTAAAATCTCCACGCGTGCCTTGTTCTTACTAAGTTGTTCTTCTTGTATTTGACCCTCACAACCACATGAAAACCAACTCAAACACTACTGTAAACAAGATCTTTCCAGATGGATTAAATGTAGACTTCCACTTTTAAATTTCCATTCAGCAGCATGCTTCCTTCCTGCATCTCCTGCTACGCAATTCATTTCATAACATGTGCGGCATGTGAGTGCAGCTTTGCACCCGCTTGTGCTCTACTTCCCTGTTCCATCCATCGCTGCCTGTCTATTCTAATGGCTCTGTGTCTAAGTGGGACTTCTGCAAGCGGCCTGTAGAGGCTTCTGAGCGATCAATCCGCGGTGGAAGCTCCACTTAGGCCACATTTAGACTGTACTAACACCACAGTGTTTTGATCTGTGTCTGTTCATTCTGTTTCACTCTGATGGGCCTCCTGCAGCCGGCTGACCCAGGGAGACATTGTGCAGTGGGAGGACCCTGAGGCTGGCGCCGTGACAGAGAACAAACCAGTGTCACGACACTTTTACCCCATTGCCCTGCTGCTTGTTAGCTCCCACTTACTGGTCGTGTGGCTCATTTTAAGTCTTGTTTTTCTGCTTGCAAAATATCAATAAATTGCTGACAAGGCCATCTTTACTCCTTTCTCTGTGTTTGCTGGTTACTCGGCTCTGAGTGCTCAAAGTGTGAGCCTTCTCGAGTCACGCTAATGGCCCGCAAATGCGGGTTTCAAGCTCGAGCTGTAGGGCGTTTATCCCTGCAACATCACTGAGCAATGCAGGAAATGCACTTTAATCAGATGGTACCAAGGAACATCAATACATTTTGTATAATTTGGTGATTACAGCAGGAGAATAGTGTGCCCATACCGAGCACAATGAAACTCACTGAAGCATTACATTTCTCAACAACCGCCCAGTCTGAGGAACATTTCACACAGTAGAGTCAACAGTAGAGGAAACGAATAAAAAAATCAGCACTCTGACAAATGCAAACAAAAACATTTAAAACGTCTTTCAATAAAGAAACACATTTAGCAAAATGTAAATAAACATTTAGTGGCACTGAACACAGACTGGTCCCTCCTAAAAGGTCAATCATGCAGGCTGGATCATCAGCAATGAGCAGTGAACCCCATCAAAGTAGGTCAAAGGTTTGGTAAATGCAGTAATCAAAACCACTCAGAACCACTAAGTATTTCTGATGTTGTCAACAAATCCAGTAAAAACAACTTCAGTGAATCCAGAACCAGGACCTGAGTTACAGTAATGGTTCTTGTGCCTTTTAACCAGAGTTTGGAGTCTAATGTTTGTTCAGGGCCAACAAGTTAATTCGGGCCAATTTTCCCCTCTGCCCAAGACTAGAAGCTCCACTCCTGAGCCAAAAATGTGAGGTTGCATCTGCTTATATGTGGTGCTACAAACAAAAACAATCTGGAGTGGAACCACGTAACCAAAGCCCCGATGCCGTATATTTACTGCAAACGGCATATTCATAAAGCTGACACGACACCTCCATTAACATGTTCTTGGGATCCCAGTGGTGATCCAGCACAGAGCATCGTGTAGTAAAGTGAGTTTCACACGAGAGGCCCTGAACACCCACCGGCAGCCTGACGAGAGCCGCCATTTATTTCCCTTTTTACACTTTAGACTTTGCACTCTCCTATAAGGAATTTGAAAACACAACCTGCTGCCTCTTCTCTTGCATCATTTTAAACATAAACACAATATTTGATAAATGTCTGTTTTGGATTTGTGTGTAATATTATTAAACAGTACATTCTAATTCATTCCTTTATTTTTTATTCATCTATTTCTTCATTTATTTTTTTTTGAGGCTGGAAAAGGCACCAACAGCAGGTTGACATGGCAACAAAGACACGTTCACAGTACGTAAATGCAGGTTGCAAACAGTATACTATAAAAGTGAATGTGCAGAGACCCTGAGGCTTTGAGACGTGCCTTAGGGAACTGATCTCAGCAGACGCAGCCTTTGGTGTGGTGCAGCGGCGCTGACAGGAATCTATGCAACACTTCCCCACGTTAGGCCAGGAAAACAAAAGCAGATGTAACCATGAACACTAAACATAAGGGGACAGTATACGTGGAGCACTTGGACATCTGGACACTGAGCCTGAGCATCTAGGCTACGTGAAACTGTATCTACGTGGCTTCAGTCAGCGTTTTTCCACATGCCATGACTGAACTTCCAGACCTCCAGACTCTCAGTCATCAGCTGAATGCCTGGGAGTCTTTACTAACAGTCATCTTGTCCTCAAACTAAGTGTGTCTGCATCGACCTGTGCTCTCAGATAAACTAATTGGACTTCTGGTTACTACAACCATCAACAGCATATGTGAAAATATTATTTCATTTATTTGAATGTCATATTCGCATGGATGTGGAAGTTTGACGCAATGGACAGCAGGAACAAGAAACGGGAACTAATTTACTGGATATTCACTTAAATCTGGAAGATGAGTCATGGCATCTGCACTTCCTTTTTCTTACTACTCATCCATCAAGTAGCTTCATCAGACTCTAACTTTTGACCAAAGAGGGAAAAGGTCAAGTTGATTCAACTTCCATTTGAATTAATTTACAGACCTGTTATTGTAAATTGAAACTAGAAACTGTTCATATTTGCATCTTGGTGCTTTCTGTGTGACTGTTCTTTGCTTGGACCCAAAAACTTCAGACTTGGTTCCAGTGAGTCTGGAGTGTTGTTTGTGCATTTTGGCCTAATGAACCTGCTGCATATTTCCATCCATTTTCAACCACTTAACCGGGGGCAGCGGTCTAAGCAGAGAGCTGCAGACCTCCCTCTCTCAGACACTTCCTCCAGCTCTTCCGCTGGGACCGAGGCATTGCCCGGCCACATGAGAAACGCAGTGCCTTCACTGTGTCCCGGCTGCTCCCGGGGCCTCCGATAGTACATACTCTAGCATGTTTCCAAGCATTCACTGAGGAGCACATGGTCACTGTGCTCTTTTGTGGTCACAGTTCTTTTTTTATTATAGACATCCAACGTGTTTACCTAAACTCTGTCTTGTTATAGTTAATAGAAGACACTGTACAAACAGCACATTTCCTAGTAGGTCAGAGGTCTGTGTCTCATGTACAAGCTCCAAAAACACCAGAGGCCAAACCACCCATTAAGGGTTTGAGTGAGAGACAGTGGTGGACAATTTGGTGAATGTCCTGCACTATGAAAGCGCTTTTCTACCTTAACGGTCTGACACTGCTTCTCATTCACACAAGCTCAGGCTGGCTCACGCACCCTTGGCAGCTGACCTGACTCACTGAGGAGGAGCAGGAGTTTGACCCGGGCATCCCATGGTCTGCCTCCTGAACCTTATCCTCTCCCCGACTGGGAATATTAGGTTCTCAGAACAGAATATAATACATGCCATTCATTACTGTCCTATAACAGTCATCGTACGAAACAGTTTGCTCAGATAAGTGAAATGTAGGTGTGGGTCTCAGAGGTAACAGCCGCTGTGTCACCAAACAGAGATGTGCAGAGAAGTTGCTTATAAAATAAAAGCAGCTGCAAAATGACCTAACGATGAATTATTGTTCCCCATCTGCTCCGTTTGATTTTCCACTTCATATTACATTTCTTGTTTTCAACCTTTTGGAAAAGCCTTAACAATACATTAAAGTACTTCCTTCAATACGCACACACCACACATCATTTGTGAGACCTCCTGAAACATTTAAAAACTCATTCATGTCTAATTATTTCCTTTTTTTTTCTTTCCTCATTCCTCGTCATGCTCTTTATTTGACCATCAGAGATGGATGTCGGATTGAGAATGTTCAAAAGAATATTGGAGGCAGGAAATATGCCTTCAACATGTTGCAGCTGATGGTTTTCCCCAAGTCCTACCGGCCGCCAGACGGGACTTATGGTAAAGTTGACTCCTAAGGACAAACACTCAGTTCTTCGGCACCAGAGCCTCTGTTTTCCAAGTACTAAACAGAAATGTTCAGAGTTAATGAGCTTAAAATGTTGAGGCTCAAAAGATTTTGCTGGATGTTTTGTGTTGTTGTATGTTGTTTTTTTGTTCGTTTTTGCTTGTTTGTTGACTCTGAGCGACGTTTTAATCGCTCATAGTATAATGCACTTTTTATTTTTGACTTATTTGGATGATGTATTGTTAAACAGCACAAAGTTGTGCAAGTTGTGTGTGTGTGTGTGTGTGTGTGTGTGTGTGTGTGTGTGTGTGTGTGTGTGTGTGTGTGTGTGTGTGTGTGTGTGATTTTCACTTGCACAATTGAAGATTGTTTTTGTTCTACAAATATTTCACAACACTGAAATAACGTCCAAGTCCTTCAGTGAGTTGTGCGTGTCGTTTTCCCTGTATTTTCACATGTTCCCTGTGTTTTTGACATGTTGAGGTACCGCCCAGAGAAACAAGATGACAGCAGCTGGAGTTTGAATTAAACTGGGATATTAAACCGTAATTTCTTTGCTACAGTACAAAACGAATTGAATAATTTATTTTCTGTGTATTAACACAATTTTATATTCTAAGGTTCTAGAGCAAGTATTTTCGTTGGACACGCTGTATTGTCCTATTTAAAATGAAATAAAATACTGCTGTGATGTGGCTACTGTCTTTTGTTTTTTGGAAAAGGAAACTGTTTGATATCATTGGATGTGGTACAGGGTGTAATGAGCTGTAATTCCACAGGCGACAAACATTCCTGGAGAAAGAAAGTCCTGGTCGCACCTCTGACATCCTGATGGTCCTCGCGTGTGCTTGTAGCATTAGCTGAGTGAGGTATGGAAACCAAAAGATGACGAACGTGGCCTATCCAGCTGTGATGAACAGCCAGTCAGCATAAAAGCCCAAGTTAAAAAAGTATTTATTACAAAAAAGAGGGTTCCTCATAGATGCACATAGGCCAACATGACGTATCCCCCAGCATGCTTCACCAAACAGCAGACCTCCCCCACCTGAACAAAGGGAACTTAGATCCTGACTGGTTAAACCAAGACTGACCCCAAAAGGGGAAAACAACACAACAGAAAATCATTATCTAAGGCAACAAAACACAAACTCGTTCACAATAATCAAAACCTAACCATAAATCACGTTATCAGTTAATCTTACTTAAATCAATCCATACCTAAGTTAACAATTAAAGACACAAAACCCCTCCAGTGGTCAAGCAGTGGGGCTTTGCCTGTGAGCTCCAGCTCCGCCCTCTGTCACTCCAGGAAACAGGTGAGATGCAGAGCTGTGTGACTGGGGATGCAGCCATCACACCAACATAAGCAGAATAATGCATTTTTATTAATGATTAAAATGCTTGTTGACCAAATGAGCTGAGGAGACATTTGTGTCCATTAACGTCTAATTACTTTATTATTTATTATTTCCCTCTGGGATTAATGCAGTTTGTTGAATCTTGAGTCTTGAATGAATCCAATGTTACCCAGCAGTTGTCCAGCATGGCTGGCATCATATAGTGCAGTTCTTCCTTGGAGGAACTCAGGATGACGCTTATTATTTCTTTCCATTTTCCTGAAGGTATCGAAAGGCTTCTGACCTCTGGTAGAACTATGAGGCACGTTTGAGGAGTGGGTCACAGTTTATTTTGTCGTAGTCACATTTGTCAAAGTAGCCACACAACAAAATGCAACAGTTTGTCTAAAATGTGCACAATGTAAACAAAAGCTTATGAACAAAGAAAATGTTTATTAGCTTCATGCAGTTCTCATCAGTAAACCCACATCCAAAGGGGTGGCAGCACATTCCTATGTGTGGGTCCAGTTTGTTTGTATGATGTAAACTCCACATTTCTACTGTTTGCTCCGTATCATAAACCGTGTCTCACATTTCACTCAGCTGGTTTAAAAATCACCTCATGGTTTTAGTTTAAATTCTCCTCAGTGTTTTTAAATGACGCTACAACACCAACACAGAGAAGTCACACTTGGCTCGACTTACAAAGTGAACGACCAGAGTTTAACTCTCGCGGGCGCTGCGGTGTTTGTCTTGTATGGTGTGTGTGATGTCACTTCCTGTTTGCAGTGTCATTCTTTGCACCTGTCCTGTTGTCGACTTGGTAAAATGAACGCTGCATTTTCTATCACGTCCCTCACAATAACGCAAAAGCGATATTTTTCAAATGCAATTGTTAAGTAATCATTTACTCAGACAAAACACAAGTGTAGCTGCTTGTATTTTCCCACTAACACTGATTGTGAACCTACAGTAGTAATAATGATAAAACAAAGACGAAAGACATTAAAAGGCTACATAGTTCAAACTTGGAGCAGGAGCTGATACTCCGCATTAGCTCACTGGGCTTATACTGGATTATAGGTATTACATTCAGTAGTGTATGGAAATAAGCTTAACATTTGCAGTATGCACGTTTTGTATAAGTACTTGCTGCTTCCTGATACAAAACTGCACGACTGAAAGGCAACTGTGACACAGCGACAGACACGCATCACAAGTCACAAGTCAGAACACGGCAAGTCTGGCACATACACAACTACCATTCATACGCTTCCTCTGTTATTACATTAAAATGAGTCTGGTCTGCAACATGAAGTAATACGTGCAGTATCCACGTACTACACAAAAAAAATTATTTACACTTGTGTACAAACATATACATCTATATACAAATACACACATTTGTAGCTTACAGTATTTTATACATTATTCTGTGTAATCAGTTTTTCCAACAGAGTATCCAGTCGTTTCAGGAATATGGTGATATTCTTAAGTGGGTATGTTTCACATACTGGACATCCATCCTAAAATGTACAAAGAGACTCAATTAATAGTGGTTTAAGGTGAAAGCATAAAGAGAATTTGTATTTTTTAACCAAGAATGATTTATTACAGGGAACTTACAGATGGATGGTTCAGAGTTTTATTAAATTCAAAGATGCAGTCTGTGTAGAATTTGATTTCTTCTTCATCAAGGACCATCATCAACTCTTCTGTGTAGCATTTGAGTGACACATATTCACAATTACTCTAGAGGAGAAGGAAACACTTTAGTGCAGAAACATACAGTTACTGGACCATTTATTCCATTAGGAATTATGAGTATAAATTTTGTTGTCCAGGGCGTCAATATCGGCTAAAGAATCCGTCACAGAGTTTACAATTAAAGGTAAAACATAGTCAAATCAGGCTCCGTGAGATATATGTTGCACGGTTAAGGACAAAAACAGTCATGAATGAGCTTTTACACACGTGTATCACTCATCAAAGGCTCAAAAGCACACATTTAGCACTTACTTCAATGTCATCAATGGACGGCGCATACAGCATAGCATCGGACTTCCGCAGGATATTCTGCAGGACAGTGTCATAGAGAACATGTGAGTGACGCTGGAGAACATGTGCGAGGTTTAATCTTTTATTCAGCCCTGTGGCTTTTCTTACCGTGTTGTTTTTTCTCATCTCTTTAACACACTCCTTGAAATCTGCGATATTTTGTCCAGAAATGGCACAAGTGGATATAGTCAAGAAGCTTCAAAGGAACACAGAGGCGCTGGTTACATTACAGACAGTGTTGTGCAGCCACCACTCCATGCAAACGGCCCAGTGTCATCCAGTTACATTACGTTACAGTGATTGTTGGGCACAGTCCCAGTATTAAAGGTTCAGTCTGCCAGGTTTAGATGGACTAGAGGCTCCATTAGCCATTAAAATACATTCATGATGTTTTCATTCATGTGTAAACATTTAATATTCAAATAACATTAGATTTTTTTAAGATGTGATGTTAGGTCTCATTAGTTTTTGTATGTACAGCATTTACTTGTATTTTTACTTCTCAGTTGTGTAGACTATCTGACTCCACCTGTGTTCGAGTGTGATAACCAGTACTTAACTAGACAAGTCGCACACTGTATGCCTACCTACCTCACAACTAAGAAACAAAGCCACACCTGAGTTTTGTGGCTCTCCCGGCACCGGGTACAGACGGACTGGACGTGGACTGCTTTCTGGAAATAAAGCAGGGAAAGGTTAGCATAGACTTCATATAAACATGCAAATCAAACATGGTTTCATCGGTCAAATGGTCTGGCAACATATGAAAACCCTCCTTCAGGGGGAACCAGTGAAGGGCTTTCATTGGCACTTGCTGATATGTTTGGATATGTTTGCATTTGTAGACATCTCCATTTATTTCCTCAGTAAAGTTGCCATTGGCCCTGATGCTGATGTTAGTTCAGCACAGACATTAAAACACATCTTATAGACACTGTCCTGTTTGTGCACATTAACTGCTCCGGGTTTTCAGTTTATGCGAGTTCTCCAGAATTTATGTTGTTTTTCCTGTGGCTTTTTCTCTCAGCTCAGGCAGACAGTCTGCAGTAATTAGCATGTTTGACACGAAACTTTTTTTGTTTCTCACTGTGCCCCCACGTCATATCTGGGAGAATTCTTTATGGCACCGTGAACAAGGAACACAGGCTGCTCTGTGGTGCTGTGTTTTCAAACAGTACAACATTTGTACTACTGTACAGTAACTGATTCAGAGACCTCCAGTAGACAACTGGCTTTTCCAGCACAGAATGAGGATGGAGTCGTACATAAACCAGTGGTTTACAGCTTAATTACTCACACTGGGAAAAGTCTCTCCTACTTAACTTCTGGCTCTGACATGTTGCTTTAATGCCCAGCTGGTTATGTCTTGCTTTCTTGCACTCATTGCCAAATTGAAATCCAAGATGAACAATACAGTACTTGCACATTGAACATGAACAATACCGTACATGCACCTTCTGCGTTTGGGGAAACTCAATCCCAACTGCCGTCACGTTCAACTTCAGATCCTCCACTTTTTCACTTTTCTACATGTATTTAGTAATATGACACCTTTTTTGAACCTGGACTTTGGCTCGATCCACCGTGGACAGAGGGACAACCCCAGGAAAAAGACCATATAGTAAAACAAGCTGCATTATTGCAAAAGGTTGCTCATGCAGCTTTGCAGCCTATTATTTTGTACATGTTTGTCCAAGGGCATTTTGTGAATGTTAACTATGCGCCGTGCAGCTTTAGCTCTTCATACGCTCTGTACTTCTGCATAGTTTCATTCTGCATCCTCACACAGCGGCATCTTCGTTCAAAAGCACTTCCTCCAGATATCTCACTCCGCAGCATTGTTGTGGAAGCACAGTTAAGTTATGTTTTCTCAGCTACAGCCAGAAACAAGTTTTTCGTCACTTCAAGGACAAGGAAAGGATATAATACTAAATATAGCTCATCCCAGGTGCTGTTTTATCAGTGTTTGCTAACATTAGCTCGCCACCTTCACCTTGAACAGTGAAGCCATGTGCGATTTATTTGGTTTTATGAGTTCTGCACAGGCCCAGTGTTTGTAAATCTACACTTCTATATACAGTTCAGCCTGAAAGCCCGCTGACCACGAAGTCTAGACAAACACAGTACATCAACATCACCTGAGTGTCAGGGACCACATGGGAAATAACACCAGTATGCAGCTACATGTTTGTGTGAATGCATGTGTTACAAGTTATGCAAGTGTGTGTTGTGACACATGAAGACTGATGGTCAGCGTTGCATTTGCAGCCCAAGCTCATCCCACTCCACCAGATTAAGTTACTGCTGTGTTTGATGTAATCGCTAGAATGTAGACTGTATATAGGTACACATGAACTGCAGGATCACACGCTCAAAAAGCTGGAACAGCAGTTGGAGCTGTTGTTAATGTTGTTAATAAAATGGTAATAACAAACAGACCAGCAGGTTTCATTTAATTTAAATTTTCAATTCAAATCTCCATAAAGCACCAAATCACAACAAAAATATCAATCTGTGGTAAAATGTAAAACTATAAAATGACCTAACCTATAAATAACCTAACAACAAAGAGAAACCGCCCCAGACTCAGACTGGGCACGAACACCAGCTGAAAGGTCAAACTCCTGGACAGTTGCATATCCATGGGGTGGCGAAGGGATGCTGCAGCTGTCGATGTCTTTCTGTCACTTGCCACTTGCCTGCATCCGTGATTTTACAATCGCTACAATCAACTGAGTTGGCTTCAATGCGACACAACACAAAGACTGTATCACTCGGTGTCTTTGACTTTGATATAATAAGGAAATTCACTGTAGCGAATGTTGGCTGCAACCTCCAGCCCAGGTGAAACTGTCTGAAAGTGAGCTCAGAAAACCTGTCTGTAGAAGAAGGCGTTTGAGTGGAGATGCTGGTAAAAGAAATATATGCGCCGCCTTCAAGCTGTGTGATGGAGGAGAATCTTACTGATGTGGATTTCAAATGAAATGACGGGCGAAATCTAAAGCTGTAAACAGACTTGCAGTGTTTTCGGTTTTGTTTGTGGCCGTGGCGCCATCACGAGTTTTGCTGCTCGACTTTGTTTGTCTCCAAGTTCAGTGAGGAATTCGATTTTCTCAGCATTTTCTTTGTTGACTTTGCAGTTTGAGGCATGAGAACATGCTTTATTAACAATGAATGTATTATTCCTTAATAACCCTGGTCTAATGACACATTTAAAGACTTGTTAATCAACTTATTTATTTAGGAAATAACAAATCATTATTTCAGTTTTGTTGTTTTTTTTGTCAGTAGAAATTATAGAAGTCAGGACTCAATGACCTAATTTAAAGTTGCTCTGCTTAAAAATAGAAGTTCTCCTTAAAAGAAGAGAAGCACATGCTTCACATGTCAACAGTCATGGGGAAAAGTCTTCCCCATAAATTATAATAAATAATACTGCAAAAAGTATTTGAAAGAGGAATTAAATTAGCCTCATCTTTGCTTGTTTTTATTTATTTAAAGTTAATTCATATTTGTGTGCTACAGAGGATTTGTTGAACAAATCTGGATTAGACTTGTGCTTTTCTTCCATCAACAACACTTTAAAATACAATGAATTCTAGAAGCAAGTTGCATATGTTTCAAGAAGTTATGAAACGTGGAATTAGATTAAAAGTGTTAAAAATGTGTTGGCCGATGTGTTTTATTGTGATCATGCAACTCTCTGGACTCCTTTCAGAATCTCAGTTTTTTTGTGTTTCCTTTAGTAGTTTGAAACTCTGAAAAGGCCTGAGCTCAGCCAATCCAATGGCTTCTAACAAAACAAGCCAATCAGCTAACGGTTCTAGTTTGAATGCGTTTCCATTGGTCGCAGGCAACATCCGTCAATAGTTTAAGGTAAAGGTGAGACCGCTTCACAGTAGTTTTTACTGTGTGTGTCCGCGGCAAACGCAAAAGGAAAAAAAGCAACTAGGAAACGATGAGGAGGCGATGCTTGTCTGCGCAGCTGGAAGCGACCTATGTACTGTGACGTGCAGTAGGTCTTGTTGCTCTGCGATAGCCACAGTATAGTTAAAGAGATGGGTTGGACTTGTGATGTGAAACTAGTAGCAGATTCAATTGAATGACAGGTTTAATTTAGCTTTAAGACTTATTTAATTCTAACTACTGTTGATAACTATTATATCTGTATAATAATTTAATGTTAAATGTTAGAACTAGATGTCCCAGCCTGTGTTGTCCTTGTGTCTGTTGATACACAAGAGAATTGGAAGGGAATGTTGCAGTGTTTATAGGCCCATGTTGACAAGCAGCAGTTTCTGAGAAAAGAGGCCACACATGTTCATGCTTATGCTATTGATCCCTGTGGCTCATTCCTTGGTTAAATCAGTATGTGTCTTTTTATGACCTTGAGCTCTTAAAAATGGAACATTAAATGTAAGAAAGATAAACTCCCTGATAAGAAGTTTTATACATTTACATATAATTCAAATCAAGCCCATCCACACAAACTGCAAGTAAAAGTATAGTAGAATTTGTGATGAATCAATGACTCATGTATCATTGGCTGTCTGCAGCATTTTCCTATTCTGCTCTACAGCAGCTGAAAGTCTGGAACCTGTATTCGACAGCATGCTGGAGTCTCCTCTGACATCACTGCTTCTGTCAGTGAGAAGCATGGATCCTTTTGAAAGAGAATGTTTGTCTTTTTAGGTTCGATTTATCTTATTCCATGTAGGAGGTTCCAGCTTAACTCGCTTAAATTTGGCTGAAAACCACCACACTGAATATAGTATTTAGTTTTGCAGGCTCTTCTCCAAAGTAACTTACAAATGAGGTACGAGGCAAAAAATATATATAGATGTTTTGCTCATCAAAACGTTTGCTATTGCTGTTTACATAATATTATATGTATTAATTCATATGCAAGACAAAGGGCATTATCTCCCCATCTATCTCCTCATTTCATTATAAGGCAGCAAACCTACTAATCCTTTCCTCTTAGGTTTTTTCTTAACATGCCGCGTGTTAACACTAGAAGCCATCGCTGACTTTCAGCACTTTGCGAACGCTACCTGCTGAAGATGCAAAGCCAGTTACCAAGAAACTGTTTGCAATTCGTTTCATATGTTGAGTAGTGAAACAGAATATCACTCCCTCCTGCTCCCTCATATACTTATACTGTAGCTACCAGTCAAATCCATTTTACTGCACACCGTACATACCTCGTTTGCAGTCATGGCGAGATGCAACTCTTTAAGTGCTTTTTTGTTCCTTTTTCTTGATTAAATTTTTTCAGTGAACGCACAAGTAAAAGTAGAGTGGAAATGTATCTAGACAAATGGAAAAGCATTTATGACTACGCCTGGTAGCTGATTGGCTTATTGTTAGAAGCCATGTGATTGGTTGACTCCCACCCTGACCTTTTCAGTTTCAGATCTGCAAGGTGTGAAGGTAGAAACACTGAATGATGATGAGCAAAACACTGCAAAAAACATGACCTGAAACTCTGAAAGGAGAGTTGCATGTTCACAAAACACCTTTCAACACTTTAAGAAGGCGTAGATTTGTATTACTTGAAAAAAATGATGGAAAATTTCAGAAACTCTTATCTAAACATCAACACAGTTTCAAAACATATTTTCAGAGTTGTGCATCTTCATCACTTTCAGATCAGTTTGTTGTTAACAGTGTTTAGGGGCAAACTTGAACAATTGAAACAGTTGTGTTCATATGGAAGGACAGTATATAAACAAGGGAGGAGTATTTGTGATGTACATGTACTACCTAATATTTAAAGCTGAGGGAAAATACGTCGTTTTAACACACTTTGCATCATCCTCATCATATATATATGTATATATAGGACCCCTATAGTCTTGAGTGACGCACTTGATTCAGTAGAGCGTAAAGTTGATGTTTTACAGTGGGTAAAAATAGTTGAAAACACACCTACACACGTTTTTCAGATAAAAGACGCCTAAATATGTTCTACGCACGTGTCGGCCATTCAGAAATAGCGCAGCCGTGTGTTTATACGACAAACGCTGCCTATTTACAACCCGCCGAGAGGAGGCGGCGCCTCCTGAACCTGGCCGTGTCCCCTGCACAAATGAAAGTGAAAGTAAACCTCAGCGGCCGTGGCACGCGCTTGGTTTTTCACCAAATAATCGCAATGCGGCGCATTTCACCTGGAGCCGCTCAAAAACAACCAACCGCCGCTCGACGCACGTGGATGCGCGCGCTGACACACCTCCGGTCGTTACGCGCGACCTGGTTCCTGCCGGTGCGACCTTTGGCACCTTTGGCCCCGTCGCCAAAGGAAAACGCCAGCAGAGGTTCACCACGACGGCTCGACCGCGCCGCACCGATCCGCAGGGAGGCCGCTTACCACTCGCTGGTCTCCGGGGCACGGGAGCTGGACGAGGACCAAGTGGAACGCCGTCATGGGGCCTGTCATCTGCGCACTGGCCGCGGCTGCTCTCGTACCGCGCGGAGCGACGAGCGCGCCTCACATTTTTGCATTTCACTTGAGATAATGAAGCCGTTTCGTCTCATTGGCCTGTGTCCGGCAGGAACGCTCGAGGCGGGCTGGATGCGATCCTAATGTCGCCACGACTCCTGAGGCCGACTCACACACGCCCTAATATCGTCATGGTGAGTTGAAGTTCACTCCTCCTCTGATTCGTCATTTTGTTACAAACCAATGCGTCGTTGCACATCAGTGTGTTATGAGACGGCCGCCCTGAGGTTTTTTTGAATCAGTGTAAGAGAGACCTCAGTGTGCTCCAGCAGACAGGGATTTATTGCCAGATTACACGTGAAACAAGCGTGTCTCAACAGGAGCTAATCAGAGATCAGAGCATGGCAATAATGTTTGGACAAGCTTTTAACTACCAATTAAGCGAATAAACTGTTAAATGTGATTGTTCTAGTTTTGTATCTGTGCAGACTTTGGCACCTCCAGTATTTATAATCGGCGTTGTCCTAGTTTACATGTGTCTACTGATTCCTCAGTCCATCCCAGTTTACGCAGCGTCTCCATCCACTTTAAGTTCCGCCAGGGAATCGGCCGCTTCCTCGGCACAATCTTCGTCCTCGTCCTCCTCCTCGTCGTCCTCATCCTCCTCCTCGTCGTCCTCATCCTCCTCCTCGTCGTCCTCACCATAGTCATCCTCTTGGTCTCTGCCTCCCGACGCTAAATTCTTCCAGTAGGAATCATAACCGGACGCCCCATCGTAATCGTCGTCGTCGTCGTCAGCGCCGGCCTGGCGGCCAAACTTCAACGTGCGAGCTGCAGAAAGCAAAGTCGTGTTAGAAGCGTTGCTCTCATTTACATTATCACAATTACAGGATCGTGTCATATTTGTCAGGATAGGGAAAAAATACAATTATACTGACTCCCCGGTTTCACCTTTGTGTTGTTCAGCAGACATTGGTTTCACTGAAGGTCTCTGAGAACCCTTGGCATTTGTAAACAACCTTGATTTCCAGGAAATGTTATTAAAGCAATGTACTGGTTCGATCAAATTTCAGTTTTGCTTTTGGTTCTGTTTTTTTTTTTGGTACCTACATGTTGCTGTACAGCTACAGACAGGACAGCGTGAATACTGTGCTTGGGGTGTGAGGACTGATACCAGGTTCACTAGTACTGACAAGAAAGCCACAACACAACTTGAACCACTTTCCCAGACTCAGTCTCTCGCTGTGCAAACACAGATAACAGTCCAATAACAGCAGCCACCAGCGTGTCGTCACAGTCATTAACCTTTAAGCTTAATGTATCTGTTGCTGCACTGTGCTGATCTAGTGGTATAAAAAAAACAGCAGTGTAAAAGCCATTGGGTCATAAAGAAATTCTCAAGCAAATGTGAAAAGACAAAAAAGAATAGCCATTTGGTCAAACAAAAAGAAATTCACTAGAAAATGGGTAAATGTGCAAGAAATAAATAAAAGGGAATAAATATGTGAGAAAAAACGCATAAGGCTTTTAACAGGAAATCAATTCAATTCATGTAATGCACATGCACATCTCATAAATGTCCCGATTTTCTTTCTGTTTCACTACCAAAATCCTGATTCAGCAGGAAGGTTGAGGGTGGTGAACCTACTTCCACAATTCAGGCCCCGACCGAAAGAAAAAGCAGCACTTTTGGCTGGTTTGTTTGTGTGGGACTCACTGGACATGCTGAGGTCTTTAGTCTCCTGGGTCTCGTGGCCGCACTTTGGACAAGGTGGAGATTTTCCCTTCTCCTGCTTAAAGACCTTACTCCTGGTGTGGTCGTCGCAGTAGCAGGCCTGCAAAATGTCACGTGGAAATGTTACAGCACAAACGTGACGGTGATGCATAATTCAAACTGTCTTTTGAAATACAGAATGAAAGGTTATCAGTAGTCAGACTTGTTGTGACTAGTAATGTAACTCGTTCCCATACTTATGTTTTCTTTTTCTCTTATTTCCTCATCTGCTCTTTTCTTTTCCAGCAGTGTTTTGATAAAGCTGGGTCATTTTGTATTTTCTATAACATAGATTCAAAAGCTAAAATTCCCTTTTGTGGTTTCCCCAGACGAAGCACACATGTGCGGCGTCACATGTAGGGTGTTGCCATTATGCTTATATACACTTAAAACACACAAAAATAACGCTTTATATTTAGACACACATGTTTAGAGTCTGACTTTTTTTCCTATATTTCTTATAGTGTGGCCAATATAAACAGGACAAATGTTTACACCACATATAAATATATATTTGAATAACAGGATTCTGTATTTTAAGGTGTAAATATTTTGTTGATAAGTTTTACTGTTTGCTGTTTTAATTATTTTACCTTTTAGGTTAAAAATTCCAAGTTTGACGTCAGAGAGGCTGATTTGGCTGCTAACACTATAACACAGTGGAGACTAATAGTCATGCAGAACAGGTAATCAGGAAGTTAACTTAATGTAATTACTTTTTGAAAACGGTCACGATGCCATAACTCAACAAATAACTGACAGGGTCAGAGCAGTTTAAAAGAAAGTGGTAGGTCGTCTTTTTCTGATGCCTTCTGTTTCTGCTGCTTTTTGATCTTTGTTTCAATTACATTTCCTGTTTTCCAGGACAATTTCCTGCTATCAGCTAAACTGAAATCATAACCAAATAAGGGTAAGATCGTATGTTTTGTTTAACACTGAAGTGATTATATGGGAGTTACTTGTGAGTGTTTACAAACCCTTATCATGGCTGTGAATAGAAGCTTAACTCAGCTTCCTCCACTGCCTTGTGGATTTATTGATGTTCTGCTCACCTTGCAGCGCAGGCATGAGTGTTGTCCGAGTCTATTGCAGGAAACGCCTAAAATACAGTGTGAGAAAAGGTAAAACCAGCCGTCAATCATCACATTTTCTCTCTTGCAGATTTACCCCCCTCCTCCAGTTGTTATAGGATACACTCCAGTTTCCACATTATCCAGTGATGTGAAAGAAAAAGTGAATGACTCACATTTGAATGTTTCTGCTTGAAGGACCTGGCAGCTTGCCTGGTGCTCGAACTGATCATCCTCACACAAGAAGTTTTGACAGAAGGAACAGCGGAAGATTCGCCCTCCTGTTCACACAGTTAAGAGGCGGCACTGATTTTTATTGTGTCACTATGACCTGGCGACTTTCACGCTGATGTGAGAGGAGTCTTACCATGATCCCAAACACCACGGTCACACTCAATGCAGTCTGCGTCCGTCAGGGGGCATGCACAGGCGTGAGTGCTCAGGCATTTCCTACCGTGGCACACCCAGGCTTCACAGAAGTCACACACTGCTCCCTTTTGAGCAAAACAAAAATTTCAGGCTCTGCAGTTTGAATTTTTTCCCACCACAGTCTTCAAGTCCTCCAACTCAATATACATAAAGTGATCTTGTATCAAGGATGTAATCACTTGTAGGTAAACTTAAATTCCTCATATTATGATTCTGTTATAACACACATATTAGTTTTATCTGATTATATTGTTACTTACACATTACAAACGGTACTTGCACAACATTAGAACTCTTGTGTAACAGGGGCTAAGACCAATTGCCCTCCTCTTATCAGTGGTGCAAAACTTATTCACTTAAATAAATTTCATGCATTCAAAGGGTTACTCTAGTAGAAGCACGTGGATTATCAGGACACTGATTATTGTGTAAGCATCATTTGACTTTATGAACTGCTAAGTAGTTTATAAGTGTCTACCTGAAGGCCGTAACTTTTTTTACTATACCGTTCTTAACTGCCGACTAGGTCAATGTACACACAGTAGTTCTTTACACTACTACTACTACTAATACATCTACGGTTCTCTAGCATCTTATAATGGACATTAGGGGAGGATGGCACATATTTATTTATTACTTATTCACATTACCCTAGGCCAGTAAAATCCAGTTCAAAAACTGATTAAGATTTTACACATTATACAATAAATACATATCCAATGAAGAACGTTGCATTTGTAAGGATTGGCCTGACCTAAAATGGAACATTATCTACGAGTTTTACAGTCATACACCATAAAATGTATAAAACAATAAATGGGAGGAGATAACTCACTGCAGAAAGAGATGGACCTGTAGTGCAAGTATATGAGAACAAACCAACTGCCCACTTACCACCATGGCCATCCCAGTGGTGTGGATTCCCGGATGTTTGACCACACAGTCTGATGATTTCATGCACTTGGTTTTGCCTCAAAAACAAAATTTGAAAGATAACAGTTTAAATAAGTGATAAGTAAAATCTTGTGACTTTGCACTACACTAATGACATGAACTAATGTATGGTAAAGTGTTCTTCTTGGTACGTCCCCAAGAGGGCGCCACAGCAGCATTCCAACAACTATACAATTAGTTTTACACCTGCAATCTATTGGTTTCACGCACAACATTTACGCCATTAAACGTATGAAAACACTCCCCGTGTTTGAGAAAATGATCCACAGTATTTACCAGAGTTGTCAGTCTAAGGCAAACCTTTGCATTGAAATATAAAAAGACTGCATTAAAAACATCTCAGCGTGATGTAGACCCCCTTCTTCCTGTAGGATTAATGTAATATATGTATAGATTGCTCAGCAGTTTGCTTACCACACTGGGCACAGACAGGCAATTTCTGCACTGCGTTACAGAAGTAGCAGAAAGCTCTGTTCTTCTGTTTTCTACCAGATGACATAAAAAAGCGCATTAGTGTCACACTACCTGTCTCCCACCATTGACAAGCTACTTGTATCTGATACGGCGCAGTTACTTACCTCTGACATTTGTCGCAGTCCTATAAAACAAAGCACATCAAGGTGATGTTTAAAATGATAATCGAAGCTCTGCGGTGTTATAATTATGAAGTATTGCTGAGAGGCATCAGCTATAGCATCTTCCTACCATGTTGACGTTACAGGGATGTTTGGCCACATCGACATGTTCTCGATTGGCTCGATTCTGTTTCTCCCGTTCTTTGCGACTTTCTGCCTTTTTCCGAGCACCGGTTTTCTTCTTGGGCATTTCTCCTTCAACGGGTAGAGCGGCTTCTACTACAGGCTGTCTGCAAACACGAAACACCCAGCTGCAGTGAACAGTGTAGCTAGTTTAAACTAAGCTAAGCTAAGTTGTCCTTAACAAAGGACGACCTACTTTTTAATCTTTAGGGATTTATTTTGATTTCTGAGTAGTAAACACCAAATTTACGGTAGACATCAGTTGTTCTAGAACACGTGGCGCATTATCGAGCTAAAATCACGATGAAGAAAAGTTTAAAACGCTGGTGTCAATGCTGACAAACAGTTTCAGGAAGCGCTGATATTGACAGTCCAGTACCCGCATGTGTGTGATATTCATCTGAATGTCTTTATATATAATGTTTAAACTATAATGAATAACTGTTACTAAGAATGAAAATTCTGATTTGCAAAAAATTACCGAAAATCTTTGCGCCACCGCCGCTGTTGTGTCCGCTCCGAAAATCTGTTCGAGTTACACAAATTACACAGCCCTCCGTTCCTGCATTATGGTTCCGTCTTCCCCTAACTAAAGGTTTCACACCACTGCACTGCACGTCAGCCAAACTCAACTGATGTTTTTATTTTTTTAAATTACTTTGAATTGTAAGTTCTTGTGATTATTTTAATGAAATTACTATATGATATGAATGAAGTGTATTAAAAGGAAACTTCTGCTTTAGCGAAATATATACAAACAAAGCATCCATTATCCAGTCATTAATAATTATATCTTCGTGTCTCCTTTACAGTGTTTTTCATGGTTCATGTTTTATTTATTTATTTTTACATTTTTACATGGTTTATGTTTTAGTTTTTCCACATGACACGGATGACATCAGATATATTGGCACGCCTCGGTCACGTGTTGGAGTAGCGAGCCAATCCGGAGCGAGGACGGGAAACAGCTGACGCCGAGCAACAACAAGCAGCGTCGACTTCTACTGCAGGTGGTGCTATGTAGTAGCCTCCAGTCCACAGCCCAAAACTCTGAGAGCAGCTGTCCGGTCGTGGCTATTATGCAAGACGCCTCCTTAACCAGCGCCTCGTTTCAAAAGAGGGACTCGCTGTGAGATTTCAGGAGGGAGCCCGGAGCTCGTCGTCCACCCAGACCCACAATGGCACCGTCCCTCATCCGAGCTTGCCGCAGTCTGGCTCTCTCGACGTGGCTGCTGTCGTTTTGCTTCGTCCACTTGCTCTGTCTGGACTTCACGGTGGCGGAGAAGGAGGAGTGGTACACCGCCTTTGTCAACATCACCTACCTGGACCCCGTCACGTCGGAGATCAGGACGGAGAAAACCGAGTGCGGCCGATACGGCGAACAGTCGCCCAAGAGAGAAGCCAGGGGTCTGGTCCTGGTTCCGTCCCACCTGCAAGACAGACAGGCGTGCGACCCCAACGTCAGGTTCTCCCCCGTCTCCGCAAACACCGCCTGGGTGGCCCTGGTGGCAGCGGGCAACTGCACGTACAAAGAGAAGATCCGCAACGTTGCAAACCTCAACGCATCTGCAGTTGTCATATACAACGTGGGCTCCGGCAGTCCCAACGACACCATAACGATGCCCCATCCAGGTAAGAGGAAACCTGCCAGCACTTAGGGCCAGTAGTCCAGGAAGTGTATCCTACTGATATATCGGCTCCCGGTGCAAACAGAGCAGGCGTCTGCCCCACAGGTGATCAGCCACACGTCACATAGGCCTCAGAGTACACATGTCACCCATCGGCTGCCTGTGGAGCGTTAGCCTGGATTAATGGTTTCATCTGCAGCCCTGCTCCTCTGCAGCTGCTTAATCAGCTAAACAATCTGTCAGAGTCTCCTGATAAGTAGAGGAGGAGTAGCTGGAAATGGATCTGCAGGACATCGGCTGGACGGGACCACCACAGCCTGAAGCTGTGATGGCTGGTCAGTATAATGTCCAAGTTCCCATACACTCACCAGTCTAATGCCAGTCTGGAAGCGCACGTTTAATGGCAACTCACTGGTGCAAAAAATGCCTGTACGCTGCAACCTTGTCTCTAATTCTGTATTGTTAATCATAGGTGTCGCAGCCGTTTGATCTTAAATCGGCCCCTGTGGTGTATAGATTTGTGGACAAGTAACTGCAGCTCAACTTCTCCCAGTCTCATGAAAGGGAGGCATCTTAAATGTGAGCTGATGTGTGAGGAGGTCGGGTTAACACTGAGTCGACAGCACCTGGAAACACAGACGCCAGATTCAGTTTCAGGCTCTCAGAAAGCATTTTCCTCTTCCTTTTCTTCTTCTCTGCTTTGCCTGAGGCAGTGCGAGCTGACGCTTGGATAACTGGACACTCACTCATCTGTTTAAATAGCACCAGGCAGAGTCGTTTACTCGCCGTTTGCCCGTGACAACTGCTGTACGTACATCCATTCACACTGTTTATGCTCTACGCCTAGGAATCGATCCCAGGCGAAGGCAGATGGTGTTTAGTTGGAGTGGAGGGCTCATTAATAGGCTGTTCAAAGAGGCTGCGCGTCCTGGGAGCCTTCCTCTGCACACCAACTGTGGACATGTTAAAGCTGTCAAACGTGAATTATGGGACGCCTCATTGATCTTCATCTGGAGTTTTCTAGCAGCTCGCTCGATGCTGTTGTTGTTGTTGTTGTTGTTGTTGTTGTTGTTACAGCTGTTTCACTCACGCTTCAGTGTGCAGCAAACGAGTGGTTCCTTCATTTTTTTTATGTTCCCATTTATATTTTCACCCAGTCATATTTTCTTCCCTTCTTGACTTAACTCTTGGCCTTTGGTGTTTGTTTTTTTGCTTTTTGCTGCTCCTGTGCCAGACAACGATGCAATGCGGGACGTGACATTACCTGAACAAACATTATCTGTGACAAAAGAAACGGCACAGGAGCAGATGTTCAAACAAGAGTCAGGTGTCAGCAAATAATAAGTGAGTGACAGGTGTCTGGATGATTCACACTGTGTTCATGTTTTTAAAGGATTTAGTCAAGTTATTATGAGTTATGGATTGTTTAGCACTATATTTATTGTAATTCTTATCCATTATGTGCTGCACTTGTATAAAGTGAACACAAAGTTCTCACTGGTTTAGTTCATATTCATCAGCCTTGTTTAAATGCAGCCAGCGGTGGTTTTTAGTACATATGTTTACAGCAGCACAAGTACACAACATTAGCAACTAGCCCATGGACACACAGAGCCTCAAACCCTGCAGATATTTGTCTCAGGAGTTGGTGGAGAGTAAATATAGCATTTTTCCTCACGAACCACAACAGTTTGACTAAATGCTAATGTCGCTGGGCCACAGTGGTAAACAGGAAACGGTTTGTTAACGCGTTTGGAACAGCCTTGTAAACTGAGAACGTCAGGGTTGTGAGTACCGTCCGCCGGGCTGCTGTCAGTGCTCAGGTCAGATAGTGTCACCTGGTCTCGTACACGGACACAAATGATGACATCATTGAAACAAAAACGCCTCCATGCGATGTAATGTGGAGTTTTAATAAAGGAAGGTGAATATTAGGGAGTCACATTGGTGCAGTTGCCCTTTAATCATATTGTGAACGTTCTCCTTTTTTACATGTTACTATTTGACTCGGTCTGATAATGTTTGACCATTAATCATCCTGCATTCGTTTGTCTTTGAAGTAATTTACAGGCAACACAGTAAAAAAAGGAAGCCAGGGTATTTTTAACGGATCTGCCCTCATTGAGCCTTGACACAAATAAGAACCCAGAGCCAGTGCAGGTGTGGCGGCCACGCCAGCGAAGCCGAGGAAGCTAATGTGCAGCGACAAAGGGACCGATCTTATGTAATGTGTGGCCTGACTGTGTGGCTGCCAAACGAACAGCGCTCACATGTGGCCTGTAAAGTCCAGAGGTGCCAGAACAAGGAACCTGTCACGTCCTGTTTCACGTCCGCCCGTCGTTCCCCGGCCATTTCTGTAAAGTCCACTCACAGTGTGTCGAACCTCGCTTCCCGTTAACGTGAAACAGTAATGGAGCAGGTCCACCGAGAAATGAAGCGAACGTTTTGGCCGGAGTTCAGTCAAACTTCACTTCAGGCTGTGAAACTGTCAGTTGTTCTGTGTTGAGTCGTGGTGAGGGAGGCGTCGGCACTGAAGGCTCATTCACCAGGTGGATTTTTATTAATAATTCATTTAAGGGTCGCTGCTTGCGTTGGCTGTGATGCTGAACATGTGAAACTGCAGAAGTCTGGGCAATGAATGTCTTTATGTATTTATTTTTTTATTCTGTCTTAGTTCAGTCTTGTACTTTGCATTGGTTTCGGTACACGGTTGTTAATGAAGGGGTTCACGGTTAAACTCCAGCAGATCTGGAGCCTGTTGTTGTTGTTGTTTTTTGTCTTCATGTCCACATTTTGGCAAAAGTGGGTCTGAAGAGTCTCAGACTTTGCCCTTCTGTTTTACCAGCAGCTATTTTTACCTCCCCCCGACTGCGTCACAGCGGACAGAAGAAGATAAGAGTGGAGGCTTAGGAAAATCCTACAAGTCTTATTATACCTTAATTCTCCTCAGTATGCGGCTGAAAGAGACTGTTTTTAAAGTTGAACCTTTCTTGCCTCTGGACTTTGTTTTATCATCTCAGAGCCTAAAGAGATTTACTGTATAAAACACACTCACACATTGATATCGTGAACTAAATATCTTTTTACAGTGTTTTGTCAGTGAGAAAGAGGTGAACTCTACAACCTGCATGTGTGTGTTGGCTAAGGGGCCCAAGTCTAAGCAGATGTGGCAGTACCTGTGCAAACACAGCCTTTAGTTTGGCACTGTTGTTTCTAGCAGGGTTCTGTTTAAGTCTGAACTGAATGAACTTCATGAGCTGGTGTGAATGCTCGCTTTGACTTTACACTCAATTCTACCATTCTAGTGAACAGTGTTACTCTGTTTAAACATATGCTGTATTGTTACAAGAAAACCTTTTAGGGCATCATTTTGGACCTGGCTACAAGACCTCAGTCATAAAAACAGCAGCTGTGCAGATTTTACAACAGACATAAAGTTACATAAAGGGATTTCTGAGCCATAGTGTAACACAGCTCCATCCTGAAGGCGCACCATGTGTGTCGGCTTCAAAGCCTTTAAAGCTTCTGATAGATGTAAAACACTGTTTTCTGTCAGCGTGAGTGTCTCTGTGACAGAATCATGCTGGTGTGCGGTGTTAGGATGGATTTACCACAGCGCCGTGTGTCTGGCAGGACGGACGGATGAATGGATGGATGGGTGGATGGGTGGGTGTCTGGGCAGCAAAGGAGCCCATCTGACCTCACACAGTGATGTAACTGTGGCCATTCAAAAACATTACATGTACAAAAGATTTGCTTTCTGTTAAGCTTCACTAAATTGGAATAAAAGCCCTGACTCTGATTTGAAATACACTGAGAAAACCTGAGGTTCACATTTAGTTTTATTCCTGCATTTGAATTACAACGTCATTATCTCTGTTAATACTAAGCCGCTCATGCACCTCTCTCTATATTAGTGAGTATTGTGTCCCAGAATAAAATTATTTTAATCCCCTTTTAAAGCTAAGTGTACATACTTATTGAAGAGCTGGAGCTCTGTGGTCCTGTCACTCTAAGCTCCTCTATGTCTAACGTGCCCTGTTCTGTGCAGGAACAGGTGACGTTGTGGCCATCATGATCCCGGAGCCCAAAGGTCGTGAGATCGCGGCCTTGCTGGAGCGGAACGTCGTGGTCACGCTGCACATCACCATCGGAACGCGCAACCTGCAGAAGTACGTGAGCCGGACGTCGGTGGTGTTCGTCTCCATCTCCTTCATCGTGCTCATGATCATCTCCCTGGCCTGGCTCGTCTTCTACTACATCCAGAGGTTCCGCTACGCCAACGCGCGGGACCGCAACCAGGTACGTGGCGCCTCCGAGCGTGGCCTGCATGAGCCTGACCGCCGGTGGAGCGGCGCGTGATCGGGCTCAGCTTCCTCCAATCAGCAGAGCAAATACTCGCCCGTGCCTCCTCGTTGTTGTGTTTGTTTGTCGTGACGTCTGTGGACACAGTGTATGAGTGCGTCTGTTGTGATGAGAGCCGGTGCCCTGGCAACGCTTGTTTGCTCTTTCACATTGAATTGTGTTGATTTATGTTGTGATGTGAATTCAGACATATTGAACACGCCGGCTTTCATATTTAATTTTTTTTAAGCAGGACAATAAGTTAAAGCAGATGGAGTGTGATGATAAACTGTTATTACTATTTCCGCTGTGTACCTATGTAAACTGTGTAACACACATTTCTGCTGTCTCACTGCTGCACGTCCTCAGTGTCCTGGTTTCTCTTCAGGTGCATTCGTTCTGTCTCTCTGCTGCTGCCGAGTTGCTCGGTAGTTTTGTTGACATTTTGAATCCATTTTATTTTTCCTGATCTTCCAGCGGCGTCTTGGAGACGCGGCAAAAAAGGCCATCAGCAAACTCCAAGTACGAACCATTAAAAAAGGAGACAAGGTAAATCGTCCTGTATCACAAACCTCCAACTATATCTGGCTGTCAATGAGCTCAATTACGTTTCTGTGTCTTTGAGGTTTTATAGGTTTTACATGAATTACTCTATACTTTCTGTATTTGGAATCTGAGAAGCCGCTTCTTCCATCTCTGCCTTTGTTTCAGGAGACTGAGTCCGACTTTGACAACTGTGCAGTGTGCATTGAAGGTTATAAACCCAATGACGTAGTGCGGGTGTTACCATGCAGGTACTCTTTGTTTATCACTGCTGTGCATCGCTTTAACACGGAGCAACTGGTGTCTGTACATTCTGCCAAACGCACCTTTGCACTGTTGTCCTCCTTTCGTTGTGCTTCCTCATTTTCGCTCTTGTCTCGTTTGGTCAGACACGTGTTCCACAAACACTGCGTCGACCCGTGGCTGCAGGACCACCGCACCTGCCCCATGTGCAAAATGAACATCCTGAAAGCCTTGGGAATCCCAGTGAGTTCCTCTGTAATAATCAACCTGAATGCGGCTGCGCGTAGCCCGCGTTACAGTTCCGACCCGTTCCAGGTCAGCGCCGACTGCTCGGACGACATCCCTCCGGATTACGAGATGTCGGTCGGAGGCCCGCCCACCGACCCCATCAGCGCGGCCAGTGAAATCACGGTGAACGAGAGCTCGGTGGTGCTGGATTCGGCCGGACGAGCGATCGGCCTGCAGCAGCTGCCTCCTGACACGGAGCTGGCGCCTCAGGCCGGGGAGAGCTACGTCATCTCCAGCAGTGAGTTCAGGCCTCATGGCGTCTGCTTTCCTGTTAGAAACCACCTGTGTTAAACCAGCTCCATCTGTAAAAAGCTTCTAATTGCGTGTGATATAAAATCAATATATCAACAAAGACAAAGTGGGAATAAATGTAGAACCTTTGGTACCAGATACAGATACTCCCTTTAATCTGCAGAGTTCAGTGTTCATTCGTTCTAGCGCTGCTTATTGACTGCTTCCTCTCACCTCCTCCAGTCCAAGGTTGTTTTATTCTGGGGTCCAAACCGGGTCAGCAGCCACCTGTTCCGTGCTCCCGGGTGACGCTGTAGGGGAAACGATAGCATATGACCTGATCCAAATAGGTTTTACGGCCCTGTGTGGGAAACCTGTGCTCTTCAGCACTGTTTGAAGGCTCCCCGCGTCCTGTCAGGATTAATGTGTGGGAGACAAACGTAGAGCGGGTCCAAGTGTAAAAAGGGAAATGTAAACCACCGTTTTATGTTTTGGAACTAATTCAGGGCATTTTTCCAAGTTATACCAAGCCATAAAAACCAGAACATATGACTGTGCGTTCCCATTTTTATTTTTATTTTTCTTGGAAGGCACTCACAGGCGGCTGACACAAAGCTATGCTTCTGCTTTTGTGGTGGATCGCTCAGCACGGATGAGCCTTGATTTGTCATCTGCCGCAGCACTAATAAGCCGACAAGGTCCCTGACAGGCGGTTAGCGTGAGGAGAACGAGCCGACCTGCCAGGATTTCTGCCGCCGAGGCCTGGGAGTGACGGAGCGCACGTCCGGCAGCACCTTTTAGCTTGAGTTATGACAGCACTGCAGCTGTCGCCCTTCTAGAACCACTGGGCGAACGTCTCGGTACCAGAAACATACAGTATGGTTGGAGACTGGGCCAGTCTACAATCCTGTTAAAAGAATATGTAGTACAACAGCAACCAAAATTGATCTGTTAATTTGCAAATAACACAAAGATGGCAGAGAACAGGTGGTTATTAATTGATGACTCCCCATGTCTTCATCAGGTGACCACCAGCCTCCGCTCAGCAGCGACTCAGACACCTCGATCATCATGGCCACTGAGGGCATGTTCGAAGTGGACCTGTCCGCGGAGCAGGAACGCGACGGGGCCAAATCCTGAGCCGATCGCACCCGAGGGGAACAGGCGTCAATCACAAGGGAAATTAAGCGAGGGAGCAGCACAGAACGATCAGGAGCTCCCAGAGATTCAGCGCGTCAGCGGAGGATGTGACCTCACTGAGGATGAAATGAGCAAAACGACCCGCGGCGGCACAAAGCCACCCAGATAAACGGACCCGAGCCTCCGTGGCGTCCGTGGACACGTCGCTTGCTCATTCATGCAGTGGTCACAGCTCACCGTTTCTGGCCACCTGATTCTTCACATCAAAGCCTAACATCCGAAATACACAGATTAAGATAATAGCGACCTTTAATTAGTATTATGAAAATGTGGATTGTTGTATTTGATTCCTTTTTAGAATGAGATCACTGCCAACATATGTGATTTGTCTTTAAGATCAGTTGAGACATGAATGCACAGATTTACTACACTATTTGTGTTTCCCGCTGTTGTTGAGGGGGAAGAACCCAACATGTGCTGGATGTGCAGTGTCTGTCCTCACGTTTGACAATCAGAAACTGCTGCCGATTCACGAGTCCGCGCGGCCCACGCCGTTGGCCCTGCTTCCTGCTGGCTGTGGTGGTGGTGGTGGTGGTGGTGGTGGAACAGTCTGACGCGTGTGTGTCGCTGTGGTTTTTCGCGTGGCTGTTAACTGACCCTAAAACTGTGCATGATTCGAAGCTAATCCAGTAACGCGAGGACGGACGGACGCTGTGGTAAAGCACTGCATGGCCAATAAAGTGGAGTTAGCCAGAGTTTTATTAATAGATGCTGCGGGCGTGAAAACTGAGCTGTATAAAATGTTTACAGTTGCACAGTAACTTTTTTTTTTCTCTGTTTATTCGCCACAAAGAGATCCACACGCAGCAGAGTGGCCCCTGTTACGCCCTCAGTCAGGCAGAACTCACCTTTAGCGGATCTCTACTAAATGTTCCTCCTCATGGTTCAGGCTGCACTGAGTCCCAGCCCGAGGCTTCAGTTAAAAACCTACAGGAAACCGGTTTATTGACCTACAAAGGCACAGGAACAAGCACAATCATTTTGTCACTGGCAGCCAGAGGCTTGTAGCTTATGAGACCATTTGTGCGTCCAAAGATAATTAGTAACATTTGTGGTGCCGTACATTTAAACTGGTTCTGATTGTTGTGAAAGGTGTGGGCAGACGTGGACAAAGACTTCATGTGGAACAGAACTAGGACTCAAACCCCCGACATGATGACGACTGTTAATCGCTGTTCATAACAGTGATTCTAGTGGAACATTTCTCCTCTTCCTATTGCGCGTTAGTTGAACACAGGATCCAATGCTGCGTCAGAGCTGTTTCCTCTCACATTCCTGTAGAGCTGCACACTAAAGAAGCACAGACCCAGCTAGTGGAATTTAACTGGCGGTTTTCTCCCGCGGTCAATGTTTCCATTATGTCCTGCAGCCACCTGGGACACACACACACACACACACACACGCACACACACACACACACACACACACACACACACACACGTTATGCAACACACACGTGTCCACACTCTCCTTGCTTGGGTTAATCATTGCAGGGTCATTGGGCGCACAGGCAGATGTTTCAGTTTCATGGGAGCTCTGGCATTAGTTCGCTGTAACTCGTTCCCGGCTGCAGCAGCTCGGTGCTCACATTATCCCACATAAGCTATAGTTCCGACGCCGATGAATCGTTTTGGTAGCATTGCAGGAGAATTCATGAATGTATATTTGTATTGTTTCCTGAACGAGGTCAGAGCAGGATGGAAAAGGAGGAAGATTGCGATTCCTACCAGCTTAATGTAGATTTATATTTGAGAGATCTCTACCAGCCAAATCTGGCCCCGACGCCTCTGCCTGCTTCTTCAGCTCACGTTAACATAGCACAAGACATGCGATGAATGGAGACGCTCAGCAGCGCCCATCTGAGTTTATCGTCTTCTCCAGCACCGCCTTGACTCCGTTTCTCCTTCACGTGTGTGTGTCTGACCGAGCGTTTGAGCCACGGTGATGAAGCACATCAGCTCCAGATGCTTGAGTCTGGCTGCACTGCCTAACGGGACAAGCTGCTCTAAGTTGGACTAAGGCCTTGATTTTACATGGCAACTTGTGATTAAGCTGCAAGTTGCTCGCTCAGATTTGTCCGTTTACAGCGCTTTAATAACAACTGTGTCAGAACTTTAAAGCCAATTTAAAGCTTTTAAATCGCACGCACAAAAAGCTGAGTGTGTCTTGATATGACCTTCAGTCTGTATGTCAAAAACGAAAAAAAAAGAATGTTTCCAAATTTTACCAGCAACATTCCAAATTATTGTTCTTTTAAAATGAGACACGTTTCCCTGAAAGAACTTTGTAATTTGGTACCTAGACACTTTCATATTTTAGGAAAAATAAAATGTCATTATTCAAAAAGCTTAATTTAAAGTCCCGTTTGTTTGTACGTGATTAATCTTTTTACTTATTACCTTGTTTAGTATATTTTACAAATTGTCTCATCGTTTTCATTATTGTGGCCACACATTGATGTTGCACAGAGAGCTGAGCTTGTGAATACATATCACACTGGCAGGAAACTAATATTGATTAACTTCCTGAATAAACAGTCGTTCAAACCCTATTACAAACTTTTCTCCTGATTAAAATTATTCAGTAATAATAACCCTGTTAATATAAAGTTCTTTCATGATGTGACATGAGGCCATTTTCTCTGTCACACGCTCGCTCTGTAAACTGTCCTATTTGCACTTTATTCCTCCGGTGAATGAGGAGCGGCTTTACTGAATGACTTGAGCCTTTTTTATGTGCTGCTTTCAGGGCAGAGGGCTACAGTTTTGAACATGGCACACGTGTCATTTGTTGCTTCATGTGAAATGTTGTGATCTTTTATCTGTTCTCTTGTGTATGTGTGTTGGGGCGTATCAATATATTGTTCACTATACCCAGCAGAAATAACAGCATCGCTATTTTGTATTAAACAACTCCGATTAGTTCTGTCGCTTCCTTGTACCTTGATGCACGTGTATGAATGTCCTTGATTTTGGCATAATAAATTTTACCCAGGTTTTTTTCAACCCTGCTTTTTTACAAGACTGTGATTTGCCACATGCAAGCATTGTATTAAAAAGATGAGTGTGTCAACGCTGAAAACGAGTCATTGCAGCAGTTAAGAATGAAGGGACACTGATTCCTCCATAATTTATATGCGCAGAAGTTCTCAAACTGGCGGATTATTTGCTATGAGCTCACAAACAACTAGTGCTTCCTGGTTTCCTCTGTACCTGCCCCGGCAACGGTCGGACTGAAGGGGCGGGGTCAGACAGAGAGGGGGCGTGGCTAGCCTGCTGGAGCGCAACTGCTCTGTCCGCCATTGTTTCTCCTCACATGCGCTTACAGCACTTACATTCAATGGCGTGTGCTACTACGTGATTGAGATTATTTAGAACACAGCGAGTACTTCAGCACGCACAGTCTGATATTTGTGGTTAGTTGCATGAGTCGTTCAGCAGCGTTTTATTTTAATTCAAAGCAGACAGTTGTTAGAAAGCCACAAATTCTTCATTTAGCCTCTTCTTTTCTTCATCCACTGTTAGTGGCTGGAAAAACAAGACACTTGTCCCTTCCAAGAGTTTCTGTGACGGCCAGCAACTGGCCGATATTACCTGCAAAAGAATGAAAATAATTATTTTATTAGTTTTATGGGTTTCTGCTAGCCAAGCTAATACATAGATTAAGGTTAGCAACATAAGCTAACCTAAGGTTTTGGTCAACGCTTGTTAAAACTATAACTATTCTTTCAGCTTCTCACTTTTTTTTTTTTTTTTTACATTTTTTTGTTTTTAATTAAAAAAATGGGAACAACAGAAAGGATCAGGAACAGTAATTAATTCTGTACCACAAGGTGGCGCCTTATCCACAAGTTTCTATATTATTGCAACTGTAGAATAACTCAAGGTCATTCAACACTAGTATTAAAACAACACTTTTTGTGTAACTAATTAATTACTAATATGTTTGGCTTGCAATAAAATATGGAACTATTAAGAATCCACATGATCCCCGAATCCACAGTGACATGTTTACAGTGTTTATGTTTTCCAACCAAAATCCAAACAAACCTGGATTTATATCATTTGACTGGATTGGTTCACAGACCAGTAGCATAATTCACACAGCTCAATACCTGCCGCTGGCTTCAACGGGTTTTCGAAGAGGGAGAGGAATGATGCTACATTGCTGCCAGAATGGGCCGCGGTGCGGAGCTCAGCCACTTTCAGCTGGGCAGAAAAAAGCCTATAGCATAAACAGGCAGCATAAATCTATAAGACACAAAATAGGAAAACAAAAACAAAAAGGGATCAAATAAACATTTTGAATTTCCTGTGTTGTATCCAGAGTTATAGATTTTTTCAAACAGGGCACCTTCTTTTTCAGTGGATCAAAGGTATTTGGACAGTTGACTAAATATTCCACCAGGTGCGATCAATGCTTTCATTGATTGCAAACAAGTGAAGGACATTAAAGGTGTGGATTTAATATCCCGTATTGAGTTGACGCTGTTTGACACTGTAGCAAACAAAACCGAAGCAGGGGTGAGGTCAACAATCTCAACGCCTGATGGCTGTGGAGCTGCTCTACATAGCGTCGATCTATTCTGCTGACAAAGGCAGAAAGACCCTCTGCAGGTCAGTCAGTTTTGCTCATTGTAAACTAGCATTGAGTGCAGACAAAGTCACTTTGATGCGGTAGTGTTTGTCTTTGGTGCCAGAAGAGAAAACTGAGGGGAAAAAGGAGAAGACAGACAGAATCACGTTCGAAGCATATCCAGGTAGTGAAATGTAAACATTGTTGTCTTTCTCATCGAGTGCTCAAAGATCTGGGGTTTCCTTCAACTCTGATGAAGTGCAGTGCACCTTGTCAGCATGCCTCGTTGATCTCACTGATCTTTTGGCTCAATCACAGCATTGCCATAAAGTACGTTATGCAAGAACATTCCTTAATGTCATAAATTCTGCGTGTGACGGTGCAGGAGAACAGAAATGGTTCTAATGAAACAGTCTCTCTTCTTGATTGCAGGAGAACAGCTGATTGAGCTGGGCCCACAGACAAACGATTTGTTGCATCTTACAAAGGAGCTGCCTTTGAAGTTGCTGGAGAAGGAGTGTGTAAAGCCCAAATGATGAGCAACAGCCAAATAAAATAAAAAAGCTGTAGCCCAAATATTGTTGGAACTCACGGTTCTGTATTAAAATGTGTCCACATGCTTTAGTGGAAAGCGTCTAAATGATAAGTAGTGCGCCCTCTGTGGGACAGATGAGCATTTCTGGTCCTTCTCTATAAAAGCTTGTTTCTCTGGTTTTCCAGCAGATGGCGCTGTAGAGCCCATGATTCCCTGCATCGTATCTCTCTGTGTCTTTGTTGAAGTGAGACAAGAGCACACGCTGCTGCATCCCATCAGACAGGGGACATTCTGCCACAGAATCCCCTTTGGCTGAGAAATGTGTGATATTAAAAAGATTTCCCACGATGCCACAGCAGGTGTTTCTGCTGAACATGTGATGAAACGCAACTGTGGAAATTCCTTGGGAAAAAATGGGAGCCTTGACAAATTTACTTTCTGTTCGTGGTGTGAAATTGTGAAATTGAAAAGACTCAGTTGTTTGATCTGCAATGACTTTTTTATGTAAAATCTGTATAAAATCTAGCAAGTCATGGAAATGCACAATATTAGCATCAATTTTGCAAAGTTCTCTCAAATAGAAAAATCAATTTACTGATTTACTAATGTGGCTGTTTAACAGTTTCCAGGTTTATATCCATCCTTCTGTTTCAGACTGTTGTGTGCTGATAGATACGGTTGATTGTGTTAATAGTAACCACTTAGATGACTCCACCAGATTGTTATAATACCAGATGTACATTTGCTAATGAGGCCTCTATCCTCCTAAGGAAAGACCCAAGTTGTATTTGAAACAATGAAACAAGCTCTGTCTTGTTTTATTTTTCCCCAGCAAAATGAGGGAGAGACATAACTACTGTACAAAATAGAACCGGGTACAAACAAACACAAAGGTTCTTCTTCCCTTATATTAAAAAGAAGAACCAAAGAACTGCATGCAAAGAATGAGGATGTGATTCAGGAACTACGAAGTGGAACAGATTACGGGGGACACACTGTTGCTGGTCGGCTTATTGTTTGATAAGAAAGACTGAGCATTTAAGAACCGAGATGTTCTACTTTGCAATGTTCGCTGACATAAATAAAGCCACAAAAGCACTGAAAGCCCATGGTGTCAGTACTCCTGCCACAACCCCACAAACCAAAGTGGAGAAAGTCGCAGCACTGTAAACACTCAACACTCATTTTAGTCCCGGTACTCGCGCAAACAACTGCTGTCGACGAGTCTGTGCCGCATGTGCGCGCAGCGTCGACGCGGTGCGGTTGACCAGAGGGGAGCGCTGGTAAACACCTACCTGAAACCATGATTCAGTGGGGTTGAGTCAACCTGTGACTGCACGGCTGCTCCCCCTCCTCCTGCATCCTGTTTATCGGCCAACGCGCACAGCAGGAAACTCGGCATCTCAGCACCTGCGTCTCATTCTTCATATCTAGTGTTTTATATTCGTGTTTACTGCATTCGCACTTCTTCTTTAACCCTCTGTCTTTCCCTTGACATAATCGAACGCCTGACCAAGCGCTGACACCAGGGTTTGGCTGCTCCCAGCAGCACTTTGGCCCCAACGACTGCAAGACAAGACTCCATCAATGAGGCTTTTGCGTTCGAGTCCACGGTGTTTGTCCGGAACCGAGACAAGACACGGGAGTCTGGGTGATTTAGTGAACGTCCCTAATGAGAAGCCACAGATGTGACGGTGACGGGTTACTGACACCAATTGTAGCGTCTAACCAGTTAATTCATTATTTCCTCGCGCACGCTGACGTCGCGCCTCGGCCAGTCTGTGACGCGCTCGCTTTATCCGTGCGCGGCGCCACGGCCGAGGAGGAGGAGGAGGAGGAGGAGGAGCGGGCGGCGAGTACCGCAGCGTTACCGTCGGCCTCACGGGACCCGCGTCGTCTTTGTGCTTCGATGCCACGGCGCTGACACCGCAGCGGGGAGCTCACGCGGCCCGTGTACCGAGCGCGACGCGCCGTTTCTCCGCCTGCTCGGCGTCGGTCGGTCGCGGTGTTGACGGGCATCGGGTCGCGCGCACCTGCCGCGGAGCGCGGACAACAAAGAGCGCAGCGCCGCGCGGCGGCGAGCCGAGCCGCTCTCCGTCGGAGGGACAGAGTCCTCGTTGAGTGCAAAGTCTGCGCCGCTGCGGCGCGCGGAAGACCCGTGTGCGCGAGCTCCGGCGTCGGTTCGCCGTGTTACAGGCCGACGCTCGGCGGCGCGCGCTGGCACGGTTAATTACAGCAACACTTGCATGTGCGCCTTACTTTTCACCGGACATCCAGTAGCAGGCGACACCGAGAGGGGGGTCGTTTGAGGAAGCACCGGGCCGTCGACGGCTTCTCCAGGATATTCGGAATCCTTCCTCGTCCCAGTCGCACATCTCCGGTAGAACCAGCTTTGATGGTCGCCGTCTGCGGTCCCGTGTGTTCAATGCTCCCTTAAAAACAAGGAATATGTGGGTCAGCCCGGAAGATGTGCTGCTGGCGGGCGCGCTGTGGATCACCGAGAGAGCGAATCCGTATTTCATCCTGCAGAAACGGAAGGGCCACGGGGATGGAGGCGGAGGACTGGCGGGTGAGTGCCATCTTTACGCCGTACTGATCAACAACAGCCATGCCAGCGCTCCTTCTAACCCCGCGACACGCCGCGGCGGCAGTCACGTGACCGCAGGTTATCGCAGGTGGCCTTTCACCTGGAGGCAGGTCCGGGAGGCGAGAGACGGAGCGTCCGTTTGATTGAGTCACGGCCTGATGCTCAAGAAGCCTCAACCTTTGGTCCAGCTGCTGAGCACGTGACAGGAGCACAGGAACGGGCAAAGTGCATCGTATAGTGTCTTAAAGCAAACTTTAGGACATGATGGAGGACACTAAGCTCCCACTGTGTGACTGTGACTGCCGCTGCACAATAGCAGCCGTTGTGCAGCTGCTAAAAGCTGGAGCCTCAACAACAGCAAGTCTATCTGCGCGAGCGGACGCGCCGCGTTTCTGCTTGCTCATGCTGAATCACTCCGCTGCTTCTTCTCTGCCTCCTCCTCCCTCCTGCTTATTCCACCCAAAACGGGTCAGGCAGCAGCAGGAAGCCTGAGGAAGGGGGCGCGAGGGCGCGTGGTGGGAATGTCCCGTCAAACAGGCCGCCGCCCCGCCCCTCGCGCTCCCAAATGGGAAACGGGTTCATTTCATGAGCTGAAAAACCACAAAGTGACACGAGATGACAAGTGTATCAGGTTCACAACTTCAGAGGAACTAGACGAGGCTATTGAACATATGTTGCTACGGTTTGTCTCCACAGACCTCTGTTTCAGCGTTTAGTATTTTGATGTCTCCCAGTGGCTCCTCATCATAAAGAGTGGCTTAATTGTGATGGGGTAATAGAAGGATAATCTTAAAAACAAAGAAATCTAATTTATCACATTCTTCTGGATCTTTGCCCAAAGCTGTGGAAAACAAAATATCTTCCATAGAACGCTGGTTTTCTGGTTAATCTGGTGAACTGGAGAGTTACCTTTCTTTCAAACCGAAGTCTAACCAGTGAGGTTGCGGTTTATTCCAGATATAACACATGAACATATACTACTGAACTAAATGCAACGCGCTGGTTATAAAATGTCATTAAAATATTGGTTATTCGATCCCCTTCGACATCAATAATTCAGCAAATCGCCCCCTTTCTCCCTCTCCGGTGGGTTCTCGCCGTGGCAACTCGTATTGTGCTAAGTGGCGCTGGGGATGATGTCATCGTTATGTAAAAGCTGAGCTCGCGGACTGGCGCCGTGTGCCAGTTGGCGCGCGGCTCCCGGTCGCCCCGGTGCCGTCCTCAAGCGGCTCCGCCGGGAGGAAGGAAGGCGATGAGCCGCGGCACAAAGCGCACAGACGCACAAACGCACACCCGTGGGCTCGGCTGGCGTGTTTTGCACCATTTGATGGAGCTGTGGATGCAAGGACAATGCTCTTTGTTGAATAAATATCAGAAAGGAGGTCAAATTGGCCATGAAGCAGTATTTACTGTAAATACCCACAATCAGACGCTCCTGCTACTTGTTGTGCAACCTTGACTCGCGCCTTTTAAAGTGTTTGTTGTCGGCAGGTCGCACATCTCGTACTTGACACGTTGCGAAATGGTGGAAAAACACCTCCATTTATCCAACAGCTGAGGCGATAGCGGTCCAGGCTTGCGTCACTTTTCATGTGATCGGAACGGATATTGATGCGCGGGAGACGACGGCTCCCTGTGCTCAGTGCGACCGCCACCAAAGAAAAGGAGGTGAACTCTGTCAAAGAGGCCCGTTTGGACCTTCACGTCCAGCACCGAGTGAATACCATGAGTTTGGGTTTGTTTTGCTCTGACGGCGGGGAGGTGTGACTGTCGCCTTGTTTCTGGGCAGAGAAGCGCAGAGCGTCACATGGCTAAACCGCTTGCTTCGCTGAGCAGCGCGCCCTGAAACGCCCAGCGCCGGGGGTTGTTTCTGTTGCGTTTGACGGCGGCGCGAGGAAGGAAATCCTCCCCAGTGCAACTTCAGACTCCATCAAAGCCACCGGAGGACTGTCTGGATGAGGTCTTGCACCTCGGGGCGGCCTCCTTCCTGTGTGACCCGAGGGCTTCCAGCGTCAAACCTCAAGTCACACGTCGTGGGTTTGACCCAGTCATTCCGTTGACTGCCTGAATCTGCTGCTTTTCATGAATTCACATTCAATGACGCGTCCGTTCGCTGCCGGGCTCCAGTGTCTGTCACACGGCGCGGGGGTGGATCATGGCGACCTGGTCGGACGCCTGGGCGGACTCAACTTTCTGGCTGTGGCTGTTTTGTCCTTGTCGTCTTACTTCAGTCAAAGAGGAACTTGTCGTCAGCCTCACAGCAGTTGTTTGTTCCTTACAAATGCGCTAAACCAGAGTGTGAAAACGCGGTATCGTGTTCCAGCACAAGATCAGGCAGTTCAGTTCGTAGGTAGTTATTAACTGAGATGCAGCTGAGCAATGGCTGCGACAGAACTTGGTAAATCAGGAAGTCCGTGTGAAATGATTCCAAATAATAGCTCAGTGTTTCCTGCAGATCTGCTGTTATTTCGTGCCTTCGCTCCTCATCCTCGCCGCGTGACTCACTCCGTGTTTGCCCCGATGAGCTGCCGAGCAAAAAATAACCTGTCTCTGGTGGCTGCCGCACCTCCCCAAAGGGAGGGCCGCACATTTAGCACACTGATCGAGACGACGTCTGATCTACAACGCTGTATGTGTAAATCACAGCTGCACCCCTTTTTTTTTACACTTTTAAATGACAAAGTTGTTGGAAATCGCACAGTGGAGTCATTTTACAAAGCCGCGTCCTCCATAGAGTCAGTCAGGGTTTATGGGTCTATCACTTCATGCATACAGTAATACACCAGTAGCACGGGCTAATGAGATGTGCTGTGGTAATTGGCCCTGTAACCTGCACTGTTTACATCCACAGCCACGCTTTCTGTCGCGGTGTCATCAGCGAAACCAGTGTGAGGGTTGCGTTTCACCCACGTGTTCCTGAACACGCAGAGGCACGACAAGAAAACACAACTGAGACTGAGTCAAGGGGACATTTCTAAGAGAAGCCCATATAATGATATTAGTTTAGTGCTGATTTCACCCCGTTTTCTTTTCCCACGCTACACAAAGCTCATCTAACCTTTAATACGGGGATTCTTACTAGTCTGAAACTTGAAGCTCAACCTTCAGAGCCATGTTTACTTCTGATATTATAGTTTTTTATAAAGAAAGCAGCAGACGTTTTCTCTCCACTGCATCTAGTCTGTACACGTCTGTGTGTCGGGCGCCAAAAGCCAAAAATGTTTTTATTCCAACCATTCATACACAGTCGTAATTTTAAGCCAGAGTTGTACGTACTCGTCTAAAATATATACACCTAAGTTTCATGTAGGGACTTGAATGTGTGCTACACTTTCAGGCAGGAGGTTAATATTAGAAACCACAGAACCTCATGAGTTTCTTTCAGCAAAATAAATGGTGTAAAACTGTCCAAGCACCTACTGTATCAGGCTTCTCGCGTTAACGGCGTATAATATGGCTGCTGGTGCTCATCTGAATCTGTTTTGTTTTTTGGGCAATAACTGAGATATTTTTGTCCACCCACTTTTTGATTCTTGCAGGTTTACTGGTGGGGACCTTGGATGTTGTCCTGGACTCGAGCGCTCGAATGGCGCCGTACAGAATCCTCTACCAGACTCCGGACTCGTTAGTTTACTGGATCATTGCTCATGGTAGGTGCACTTTAACTGCTGGATCAAGACCTACGCTATGTAACAGGAGTGAGCTGTGATCCGCATTTGCATTTGTGAGTTCCTTTTATGAGGATATCCAGTATTTCAGTGCAGACCTGTGTGACTAAGCCGCCTCCCGTTCCCCAACAGCACATGATATTAGAACCTTCTGCTGCTGCTTGTACTGGATGTGCCTGCACAGCGTGACGTCACGGCCCGGCAGGCTCACAGAGAAGGTTCACGAGTGAACGCTCAGGTGTTCAGGAGTTTGTCACCGGGTGCTGCTTGTAATAGTGTGATCTGCACATTCTCTATGCCAGCCTTCAGCTGTTCTCTCCAGGTTAATGCGAGCTGTGAGAGGCCTTTGTCTGGTGCAGTGACTTCAGGCTGATTCGAAGCAGCACCTTTTTGAACCGTCATTTTAGTTTGCAAGGTTTGCATTTTTTTTTAAGCAGTTTGCTACTAAATGTACATAAAAAGCATATAAAATGCGCCGCCTGTCTGAAATGGAGGCTGAGTGAAGACCAGCCTGGCTCTGAAAAGGCATTAGCGCCGTTCTTCCCTCCCTCCCAGTTCTTCACTCCGTATCCCAGTGATGGGAGAGTGAAGCCGCCTGCTCTCACTCACAGCCGTTTGCTGCAGTGCTGAGGCATACAGTATCTCGACTGATCCTTTTAATGGCCACTTCCCACACTTCAGTAGAATGCTGTCAGACAATTTGGGATCATACCTGGGTCATCATTTCCAAAACATTACACCTCGGTGGCCGCTGTGTGAACCCGGACGTGAGCTCTCTGACCGCTGCTCCTCCTCCTCCTCCTTCCCCTGCAGGAACCTCCCGCAAAGAGATCACAGAGCACTGGGAGTGGCTGGAGCACAACCTGCTGCAGACGCTGTCCATCTTTGAGAACGAGAATGACATCACCACGTTTGTCAAGGGAAAGGTCCAGGTAAACAAAACCAAATTTCATTAGGTCCCTGATTATTGTACTGTAGCATTGCAAGTGAACTATAGCGCTCATTTGTATCAGATTCTTCTTACTGGTCACACAAATAATGTTTATAATTGGATCAAATAGCAAATTGAAGGCACCTCTCATTTCAGTGAGACCAGTAATAAATTTAATTTGCCATAAATGTTTCAGGCCAACAGACAACAATGAAGGTGTCGCGCTGCATCGTCATCTATTCCTGTAGTGAATAGTCATTACAGACAAGGATGTGCAGAAGCCACTGCTGCTTCCTCTTTACAGCCCTGATGTCTGTCTCGTCTCTTTCTTTGCTGCAGGGCATCATTGCGGAGTACAACAAGAACCACGACGTCAAGGAGGACGACGACACGGACAAGTTCAAGGAGGCCAGCGCCAAGTTTCGAAAGCTGTTTGGGATGCCCGAAGAGGAGAAGCTGGTCAACTACTACTCCTGCAGCTACTGGAAGGGGAAGGTTCCTCGGCAGGGATGGCTCTACCTCAGCATCAACCACCTGTGCTTTTACTCCTACTTACTGGGAAAGGAAGGTAGGAAACCCTCCACGTTCCACAGATTGATTCACGTCACTGCTCCACAGATCTTTATCCGTATCTCTGTGGGCATTTTAAATCCTCCTGAGAGCATGCGGTGCATCTGCGCCATCTGTCTCCCCCTCAGCCAAACTGGTGGTGCGCTGGGCGGACATCACCCAGCTGGAGAAGAGCGCCACGCTGCTGCTGCCCGACGCCATCAAGGTGAGCACGCGCGCCAGCGAGCACGTCTTCTCCGTCTTCCTCAACATCGGCGAGACGTTCAAGTTGGCCGAGCAGCTGGCCAACATCGCCATGCGGCAGCTGCTGGACAACAAGGGCTTCGAGCAGGACCGCTCGCTGCCCAAGCTCAAGAAGAAGTCGCCCAAGAAGGTGTCGGCGCTCAAGAGGTACGTGGTGTGAGATGGAGGAACGCATGAGCCTCAAACTGAACGCTTACAGAGGAGCTCAGATGCATTGTGCCTCTTTTAGGGATCTGGATGCGAGAGCGAAGAGCGAGCGGTACCGGGCTCTGTTCCGTTTGCCCAAAGACGAGAAGCTGGATGGACACACGGACTGCACCCTGTGGACCCCCTTTAACAAGATGCACATCCTGGGCCAGATGTTCGTTTCCACCAATTACATCTGCTTCACCAGCAAGGAGGAGACGTCGTGCAGCCTCATCATCCCCCTGCGTGAGGTGGGTTGTGTGTTCGAACTGGTCACGGACGTGTGTCAAACGTGTACAGGGACAAATGTTTCCCAACTGAATGTGTCAGGAGCAAATCCATCGCCATGAGTGTAAACATATAGATTATTGACTCTCGTGCACAGACTGGTTGGTTTGGCCCAACCTGTTTGACTTGAAGCTACAGAAATGAGACCCGCTGTGTGTTTTCATTCGAGGGGACCGATGGCTAACGCTCCCTGTCGTCTCCCAGGTGACCATCGTGGAGAAGGCGGACAGCTCCAACGTGCTGCCCAGCCCGCTCTCCATCAGCACCAAGAATCGCATGACCTTCCTGTTTGCGAACCTGAAGGATCGCGACTTCCTCGTGCAGAGGATCTCGGACTTTCTGCAGCAGACCACGTCCAAGATCTACTTGGAGAGGGAGCTAGCGGGCAGCCTGAACAGCTCCGATGACGAGGTGGGTGTTAGAGGGGAAATGCACAGTTCCGCATCATCGCCATGGTCGTTCTCACGGCGCGGCTCCTCTCCAGGTTTACTCCCAGCACGGATCCTTGCTGTCCAGCAGCCCACAGCACAGCCTGGGGTCAGAGGGCGAGCGGACGTTCAACCTGAATGACAGCAGCGTGCCCACGGCCACACAGGCCCTCATGACCATGTACCGCCGCCGCTCGCCCGAGGAGTTCAACCCCAAGCTGGTGAGTGGGGCGACCCGTCGGCGTCATTGAAAGCATCTCGTCCGTTTTAACAGACTGCATCTACTCCGTGTCGTCGCGCAGGCGAAGGAGTTCCTGAAAGAGCAGGCGTGGAAGAACCACTTCACGGAGTACGGCCAGGGCGTGTGCATGTACCGCACCGAGAAGACCAAGGAGCTGGTGCTCAAGGGCATCCCTGAGAGCATGAGGGGCGAGCTGTGGCTGCTGTTCTCCGGTGAGCAGACGCTCCTGTCCTCCTGCGACAGCACACCTACTAGTGAGACACATATACACAGCATCAAGTCCAGCTGTTTGACTGTGTAGAGCGTCACAGGACACTAAAAGCGTGGTCAAACACGTGTGCCAGAGCACAACATGACCTACTGACCTTCAGACTACTTTCACTGCTGCTGTGCTACTTATTCAGGTGTGCACACGCGCCAGACTTTCCTGTTTTCAAGCCCGGTTTGACTTCATCGCGGTCGTGCAGGCGGCGCTACCTGAGCGCAGAGCGGTTACAAACGGCTCCAGCCTCTCTCTGCCGCGACCCACTTTCGTCACCGCTGTGTGTGTGCTCGCACGCGCGACCCGTGACATTTGTGTCCCTCGCGCCGCGACGACCGCGCGGCCTCCTCTCAAAAGAAAACAAGCCGAGAGACGACCTGCAAACAGGCCTGAAGTGCAAGCGTGACTTTTAGTGTTGTTTTCTGGATGTTAAAACATGCAGGAAAATAAAAGATAATAAAAATGAAACTGTGATAAGACGAGTTGGTTTTGTGGTGACTGCGATAGGCAGCGTGTCTTCCTGTACAACAAGGTTCAGCCGATGTCAGGAAACCCTTCACTGACTGTGTCTAGACGTTATCAGTGGTAATATACAGCTTTGATATTTGCTTTTGCTTTATTATGATACGCTGGGACATTGTTTTTTTATTCTTCTTTATCTCATTGGTGACTTCGCATCTTCACCTTCATCTCCTGCGTGCGTTTTTCTGATTCATTCTTCCACAGGGTCAGTCAACGAGATGGCCACGCACCCCGGCTACTACGAAGACCTGGTGGAGAAGTCCATGGGCAGGTACAACCTGGCGACGGAGGAGATCGAGAGGGACCTGCACCGCTCGCTGCCCGAGCACCCGGCCTTCCAGAACGAGATGGGCATCGCCGCGCTGCGCCGCGTCCTCACCGCCTACGCCTTCAGGAACCCCAACATCGGATACTGCCAGGTACCCGTCGCACCCGCTCGCCTCCGCACGGATCGGCAGGAACCCGGCGCCCCCCCCCCCCTGACAGCGCTTGTTGTTTCCTCTCGGTTGCCTCCGCTCCGCAGGCCATGAATATCGTCACGTCCGTGCTGCTGCTCTATGCCAAAGAGGAGGAGGCTTTCTGGCTGCTGGTGGCGCTCTGCGAGAGGATGCTGCCCGACTACTACAACACCAGAGTTGTAGGTCAGCGTGTGCATTTTCACCTCTACTTCCCGTCCTGGTGCCTGTTCTTCACGCGTGACGCCCCGCCCGGTTTGACATGGTGCTTTTCAGGCGCTCTGGTGGATCAGGGCGTGTTCGAGGAACTGGCCCGCGAGTACGTGCCCCAGCTGTACGACTGCATGCAGGACCTGGGGGTCATCTCCACCATCTCCCTGTCGTGGTTCCTCACCCTCTTCCTGTCGGTCATGCCGTTCGAGAGCGCGGTGGTGGTGGTCGACTGCTTCTTCTTCGACGGCATCAAGGTCATCTTTCAGCTGGCGCTCTCCGTGCTGCACGCCAACATCCACCAGCTGCTGGGCTGCAAGGACGACGGCGAGGCCATGACCGTGCTCGGCCGGTAGGAAGACGCGGCTCCGTGGCTGCTCATCGTGGAAAAACACAGGGTGAAATGTCTGTGTGTTGTAGGTACTTGGACAGCGTGACCAACAAGGACAGCACTTTACCCCCCATCCCCCACCTGCACTCTCTGCTGACGGACAACGGGGAACCTCATCCAGAGGTCGACATCTTCAAACTGGTCGGCAGTTCCTATGAGGTATTTAACATGGACGCCGACGTCTGTGCACTAAATTAAATGGGTTTCGAAGCACGTGAAGTTCATTCAGCATTTTTTACCTTTTTTCTTGATCTGTATTTATTTCCTGTCTTGCTTTTGTATCAGAAATTCGGCTCGATCCGTGCCGACGTGATTGAACAGATGCGTTTCAAACAGAGACTGAGGGTGATACAAACCATCGAAGACACAACAAAGCGCAACGTGGTGGGGACACAGTTACACATGCATTCAAATTTGAATGTGTCAGGTGCAGAATATATATAGAATATATACTAGACTATGTCTGAACTGCACTTTAGCATCCTTTGGTTCAGCAGGTCAAAGTAGCTTAAGCTTTGAACTACATTCAAACCCGTATCGGATACTCAAATCGTGTTTCTTGGCATTGAATCATCATCTCCAGGTTCTTTTTAAGCTAAATTAATTATGTTCTGTTTCAGGTCAGAACTATTGTTACAGAAACTGCTTTCACTATTGATGAGCTGGAGGAGCTCTACGTGCTCTTTAAGGTGAGTTCTCACCACAGACCACTGTGAATGTGCCACAGCTGAAATAAAGACAGGAAATGAACATCCATCCTGTCTCTGCAGACGCAAATAATAAACAGCGCGGCAATAACTTGGCGTGGTTGTTTCCCTCTAGCATGAGCTCTCTTTACTACAGGCCTGTGTATTACTAGGCCAGTTTTCCTCCCTCATTCCCAGCGTAGCGCGTGGTCGTTTCAGCCTTTTGCCCGTTGCGTCCGCAGGCAGAGCACCTGACCAGCTGCTACTGGGGCGGCTGCAGCAACCCCACGGAGCGCCACGACCCCAGCCTGCCCTACCTGGAGCAGTACCGCATCGACGCCGAGCAGTTCAGGGGCCTGTTCAACCTGCTGTTCCCCTGGGCCAACGGGGCCCACTCGGACCCCCTCGCCGTGCGCTTCTTCCGCCTCCTTGACCACAACGCAGACGCCCTCATCAACTTCCGTGAGTTCATCAGCGGTTTGGGTGAGTAGAGAAAGATTATGTCAGTGTTTAACAGCGGCGGTGCGTCATGATTCCTGTTTGGACTAATGATAAGCGTTGTTGTAGGCGTTTTGTGTCACGGGGACCTCACTGAAAAACTGAAGCTTCTCTACAAGATGCACGTTTTACCTGGTGAGTGAGCATCAGTGCAGAAACGGGAGAAGAACTTTGTCAGGGCTCGGGTCAAATGTTTTGAATGAGTCAACTGACATTCATTCGTTCATTCATCTCCATTTGGCTCTGAACAAAATGTAGATTTCACTTTTCATTTTTAAAACAATATAACTATAAATTAAGTTATATATAATGAATATTAGCAGCATTAAGTCAACACTGAAAAAACTTTTTTTAAATGCAAAGCAACTGTTTTAAAATATAAGTTGGTCGATGTTGAACTTGTTTTCAGAGGTCACTCATGAACAGGAGGAGCCAGACTCTGCCTTTGAAGCCACTCAGTATTTCTTTGAAGACATAACTCCAGAAACATCAATCGGTAAGATTGTTTATTTATGTAGTGAGCGTTGGACTTGTGTTACTTCATGCCTTCAACAAGCACAACGTAGGTGGTGCAGTTTTACCCATTTTTCAGCATGTCAGAATTTTATAACCTTTAAAAAAACAGTTGAGGTAAAGACCAAGTAGGTTATTAAAAGAAAGTAGACAGAACTGTACAGATATGATGTCATTAACAGATGAAGAGTTTCTGGAGAGCATCTGCATCTACAGGTTGAACCTTGTGCTGTTAGATGATTAAACCAAACTATTAGAAACCTGCGTACGTCACAAAAACAGGCTCATTAAGTCACGAGTGAAAGTATCACATGTAATTTCATCATTGTTACCTTTTTTTCCCTTTTGTTCAGGTACTTATTTTTCTGGTCATTTGTTAATCACAACGGTGATATGTCACATATTTACGATCACTATTTCTCCTCAGGCCACGACTCGAAGTGCAGAAGCGAGAAAGACGATGGTTTCGTCAGAGTTACGTTTAAAACTGAAAAGGGTAAGAAACACAAATCATTATTTATTATTATTATTATTATTATTATTGTTATTGTTATTATGTCTATTTATAGTAGATTTACCTCAGCAAACTGCTGTTTTATTGGAGTTATATTGGTTGTACCACACGGTTCTGTTCTTACAACGACTACGTAATATGGTCAGACATGGATTTAGTTCAAACACGTTCTGTTTACCTTTTACAGTGAAGAAGCTGAACACTCCTGATTACCGCAACTACCTGAAGCTGTGGAACCAGGAGGCCAAGCCCAAATACGAAAGCACAAAAGACCTCCCCAAGCTGAATCAGGTCAGCCTCTGCCTCCTGCATCGGTTCGTGTGTGGAGATGCAGCTGTGACGGACCTCATGTCTTTGTCCCTTTAGGGCCAGTTCATCGAGCTGTGTAAGAGCCTCTACAGCATGTTCAGCGAAGACGTGGCCGAGCAGGAGCTGTACCACGCCACCGCCACTGTCACCAGTCTGCTGCTGGAAATGGGAGAGGTGGGGAAGCTGTTCTCCAGCAGGAAGGAGCTCAACGCGGAGCCCCGAGCGGAGCCCCGAGCGGAGCCAGGCGCGTGTACGATAGACATCACAGACCCCCGCTCCGTGCAGGCGTCCGGGCCCGACGGCGCCCTCCAGCACAGCGACGCCTTCGCCCCGTCCAGCCCGGAGAGCAAACCGGGGGGGGAGGGGGAGGGCGGCGAGCGGCCGCCGCCGATGCACGACATCAAGCTGGAGGACGCGTCCCCCAAGGACGCGGGCGCGTCCTCCGCCATGCTCATCTCCGACGACGAGACCAAAGACGACACGTCCATGTCGTCGTACTCGGTGCTCAGCGCCGGCTCCCACGAGCTGGACGAGAAGCTGCAGTGCGAGGACATCGCCGACGACACGGTGCTGGTGCGCAGCGGCGACGACGGCGGCGACGGCGGCGCCGGGCCCCGCGGCCGAGGCCTGCCGCACAGCACCAGCATCGACAGGGACTGGGCCATCACCTTCGAACAGTTCCTGGCCTCGGTTCTGACCGAGCAGGCCCTCGTCCGCTACTTCGAGAGGCCCGTGGACGTGGGCGCCACCATAGCCAACGCCAGGAACGTGCGCAAAGTGGGCCGCACCCTGTCGTCCACGAGTGACTATGAGATCTCAGTGTCCGGCTGAAGCCGCCGCCATGTTGGAAAAGGGAAAGCGGGAGGACAATGAAGATAGAAGTTTAATGGATGTGTATGATAGTGGAATGAAAGTGACCAAAAATGCTCTTAGCGATGTATTTTACCAGATGTGAGAGACTTTTATTATAACAATCACTAGGTTCTGCCCCGTTGAGAAGGAACATGACATTAATGTTAAGGTTGGTGTGTACTTGTAGTAGCTGTATTTTAAAAGACATACAGTAGGTAGTAATATCGTAATCTCTAGTACTCTCACTTCATCTAGTTGTGCACAGATACAGTACAGATTCAAACTGATAATCTACAGTATGTACGCTCACCTAACATTATATCTGCTAGAAATGTTGCCTCCTTACTTTACATTTCCATTTGCTGCAGATTTTTTTTTAAGTTGTTGCTAAAGATGATATAAGTGAAAAAAGAGGCGAAACTAAGCTGTGAAGATTCAACTGTAGACTGAATTTTCACGTGTCCATGGATGAACTCTCTTCAGCTCCACGTCACTTTAACGTCTCTACATCCATTACGTTCCCAAGCATCGCTCCAGCCAACGACTTGTTCAACAACTACAAAACGAAGGACCATTTTCTCAACCATGCCTTCAGGTTATGGACACGGATTCTCTGCTATTTGAGAAACTCAATGGACGGTTACACTAAGTAAATGCTGTTGGACGAGCAACCTGCACTTTATGCTTACAGCATCATGTGATTCACTAACGTTTTTGCCTGCGAAACTTCATCTGCACTCAACAAAACTGTTTTTTTCTTTTTTAACTTTCTTGCTCTTTTACAGTTTTTTACACCTGTTTTCTTTTGCAGTATTTTAAATGTCTCTTATGGTTGTTATTATTTCACTGGATTCTGGTGCATTGTATATCATGCTAATTAAAATTTCTGTACAATTGATGCAATGCTACACTGTCTCTAGTGTTTCATTACAGTAACTACATTGATCTGAGGGAAAAGGTGGCGCGAGCTACTGCCATCTAGTGGAGAGTAATGGGATGACACATATTTAACACGTAAAACGAGTACATTTGTTTTTAAAAGACTTTTAAGCGGCCAGATGTTCATTTTAAAGCCAAATGTTTTGTCAGATGAAGAGCTGCATCCTCTGAACTGCAGACTGAAACCATTGGTGCTCACACCACTGCACTTTTAAACACAGTGGAACAAACAACATTTTTGACTGGCCAAAGATATTGTAACATGCACCTTGAAGACAACTGCACTGTGGACTAAACACACTGGGGTTGTGGCCCGGTTTGACCAATCACAGCTCGTCAACTCAACTGAACAGAGGCGCACATGCAAAACAAGCATCGATTATTCAATCAGCAACAGTGTGTGTTAACCAATGAAATACTAATCACACGGCTCGTCTAACAATTACCAGAAACCCTGAACTGTGAACTCCTTGTTGCTGTTGAGAACTGTGGCTAATAAATAACATCATATGTGATTACATTAATGGGAAGAAACAGCATAACAACATTAAGAATAAGCTGATGTCATTCCTTTTGACAGATCATTTTTGTGAGATAACTCAGGGCACAGGTCATGTGGCTCAGTGACAGGCTGTGGGACATTATCATCTTTATCTACGACTCTCTCTGTGTAGACACATTATTATCTCTGATGCTATAGTTTTCCCTACCAGTACCAATACTGTGGTCTGTGATGTTGGTCTACTGTGTTTATATAAAAGACGATAAGATAATATGAAGATCTATACTTCATTTATCTATCATATGATTTCTAAATATCTTTGAACATTAAATAATTTAACTTAAATATAAATAAATAATATATTTATACACTGGCAGCTTCATTTTATATCAGACTATGCTCATCATAACCTTTATAGAAGTAATATTTCTGAATTAGATCATATTAGTTTGTCTGGATCACGTCCTTTTTCTCTAACATGTCCAGTCAAATCCTTGTATAAATGTACAGGTACAGTGTGAGCGGCTACTGTACATAGGTGAGATTCAGGGCAAGGTATTATGAAACACACACCCCCTGTGCCAAACTGCTGAGTGGCTGAACACGGTGTGATACACAGCTCTTATCTGCACCTCAGTGAACTTCAGTCAGTAGCCGACATCCCATCGCTCTCACCCGCCTCCTCTCTGAGATTCATTCTTAAAATGAACGTCTAATTTCTGACTGTGACTGATAGAAATCACAGCCAGCAGGGTGTCAGTGGATTAGTAGGAGCCACGTAACAGCCCTTTAACAGGGCAAGGTTGACTATAGTCTCCTGAACAGTCATTTAGCCAATCAGCTCCAAATACTCGATCATCATCTGCACGCTGTCCTGTCATTGGCTCAGAGAAACCAGGCCCTCAATGATCAAGTCCTATTTGTCTTCATTATGACTTTTGTAAATCTTGAACAGTGCTAATGAATTAAAATAATTAATATGAAGTGAGTAAAAATAGACAGAACAAAACTATGAACAAATGCAAGACGGCAATATTTATCATTACTACTCAGGGTTCTATGGCAGGATGCAGCATGTTGAATAGGACAGCAGGAATGTTACAGTGGAGGTTGAGGGGTTGTTTTTCTCCAAAGTGTCTGCCCTCTGGCTTAAATTGAACATTGACTGTCTGACAGCCGGTGGACTTTGATTTGGACTCTGGGTGTAGAGGAGTCTACAGTAACGCCTCCCCGTGGATGTCATAAAAAGCCAAGCACAAAAAATATAAATACAGGGCAAAAGATGCGTCGGTCCTTTCTGTGGAGTAGGACTCTCTATGGATTAATATCTGGCCTCGCTTCTGCCTGCTAACGGACGACCAAGGAACAAGGGGCACCTTTTTAGACAGCGTAAGTGTGATGTGTGTTTTGACATTCTACTCAATGATTAGCACGTGAAGTTAACGGGCAGCTGCTTGCTGTGTGTGTGTGTGTGTGTGTGTGTGTGTGTGTGTGTGTGTGTGTGTGTGTGTGTGTGTGTGTGTGTGTGCGTGTGTGTGTGTGTGTGTGTGTGTGCATATACCTGTCATCCCAGCAGCAGAAACCATGGTGGGACTTAAACCCTCAGACGTCCCCCCTCCACTGGGGGTGAAGATGGCGAGTGCTGGAGCGGCGGCCTGCATAGCTGACATCGTCACATTTCCCCTGGACACGGCCAAAGTCAGGCTACAGGTACCTGTTCAACAGCGCCGAGCAGAGAATAAGGACAAGAATCCATGTGGTTTTAGCTGGTTCTAGCACGGAGCTGTTCTGTGAGCCCAGATCCAGGGAGAGAAGAAGGCGGTGGCAGGCATCCGATACAGAGGCGTGTTCGGGACCATCAGCACCATGATCCGCACAGAGGGACCCAGGTCTTTGTACAACGGCCTGGTAGCGGGTTTGCAGAGACAAGTGTGTTTCGCCTCCATCAGAATCGGCCTGTACGACAATGTGAAGAACTTCTACACGGGTGGAAAAGACAGTAAGTGGTCAGAACCTGAGCTCAGTTAGGAAAATGGGACCCATCCTGCAGAAGAGCAGCAGCACAGCCTCACGCTGCTCCTTGTCTGTCCTCCTCCAGACCCGGGCGTTCTGGTCCGCATCCTGGCCGGCTGCACCACAGGCGCTATGGCCGTGTCCTTCGCACAACCCACTGATGTGGTCAAGGTTCGCTTCCAAGCGCAGATGAACCTGGACGGCGTTGCCCGGCGCTACAACGGCACCATGCAGGCCTACAGGCACATCTTCCAGAACGAGGGCCTGCGAGGACTCTGGAAAGGTTCGCTCGACAACGAATGTTCCGAAGTCCCGTCAAAATGAGGGAGGTCTTTGCTAAAGTGTGTGTTGTTCCTCCGCGGCACCGTCAGGCACGTTGCCCAACATCACAAGGAACGCACTGGTCAACTGCACAGAGCTGGTCACGTACGACCTGATCAAGGAGGCTATTCTTAAACATAACCTGATGTCAGGTGAGACACACACACGCACACACACACACGCACACACACACACACACACACACACACACACACACACACACACACACACACACACACACAGGGCCTCACTCCTGATTGGGCAGGCGTCCGCACACCCTCCTACCCCTCCACTGCTGATAACAGCACACCGCTGCTGCAGCACATCAAGATACTTATCTGAATCCTATCTATTGCCCCATTCATAGCGTGCGATTATCTAATCAAAGTGTTGAGGGATCAGTAAAAGCCTTCTACTCTACTCACTGACATTCACGCTCTCACCCCACAGACAACCTGCCGTGCCACTTCGTGTCTGCGTTCGGCGCCGGCTTTGTCACCACCGTGATCGCGTCCCCAGTGGACGTGGTCAAAACCCGGTACATGAACTCACCGCCAGGCCAGTACAAGAGTGCCATCAACTGTGCGTGGACTATGCTGACGAAAGAAGGGCCCACAGCGTTCTACAAAGGGTAAAGCTCCTCTCATCCCCTCACATTACTTTACAAATCTCTATACTACAGCTTCACTCACTTTGGACCTTTGCTTGTTGCAGGTTTGTACCCTCGTTTCTGAGGTTGGGATCATGGAACGTTGTGATGTTTGTCTCGTTTGAGCAAATCAAGAGGGCGATGATGGTCACTAAGAAGAGGATAGAGGCCCCAAATTGAGATCAATGGGTTGGAGCTTCTGTGATAAAATCTACAGGACATGAGCAGTAGTTTTCTTGTCCTGTGCTGACAATCCTTTGGATTGGATCCTTTGTTGAAAAAGGAGTATTGGACAAACTACAGCACCTTGTGCTGACTTCACAGCCACGGTCCCTTTTTCCTATTTATAATCTGCCCATTGTCAAAGTAAAAGGCATGAGTACAACACTATACAGTAAGAACCTCCTTTTGGTCCTGTTTGCACTTTAAAATACATCGATCTGAGTCTGCCAGCTACACTTTTCAGGCAGCTGACGCTAGTGCACCTTTGTATGGCAATATAATTGGTGCCCACAATAAAAAACCTTTTGACATAATTCTTGTTTAACATCTGCTTGAGTCTCTTGATGTCTTTGACACAGACATGAAACAGATATTTCAAAACATCAAAGTGTTTATTAACCGAGCATTAAGTGTTAATCATTACAGGTCTCAAAAGAAATCAAAGCATAAAACATTAAAAATGCAATTTTGAGACATACATTTATATTTAAAAAAAACATAAAAGGGGAGGCAACCCTTTCATTTCCACATCACCTATATTACATCATACAGATGGCGTCAGTGGGGACACATTAAGTCATGCACAACGTTTAATAACACTGCACAATGGAATTTAAACCTTACATTTGAACTAAATGATTCCAGGTGTAAATACTACATTCCTGAGCAGGAGAGGTGAGAACAAATACAAACAAGAGCAATTCTCAATATCTGTCTTTGAACTGCAATCTTTTCATTTGGATGCTTGCTTACGAAGGTGCGTAACGCTTCAGTCCAGTCATAACCTCAGTCTCTGCAGCAATGCTCGATCTCCATTAACGTAGGCTAATAGCTCACTGGAATGGTCATTTGTGAGGTATAGGGTGTTACGCTTGTGCTTTAAAGCCTCAAAGTATCACACAACAAGGTAACAACTTTAATTTAAAGTTAGGTTCAGTCTGTTTTGTGCAGCACTGCTCACACTATCTTGCCTTCTTCTGGCTGAAGAAACAATGGATGCTGCAGAGACGTCAGGAGGACATGTTCATCTTTACAGTTAAGTAACTGTTGGTTTATGAGTGGACAGTCAATGTGAGTGACACACCAGGGTCTTCTAGATCTGCCTTGACCATGTTATGGAATTTTTCTCTGTACTGATTAAACTGCATGATGCTTTCTGGTTCTTCTGCCACCCAGAATTTATCAAATTCATACGCCAGGTAACCTGGAAGAGAGGAGCCATTTGTATATTTACAGTTTTTTATAAAACGGATACCCTCCAACAATCATGGCTTATTAGAAGGTGCTTTATTTTGCCTTTGAGATGCTATTTTACTCACAGTACAGCTGATGAAAGTGCTGAAGCTCAGGCGTTCCCAGTGCGGTGTTGTAGAAGTGTGGCTTCAAAGCCCCACTCTTCATGAGGCTGTAGGCCATCTCTGTCAGGTTGATCCCAACTATGGCATATGAATAACTGAAATGTGTAGAGTCAAGAAATAAAAAGATTAAATCAAAAAGTGACGTGAATATGCAGCTGTTGTAGCACAATTCTTATAGAAAATACACTTAAATATTCCTTACCCCAGTTTAGGATGATTTGCATGTGACAACACCTGACGAGCCTCCTCTGTGTAGTGTTCACTGAAAAAACTGTAGAAGCAAAAATATTTCTGTAGTAGCACTCCTTACTTCTTTACATGACGGAGAAAACATACTTTCAAATCAGAGTGAAACAAACTTTTGCAACTTGCTTTGCATCTCTGCCAACTGGAGTGCTCAATATTATGGTTTTGCATTTTAAGGTGGTGATGAGCCCTGGTGGGTTTAAACCTGGGACCTTGTGCTTCCCAGGCCTTGCTTCACCAACTGAGCTACCAGGTTACATTTATACCTAACCATTAGACACATACCCTACAATGTAAAAAAAGAGGTTTGGCCCCAAGTATAACACAGGATGTGTGCATAAGCCATATAAACCAATAATGCATCTATTTAATCAGTTACAACACATTTTCAGTATTTAGATTTGTAATTATGCCTTGCAAAGTCTTAGACTTAGTCCTAGATAAATAATGATTTCATTATTGTTTACTGAGAGCTCACACAAGGTTGATTAGGCCCAGCATCCCCATTCCTCTGAAGTCTGTCTTAGGGTCATCTCCTTGGAATCCAATGTCTCCCCACTGTTTGGTTATCCTTGATTCCAGTTTGACTGTTGGCATCAACAGGTCCCACAGCTGGGATCACAAATAAGGTGTTTAAGGTGTTACATTTTATTTATAGTATTAAAGCTGAGTGTGATCAGTACTGTACAGTCATAAATGCTCTCCAAAACATTATTTTAAGCAGAGAGAAAAACTATTTCCAGAATTAATTAATCAATCATTTAATTAATTAATTATGGTGTAAAAGGGCTTTGGTAGCTAAATATAGCTGCAGATCTGAAATCCTTACTGTGACGATAAAAAAGTCTACTGCAACCTGATTTTTGTGAAATCTAAGTATTACCTGAGCTATATGATGACAGTGATGCAAACATAAGCATTTACCTTCAGAAGCATTGCTTCATGTTCTACTTTCTCTGAGCTGAAGACTTCTTTTCTCAGCTCCTCCACAGACTTAAAGAGGCTGCTGTATCCTGTTATCTGTAACAGACAAGTGTGTAGGTTCTCCTTGAACCTAAAAATGCAAAATAGATTAAGTGATTGCATCTGCCACGAAATATAACTGCATATGATTCCATTCATTTGTTAAGGAATGAATTATATGTCATGAATCAATTCAAGTTCAGTAGTAGACAATAAGTATCCTTACTGGGGATCTTTCTCAGGTTTGATATCTTTCTCTTTCATAATTTGACCCACACATTCTTTTAAGTTATCTTTTCTGGCTTCCAGTGCGCTTCTTAAAACCTACACAAAAAAGATGAAATTACAAAAGAATAAATGATACAAAATCCCGGCACAGTGGTCACTAAGTAATCTACCCCATCAACAACAATTAAAAATATAAGCCTTAGAAAAAGATGAGCGAGCTCATGTGTCTCCACACTCAAAAGGACTGCTGGTTATAAAACGTTTAGTTAGCAACTATCATAAATGACAAGCAACGCTGACTCATTCGCTTGGCAAGTGTATTAAAAAATACAGACTGATTAACTTAGCAAAGTTTACACATACAGTAGTAAGTAGGTAATAACGATGTTATTACTGCTCCACACTGCAGTATTTGAAAAACTTGAGGAAACATATTGTGCGGTCATCTCTAACATACAATTTCAGATTATAATATTAATTGTAACATTTTCTTACCCTGCTCTTAGATGATCGAAGGGCATATTCTGCAATAAAAAACAACAGGTTTACTTATAGACCAAGAAGGATATTTGTAACACAAATAAAATAATAACTAATTAACCTGCTTTTGTTGTCCTTGTAGCCCCTGGACTGTATCCTGAGCAAACTCTTTGCAGCTCACATGTCCCTGTTGCGTGTCTGATCAGCCACTTTAACCAGTATCTCAGGAACGACGTGTAGACACAGTCCAAGATAAACCCCAACATTTTCTGCAACACAAAAATCAATAAAAGCAGAAATAACATATACTTCCTAAGTATTGTGGATGAGATACATAACTTATTTCACTTGATGAGGACATACCATTATGATAATGGAAGATCCTACAACTGGCAATTCAATACATTTCAAAGCCAAATAAACTGAAATCCACTTGGCATGAAGATTTCACAAGACCAATACTGTGAAGTAATCACACTTGTAGTTATTTAAGTGAAACAGCAAAGTCTGAGACTGTCTACATGGAGTGTATTTACTGTAAAAAAAATACTTGAGCTTGCCAGTTGCTTATTAAGAACATAAACGTAGTTCCAATAAATCAGAAGTTAAACATTGACTTCTGTTTTAACATTTAGGTGAAGGGCTCAATGAGGCGTGATTACAGACAAAAAAGACTACTGGTGGTCACGTGACTCACTGCCAATAACACTGCTGGCATCACTCTATATTAACCACAGCAACTAAATATAGAAGAAGACTAGGATCGTTGTAACATACTAGTACACACATGTTAGAGGACTAGACGGTACTGATGTGCACGCTACTGGGACAAAGCTATACAAAAGCAACAACAGCACTGCTCTAGTTAGCAGTGACGCTAATGCTAACCTCAACCTACCGTGCATTTTCATTTTACAGATACGGGGCGACTTTTGTGCGCTTTATCGAGCGATCTGACCACGGCGTACTAATGATAATAAACTGCCAACTAGTTGCTCCAGGCTGGAATGAATACACGGAGCTAACAGGCGTCCGGACGCGCAGATGTCACACTGTGAACTGGTGTCACAACAGGTTGTCATTGTATTGGCCTGTTAGCCAGCGACATTACGATCACTTTATTGCCTTATGTTGCAGACAATCGCTAATCAGTGGCTTTAAGCTTACCTTGGTGCGATCAAACACCAAAAGATTTGTCCAAAGTTGTCCGCACTTTCAAGCTAGCTACAGGCGTGCGCCGAGGTTAGCAACGTTTCTATTGACGACTGTCTGGCTGTGGTGCGTTCACGCTCGCAGCAAACACACGGCACTCAGATCAAGGGCAGTTGCTGAACATCGCGCACCTAGCGTACATGAATGCAGAACACGCTATTATGAAATACTCACATGTCAACCTATGCAAAATGTAATTAACAGGAAAGGGAATCAATTGCATATATGAGAAATCGGGGAAGAATTTATCTGTAACCCAAACGTGACTGGAGGTACTTGAATGCAGCACCAGCCAAAGTAACGCTGTGTTTTGAACGATGAAACAGCGTCACCTACCGTCCAGTCTCACCGTCTGCACGTCTACGCCTGTGGTAGTGGGTACATTCGGCCCCCTCTTCAAGTAGATGGGTTCACTAACAGTCAGGTGACCGTATGAACTATCTTTAATCGCTCGAATTCTTAATGCTGGCCACGTTTCTGCCTTCTGTATCATCAGTGTGAACAGGAGGCGCTCAGTCCTCACTGTCCTGCTGTTCTCACATTAACCACTAGATGGCGCTAGATTCACCATTATTTGACTGAACACCCTGATTTTAAACCGACGATTATATTATGTTAATTAAATATTGCGCTGGGTCTCTATGTCATGATGGTTTGCTGTATTGTAGTAATTGAAGTAAGGGTACTTCATTGATGCATGCAGCTTCCCCTGGGTTGCTGGCGCACTTTTAACATATTTGCAGCCTGCTGGACCTTGTCACCTAATCAGCCGCTGTGGGCTTTCAAAGACCAGAGGAACATCCCATACTGTACAATCACTATATTTGAGGTTATATTAGAAAACAGATTTCAGCCGACGTAACTACTTTGAAAATAACACCAGCATACATAAGTCTGGCCATCTCTTAGTAAAGATGCTGTAGATTATGGTGCTGAGGGACCTCCTTCAAACCCCAAACTCCCTATTTTCTCCAGCTTTCCTCCTTCTGTCTACTAAAATGCTTCCATTATTCCAAATGTCACGAATTCTGTCTTTTTCCTCCCTCTCTGTAGCCCCCTTTATTTCATTTTCTGTTATCACTGGAGTCAGTGCTGTGCATCTCCAGTCTGTGGGCTGTTGCTTCCTGTTGTTGCTGCGTTTGTTTGCTCCTGTTGTTCCTCTGTCTTCTCTACCTTCCCAGTCCTGCTGAAGCAGATGACAGCCCACCTTGAGCGTAGTTTTGCTGGAGGTTTCTTCTGTTAGAGGGAGCTTTTGCTATTTAGATGTATTTAAAATAAATATATAAATCAGGTATAAAAAACAAAAATTAGATCAAGGTCATAACTTCATCTCATTAATATTACTATGCTGTTGTACTACTATTACAAATATTATACCTAATATAATAAAGCAGGTCCATATGAAAAATATTTGTAAGAGTTGTTTGTGAATTTCATGCTTTGGTGAGTGCATGTATCAGATATCAAATAATAAACAAATAAAATTCCTGAATACGAAACTGGTTTATTGGGCGGAATTCCTAAAAACACAGTGAGAACGCAGACTGAATCTAAAAAAATCACACCACTGAGTTCAGTTGCTTTCTACTTGCGATAAAAATGGCCCAGCCAAAAGAACTATTTCCCTGCTTTGGCGTGATGCAGGCAGATGTTAGTGTGATGCAGACAGATGTTATTGCTGGGATGTAAACGCGATCACCATCCAGCGCCGTGAATACCTGCGGCCGCCTCCATTCTCACCCTCTCCCCCATTCATCCGTTCATCTGCTTTACTGTGCTGCACCACGTTTCCCGTGCTGCCTGCACCGGATCAGTCTGGGATAGCGCAACACTCCACGAGAGGTCCATTTTGGGCACGGTTCACTTTTTCTTCCCAAGCACCAAGCGGCGTTGACAAATCTAACGCAAGAACATCAGGTAGCGTCCGCCGGTCGGACGGCGGTGACTCATCGCGCGCAGTCGGCGAGTCAAGGTGCTCGCATTTTGCGCTTCGCTGGGGAAGATCGATACCTCCAAGACCCCATAGTCTGGTTGGAAGGCGTGGCCTGGTGTCACCGACACAGCGTTGATTTTCCATATTCATTTGTAGGCTTTGGGCTCGTCTCGGTGACACGGACGCGCCGACGGCACCCCACGGCACGGGACACAGCGCGTCTGTCAAGGTAAGCCGCCTCCGGTCGGCGTTAGGCTGCGACCCCCTCCGTCACACGCGGGGTTCGACGAGGAATTGAAGGTCAAATCACATGAGCAAATATCAGCGGGCGGTGAGATCTTGGGGAGGGACGGGACCGCAAATGTGGGCTGTGGTGGGGGGAAAAAAAGGGCACAATTAGCCTCACGTGTGCATCACTTAATTGCATCGCTCGCGCGTGCCGCGTTGCGTGATTTCACGTCGTGCACGAACTCTTGTGGTTACTCCCAAAGTGCTGCAGAGGGCGGAAGGAAGCGGGGCGTTTTAACAGCCGAGGACCTCATTACAGTCATGATGCGCTTTGTCAATAAATGTTTGCACTCTGACAACAGACGGGCAGATGCACGGTGGGAGAGCACACGCACGCACACGGTCCGCACCTGTCCACGAAGCGAGCGGCTCCGCCGCTCCGCATCACTTTACCTCCATCGCCATCGCAAAGATCCCAATCTGCGTCTGGCGCAAATGATTCTTCGGGATAATTGAGTCACAAATAGGAGCTGATCAGTGAGCGCGTGCCGTGCGTGGCCGTGCTGTACCTCCTCTAAACGAACCGTCCGACTTTAACGTTACTCTGATGGACTACACATTATGCAGCTTGGATTCTCATCAATATTGTCATGGAATGGAAACGAAACGGCCGCGCTCTGTGGAGCATGGAGTATGAAATGGTTGTCTGTGCTTATCTTACACGTAGCCCATAGGCTCTTATGTGTAATGAAAGTCCTGATCACAGTGTAATTAATTTGTCCCGTAGATAAGGATGAGTGCTGGCGTCGCTCAATGCTTTTACACATTCACAGACTGAGATGGACTCGTCATCAGGCCTGTGATGAAGAGACCTGCGAACACTGTAGATCATCGATTGATTACAGGGCACGGGGTTCGGTTTTAGGTTTGAAAATGGAAATGGACTCAAATGTATATTGCTTTGCCTGGAGTAGAAGCATGTTTTATGTTAGTAACAGCGTATTTACTTGTCGAGTTTGCCTTTAACGGCGCCACACAAGAACCCAGTTTACGTGATAGCAAACATCACATGGTGCGGCCTCTGAGGGAGCATCAGTAGAAGGATTCGTCAGTGGCTGAGCTTCGCTTCCGCCTTTCACACCGTACCGGTCTCCACTCCTGCTGCTTAACGAAACTCCAGCTGAGAAATGGGGGACACCAAGTGACACTTCAGGTGGAACGCCAGTAAATGTGGGACAGTCCCAGTTCTTAATCATACAAATGTCCCTGTAAGCATTTCCAGCCTACCTGCATCTGAAGCTTAATTCTGCACTTTAAATACTTCATCTCCTTGTTTATAGCAACTTTGTTTTGCTTCGGCCCGACACAGCATTTTCCTTTAGATTTGCTGGTCTGAATTGTTGTGAGTCATTAAACCGGATCAAGTATATTTAAATTCTCTAGTCGGTGTTTGTAAAACATCCACGTTTCAGTGAGCAGAAAACAGCTCATGGTTGCATTTATTCAGCATTACTGCATTGTAGACCTAAAAAACTGTTATGATTATATATTGTGGCTAAGACTATAATTGCACTTAGGAGTACAAATATATTCTGCTTATCAGTCAAAGCAGCTATTAGGTCAGGAACATATGGGTCATTTACTATTATTCAAACAACTATTATAGAGTAAGGTTCTTTAATCCACACAGCTTCACCTGTAAAGTCCAGTTTGACCCAAAAAGAAACTATAACTCCAATTTCTCCTTTCTTACATTGAAGCTGTCAGAAAGATGATAATTCTACTAAATGACTGTTGGTGATGTCATCTTAATGAGCGTATTCAAAGACTGCTTAAATGTTTTGGCTGTAGGTTCATTACGTAAACCAATGCTGTATTAATCATAATCACAGTCAGACTCATTAAAAAACAAACTAAATCTATTCTGTCCCTCTTTTAGGGTCTTCCTCAAAGGTACTGGTAGCATATTCTGTTTGCATCTTTGGATTACGGCAATATTTAAAGACTGAGACTCTGATTCCGGCATGGGAACGAACCCAAAAAGGACAGTGACAGTCCAGATGGTGCCTCAGCTGGCTGTGGTTGACACGCTGAGCAATAAGGAGCCCAATGCCAACTTCACTAAAGAGCCCAACCTCAAACTCTCCAAGGTCTGTCCAAAACCCAGCCTCACATCTCCCGATCACTTGCCTCCGACAGCCGCTCCCGCTAACGTCGGCTCGCAAACCCAGAAAACAGCCTCCACGAGAGGTGAACCGGAGCCCACGCCCGTCCCAGCCAATAGGAACCAGAGGATGCCGGAGCACGTGACCGGCGGGGACCAACAGACGCCAGACCTGTCTGGGGCAGGCCAAGGTGTGGGCCGGACGGATTCCAACGCTAACATGAACGTGTGGAGCCCAGCTGAGGAGCAGGATGTCTGTAAGGCCGGTTTGCCGTCCGCCGCTCCGGCACCAAAGGTCAGCGTGCAGGCCGGCGTCTGCAGGGTCCAAATGCCAAGCGCAGCAGAGGAGTGTGCGAAGCCCACGGGCTCCGCCAGAGCCGCGGAACCGGAGGACAGTAGTAAACACGCTTCTCCAAATAATACAAACCCAAACGCCTGTGAATCAAAGCAAACAGCATCTCCACTCCAGCAGGATAATGAAGGGATCCAGTCTGCTTCCACACACAAGAAGTCTAATGAGCCTGATCATAAGCAAAGTTCCTCACAAAGCTCTGTGAGTCTGCAGGAAAGTACAGAAGCTGCTCCTCCACCTCCATGTGAGAGCAAAGACAGGGCAGGGAGCAATTCTGCAGAGAGCGATTCAACTTCAACCCTCCCAGAGAAGGATGTGCAACCAGCAACGAGGCCACCGGTGTCCTCAGACGAGCATCAGCCCGTGTGTGCGCTGAAGGAGTCGGCGGAGCCGCGGGCTGCACCGACCACACCGGCACGGGCCCAGGACGCGGGCCCGACGGACACAGCGGGCGCTGGAGCTCAGCAGCAGCAGCAGCAGCACGACAAGCTCCACAAAGAGGCTTCAACCATGACCTCACCCCCCACAGCCAGGCAGTGTCACGATATGGAGGTTCAGGCAGTGGTTGCCGTGTGCAGCAAGGCCGTGTCCACCAGTCCCAGCCTGCTGCCCCCCGCCGCGGCCCGCACGCCCAGCGCCGGCGCCGGCGCCGGCGCCGCCCCCCGGGAGGACGCCATGAGGCTCACCGTGGAGGCCGAGATGTGCCCCGGCCACAGCTCAGGCCTGCGCTTCTACCCGGAGACGCTGGCTGTGGAGCAGCACGCGCGGCTGGGGGCCAAGCCCAAAGAGCCCGGCTCGGCTCTGTGCAGCATCCAGCCGGTTTATCAGATCAACATCGAGCACAGCGACCGCAAGGGGAAGAAGGAGACGGGTGATTCCCAGGACAGAAGAGAACTTCAGACGTCTACAGCAAAAACGACCGCTGCCGAGGCTTCGAGTCTCAAATCAGGGTCCCCCCCAGAGACAGAGTCTGGATCAGCTGACAGTAAAAACGCTGCTACAGCGAAGTCCAACCAGGCTCTGCCCTCAACCACGGCACCACCGCCACACGCCGCCGCCAAAAAGAAGGGGGACGCTTCTAAAGACGCGCGCAAGGAAGCCGCGAGTAAAGCCAAGACTAAGGAGACGAGCTCCAAGAAACAGAAGGTCGAGCCGGAGCGAAGCCCGGAGGACGAGGAGCAGCCGGAGAAACAGGGAAAGGGAAAAAGCGTCCACGACGTGGTCTGGGACGAGCAAGGGATGACCTGGGAGGTGTACGGCGCTTCCCTGGACCCGGAGTCGCTTGGCTTCGCCATCCAGAGTCACCTGCAGTGCAAAATCAAGGAGCAGGAGAGGAAACTGATCGCCCAGACCTCCATCCGGAAGTCGGTCTCCGGCTCGCCGCAGAACGGCCGCAAGAAGAGGAGGCACCCCAACATTTTCAGGTCAATGCTGCGCAACGTCAGGCGGCCCAACTGCTGCGTGCGCGCCCCCCCCTCCTCCGTCCTCGAGTAGCTCTGCGCCGGCGCAGCCCGTGTCAGACGCCCCCGTCCCCAGAGCTGGAAACGTCCTCCTCCGTCCGCGAGTGCGACGCCGCGCCAGGCGCCGGCGGGGCGGCGATCCCGCCAGCGAGTCCGTCCACCGGAATGTTGTAGCATAAAGAGTCGCCGTGTCTGTGAAGTGTGTGAAGGAAGGTAGGAAATAGACAAGTATGAACAAAACCATGTATTTTCTAGAAATAGATATTATAAACAGAAAAAAAAACCTTTTGACAGTTTTTAAATAATCAATGCAATAATAGTGAAATGCACGTATATTAGTTCCACAGCCGGTTCCAGACGTCACGGACCGTGGGTAGACATATTACTTACTGTCAGAGTATTAGCGCACACATATTAAACCAGCATCCCATTGGGTACAGTATGTTTGTGAGGTGTCTGGGGACCTCATGTGACGCCGTAGTTACTTCTCATGCCCATTTATTCTTGGTGATTCATTTTGTTGTGGAACAAAGCGACTGTATGCAAACGTGCGCTGTTCAACTCCTGTTCTTTGGTTTGATATTAAAACAACAAAACAAACTCAGCCGGTGTCAGAGACATGTTGGATGCTCCTCAGTCCTGTCATATTATTATTACTATTATCATTATTATTATTATCTGCTCTCTAATAGTAGGTTCAGGTGCACACGGCACCTCTACAAGTAAATATTATATTATATTATATCCTTTCAGCACTCTGGTAAAATCAACAGTCTTCATCCGAGTGCTTTTGTAGTAAAAATTACAACCTAATTTCTACTTTGCTCCTTGTTTGTACAGGAATAGATATTGGGATAAAACACACTCTTGGGAAGAAGATTCATGCAAAACATCTGACTCACTGTCTAATAATAAAAAGGTTCCTGCCGAAGTGGATCACAGAGTGTAATTAAGCACAAATCTTAATGATGGAGTGTCACATTGTCAGTGAAGCTCTCTCTAACATGACATCAGAATCCTGCCCTTCGTGATGTGAACATGGTGTGAAATGCTGGGCAATAACAGGACGTGTGACCACAACAGGGGAGTGAGGGAGCAGAGGCCGAGCAGGCGGAACGCGCGGGGGTTTTAAAGCAGCGCTCCGAACTGTCAACGTTTCCTCCCGCGTGTCGCCTCTGAGGCGGCGTCGGCTTCTCGCACGCTCGCGCTCGCCGGTGTAACGCTGATCTCAGGCGACTGCTGCTCTCTCTCCTAACGAGCCTGTCGCGCGCCGTTAAGGTCACGGCGAGACGCGCTCACGGCCGAGAGCAGCGCGGGCCGCGGACCCGACCGGTCGCTTGCTGTAAATGGGATCCTTTCGGGTCCCAGCTTTAATTAGCGGCGTTTCAATTTTTAATGACCCCCTGCTCGCTGTGTCATTACGACTGCTTCCCGCTGGGAAGTGCAGATTAGAGGCGACCACAGGGAGATTCGCTCCAGACGAGGAACGCCAGGGGTTACGAGCACCATAGTTACCAGATAATATAGTATAGTGGAGGACCTGCTTTCTGTCTTCACCTCAGTGGCTCATTGTGGGGAACGTCCGGCAGCGCGGCATTTTGCAACTCCAGCTGCCTGAATATCGTCCCACATCAGCTGTGGCAGCCAGAGCAAAGTGTCAGACATGCAAGTGGCAATTTGCAAAAGCAGAACTGTTTCAGTGGAAGCGTCTGTCACCGCCTTGCAAAACATTTGCACCGAACACACTGTACAGGTTTCTCAGTGACATCGCATCAACACAAGCCTTTTACACGCTCAACAGAACCAAACCTTAACTAAAGCGCTTCCCTGTGAGGCAAATGTTATTCCTAGACTGGTTAAAGTGAGTAATGCCTCCAAAAATTCTAAGGTTCCTGTTTTGTTTGATTCCAGTCGTTCTGTGGGAAGTGACGATGGGTCACATCACCTTTGATGCTCTATTTCTTATTTCTACATAAGAGGCTATGGAATAAAACATCAGTCTGCCTGTGTTTCGTTAAATTTTCTAACTTATGACGTATGACACCTATGACACTAACTCACAGCCATGTGCAGCTGAGTAACAGCAGCCCACAGCAGCAGCGTCGTACAGATAAGCGGGGCCTGGTATTAGGATGTGAGATTTGCCTGTCGTGACCCAGTTATGGTCGGGAGCGCGTTCGCGTCCTCCGCTCCGTCGACGCCTCAGCGCTCGCACGGCGTTCGCTGCGTCTGCCGTCGGCGCGGCGTCTGCCCACGGATCAGACCGCGGTGGTCTCCTGTCGCCGAGCGGCCGCTAATGGCTGTTTGCAGATCACATTACAGATTGTGTGGATGGCGGTGGCTAATTAGAGGGCGGCCGGCGATCACGGCGTCGCCCTTTAATTCCACATAATCCAGACTTTGAAAGCGCCCTGGAGGAACGGCTTCTCCTCCGTCTCCTTCGTCCGCCGTGGCCTCACCTTCAACTCCGGCTCACCATCATCACCTTCATCTGGGGCTTCACTCCATCCCAGGTGCTGCTTTGGTGATGGTATCATAGCGGAGGGCGAGCGGAGAGGCCATTGAGGCTCCTGCTTCGCTGATCAGTGTTTCCCATAGAGCTGCTGCTCCGCTCTCCTATTTACCCAGTGTTGTGTTAGCTGCCTGGAAGTGGGGCCCGTCCTCTTGACGGCCGCTCAGCTCCCACCGGAGTATGTGACCTACATTTGTTTGTGGTGCAGTGTTGGGCTCGTGAGTCACTTCCTTTATCAAACAGACAGTTTTTTGCAGCGTACCCTTCTCGTCCCCCCGAACGCCGACTGTTTTGTGCCTTTTTGTGTCTTTTTGTGTCCTTTGGCTTCACGCAGCGCTTCGGAGCTTGAGTCGATCAAAAATGATTTCGCTCACAATACACAATAAAGACACGCACGCGCTTCGATGTATACGCATCCGTGCACAGAGGTCACCTTCCTTGGCTGGGATTGTTATATTATGGTGGACAGATGTGCCCCTAAATCTGTGGTCCCCTGGTGAAGAGAGAAGATTCAAAACGCTGAACAACGACAAACGTGATGCGGAGAAAGAGAGAAAAACAAGGGAGGAAGAGACAAAGAGTGATTAAGGTGCATGAAGACAAACACAAACATGCACAAACAGCACATGTCTATATATTTAATAAACTGATTATTCACTCAGACCATAGGTTTCCACCATCATTTTGCATAGAGGATGGTTTCTCTGCCCCGTGGGAGATGAGCCGCTTTTGTTACGTCGCCTTTTGTCCCAGACAGAAAATGGAAGAAACGTCCTTATCATGAGAGACAAATGAGGAATTTCAGCTTCAAATTTGAATGTACTTTGGCTAAAGTGAGTCCAGGAGATGAGGCTGATGAAACACAATGTTTTTATGGAGATTCGGTCCCAGATGGGGCTCTGGCCTCAAAGCCTTTGTCTGTGACGCCCTGCATTGTCTGCAACACTGCGAAGGAAGTTAATCCTCCTCCTCCTTTACCCGAACAGACAGAAATGAATATTGTCTGTGAAAGGGACACTTTGGAGGGACATTACAGTTCAGACTCCTTCCTTTCAGTCTACATTTCTGGGGTCATGTGGGAGAAATAGTGAGCTTAAGCCCTCGACACTTGCCTGCTGGTAACACAGTGGAACATTTGTGCTATTTGCTCCAGGAAGTAAAAGAGAATTGTGGACTTACAGTCGCCATGTGGTCAGAAACATATCTCTAAATATAGAATAGTGTAGCTCTATGCTCCTGAATGAGTGAACAACCATCTGTTTGTTCATCACATCAGCTTATAAAAACAATGATTGTTTGTTCACAACGTGTTTCCCCGGTGGGAGACTTTTAATTGTTTCAAAGAGCAAAACGCAAACTTGATGGGGGCTGTGTTATGATTTTCACTCCGCCTCTGGATATGAGCTGATACATGAGCGGTCGCCGTCAGGCTGTAGGTGAGCTGCCCACGCTCAGAGAGTGATGTCACAGTTCTGCAGGGATAATAATGAGCATAATTATTTAGTCTAAAAGGGCTGTAATAACTTTATTATAACAGAAGTAATCCACCTTCCATAAATGTCACACAGCAACTCGTGTCATGATCTGAGTGTCCTCACGTTTGGCTCCAGCGGAGATAATCTTTGTCTGATTTAAATCAGATGATCAATTTGCTGCTTGCAGGTGAATACAATAAGTTCTTGGCTATGATAAATAACCATTATATAAACAGTCAAACTGCAGTTAAACTAAAAGAAACCTAGAATGGAGAATGACACCTTATTGTTTCATAATTTACTTCCACCATTACAGGTATAAGTATTGAGTGACACAAGATAAATAAGATTTAGTTACAACTAATGCTTTTAACTATATGCATTTTGCATTTGTGTGCACAGTAGAATCGGTTTATTACTGTATATTGGTTGAAGGGAAGAGTTGGATTAGCTGCATTAGCGCCATTCTCACATTTATTACTTTGGTTTATGACCCAATGACGTGTGAGTAACAGCTCAGCAGAAAACTGAACACAGACCGACAGAGAAGAGCGAGAGGAAAAAGTCCTACGTTCTATATATGTAGAAATACAAAAGGTGCAGTTCACTGGTTTTCCTTCCATTTTTTCATGTTTCACTGCATTTTGCAATCTTAAGCACATTCAAAAGTGTCAAGAGTTCTTCAGATTGCAGACTGAACAACACTTCTAAATGTGTGTGACTGCAGGCTTCACTGCGCGAGATACGACCACACCAGAATCGCTGATGTCAGGTCAGCCGCTGGTGTCTGTTCATTCAAGAACCTTGAATGCAGAACGCCAGTGCTTCCTTCCTCTGTTTCGTTAAAAGTAAAAGTAAAAGTAAAAGTAAAAGTAAACCAACAATTCTGCCCTTTGCCATTCGCGTCTATCGGTTTTCCATCCTGATAACCTCCAGATTTGGACATCGGCACCGTCACTACTCATTAACCTGCTGCTGAAAAGCTGTATTACCTGCAGCTGAGTCGCATTAATCTCACTCTCGGCGTGAGTGAGCTCAAGGTTCACCTGTGCTGTCAGGTCAGATTTACCCCCCGACCTGCCTTATGTTGGTATCAAGCCGGTGAATTGAGCCACACGCAGTTGACTGTGAAACAATTCAAGATGGGTCAGAGATTGAGAACCCTGGAAAAGGTTCTGATCGTCTGCTTCGTGGCCGTGACCTGCGCCTGCCTCGCCCTCGTAGTCGTCGACTTGGTCCTCGACGCCGACTCCTCTGTTCAACCAGAAGGTGAGAGATTACGCTCAAAATGCGTTGTGTTATTTCAGTCATGCATCTACATCATGCGCGGTGAAGACACCACTAATGGACTGATTCTGGGAGTTTTGGCCTGTCTTTCTAAATGCTTGGTGCATTTGGGATAAAAACATGAGTGTATGCATTAATGGTGAAGAATACTGTCATAGTAGTCGTTCAGGATGGAGGCCAGTCTATGTTAAACGTCCATGAAAAACTAGAGGACACCCACCTGTCAGCTGATTGATCCTCTATCTAAGCCAACTCCTCACATGCTGGATTCATTCATGCACAGTGTAAATCCAGCTGTTTAATCCCTGAGATGCATTCAATTTGTCACCGCCTCAAAAATAAGGGATCCTTGTTTTCCAAATAGAACAACAATATCGTGTTCTATCCAACCACAAGGGAGACGTGCTGCTACTGTGGAGGGCGACAGGCCGTACAATCAATGTTTTTTTTTTTAAGGCACCTCAATTTATTTGAATTTTCCATCATGATTTTCTGGAAAGATTTATTTGTTTGTAGTTTTCCCTGCAGTGAATTTAAACTCTTACAGTTGAAGGGGCAGTGGTTTTGGTCCTTTTGTAATCATCAAATTATCTTCTGTTTGCAAGACTGTCTGTCTGAGCAGTTGGGTTCAGCCCCAGCTTGTTAGTGTCAGCCTTTAGCAGCAGCGCCTCTCCAGGTTCTGTAATATCAAATAATTGTCCGCCAGTTTAGGATATAAAAACGTAGCGTAAGGATGATGAATACCCAACGCCCCTGTTTTCCTGCGCGTCCAGGACCTCCCTCAGGCTGTGGTGGCCCCCGGCAGCTGTCTGGAGACTCAGGAACCTTCACCAGCTGGAACTACCCGAACAGCTACAACAACGGCAAGAGCTGCAGCTGGGACATCACCGTGGACCCCGACAAGGTGACGGCACGCGAACGCAGAAACGTGCCCGTGATCGACTGCTGGGTAAAAAACGGGGGCCCCATTGGCGGCGTGCAGAGGCTCCAGCCGCCAGAGCGTCCACTCACGCGTCTGTTGCGAATGAGGGCATGTTCGCAGACAGATGGCTGCCTTGTCTCCGCTTCCTTCAAAACCAAAGCCTTGATGCTTGTTTGCTTCCGATCTCGTCCCGGCCGCCCGTCTGGCTGCTTTGACATCCACGCGTATAAACATAAGCAGGAGGCGCTCAGACTTCACACTGGAGCTGCCTTCCCTGTCAGCGGCGCGTCTTTTTATCAGCTGCTCACATTTACAGATGAATAATTAAACCCCCCGTTTTCATGCTTCTGCGGCAGGTGATCCATCTGTGGTTTGAGGAGTTCGCGTTGGAGGAGACCCAGCTTTGCGGAGCGGACTTCGTCACACTGCGGGACTCTCTGGGAAACATAGGTACAGTATTGATTTGATCGCGTGGGAGAGAGATGCGTTCAAGGCGGACGCATGGAAACGTGTGGCGTGCACGCTCACATTTAGCCCGCAGAGCTACAGCGTGAAGCTGAGGGGGTTGAGCCCTGATGTCAGGCCCGTTTGAGCCCATCCACCCGTGCACGGACGGATCCAGCTAGCGCCGGTCGGCTGCACGCCGCGCCGCTCACAGTAACACTGGCCCCAGAGCTTCACCCCGCAGTTTGAAACACAAACGGCCTACTTTTCTGTGGGAGAGCGGAATCAATGGACACAGACACAGAGGAGAGAGGCAGTAGAAAGAATCCAAATCCAAAGCCCTTGTTCCTGGCAGGAATCAACTGGGTTTTATAAATTGGTACAATATTTATTAGTTGCCATAAATTAATTAAATTACCAACTGCTATTTGTTCTACCAAGCAGGGGATGCTGGCAGATTAGGAGACAATGCTTCTCATTCCCTTCATCCGTTTTGCTTGTGGCTTTTGTTCCCTTTTTAGTTTTTTTTTGTTCGACTTAACGTAACGATTTCTCCAAATTATTTTCAGAGGAGTGAGTTGTGTCTGATCTCACTGCTCCTCGTTCCCGTTGTTTTTTGCTCTGCCTGTAGGTAAATACTGTGGCTACACTAAGCCGAAGCCGGTGGTGACGCTGACAAACCACCTGACGGTGTTTTTTGACACCAACGACAGGAAAACAGACCAAGGTTTCAAGGCTCATTACCGAGCTGTGGCTCCAGAACTCGCATCAGGTAAGTCAGTGACTTAAAATCATGCAAATCTTCTTAGCTCAGGTATTACACTGGATGCCTGTCTGGTAAATGACTGACCTAGAAAGTAAAGGCACGGTAGAAGGGATGGGTGTTTGCTAAAGACAAGGATAAGAGAAGGGAGCTGAAAATGAGGTAGGCAGGGGGGGGTGGGGGGGACGGGGGGGGTTGTCTGACAGCGGAGCTCAACTGTCCTCCATCCCTGCTGCCAGAAATAGCTGGAGCCGGTGGCTTTCTTCAAGGTGACCAGGGAGACCTGATGACCCCCGGCATCCCTGAGCACAACTACCCGAACGGAGCACTGTATCAGGTAAAGACACACACAGCAACAGGTTTGTCTGCCGCCACCGTGACCCATGCAATGTCTGTGGATTTCAACGCAATCATACACAGAGGGCAGCGTTTGTGGTCTGGGTGATGAATGCTTTTAATTAAATCATCATCTCGTTAGAGAGGGAGGTTTTCCTCTCCACGGTTGCTGTCAATTTGTAATTAATTACATTTAAATGCTTGGTGTATGTGGGATTTGTTGGGTTTAGTTGTGTAAGGTCTTAAACCTTGCCTTGTAAAGTGCCTTGAGATGACTCTGCTGTGAATTGGCGCCAGGTAAATGAAGTTGAATTGACTTTAACCGAATGAAGGTCATCACCTGTTCAGTTTGCAGCGGGAGAAGAGATGTGGGATCAGACAGTGGCTCAGGCTGCAGCTGATGACCATGAGACGAGCAGCGACGCTTACAGTCGCTTTGTTGACTGGCCGAGTTGTGCGTTTAATTCGTTGTTCTCGGTTTAGTGGCTGATCACGGTCCCTGAAGGGGAGCGTGTCCGGATCACATTCACCTCCTTTGACCTGGTCCCTGAGGTCTGTGGAGACTTTGTGGAAATCTATGACGGCAGCAAAGCCGGCTCCTCTTCACTAGGTGAGAACGACTCAACGTGGTTTCTCTACTTTTGGATGAACTCTTTAAAAGGGATTTTAAAACATATCTCAATGTTTCGACTCGTCGGGGAAGTTTTAGTCAAAGCAGGAGATGTGATAATGAAGCAAATAGATATGTAAGAACTTCAGAATAGACTGTGGGCTTTGTTCAACATTAACAATGCCAACTGTGCAGATGCATGAATAAAAGATGAGCTCAATTAAAAGTTTGAGAAGTGGAGTCTATTTTAAACCAAATGAACTTAAATCGGCCCACAGACTTCACTGTAATGACTGATCTAACGATGTATTACTGACAGTTATCTAAACTAAAGGTCAGGGATTTGCTGTTGTTTTATGGAGGATATGTCAGTGCTCCTTTTAAAACCCGTCTTATGTCCATTAAAGGTAAAATGTGCGGCGGGAAGGTGCCAAAGCCAGTGGAGTCCAGTCACAACTCCATGGTGGTCCGCTTCAAATCTGACCACACTCTGACTTCAAAGGGATTCAGAGCAACTTTCACCAAGACCAGTCTTCCCCCTGTGGTTGTTCCTACCACAGCAGAGCCCACAACCACAGCCAGCCCCACCACACAAGCCCCCCTCCCCCCCACCACCTCTGGTAAGAATGCTCTCCTACCGTCACGTCGACTCAACCAGCTCCAGGTTCACTGTGCTCATAAACTCTGTATCATTCTGATGCTTTTGATTCATTAATGATGCTGTTGTAACATTAAAAGTGACCAGTAAAGCCCTCATTTGTTAGCTGTTATCAGCTTTAAGCTGGTTAGGCTTAAGAACTATTGCCAGTTATGTGCTGAAGGTTCGTAAAGATGCACAATAAAGTATAATCTCGTTATCTATGTTCTCGTATTATCTCCAGCCGGGCCTTGTTTCCCGGCCAAGGAGAACTTGCTGATGCACCTTACATAACCGTGACGCCTCCTCGTGCAGTTTTCAGTGCACAGCTCTAATCAGGCGACAGCTACCAAATAATGATGAATGCAAAAAGAGGGGAGAAATCCCCCTTGAGGTTTTTTTTTGCTCATTGCTGTATTAAAGGTATTGGCAGACAGACGGTTTTCTCATGTGACCAATTAAGGACTTACATAATGAGTCATTCATAGGGCAGTTTTGAATCAAAGTGAGCTGATCCCCGTTAAATGGCTCCACACAGGAAGCAAAGCGTTTGATCCGGCTTCCTTCCCTTGCTTTAGAATGACATGATACCTTCCCTACTCTGTTGCTACTGGGCAGGAGGTGATGGCCCAGTAATCCTCCAGGGACGTAAAGGAGTGATCCAGTCGGTGGGATTCCCAAATCCATACCCTGCCAACGCAAACAGCTCCTGGAAGATAAGCGTTCCCAAAGGGTTCCTGGTTGAGCTGCAGATCACTGACATGGCCATCACAGGAGAGACTGGGCTGTGCAAAGAGGACAAGCTGGTCGTCTCAGATCGGTACAGTGTTCTAGGTGAGCGACGTCAGTCATCTTCCTGCTCCTTGACTGGCACCTGTCACGCCACGGTACAAGCCAGTGTCGACACAAGCTAGAAACTCGCCCTTTTCCTCCATTTTCTTGCACTTAGAAATCCAATGAGGGTCCAAGATAAACAAGTGGTCAGATAATAGGACTTTTGATCTGGCTTTTGAACAACTTTAGCACTAGAGCACGGCTCAATATCTGCCACCTGCAGTAAAACACTGGAGCCCAGCTAACAGTAAATTGCCTCTCCTTATTATTCAGTTCAGTGGCTGCAGTCAGGCTGATACGGCTGGGTTCTCATGGGCCAAGACTCAAATAGGGGGCGAGACTTGTCCTGGGGTGTTTGTGTGTGAAATGCAGAGAGGAATAGGAAGCTGACACCGCAGGAGATCAGGCATGCGTCCGAAGCCGTCTCCTCACCCGCCTCCTCACCCGCCTCCCTCCCACCCCTGACCTTCCCCTTCCTCGTTTTCAGGCACGCACTGCGGCTTCATCCTTCCGCCGCCGGTGTTCAGCGCCGGCGACACGATATCTGTCGCCTTCCAGTCCGACGGTCGCCTCACAGACAGAGGATTCTCCGCCAAGTGGGAGGCGGTGTATCCGGAAGACATTGCAGGTACGGCGCACACACAACCAACACGTCCACACCTCAGGCACACGTCGCCATGAGCGACTATACACAACTATAGTGTTCTCCCAACACCTGCTGTACAAATGAGGCCCAATCTGACCTAAACATGGTGACTAAACCTTGACACCTGCTGATTCACGGCTGCACCTGAAAACACAGGTACCGTGTGAAGACATGAAGCAAGATAAAACTCTGTTATCCTCTTCTTTATCATTTGTATCAGGCCAATAATAGAGTCCGCGTAAGATCACGCGTAAAAGTCATTTATCAGAATGTGATTATAGGGACTGTCACCTGCTGCTTATCGCGTAGGCACAACTCTGTAGCCTGTCAGCTATTTTTCTATCATTATAAACCATTATTGATCATTTACTAGCGGAGTCATAATGGGCAAAACTGTATGTATCGCTGGTCTGTAAAGAAGTAGTAGATGGAATGAAAAGTGAATCCCATTGATTGTTGAGGCAGATTCGACAGCATGTCTACACGTACACGTCTCTAATTATGATCCCACACCTCTTCTCCGACTCCTCGTTTCAGAAATTCAGGGCTGTGGCGGTTTTTCCCGAGAGCAAATGGGCATCATCACATCCCAGAACTGGCCTATGAACTACAAGGCCAACACCGAGTGCATGTGGAACATCGCGTTGCCTTTGGGGAAAAAAATCACACTGACTTTTACAGACTTTGACCTGGAAGCCGAAGACATTCTCCTGTCTAAATGCTTGGACAGCCTGGTGGTGTACGACATCAACAGTTTGACTAACGCACTGCTTAAAACACATGGTAAGTTCAAGATCACAAACTCCCTTTTTGAACCAAACCAATAAAACTGGGCATCTTTACTGACTTCTATCTGTCAATTAAAAGTTGACACCAACAGTTAAAGTGACAAACTATTCTTTCAATCCATCATAGGCCCATTTTGTGGGACAAAGCTGCCTGGTCCCATCCAGACCAGAGGCAACAAGTTGATGATTCGCTTCCATTCCGACTTGTTTAGTGAAGCCAAGGGCTTCAGAGCCTTTTGGTCAACAGACTCCAGTGTGCCCGTTCCCACTGAGCCACCTACGCCACCCAACCCCTGGGACAGCATCCCCATAGGTGGAGTATCCAGGTTTTAGCACAGCAGCAATAGACATTCTACACAAGTCACTGTAAACTCAATACAGACACAAAAGCAGATACGCAGTACGTACAGGATTGACTGACAGAGTAATATTGTGTAATAATCACATCCTAAATAATCAATAGATTTGACCCAAGATATTTTTATGGTGAGACCTGAGCAGAGCAGACTGACATCAACACTTTTCTAACAGCTCGTCAGCTGCCGCACAGACATGTGCTTTGTATCAGCCTGATTCATGCTTCCTCATGCTTCTGGCTGCGTGTCATCTGATTCCTATTCTTCGCCCAGTGGCGAGCCCCAGGTGGTCCGGGCTTCTGCTGAACCACGTGCTGAAATAGAGTTGGGTTAACCCTCGCCCAGGAGAAAGGAAGACAGATGAAGGGAGAGAGTGCGAGATTAGTGACGTTGATGAATTGACACGAGGAAAAAGAAGCTTTTCTTTTGATTAACAATGTGTTGTGTTAAAGGGAGTCCTTTTTTGGACCCATCTTTAGAGCGAGAGCACGGTTTCACATATGAGTACATGCAAACTAGACATAGAGGAACACAGTTCTCTGCAGCCAGTCAGTATCAACAGCTGCTTTCTTGCAATATGAGGACAGTTACCTGCAGGCTAATGTCTACTCCTGCAAACAAGCAGACGTAGTCATGAGCACACAGCTCCATAGACACAGAACACCTTTCATTGACTTCCTCTACCACCTTTTGTAGACTGGCCAAGTCCATGTGGGAGACCACAAGTTCCTCCCAACATTGTGTCACGCATAGTGAACGGTGAGCCGGCCAGGCCACACTCTTGGCCCTGGCAGGTATCCATGCAGGTGAGGAATGCTTCATCCTAGACTCATTTCAAGGACTGAAAAGCAAATTGACATTAAACAGCTGATTAATGATGAATATATTGACTTTCTGTACTGATCATCTTCTCTATACATGTGTCCAGGTGTGGCCATCTAGTCGCCCTGAGCCTAGTTTCTCCCATACCTGTGGTGGTACTCTTATCCATAAGAACTGGGTACTTACAGCAGCCCACTGCTTCATAAGGTAAATGCTTCGACGGCCGACAGTCGTCACGGTGGAGTGGATTCTGTGTCTAAACTGGACAGTGAGGGATTCTTGTGACCATCTTGTACCCAGGTACGCGGACGAGCTGCAGCGCTGGCGCATGTGCGTGGGCAAACACAACCTGACCTTCACGGAGCCCAGCGAGCGCTGCTTCAACGTGTCCGGGATCTATCGCCACGAGGGATTCAAGTATCCCAGCGTGCCCACCGTGGAGTTCGACATTGCCCTGGTCCGGCTGGATGGGGACGTGACGCCCAGCGCCCACATCTCATTCGCCTGCCTTCCCTACAGCGGAGAACAAGTCCCTGCGGGGAAGAAGTGCTACGCCACCGGCTGGGGAGATGAGACTGGTGCATTTTAGCTTGATGTTCATTAGTAGCCTGCACATTTCTCCACATTAGCTTATATCCATCAACCTTATATTTCTTCTGTTAACATCTGATTGTCGTGCAGCTCTCCTGCCCTCTGCTGGATTTAATGTGCACATACTGTGTTTACGCTCTTCATTTGCCCTCGCTAGCACTATATTAAGTCTGACTGTATATGTATATCATCAGGTAACTCACTGAACCCTAAAGCTGCAGAGGCCCTCAACCAGGTCGCGCTCCCCGTCGTACCGTACGACACTTGCAAGAGGATGGATTACTGGTGGTTCCAGGTCAAGACCTCCATGATCTGCTGTGGCTACACGCTGCCCGATGAACTCAAGTCCGTCTGTCAGGTGAGGTCCCGATTCACATCGTTGTGTCAACCACGGTTTAGGTAAAACTCAGTTTGAATGCTGATTCGTGACTTTAACAGGGAGATTCCGGAGGTCCCCTGGTGTGCCAGGATGCTGTACTCCCGGGTCACCCATGGGAAGTTCAGGGTATAACCAGCTTTGGCCCCGTCGGATGCATTATGGATAAGAAGCCATCTGTGTTCACCCGCACCTCCGCGTACATACCCTGGATCGAGAATGTTATTCGCAGGGACATCTACAGCGAGCACAGTACGACACCAGACGGTCCACACGGACCCACTTTGCTCGGATCTTCTGTACATGCGGGTGTAAGTCCAAGTTTTCGCTCATCTTCTCCCTCTCTTCTCCCTGTGCAGCATCCGGCTGTGGCGGCCCAAAAGACCTGAGTGGCACAGGTGGCACTGTCTCCTCTATGGGTTACCCTGGCAGCTACAACAACAAAGCCCGGTGCCAGTGGAACATCCAAGTACCCACAGGCAAACTTGTCCACCTCCAGTTTCACAATTTCTCCCTGGAGGAGACTCAGATGTGTTTAAATGACAAAGTCAGCCTCTCGGACCGGATCGGAAACCTAGGTGTGTGTGTATCAGCTTCCAGATGTCCCATCATGCACTGCAGTTGTAGTCTGCCATTACTGTACAATATGTATGATACTGTCTTCCATAGTACAAATGCTGACAACTGAATATAAGTACAGGTTTCAATCACGTGAATTTAAGGTGAAAACTAACTGCTGTCTCTCCTCAGGCACCCACTGCAGCCATGAACCTCCTCAGGACCTGGTGAGCGAAGGAAACAGGCTTCACATCAGCTTCTCCTCCAATGACAAGGTGGTGGACACTGGCTTCACAGCCACATGGAGGGCTGTGGATCCCACAGACGGTACGTAACAGAGGGGAGGGGTTTGAACACTGAAAGACAAGCCTCCGAGGCAAAATGTCTGACGTTGGTCTTGTCTTCCCTCCACTTTTGTGAACACGCTGTAGCTCCTTGCGGAGGGAGCTTCACCGGCGCTCAGGGTGAGCTCACGTCTCCTAACTGGCCCGGTTCCTACCGAGCCCAGTCCGTGTGCACGTGGCGCATCACCGTTCCTTCAGCGACAGCTGTGCGCGTGAACTTCACTGATTTTGAGCTGCAAACCGCAAACCTGTTGGGAAACTGTGTGGACTACGTGGAGGTCTTCAGTGGAGACGGCACGGAGTCCGTCGGTAGGTTTTTGTACTACTGTTTGTCTGTATTTAATGCACTTGTTAGCGTTGATGACTTAAATGTTGTACTTTATTGATTTACGGTCGTAAAAACGAGTCCATTTATCGTTGTTCAGGTCGATTCTGTGGATTTACTGCTCCGCCCGACCTTGTCATACCCAGCAACACCGTCATCATACGCTTCCTGAGTAACGCCGCCAATCAACAGAAGGGTTTCCGTGGTAACTGGAAGGCTGTAATCCCATCTTTACCGCATCTAGCTCCTAACCAGTGGGAGGACATCACTATCAGTGAGTCTGTCTGTGAAAGCTCTGTCTATATTAAGCTGAAATTTTATTATTATAACAGTGTTCAAACTCATTCAACTGTATATTTTCTCTTCTCAGATTGGCCAGAAAATTGCGGCAACCCAGCAGTGAAGCCTAACACAGCCGCCACGAGAGTAGTCAATGGGGAAGAGGCCACCCCCCACTCGTGGCCCTGGCAAGTCTCCATGCAGGTGAATAAACTTCCATTTCTTGGTGGACCTGACTGACTAACAGTGATGGATGACTGTTGTTACTGAGTCAAAGGTGTATTTCTCCCATCCAGGCTTCACCGATGGCCCCCATCCCTTACATGCACGGTTGTGGCGGTTCTTTGATTCATGAGGAATGGATCCTAACAGCTGCTCACTGCTTCATGTTGTAAGATATGACAGGCCTGTTATTAATATTATGTTTTTATCAGTGTATCAGAGCAATGATAAACCAGTGTAACAATGATGAAGAGGATGCTTGTAACAAATCAACATCATAAATGTAAAAGATGAGCTAAATTAGCATCTCAGGTTTGCTTTTCTCTTAAATTTCCCACCCACTTGACAGCCCCCTGAACACACCATCCTTCTGGCGCATGTGCCTGGGGAAGCACCACATGAATTCCTCCATGGACGTCCCCTCGGCCGAGGCCTGCTATAAAGTGGACGGCATCATCCGCCACGAGGGTTTCGTCTACGAGCAGGACCGCAGCGACATCAGCAACGACGTGGCCTTGGTCCATTTGGCCCGTCCTGTCGCTACGACGAGGGAGATCAGCCCCGTGTGTCTGCCCGCGCCTGGGGCCGTGCTGCCTGCAGGGACGCCCTGCTTCGTCACCGGCTGGGGAGACGAGAGAGGTAGAGTCGCTATTCTAGAGTGGGAGACAAAGGCAGTGGGACATTTATATGCAAATGCATACTCCACCAACATAATTCGTGCATTCGTTGATGCTTCTGTCTCAGGTAACCTGTTCCCTAGAGTGTCTGAGAAGCTGAATCAGGCAGCCCTTCCTGTTATTGACTTCCCCACCTGCAGTCAGCCCGAGTACTGGTGGGACACCCTCAGGCCCTCCATGATCTGTGCTGGCTACGAGTCCCCAGACGAGCTCAAGTCAGCTTGTCAGGTGAGAGAATGAATTCGGTCTCGCGAAAAGAGCATCATTATAGAAACCACTAATACGTGTGTATGGGGAGAAGTCTTTCCTTAACCCTAATTATGCTACGTGTTATTATATAAGCACGCTGGCCTCTAATGATGGGATTCTTTTATGTAACACGGTTTTGTTTGTGATTACAAAAGGCTGCCCCGTTTTGCGGCGTAATTGGACAGAGGAACATAGAAGCATTATTTGTTCGCTGTAATGAGCGACCCAGCAAGCAGCATGGGAAGATTAGGAATTCAGAAAAGCACAGTTGGAGATGTATTTCTACACATAGCTTGCTGGTCCACCTTCTCACCCGAGGCCTGTCGCTCCCGCAGGGTGATTCTGGAGGCCCCCTGTCCTGCCCCGCTGCCGACACAACCTGGGAGCTTCACGGCGTGGTCAGCTTCGGGCCTCTGGGCTGCATCAGAGACAAGAAGCCTTCAGTGTTCACCCGGGTTTCTGCCTTCAGTGACTGGATCAACAGCAGCATCAAGAAATTTATACATGAAAATGGACAAGAGCACTTCAGCTAATATTCTGATGTCAGTCTTTTCCTCATATTTTTGTCTTTTGGACCAAATGTGCCCTTTCATGTTGGGTTTGCTCCCTTCTGCTGATAAGATTTAGTTCAAAAATTTGAACTACTCTGAACTGACTCATTATGTAATATTTTTGAGAGATAATTGTTTTAGAACCACTTTTATCTCATCATCATATTTTATATCATCATATATACAGTTATTGCAAATAAGTTTTGCTATTTTTTTTAATTAATTTAATTAATCCAATAATAATGCACTAAACAGCATTTTGTAGTAAATACATGTAATGTTATATTAATTAAAGTATCACCACTGAAAACTGACTGGCCTTGTGATTCATTATAACATTACAGTTCCCTCCTCCTTCCCCCTGATTTGCAGATGAATCCTGCAGACACGCGTTTAAAGTTTGGGGGTTTTAAGCCCGCCGTCACGTGACCCGGACAACCAGCCAATGGCAGAGCTCGGCTCAGATTTCAGCCTAGGAGGAGTGAGGGGGAATGAAGAGGGAGGAAGAGACGGAGACAAGCGCTGATCCGCGCGCGTGGGTCGGACACAAAGTAGTTTGCCGGCACTGACAGCTTTGCTCTCCGGCCTCTTTCGGCATGGATTACCCGCTCGGTGCTTTTGGAGTGTGTGGATGGCCCCGTTCGAGGTGAGGGGAAGGCTTGGTCCCGGAGCAGAGTGAGGCGCGAGGACAGCGGCTCTTTTCCCCTTGATCTTCGCCTCTGCAGACTCCTCCTGTGGCACAATGGGGGCAGGAGCTCTGACCATCTGTGTGAGTAGGAGCCTCCACTCGCTTCTCCTCCAGCCTGTGATTAAGGCCTGAGGAATGCATGATGCCGGGCTAAACGCTGGGCTGCTCTAAAAACTCTCCCTGCCTGTATTAAAACTGTTCAAATACTACATCCATAACAGAAATACTAACAGAGGGAGCAGCCTTTACACCTTCACTGTAGCTTCACATTTTTTCCTAAGCTCTAACTTTTTCCAGGCCGCCGTCCAGTTCCCCGGTGAAGTCACTGGTTCCCATTATAAAAGAAAATGTGCCTTTAAGCATTAAAACACGGGTGTGTGTGCTTTTCCAAAGCTATGAGAGGCTTCTTTTAGCTGAGCAGCTGTTCCGTGTGGGGCTTGCTGTGCTTTTGCTACCAGTTGCTCCAGTGACCACCCACAGAGGGAGAGGAGGAGGAGGAGGAGGAGGAGGAGGGGTAAGGGCAGGGAAAGAAAGGCACACATGCTTGGGCACGCTATCCCATAATAAGTTACAGGCACAGGAAGATGGCCTATCTTCCTTCCTGTTTGCTTGTTTGCACAAAGATGTTTAAATAAACATACATTTCTCCATTCAACCCGGCAAGAGAAGCTCGTGAAGGAGACATTTACTGACACCTCTTAGAGAAAATGCAGCTCAGTGCTGTGTAGACAATAGGTCAGCGTCACAAGGTGTGGTGAGACAATATCTGAAGGTTGATGGGAGGGATGAAGGGGATGAGGACTATTAGGCTAATCACAGCAGGCTGGCGTGAATGGCTTTAATACATGAAACGCTGGAGCACTAATGAGTGTGTCCCTGGATGCTGTGTGTGACACACACTTTTCCGGTGCAACGGTCAGGGTTCGGTCATCTGACCCCCGGTCTGTCACGGCATTGAACCCCTGGTGTGTGCATGTGTGGGTGACACCACAGATTTAGGGGACATCTGCTCCGTAGGACACAACACACACCAGCTCAGACGGGCTTAACGCTCGGCATGAGCAGTCGCACGAACTGTACACACACATACACATACGTGAAGCTCAACTAATCATAGTGCCATGTTTCTGGGTCCTCACATCAAGACTGAGGGTTAAAATATGTCAGTGCTGCGCAGCCCATTAGCCCGATGTTTTCATCAAAGCACGGAGCAGTCAAACACACAACTGAAGCCTTCTTAATTAACACCGGCTCAATTTATTCACCTGTCGGAGAGTGGGTGACTGAGCATCGTTAGCGCCTGTAAAAGCCACTCGGACGCCTGTTTGAGCGGGGACGCGTTCGTGCCGGAGCATCTGCCGGGGCACAGATCCTCCTTAGTCATATTAGCGCCATCTGCCAGGTGGGTTCTAATCAGCCGCCGACTTCTGCCTCGCAGGGGCGGGTTCTCCTCCGCAGCGTTCTCAGCGAGAGGCGCTCTCTGCCTCCGGAGCGGCGCCGGGGCCGAACCGCAATCAGGGCCTCGCGTTTCACCGCATGGGTGAGCTCACGCGTTTGAAGTGGTGAACTCGGGCCGAATGACGGGGTGTCACGTGGCGGTTGCTATGGCGACGGGAGGAAAACTGGACTCTGAATCTGTGTTGCCCTGAAGTGCAGTAAGTTCTGCGTACTGAGCAACTGCATATTAACTAGGACCCACAAGTGGAATTGTTGTACACACTTCCTTTTTTAGTTTAAAGTGAATATGTTGTTGTTTTTAAACCTTTCAGCCATTTTGAATAAGACAGAACTGAGAACTGTATTTCTTTTCTTTATAATGAGCCTTCTCTTGCTTGTTTGTAGAGTCCAGCTTGCGTGTGATGTTGATCCTTCCAGTTCTCAGTCTCCACCTCTCCATCCAAATCAATAGGCAGAGTTGATAACGCTTCTCATCTCTCCTGAACAAGTCCCCGTGTACATTCGCACTGCGGGCCTGTTTGTGGAGGTGCGCGTGTCACTCAGGCGATGCCAAAGGTGTTGCGTGGTAACCTGATATTTGTCGTGGCAACACATGCACTCCCAGCCCTCCCCTTTCCTCTTCCTCTCAGCACACACTGTCCTCTAAGTGCAAGATCCGACGGCGTGAGGTGTGCATATGTGGGGACACCCCCTCGCACCATCACGCACACCTGTCACGTGCGGCGCGGAGGCGAGTGAGCCTCGGTCCTTCAGGAGCAGCCTCCAACCTGATGCCGACTTCGGCGCTGACTGCTGCTCTCTGCTCCTCTCCCCGCAGCACAATAAGACAGCGGTGCAGGTTAAAGAGGACATGAAAAAGATGGTGCAGATGCCCATACTGCGGCCGAGGGCGGTGGCGGCCAAGCACACCAAGCTGTTCGGCGTGTCCCTGTTTGAGCTGCGGGACCAGGGCCTGGTGCAGGACGGCGTCCCGCTGGTGGTGCGCAGGATGGTGGAGCATCTACGCAGCCATGGTGAGGAAACGCACGGCGTCGTCAGCTACAGCATCTCTCAGGACAAATCACTTTTTAATAAAATATATTTACAAATCTGATAATAGTTTCATTATAACAAAACAATGTGTTTTTTTTAAACCTGATCAAATCCCATGAGGATCATAATATAAAGACAATTTATAACACACGCTGTGTCTTCTGGTTAGTTAAAGCACAAGTTAGTGTCATTAGTAGCATTTATTTATTATTATTTATTGTATTATAGGCAAGTTTTTACAGTATGTGTTTATTTTTGTCAGAGGGAAAATAATAAAATCATTATTAATCTTCTTTTAGGATCATTGCACAATAAACAATAATGATGATAAACAAGCAATTCAAGCAGTTACTATGATGAGGGCATAAAACTACCCTCATCTAATAAAATCCTAGTGCTGCACGTCTTGCTTTGACCTGTTTCGTGATTTGCTGTAGTTCTGCTGTTTGTCCACTAGATGCTGGTATAAGGAAGCAGAACTTGCTCTGTTTGGCTGCTCAGACATTTGGATGCGTAGGGTTGTGTGTGATATTCTTTGCCACATCACATCACGGAAGTAGTGGTGGAACTGTTGCTGTTCCCTCTACTTTGTTGGAAGGTCCTGTTTCAAATGATCCAGTTTACTGTATGTCAGTTATTGCACTTGAATGATGCACCTACAGAGATGCTTTTACTACTACTAATATGTCTCATATACATTATATGTCCACTATAGAAAGCAAGCTGAAGTTGTGCTTTAGGCGGTCGCCCTCCTTGCATATCTTAATGAATTATTCATAGACAGCGTGGCTCCCAATCCCAACCATAAATGCTGCTCCGATTTCTCCAGCCCTGCGTCAGGAGGGCCTCTTCAGGGTGAACGGGAACGTCCGGGCTGTGCAGAGCCTGAAGCTGCGGCTGGAGGGCGGCGAGGACGTGGACCTGCTCTCTGAATGTGACACCTGCACGGTGGCCAGCCTGCTCAAACAGTATCTGAGGGACCTTCCCGAGGGCTTGGTGAGCTCCACGGTCCAGCAGCAGCTGATTCGGCACCACCAGGGTAGGAGCACTTCCTGTTTACCAGACGGCGTTAACCCAGTTCTACCCGACAGGCCTATTTTTGAGGCTGATGGTGTGTTACAATGATCCCACCAGATCGAATACATCAAAATGAGCCCAGAATAAAAATCATGTGACACCTATCCTGTATAAGTGTCCAGAATGTGATACTCTCACAGCAGCATTGTAAATATCTGGGTCGTGATTTGATGATAAGATAATCTATATTTAGCTGCTGGTCATCTGAACTATGCCGTGCGTTCAAAGGCACTGCTGCATCAGTCGTGTTTGAGATGCAGCCTGTGAGGTTAGAGGAATGATGGACCTGCCAGTAAATCTCAGAGGTCGCACAAGGTAAAAGGAGTCATCTGGAAAAGGAGGAGTCTGTGCTCACGCTCTCTTATCCTGGGTTTAATGTTTTTAAAAGGACAAGGGCACATCTTGGCTGCTGTATTCATTTTTCCCTCCCTTCATATAAATATCCGTCTGTGTTTTCTGGGCTACGGCCAAGTGCTGCATTGGCAGAACACTTTTTGATGCATGACTTGGCCGTGACTACTGAATAAAATGACTCCTGGTACTTTGGGAAATTGTTTTGGCCAAAAGAGAAATGAATGCCAGACAGTGTAGATTATGTAAATACTACAGTATGTGTGCAGAACAGGATGTGTTGTTACTAGAGACAGATATTTTTATGCTGTACTGCCCAAATTAGCCCACAGTTTCCTGAAATAAGTAGTTTTGCAGCCACTTATTGTGCACATTGGAATAAAGCCAGCATAGAAATGACACACTGTCCCTTTTAAATAAATCATTGTTCTCTGTTATTTCTCATGTACAATATTTACTCATTTCACATTTGTTGCAAAAAGGATCAGAAATGACAGAAATGCGTAGCAGTTTGAACACAGTATGGACTTTATTCCGGAGGAACAATGGTGGCTGTGAGGCCTCTAAGCCCCTCTGCACCCTGAGACGTGCACACGTCCACGCTTAAGTAGACGCACGCTCGCCACGTTTGCGTCATTCAGGATCAGAAGGAGTGTCTGTTTATCCAACTCTGACCCATTTATGTGTGCTGAGTAATAGCATCAACATATTTGCCGGCTCTTTGCTCTAATGCCCACGTATTACTAGCTAGAGGCAGGTGGACGGGGCGTTCACTGGCCGCTGGAAAAACGCGGGCGAAGACCATTTGCAGACGTTTAATATCTGAACTTTGCCTAATCATTAAAGGTCTATTTATGTTGTCACACATGGTGAAGCGCTCTGAGATGATCAGCGTGAATAGAGTTAAAGGAAGCGCCAGGTCAAGTGCCGGATCATGTTTCGGCTTCTCTGCCAAAGTCTGTGTGCTGGATGTTTTATTGATTGAGTGCCTGTCATCCTCACGCGTGACCCGTCCGGGCATCTTGTCGCGTGTCTGCAGAGAGTGACAGCGCGCATGATGATGATGATGATGACGATGACCCTTGGTCAGATATGAGACACCTGCTCCAGCAGCTTCCAGACGTTCACCACAGCCTCCTCCGCTACCTCTGCCACTTCCTCACCCTCGTTGAGTGCAACCGAGAGGACAATCGCATGACGGCCCTCAACCTGGCTACTGTGTTTGGACCCAGTGTCTTCCAGTAAGTCTAACTTTTATCCCTCTGTAACTAACAGTAAAACAGCTGTGTGACATGTGAGCAATGCAAAGAGCCACAGCAACTAAGGGTAGTTCTGTGAGACTCACGTTTCACTCGAGAGCCAGATTATTCTCTGGTTTCACTATACAGCACGTGAGCATCTCTGACGTGGAATCTGATATTCAGAGTCTCAGAAGGAAATTGTAGAAGATCTCTCAAAACAGACTTGATGCCAACATTTATGGAACATCTAATAATATACCAACGTAAACAGAACTGGCAAATTCCTTTTATTGTGAATTTACTCTGTACCGGTCCCGTGAAAGTGTGAATGTATAACCAGCAGGAGGCGCTCTATCTTATTTAAAATGACTCCTTTTATTAAAACGAGGCTTCTGATGAAATAGAAAGAGGTCGCGTGCGATGTTTTTAAAATGGTTGGTTTCTCATACATCAGATCAAATGGAATATGTGGACGATGATGCCTTGACCTGCATTAACTCCTGAAGTCAAATATTTAAGCCGAAGTAAGGCCTTAAATTCCATTCAGTTTAGGTTATTGTTTAAGGTTTTAGGTTTAGGTCATTCAGGCTCCACTGATGAGACCAGTGAACGGTTTTGAATTAAATGTCATATGACATATCATAAACACTTCGACCTTGATGTGTTTTCCAATGTTACTCTGATGATCAGAAATAAATCGTGTAGTCACTGCTTCCCTGCAGCTGCTGCTGTAAGTACCTCTGTTCTCACCAATCTATTTATGAGGGCTTTACAGCATGTTGCAGTGTAGACTCGTAATTTACTGTGGCAGAGCTGCTGTCCAGTTTGGTAACTGGTGGACAGCTGCAGTAATAAACCGCTGTGCTCCGACTGTCTCGCTAATGAGCTTGACTCATTTTTAACTTTAGTCCCAGTAGACTATAATAAAGGATAAAAAAGATTACAGTTTATTTACAATTTGACCCAATTGTTTTTTTGTTTCCTGTGTCCTCTCTGAAACTTCTCAGTGTGACTCCGGGTGTGGAAGCCATGAAAGACCAAAACATCTGTAACAGTATCATGGTGAAGCTCATCCAGAACTACGAGGACATCTTTGAGCCGGACCTGGACCAAGAGCGATGCACAGAGGAACTATCAACCCTCATCATTGTCAAGGTGTTGTTGTATACGCATTGGAGCAGCAGATGCTAATGTTTGCATGAAATAGATCAGTGACGGAGGTCATTACAATGCAGCCTCGCTGGCAGGACAACGGGCTGTGACTCACGCTGGCTGTTTCTTCCCCCTGTGCCAGTTTCTATATTCTGACTTCAGCCGTATTGATCTCCTTCACAGCTGCTTTGAGCCTCTGGTTGTTGATTTATGTTTGATCTCACGATAGGCGCTGCCTTTATTGATTAGCTTGTTTGTCTGCTCCACTGTTTTTTTTTTCTGGCAACCTCTGCCTGCAAGGAACAAGCACAACACAGCAAACCATCCATGTTGAAATGATCAGGCCTTTATTTATCAAATTTGTTTAAGGAAAAAATAATTTTCAGAAAGCTGAAATTTTATGCATCACATACATTTATAAAATGGACAATTCTTAATAATATTTCGAAAAAGTATTTATTTCACAGCTTTATTCTCTGTCCTGTAACACTATGCACAACACAAACAGTTCATGACATCACATGTTCTTTTACACATTACAACATCTTCTGCATTAAGTTTGTCCAACAAAAAATGTACAAACATTAAAGCATGCACTTCCATGTATGAAGTACATCTCCTGCACCAGGCCAGTGTCCACCACATTGTTGATTGACAGCGGTGTTACTGGTGAGAACACGCTGAAACGCGGTCCGTCTGATGCAACCACCCCGCGCTCTCTCACCTCAGCACACACGCTGCGTGCGCTCCATGATGTTCACCATGCACGCTGCTGAAGCTTTAAATGATTTCACAGATCGAGTGATTGCATGGAATAATAACTGATGAAACCCAGTTCACAGGTAGCGCTGACTCAACACACGACATTCGGTCATTCTGTAATATCATGTGCAGTGACTAATGTGAGCAATGTCCCTGACATGTTATGAATGCTGACAAGGCCACTGCCACATGAAACCCTGCTGACCCACAGGAAATCCCTTAGTCAGAATAAGATCATCTTACGCGCAAACATCCACACATACACAAATAGGGCAACATATACATACAGTGTGTACATGCACACGTGGACCTCAGGGCCTGATCTTTCACCTAATGTCTTTGAATGCAGCACACGCTGCCCCACATGGCGCTGGAGACGAGCAGGAAGCGTGCATAAAGGTGTTTATGTGAGTCTGACAATGCAGATTTTCAGCCCGTTGGAGCTATTCCTAACCATGTTGTCAGGTAAAGATAGAACACAAAACCAGGAAATCCACTGAAGCTATCCCCATACTCCAAAAAGATACTGAGCATCTGATAAATATTGTTTTTACTGTGCCACCGTGTCTCAACTCTGCGTCTCGTCCTAGGAGACACGTGTCACCGACGAGGACACAAACAAGTCGCCCGCTCACCTCCACCCGAGCACACGGACAGCAGCTCCCAGGATAAGAGTGCGTGCTCGGATCCCGTCTTTGTTTACGTGTTCCTGTGACGGATTCTGTGCTGTTGTTGTTTATGTGTCCCATTCCCGTATCAAGCCTCCATAACTCCTTACACACGCAATTATTAAGGCAACATGTTTTGGAAGAGCTTGTGCCACCGCCAAAGACATTTCTGTGTGACTTGTAGATTAGTATTTAAGGTCATTAAGTGTAAATAGACACTGACTTTACTTCTACGTAACACTTCTTGTGTCTCTTATTATTTAGAAAGAGCTTCTTATACTGACTTAGGGTGGATTAAGCCGATATCACATGCGCTGCAGTATTTTTAGACTTTAGTGGCTGTGCATATAATATTAAATTTAGCATTCAGTGCAGGGATCAGTGCTAAGCTGTTGCCTGACTGTTTTCATGCTCAACCGTGTCGCTTTGTTAGAAATGCCAATTGCTGTGTGAGTGCATGTGTTCATAATGGAGGAAACCTATGAACGTGCAAGTCTTCATTCATGAACATTTTTTTTTAATTCTCCTTCTATGCGTTCTCCAAGGTTGGACAGAAAAACCCAGCTGAGGATTCAGAGCACCCGGACAAAGCCTCTATTAACACAACCAGAGCCAGAACGAGGACGAAGAAGGTAACGCTCGTAGCTGTCAGTAGTTGTCATAAATGTTTACTGCACTTTATTTCTCACTCATCCCTATAAACACTTCCTGCCATCTTATCGCGGCTATGCTGCAGTGCTGATTAGCTGATTAGTGTCATCTCATGCCGCATGGCCTCGCCGCCTCGGTCACGTGCTGTGATTTGATAGAAGCAATCTGCTTCTAGAGCCGCAGGTGAAGTAAGTGTGGGAACGGGATGCTTCCACACTGTGCTACGGTTTCAGATGAGCGCTGTCACAAAACCAGCATTTGGTCGTGTATTTGAGTGGAATTAAAGCTTGGAAGTTTCCTGTTTCTCTACATGACTGGATTCATTCATTCAAATTAAGGAGGTCAGTAACAGAGCGGCATGTATCGTATATGGGCTCGAAAGGCACAAAGGTGTCCAGCTCTGTAAATGTCTCATTTGTGTGATTGCAAACATACAAAGTGAACTCGCATCAGATTTACCGTAGGTGTAAACACAGATCAGATTCCTCTCTCTCCTGTCTGCCACCCCAGCTGGTGGAGGCAGATGGCCTTCCACCCCAAGCCTGCTTCTGTCACCGCCGTTGAGGTGTTGTGTTTTTGTTCATATGCTGTTATCACATTAGACATTACAACTATAATGTGTGACCTTTCATTTTACATTTTAGAACAAAAGTTTCATGTGAGAGGTTTTGTCGAGGGATGTCGATGTGACTTTGACTTATTGGCCTTGTGGCAGTGGAAGCCAGTTCAATATGTCTGACGACTAGTGGGTCTTTTATGTCATTCCGTTAAACTGACTGGAGAGGATTCATTAGTCTCATGCTACTAATTGTTGTACAACGCTAAAGACACGCACACAAAAAGTCCACAGTGATGAAATACAAGCAAGAACACCAACAACATAAACAGGGTTTTAACAGTTACAACATTAAATTCAAAGAATCGCAGTCTGTAGGACGACACCAAAACACTTCATTAGTTGGTGTAAACATCTTAATCATTAATCAAAGTAATTCATCGTCATACAATAAAGATTAACTTTTATAGCTGCATTTTCCAAACACCCTCTCAAGGTCAAAGTCAGCTCACGCTTGGCCTCAGTTGAAAGTGTTATTTCGGTGCTTCTCAGCTCTCACACATGACGGTGAGCTGCTGTGGCACAGTGAGGCTGCGAGTCCATAAATTATACAGTATTTACCCACCTCAAGTCTAGTGGTGAGAAAAACACACACTCGAATTACAGAGCCCTGAACGCAGCGCGGTGCTCCCTTTGCTTTATGACGCATGTGTCATCAAAAAGATCAATGTGGATATTTTGTTTTGATCAACGTGTCTGTCCATACATGAGCTTTGGACTCAAAGGTCACAATGTTTCTGGGTCCTAGTGGCGGAATTAATACACAGTACCACCTCCTGTTGCTATGATACAACCATGAAACATGTTTGTTTTTTTTAAAATACGCAAATATTAATTATTAGGTTATTCTAGGATTTTTTTTCAAAAAAGCCAAGTTGAAGTGATTCGTGTAGCAAAGGACAGGTATGAATCTGCTTAGTTTTCACTGTTTAATTGTTTTAAGAGACAGAAAGTGGGAGAAAAGTCTGTAGACAGTTATTAACAGTAATATTATTATTATTATTTTATGAATGGAGTTAAGTTTGATATTCGTTTTTTTACATTATTCACTGTTTGGTGCTTTATATCCTGTATAGTCTTGTTTGGATTGTTTCTTTTTTGTCTTCCTTGAGAATATTTTAGTATATTTATAGAGAATTTTGGCATAAACAAAAGAACACCAACACAACAATCTCAACGTCAACAAGCGTTGACAGAGCAAATCCTGTGAAGCCAGCTCGGCATCTCTGTGGCGTTTCCTCTAACTTGAGGAAGTGGACTTTAACAGTCTGGAAACGTAAACTGGCATGTTCTTATTCTGTCTACCAACCTTTTTCTGCTTCTGCCGTCCTGCTTTTCTGGGAAAGACAAAATCAGCCAAATCAATTACGAAGCCCAAAGGGGCAAAATCCATACTCGGTCCGGCTGCAGAAGCTTGTGGAGCTCATTATGTTCACAGAGATGCACTCATTAGGTGGCTAAAAGTCTAAATGGAGGCAGCATCCACAGATGTTAGAGCAACCCATTAAGTTAGGCTCCAAATGGAAACGTTCCACTGGTAATTGGTATAAACTAAAAAAAAAGGAGGCCTTTTAATTTAACCCGTGGATGCTTATCTGGGGCCAGGCTTGTTTTTGTCCATTAGCCGATGCTATCAGACCCGTTCCATACTCCACAGCCAGCTAGATGTTTGCCCTCAGCTTAGATTAGAGACAGATCGGTGGGTAAAACAATGCGGAAAGGTGCTTTTCACAACGTGGCTGTGATTAGACTGAGGTTCTTCTACTACACTGCCTTGGACGGTTCACGACGCTTATATCCGCTCAGGGTAAGACCAACATCTGTCCACCTGTAAATCCTCCTGTTTTCCACCCTTACCTCTTCTTTTGTTCTTTTTATTGCTCTCTGCCTCACCTCAGAAGTAATCTGAGCAAAGGTTGAAAGCCCCAGCGCACGCATGTGTGTGTATTTGTGCTTCGTATCATTTACCTCCCGTGCTGTGTCATGTTTCCTGTCACGAGACTCACCTGCTCACCTGTGGTCTCATTTCCCGTGTGTGTGTGTGTGTGTGTGTGTGTGTGTGTGTGTGTTTGTGTGGTCAAACCAGGTGAGGCGGGACCAAGGCGACGGCGCTCCTCATCTCGTCTCCCCACCCATCTCTGCCGGGTCGCCGCGCACTAGGCCGCTCTCCGCTCCCACGGCTTCGCCCTGCGCCGCCGGGCGGAGGAGCCCCAGCCCGGAGGCGATGGAGGCGATGGAGACAGCTCCAGCGCCTCACGGTGACCTGCTCGACGCCAGCCCGTGTGGCAGCGCCGAGGCCCTCAGCAGGTCAGTGTGGGCTAATATTAGTCAACCACAACCTTCAAATAAATCATTTAAGCTCATCATGCTGAGCAAATAGAACGGCTGAATAAAGAATAGAATACACCTCCACGCCTATTATAATTAATCTTATTTGAAAGCCCAGTCCTTTATGGCGGTTCTAATGAAAACTCGCTGCCGCCCTTTTGACTGTGTGCGTGGGTGGCCCACACTATTTCCAGGTCCAGGGGTGGCCTGTGGGCTGCACATAGCTTATGCCCACTGTTTGTATTGGTGAGATCCTATGGGCTGAGGTTCGGGGTGAGGAGTCTGGACTCAACAGCAAGCCGTACGGCAATGTGCCCCTGACTTGCAAACAAGCCTATTATAAGATGCTGAAATGGGAACCGCTTGGTGTTGAGTGTCCTCCGTCTTGGAGTAGCAGAACTCCACCTGTGATATTGCGGTTCTGGCTTTTTTAATCAGGAGTCCACCCGTATTAACCTCGACAGTGGTCACACCTGAGCCATCGGCCTTTAAATCTCGCCCCTTTATCTCCTTTACACACCCTGAGGTCCAGCATATATGCATTTGCTAACTGAAAACATGAACCTACACAGTAGCTCGCTTTTTAACCGCAGAGCTGTTTCCACTCACTGTGAACGTACAGTTTCTAGGTAACGTCGGGCAAAGCGATGTAGCAGCAGCAACGTGAGTAATGATGCTGTTCTGGCCTCTACTACACACTGTCAAACGCACCGGTGACCTTTACTACCACATTAATCAAAGTCTGAAACCATGTCAGCACCAGCTCCATTAACACGTTACATAAAGGTGTCAAATGACACATGCGCACATTGAGGCACGCTCAGACATACTACAGTACCTGCATACTTTACTTCTGTTACTCTTTCTGCATTCAATCTTCCCATTAGGAGCTGGATTCTGTCCCTGATGAACAGTGTTAGTCGTGTGACCTGAAATTGGTTCTAAGTCAACAAGACCTGTGACGGGAAATATGTACACGAAGTGGCAAATATAATCCACTGGAGGTGTCATGAGCTTTCCTCACTATGCCAGGGTACCCGTAAATCTGCCCACGCCCTAGAATTCTGCTTGTCAGGTCGTATTGGGTGACTGATGTAGAGGCAGCGTGACGGGGACCCCAGCCCAATGTGCATCAGCAGCCTGAACCTGCTGGTATTTACCAATAAACACCTGCAGCGGGCAGAAACGGCAGTGATTTAACACACGCCAGGTCTTCACACGCACCAGCGGCGGCCGATGGTTGTTTATTACAGCCTTTATGTGGACAGAATAATATTGTTTCTGTGCTACGTAGCTATGAATCCTCCATGTATGTGATCATTTTCCATGAAAAGCTGTGTCATATGTGATGCTTGTAAGTCGGTGCTTGTTTATAGCCTCTCGGTTGTAAATTTGCTATTATAGTGTTTTACTTCTAGAGTGGTTCACTCCCAGAGCTTCTAATGGAGCCGCATTTTGACCCGTGTACTCGGTCAGACAGTCAATCTCGTACTACGCATTGCACCCACCTGTACCTGAAATACGAGTCTCATTCGCCACCCAGGCAGCGTGAGCCGGCCCAGCAGCACCATGTGAACCCGTGCTCTTGGCTCCGCGTAGCTGCACGCAGGGGACGCATTCTGGCTTTTGTGCTGCGTTGCCATGGTTCACTGGGTTCTGTGATTTAACTATTGGGTTTCTTGGAAGCCCGTTGGAAATAGACGGGAGTGCGGAGCGTTGCAGTGCGGTGTCAGTTAAGGTTCCTGGCGGGTGCCTTGGTGTTGTTGGCGGCCTGTCAGGAAGTCTCATCCTGACGGAGCATATTTACAGCAGAAACCTGCCGGCTGGCTCAAACTGGTTCTGCTGCAGTGCGAGAATTACATCTTTACCAGTTCTCACACATGGCGGTGATGGCTAATCACTGAAGGATGAGGACAAGGATGATTCCCAGTCATTCAAGACCGAAATGATATTTTACTGACTTTGAACTTCTAAATAAGTTTGATGGTCAAACCCCCCCCCACAGTTTGTTCTCTGAGGTATTCAAAGAATGGCCAGCCCCGGTCTCAAAGCTAAATGAACCGAGACACCGCTGAGTCATCATACATCAGCTGTCTGCTGCCTTCGCTTGGCCTTACATAGGCTGGTGTCATCGCCAGTCCTTCAGGGCTGAACGGTGAGTGCTGGTGTTGCGTGTTTTAGAGGGATTTCTGGCGAGGTAGGGCACGGCGGGACTCTGCCAAACTTCAATGTGGCCAGTTAGGATTATCCAAGTGACCAGCACCTGCTAAGCCTTTGTCTACACCTTTTTAAAAATGCTGAAAAAGTGGAGCGTGCCCAGATTGGCCAACTGGCCATTGGTAGTTTTCCATTTGCACCGAAGGGATCAGGCCTTTCCGAGTATCCCTACAAAGCTTCTTGTTATCCCCTCAGTAAGGTAGTGGGTAAGCAGGATTTCCGCTTTTGCAACTCACGGCGGCAGTGACAGCACACATTATTTTAATACGCTTGCCAGACTGTGTAACACCAGCTAAGACCACGAGTGCGAAGGAGAAAACCTTCATTGCTAATGCCTTAAAGGAATTTTTGTACAAGCGTCGAGTAGTGAACCACAAGTTTCCTATATGTTGTATCATCAACGAACTTTGGCCCATTTTGATTCTTGCCTGACTTGAAACCTAAATCCTTTGTTTTGAATTTGTTGAGGAGCCTGAATGGTCAAAGTGTTTTCTCCTCCCCTGGATATGCCTGCCCCTTACAGTAAGCCACATAAAGGTACGTCATGTACCAAAACACGCAAAGTACTCAAAATTCAATCACTACTCTAGTATTTCTTCAGGATTTCAGAACATCCGAACCTCAGCATGTTTACAATGTGCAGTCCTTACTGGTTGTGGGTGGATGTGATGTATCAACAAGAGCTTTCCAGTTTGTTTGTTTTTTTTTACTGCTGTATTTCTTCAGTTAATCTGAGGGTTTTAAATATTTTTTGTATACGGTATAAAAATGTGGAAAATCTGAAGGACACTACAAATTCTTAAGGCTCACTTACAGCGATGTCTTGCTCGTTTTTTTGTTTTGTTTCAAGATGGTAAAACTAGAAAATATTTGGCATTTTTGCAAAGAAAATTAGGGAAACAATTACTCAACATGGCAATCAGCAATTTAAGTAGTAGAAAATTAACTTTCGTTTCAGCTTTATTAATGCTGCAAATACTGAAATGGAATTATGTATCAATACTGTTTAGGAGAATGAACTCCAGCTTGTTGTTATTTATTGAATTATAAATACATGGTTAAGCAGTGGAAACCCCCAAAAATATTTGGGATGGACTTTGTATGCATCAGCTCTACCTCATTTGTCAACAGTGTTTTTAGCTCGACCTTATGCCCCAGTGCTTTTTTTTCTTAGCATTTTTGTCCTCTTGTCATTTGTTCACACAATTATCCCAATACAGACCAGCTCAAAAAGTAAAATCCCACTACTAATAGTTAATCATTTAATATGCTCTTACAAGACATTTATTGTGATGTAAATTAAACAAATAAAACTATACACAATCAGCCTTTATATGTTGAGGTTTTGGTTCAGTATTTTACTTCCTTCTTTGACTTTGGAGAAGATCATACACTATCCCGCTCTACTTGGGCAAACACGGCTATGTGATTATGAAATATTCAGCCTGTAAGTGCCAGGATATGAAAATGTTAAGCAACCTCAACTTTCAGTGCCAGCTCCAAGTTCCTCTTATCGTTGCATAATTTCATCATGTGTCACTGGCGTTCACTCAGCGTTCACTCAGCGTTCACTCAGCAGCAGCAGCAGCCGCAGCCGCCAGCCTATATTCTAGAGCTGCTCCCATTTCTCTGTTGGTTCATAATAATTACCTGAGACAAGTTGCACAAAGGGACTGATCTGCAGCGCTGCATGGCTATTATTCGGCAGACAAAAGCCAGCCGTAGGTCTATTTTAAGCCTCGGTAACATGTAATGATGAGGGGATGTGCTGTGTGTTTTGAAGCACTTTATAGCCACATCCTGTAAGCTAATTGATTACATCTGTTTATCTTCATATTTCAGATCCCATGAAGAAGAGAGGCCAATATCTCCTTTCTACATGAGGTATGCTTCCTGTGTTATGAAGTTGTTTTGGACTGGAGGTGTGGGGGAGGTTGCTGCATGCTGCCTCAATGCATTATCACTGCAAACAATGGGAGCAGTGATCACAGGGAAAACAGAGTGGCATGCACATGCAACGCTCGGCTCATCACTGTTTGGTGAGTGTGGCAGAGATGGTGCAACACATGATTCAGACACGTGAACAAAACCCTGGTGAAGACAAAGTGTTTCAAGTTGGTGTGATGGGAAAAATTATTTAATGGTGTGGTTACATTTTTATTTATTATTTAGTAATGCCAGGTTTTTATTCATTTATCAAAATGCTAATAATAATAATGTAATTACCTACACTAAAAGTTGCCTAGTCATACTCAATATTATACATAACATGGTTTATGTTAAATCTATATATTTATATCACCATAGAACATCTGAATTTAAAATACAACAATTTCCATTAATACAAGTGTCAGTATAAATAGGTTCATCAGAAATAAAGAGAACCACAGTAGTCGTTTACATGAAAGCTTTTTACAAATGCAGGTGTGAAGTCTCGGTACCAGTGGGCTACAGCTCATTCATATTCATCTCTTATATATCAATTATCCTACAGCGCTGTCACCACTTCCCATTTGTCCATCAGTTATGCTGACATTAGCCAAATCACAGCGAGTCTTAACATGTGGTTCCTCAGTCGGTCCTGCAGAGTGGGAACGTTGTTTGCTGATATAACCTCAGAGCTGACACAGCTCCAGTCTGACTGTGAAAGGAATTTTTTGGTACATAAAAGAACTGAGGAGATACAGGCCGGAAGCCTTGCAGCACAGTTTACTGCACCAGGTGACTGGCATGTAGAGCTAACAATGAGAAAATCAACTAATGACTTTCTGACATTGCAATAAAACGTCCTTATTGTTTGCAATTAAAGTTCAATAAACTGACCTTTGTAGCTTTTGCAGAACACTTTTACAACTGCAATAAACATGGATCACATCCAAAAAACGATCCTAACGGCAACATCTAGTCTTAGTCGCTACACGAATGTACTGTAATAAACACGGGTCCTGTTTATCGCGTTTGTGTGTTGGAACCGCAAAGGTCCCAGCTGCTCTAAGTAGGACCTCGACATGTACTCTGTCACAGAAGCAGCTAATGTGCAGCTTGTGTACATTAAAGTACAGTATGTTACATACAGTAACTACTGTATGACTTCTTTAATTATGACATGAGAAATATACAAGACCCTGTGTATCTAAGTCTATTTATTTTCGTACACAGGAAACTGTCTGTAAGTACATTTTTAACAACATATTTAAAGCACAGTTTAGTTTCAGCCCAGGTCTGTATCTCTGACATCACTGAATGACTGAGACGTAGTCAACCCAGTCACTCACATGTGTCAGTGACTAACCTTATGTTCTACTTGCACAGTGTCACGCACAAAAAAACAAACTTGTCTTCCTATCCTTATATGGACGTTTCTTACTGTGTCCCCACTTTGGTAGGAAAATGTTTTGGTCCTTACTATGTAGCATGGAAAAGAACAAACACACTCGCACATACTGTACCATACAGACTTTTCCTCAAAATCCACTTGCGTTTTTTCACAGAGACTCAACCCATAACATGGGAGCTTAACTTCATCCCAGTCAAACTGGATTGTAGACCAGCATAATTTTCTTCCCTGTGTGTTTAGACCCTAAAGATCCTGGCTAATATCTGCTCATGGTGTAATACAGGATTACCTGAACAGATGCCTTTGGGTACACGGTGCAGAGGATTTGACTGGCGTAAGCTGCTGCTGTGGAACCTTTGGAGTGGTTTCTTCTGTACTTTTTATACCTTAAGGACTACTTGACTTTAATAACTCACAGTAACTACACAAACATATTATTATGTTCCTGCTATTACTTGCAGAGGGATTTCCATAGTACAAGCTTTTTTAAAATTACAGTATACTCTGCATAACAAGATAAGATGATAAGATAACTGACAGACCTGACTAGTAAATAATAAAGACATTGACAAATGAAAACCCAGCTGACATAAATCACTTCAGGTGTTTCGTGTTTAGATTTTTAAGTGAATTCATTTGCGATACACCTGTTCTAGAAAGACATGGCATCTGTGTAGTCAATGTTAAACATAGCAAAACTCCTAAAACTTGATCAAAGTCAACCATGCAATAGATAAACAAACTTTATAGCTCACGTTGATGAAAATACACAAGCACTGTGTTGCAATATGGCCACCTGCTCAGTTACTGAGCAAACACCGGGCGATATTTGATGGTGTCACTTTTTATTTTTGAAAACGTGTGCCCGGACGAAGCTCAGCTCCCTCATTTCCTGGTGGTGGAGTTTTCATTGTGTGCCTGGTGCACTGACTCATCTTTTTTTTCCTTGTGCTCTCTTTTATCAGTAGTTCATGACTCATGATTGCGCCATAAGAGATGGGGCTCCATGCCTTTCTAATACCAGTGGGGTTTCATCATGTTTAGCTAAAAGTAAGACAGAGGTGCCGTTATTTATGGGCCGTGTCGTCACTTCCTTTACTGTTCTATGCCAACCTGAAAACTGTGCTGCCAGGCAATATTAGACCAACAAATCGTTTACCTTGATGCTCACGTTCAACTGTTTTATTTATTAGCAGCCTAAATGTGGCCCATGCAAACGTGGGAGAGCTGACTTAACATTAGCAGCCAGGACAGAAAGTGCAAACAGGGTCGGCGTGTTTCAGGGTGCAGAGAATCGCGATAATTTTCACATGCATTAAAAAGCTTTTTATCACCTACAGAACGTCTTCTTATCAGAATCGAGTCTCGCACCAGTCATAGGCTGGTTGTTAGATAAATACTGCACAAGAAAAACTTCACTCACTCTTAGTGTGTTGCTCACAGCAGTCCACGCTGAGGCCGTAGCTCCTGATAGAGAATCACCAGCCAAACGTGTTCCCCGCGGCCCTAAACTGCTCCGTGCTCGAAGCATATGGAAGTTAACCTTCATTTGTTCCACAGGAGGTTTTTTGAGATATGACGCCCAACTCCTTCTGGCTCATGTTGCAGTTATATAATTAACCCTCTCATCACCTTGTATACACAGAGCAGTGAGCGATGGGGGGGGGACTCCTCTAGAGGTTTCTAGAAACCTCCTTCATATCACTGGCCCTAATATGTGCCCTGCACTTGATGAAGTGCCTTTGACATTTACAGGCCTCGAGGGTCAAATGTTAGGTCAACCTCAAACACTGCTGCCGACCCCCGTCCCTTTCAGGAGCAGGTCTATTCTTGGCTAGCTGCCATTGTTTTTCCTGGTCTTGGTCAGGTCTGCAGCCTGTGGAGCAGCTGCGAGTCACAGCTGACACTCTATTTTAATCTGCTCCACTATGCGTTTGTATGACGACCATATGTGCAAGGTAGTTTACATAAGTTTGCCATCTTCTACAGTACAGTACCCTGAAGCCCTTATTATTCCATTATCTCCGCGGTTCAGAGCTCTCCGCTGTCACCGTCAACACCACTGTTTATGGAGGATGTTTTGAGGTCAGACCTTAAGACGTTGGGATATTTGTACCACAAACACAGCAGAGCGCAGGTTTTTCAGCATGTCTAATCTGCTGCCTGTTTTGCCCTTCGATTCTAGGTAACACTAATGGTCAAGTTGTACTAGTTGTCTAGTTTCAGATGAGCCCCTTCATGTACAGTGTTACCCAACAGTCTCCAGCTTGTGTCCCCTTCTCATATTCACATAAGAGAGAAAAGTAATAAAAAGATTAAATATACCGTCTGGGGGCGCCTACATGATCCACAGCAGGAATCACTGACTACTCACCCTCTATCTGCTTGTGTTCTGACATCAGGGAAACGCTCACTCAGGCACACGAGATGCTTTGATCACCTAGGGACAGAACCTGGACTCCTGGGGGGTTTCACCGTTGCTCAGTGACTCGTTATGACCACCTGTTTCTGCGGTGTCGACTAATCCTCGCGTCTTTCTTTCCTTCCAGTAGTCACCTATCCCCCGTCCACTGCAGACCGGATGTGTTAACGTGAGTGGAATCCGTCATTTAATCCGTCGGTGCTGCTCTTGCAATTAACCAATTTACAGACAATGCCGTTTTTATTGCCGCGCGCTGTAGTTTCCTGGATCGGACGGTGCGTTCAACGGTGGAGCAGCACCTCTTCGACGGGAACCCCATAGAGGATCAGCGCTCCGGGGACTGCGGGTCAGTCCCGTGTCTGCCGTCTCCAAGGGCGACGGTGACGGCTCGACAGAGACGCAGACACCAGAGAGAGCAGCAGGAGCAGGGGCACCAAGACAGGAAAAGGTACAGAGGACCTATAAACCTATGAGTGACAGCACTGACCTTGGCATCGAGCCCCTCCACAATGAGTCTCATTATCAAAATGAACTTGTCCACACCTCACTTGTTGTCAAGTATAAATGATACAGTTAGTCATTTTACACTGAAGGCAGAAAAAGATGCGAGTCATTTCTCAAGCTTGACCTTGGTCTCTCATTGCAGTGCCTCTGCTTTAAATTGTGTGTTGATATCAGTAAACATTCTTAAAGCTTCATTCTACGTGGGAAGATCTTCCATCTGAGGCAGTGAGTCATAACAACTAGAGCTAATCCTTGGTGATGGAGACCTAGTGAAGTCAGAGGGATCAGATACACGTGCAACAGGCGGCACAAACTGTCTGGAAGAGTGTCAAATGTAAATATTCAGTAAGCAGATTTAGCTCCAAAGCTAAATAGCATTTAGCCGCTGGAGACGGTATAAGTATGAGGTATCAGGATGACCTTCCCGAAGCATTTCATCCAGCGCCAGGCTGATAAAGACGACCCAGAAATGCTCAGCAGCGAGAGAGACGACAGGCAGACGTCTCATCCCCCCGCGCTTTTCTCGTGCGCACTGCGAACAGGGCCGTGACCATCAGGACGAGCACCGACAAGGAGAACATCCCATCTCACCGCGGGAGCGGCCGGGGCGGCGGCGCCGAGGCGCGCGGAGGCCGGGGCGGTCTCACCGAGCACAGCCCCAAACCCAGGAAAGCGAAGCAGAGCCCGGCGCCGGTGCTGCTCGCTGACAGGCAGGACGCCCACACGCAGTGAGTCAACGGCGCTCTGAATCCGCGCCTTTTATACCGCTGTGATTTCTCGCCCACTCCTCGCTGGCTTTGTGGTTTCCTTACTGCTTCCTTTGTTGTTTCTCCCCCTCACTGCTGCTGGTCAGTCGCAGCACGTTTCTCCCTTTCCATTGGGGTCAGTCTGTGGTTGTAAATAGAACCGCGTCACCGTATCTGCAGATGTTTTCAAAGGCACAAAACTGTTCATGTATAATGTGCTGCACTGCAAGAATCCCCAAATGGAGGCCCGTTGATGGGAGTGGCAACCGGCTCTGCTGGACTGCTCTGCTCTGGAGGTCAACGCTTTGCGTAACAGAGCAGATGACACACGATGCCGTGACACATATGTTATATATGCCACGCTCGGTGCAGCTGTGGCAGCGAAGCCTTGACGTTCAGCCTCAGCCTGTGTCTGTGTCTGTGTGAGCGGACACATTTGTGAGCGTGTTATGTCACAATGGGCTGAAGGTCCCTGCAGCGGCGTTGCCACTGGGTCCATCGCGATGGAGCCGGGGAGGATCCTATACATGCGCTGTTGTTTGTTCTGTGACTGAGGCGGTGTCGCGGGTGCAGTTTTAATTCAGAGCGGACGCTGTTAATGATTAAGCTGAACTATACGGTGGCACACTTTCCAGTGCTTTTAAATGCTACTGATACTTTGCTCATTGCCCGTTGGTCAGTGCTGCTCTTCAGTCCACGCTGAGATGTATCAACAGCTATTTAATCCCATGAGAGCCATTCAATGAATCCTTCTAAATGCTGTTATCTTTGTGCCATTGTCAGCGACAGAGGTTCTGAATAGATTGCTTCAATCTATCCACACACATCCACTGTTATGTATAGATTTGTTATTATTTGAGCACGTCTTGTGTTTCATTTCAATAAAAGGTAATTCTGAAACAAAGAAAAAACTAAATGCTATGTACAATGCATTTTCAGACATTCACATAATAACCATGGGGTTTTTTTGTACTTGAAGGAATGCGTTTGTGAAAGAGCTGCATCTCACCACATGGACAAGACGAGGTGAGGCTCATCTTACCTCAATTGGCTGTTTATACGCATTGACTTTCTCTATTTCCCACTTGGACCTTCCTTTATTACAGTATTATTTGTTTTACATTGATAAGCCACTGGCTGCTACTGCTGTCTCACCATGTGCTGTGTATAACGAACACCTAAAGATAAAGACTGCAGCAGGATGTGTGGGTGTGGACATAAGCTGAGACATGTGCACGATAAACACCTGCCTTAGGTTCAGTTTGACTGCATGCTGTCATATTTAAACCTATTTACCAAGCTGACGGTCTCCTTCTGGTTTTTCAGGAATAAAGCTTCAAGAAAAGATGAGGGTCAGCAGGTAAGAGTTGAGATCGCTGTTTTTTGCTGTTGGGTTTAATTTCTGTTTAGTTTCTCTCCTACTTCTCCACATCTGCTTTGTCATTAGAAAAAGAACATTTTTATCTAGTAAAAAGATCCATATGGAAAAAAATTAAAGATTGACCATCAGTATTTTCCGATTATGAAATAGAAGAACTCTAACTGTAGATAACTCTGAGCATTAAATAAAAGGGCGTTCAGATACCTAAAACAAACCGGTATGAAACGGTGAGTGTAACAGAATCAAAGTGTCAACACCTGTAAGAGTTTGCTCTGACCAGTGATTATAACACAGCTTTTGCTCAACAGAAAGTTCTGTACAGTTCCCCAGAAACGAACAATGCTCCCGTCTGACAATGGGACAGTTCAGCAGACCTGTAGATTTCCCCAGCGCTGATCAAAATACAGTGGAAACTCCTGATGTGGAATTAGTGGCGTTGTGGCCGTGAGTCATCGTCGTCGTTTGCTCTCGTTTGACTGGAGCAGCAGAGTCACTGATCACCACTATGCTGGTTTTCTTCTGAACAGTCCAGATGGATTTTAGTAGCAGCTCAGGCCACAGCTCTGCCACCGCCTCCACCACCATCTGCAGCCGGTGTGGCCCCGGTCTGAGCCGGGCATCAGTGCCTGTGTAAAAACACAAGCATGAGTGTAACAGTCAGGCCTGATATTTGTTGAGTGGAGTTGTAGTGATTTGGATAATTAACGGGCTGAACCTCTGAGACTTTGTCCCCTGCAGCTGCTTTTCAAATGCTTATATGTACAGTATTATGTCATTTAGGCTTTTTTGCTTGAACTGCTGCATTTGGTGATGAAGGAGAAATTGTGAGGCCTGTGAAAAGGATTACAATTTGATTTCAATCGTTTCTAAAGCTAAAGCTAATTTTAGTGCCAGATATGCAAATATAGGTCTAGGTAATATAGGTTTCAATAAAGATATCAGAGCACTTGCTTTTTTTATGCTTAACGCACACGTCCATAATCATACTGTAAGTGCAGTGTGTGTCTTGTTGCAGCGCAAGTCCTTGTAAACTGATAACACACCAGAACATGTTGTGCCTACAGTCCAAGATGACTGATAGAGGGAAGTGAGAGCTGCAGTGCTAATAACCAGCTAGTGTGTGCAGGCCAGGCTGCCTGTATTAACAAACGGACACCAGCTCCGACATGTCAATTACACCAGCGCAAAACATAGTTGGACAGTCTGCAGCAGCCATTAACCTAATGATAAATCGCTCTTTGTGCTGCTGAAGTCGATGCCGAGCATCGGTGCAAGTTGCACATCTTCATTTCCAGCAGAACGTCTTGTCTGTGGTCGTCATGTATTATTTAGTTCATAAAAAGTGCTGAGAGCTCTAGCAGCCATGAATCATGCAGGAGAGCCCGAAAGGAAAACGCTATCGGGCAGGATGTTTTAGACCAAGGTTATCACAGGCCCGTCTGCGCCTGCAACATGGCCCTTCTATTCCTTTTTGATTACTTTGATTGAGCCTTCAAATGTAATCATGGTCCAATGCATCCCCTTACCCTATTATACCATCACACACACGCGCACACACACACACACACACACACACACACACACACAGCTACTGTAGCACCAGCTGAACCTCTCATGATGGTGTAATTGTGGCTCAAGTGTGCAAGTGTTTCCTGGAACATCAACCACTGTGATCTGTGTGTGTGTGTGTGTGTGTGTGTGTGTGTGTGTGTGTGTGTGTGTGTGTGTGTGTGTGCGTGCGTGCGTGCGTGCGTGCGTGCGTGCGTGCGTGCGTGCGTGCGTGCGTGCGTGCGTGCGTGCGTGCGTGCGTGCGTGCGTGCGTGCGTGTGCGTGCGTGCGTGCGCGTGCGTGCGTGTAACATCTGTGCTCCTGCTCATCCCCTTAAAGCATCTTGGATGATAGTACATTGTATTGTCTCTACTCGTACCGTCAGCCGACTGATTAATCACTTGGTACAAGATCAACTAATCACCAGGTGAAAGTCCTTTATCACAGTGTTTTTCGTGGTCTATGTTGATGCCGAAACTGATTTACAATAACAGGCCTTAGTCACTGAGTAGAAACTGCTGTGATGTTAATGGCCATGTTTACAATGACCTGTGTGTGTGTGTGTGTGTGTGTGTGTGTGTGTGTGTGTGTGTGTGTGTGTGTGTGTGTGTGTGTGTGTGTGTGTTATAACTACAGGAGTGTCAGTTGCATCATCCACTGTGATATAATAATGAGGTAATTAAGGTGTTAGACCTGCATGTCATCCTTCCTCCCCCCACTTTATGTGAGAAATAAAAGCACGGATGACATTTGATGGAAAGGTCCAAGTACAGTATATAAGTGTACATACGTGATGAATTTACTGTATATCCATAAAAAGCAGCTCACAGACAGGATTATGTGTGAATAGATTAATGACTAAAGTATTTGACTGTTGATTAACTGACTGATTAACTGACTGATTAACTGAGTGAGTGAGTGAGTGAGTGAGTGAGTGAGTGAGTGAGTGAGTGAGTGAGTGAGTGAGTGAGTGAGTGAGTGCAGTATTTACGTGTTTGTATAATGAGGGGGGGTCTCGACTTGAAACCGGTTACGGTAATTCCTACTTCAGAGGAAATTTCTGCTATGAACTGGCCTCGGTCCAGTTCTCGCTGGGAACAAATACCATGACAACGGATTCTATGATTCACGTCGCTCCCGTCGTTTCCCTATTAACCGAACGGGCGCGAGGGCGCAGTTAATGAATGCGCGCGCACCTGAGAGCACTCACGAACCTCGTCCGCAACTTGGTACCGCTGACACAGAAAGAAGAGGGGAAAACACGGGCGCTGGTAATCAGATCCAACTGCAGCCTCTCTGTGATCCGTCTGTGGCATTTATGAGGTCTAGTAGCAATGTGCCTTGATGTGTTCTCCCTAAAAATAGCCTGGTCCCACGCCCAGACAGAGGAAACGGGACCCCGTGGGTCTGGCGCTAAGTGATCCGTGCTCGGTTCGGACGACACGGCCGACTGAGCGTGCTGTTTGCCCGAATAATTTATACTAGACTAGAATTCGATGGCTCAGCCTTCGTAAAAGTGAAACTTGGGGCGAGTGGGGGGGGGGGGGGGGCGGCGGGAGGACGTGTGTGCGCAGAGTTTGCGCAGAAACGGAGGCAGCAAGCGAAAACTCACGCAGTCAGCCTACGTGTGTTGGCGCACAATCTGTCTGTTTTTTTTTGTTGTTTTTTGTTTTGCCCTCAACCCGCTACCCCCCCACACACACACACCACCACCACCCCTCGCCCCTCCCTCTTCGACCCGCTCCGCCTCTCCCTTCTGCTCCTTCTGCTCCGGCTGCCGCGACACAAACAAGTCCAGAGCGGGCGCAAGCGCGCGCGTCGGCGAGGCGGGCGCGTGGGGAGCCGGGAGGGCCCGTTTTGGGAGAGGGAGGCCGCGTGGGAGGTTCCGAGGGATTCCAGTGGGCCGGGCGACGGGGCGGGGGCTCCTCCGCGGCCACACAGCGGTGGGCGGATGTTTTGGCCGGGCGCGGGCGGCCAATGGCGAGGCGCGGCGCGGCCCCCTCCGCCGGGGCGGGGCCGGCGCGGGAGCGTGCGGGGCGACTTAAAGAGTGTGTTCGCGGGGCTGGCCGTCGTCGTTGAGCGCCCCTCTGCTTTCTCTCATGGTTGTGCAGACGCTGAGGATGAAGATCCAGGAGTCGCCTGTCGCCTGTGACGCGGGGAGAGTCGGCGGCGGCGGCGGCGGGGACGTGCGGGGCTCGGAGCCCGACTGCGAGAAGACGAGCTGCGAGGACGTGCCCCGCCTGGACCTGACGGCGCTGACCGAGGACAGCAGCTGGGGAGGTGAGGGCGGCGGCGGTTGTTTTTGTTGCTGCGGTGCTCGTTGTTTTTAGATGTCGACGAACGTGCAAAAAAAAAAAAAAAAAAAAAAAAACAACAACCCACGCAGAGAGCGTGCAAAGACGTCGGAGGCTCCATAGACACATGTCCGGACAACACACCCAGCTCTGCACACGGGCGTGCGGGAGCAGCTGCACACCTTCTGCTGTGTCTGCTCCTCCTCCTCCTCCTGGTGCTCCTTCTGCTTCTCCCGTGGGATTTAATTGTCAAAGATCCTCTTGTGTTCCGCTGCCACTTAAATGGAGGAGAAACAGCTTATAGGCGTTGATGCCAACACAAGGAGGCTGCGCAGTTTGTTGTTGAGTCAGGCCACATGGGGTCCTTTTATTATTTATGTCACGGGGGAGAATGTGAAGGTGTGGTTGGAGGAAGCGCGTGGGTTGTTTTTGCGTGGGCCACTGGGTTTGCATTCGGAGAGTTAATTGATCTGTCGGACGCGTGCTCCAGTTAGAAAGTCCGGTCCATTCGCCCCAGCGACGTCGCCTTGTAACACGTTGATACTAACGCAAAGTTTGCACAAGCAGCCGCGGGCGTTGCGTCATTTTACGCGTCTCCCGTGCGCGCCGCAGGAGTTTGTCGCCGCTGCGCTGGCGCGGTCGCGTGCGCCGAGACGCGTTGTTTTCGTCGAGGCGCGGGCGGCTTTGCGGTTCCGGGAGCCGGGCTGACGGCCAACAGGTTGGAAGTCGTCTCCAGCGGAACGGACGCACGCACGCACGCACGCACGCACGGCGTCATCTGCACGGCGCATCTGCCCGCACGCGCCGTGCAGATGTTCGTCCTCGCCGCCGCCGCTTCCTGTTTGATGTGCACTGTGCTCGCGCAGCAAATCACCAAATTTCAGCAGCCTCGTGTTTGACGTGTGGAGCAACAGGCCGTCAGACGTTCCGTGGAGCTCCCTAGTGGACAAACGTGTTACATGGGAACCAACGGATCTGAGCTCTGACTTGTTTCATGGGGAATAATTGCGCCCGAGCGGACAGAAGTCTGTAATAAGTGTTGTGTTGTTCTGTCTCTCCAAGTCGAGTACAGGGCGTGTCCGATACAATTAAAATGCGCCTTGCATCAGTGGGGATTATCTGGAGGAAATCTTCGGTCCAGGTTGCAGCTTCACGCTGACATCAGCACGTGATGTAATTATAGCTCTATGTTTTTTTTTGTTTTTTTTTTCTTGGCTTCGTGCCGTCTTTCCATCCCTCCTGTACATTCTGTCCCTGAATGACTGGATTCGTGGCTGCGAGGACAGCGAGAACAAGCCGGGCTCTGCCGTGGGCTCGGCCCCATGCGTCTGTGCGCTCGCGGTTTGCTTTCACGACGCTGGCACGTTTATTCTTGAGTTATGACAGACAAAGGGGGAATTATGTTCTGGAAAAAGAAAAAAAAACTTGGCAAAGTGACTCAGCGGTTAATAAAGCGGAACAATGTTTGTAAGCAGCGTTAGGAGGGTGTGACTGTACAGAACACCGCACACTGTACAAGTGGGCATGTGGGTGGATGAGGGCTCCACGCAGTGACCTTTGACCCAGTGCTGTTGGTGCCAGTGGAGACCTGATACTGACATGAACGCACTCTGAAGCACCACAAGCATTGGTTGTAGCAACCCAGATGTCCCATTTCACTGCAGCGAGGATGCGACTTAACCACCGCTCCTTCTCTTCTCCCCTGTTTCCTAGATCCCCCGTTCTTTAGCTCGCCTTACTTTGATTTCAAAAGCGTTTTCCATCCGAGTTGTTGCGATGGTAAGTGTTGTGTTACGCCGCCGCCGGTGCCGAGTTGCTTTGGCGCGTGTGAGTCGGGGACGGAGGAGAAAGGGAGGCCTGTGTGCATGACCTTTTTTCCACCGCATGGCAACATGCTTGAGCGCTCTGGAACATTGTGGCTGACTGTCACTCACACACACACACGCACACGCACACACACACACACACACACACACACACACACACACACACACACACACACACACACAACACGGCAGCCTCCGCTGAACGGCCGGCTGACGTGCTCTTCTTTCATTAGTCCGGTTAATCCCCAACCATCAGCGAGCGGTTGATTTAAAGGATTAATTTCAAATGCCACGGAGCCGGCGCTGCCCGGCTACGCGGCACCACGCGCTGCGCCGGATAATGGGCCTCCGACGAAGACAGTGCGCGTGATGGAGAGCCGCACCTGTCGCCGTGCGTGGACGAACGGCGCGTACCGCGGCGCCGGAGGAGCCCCGGGTCCCGGTGGTGGAATCTGAGCCCGGCCTCTTCCTGCACGGCCCGGCTCACCCCGGCTAAGACAAACACGCGCGCGCGGGTTCGGCCCGGCTGGGTGTGTTTTCACGGGCTCCTCCGAACGCCCCGGGTGTTTACACGGACGCTCGGTTTCTTTCGGAGCTTGTTTTCGCGCTCCCACGGTGGCGCTACCCGTCGGTATATTTCTAGTCACCACTGACACCTGATTTCAAAGTCTTTATCTCCGGAGTCTGCATTTTAAATTCCTCCTGCAGCGCCTCACGTCGCTTTAGTGAGCTCTCTTGGACAACCTGATCTTCCCCAGTCACAGGTTGCGTTTTGGCCCCCTGTGGAGTGGGAATTGAGACACAAAGTGTAGCTCTCAGCACAGGTCACAGCCTGGCTTTATTCCACTTTATTAATAGTCTTGAAGACAGAGGGGGGGAGCGTGGGCGTGTCCTGTCCTTCGCCTCAGACCGACATCTGTGACTGTCAGGACCCAGAGGAAGTTTATTTCCTCCAGTTTAAACAGAGCAGCTTCATTATGTCCAGCGACGGCGATGTTCACGGAGACGAAAAGCGTCTGCAGGATGAAACGTGGCTCTGATCGTCCATAAACAGGCCATTTTGACCTATTTCGGGCTGCAGCACGCAATCAATGCCTCGACTGTCAGAGGGCTAAGCGTGGTTTGTTTTCATAGTTGTCCTGTCTTTGAACCCGGGAACACATGGCGTTTTACCTTACATTAACCCTGACGCTACAGCGCCGAGCCGAGCTACGCGTTCTCCGCATGGCGGCGCCGAGCAGGACGTCCCGACTAACCCGTGCGCCGTCCGCCCCGCTGTCCGGACCTGCGTTTTAACGCCGAGCTGCCCGTGTGTTGACCAGAACCCGTCCCGGCGTACTCGCATCAGAGGGAGAGCATGGACCGCGAGGAGGCGCGCCTGTCGCCTCACGCCGGGGGGCGACTGATCCGCCAGCTGCTGGAGGAGGACAGCGACCCGATGGTGTCCCCTCGCTTCTACGCCTACGGACAGTGCCAGCAGTATGTGGACGACACCGAGGTGCCCCCCTCGCCGCCGAATGCACACTCGTTCGTCAGGTAAACCCTCGCCCCGGTCTCGCGTAGGGCCGCGCTGCGCTAGGCACTGGTCAGTGGCATTTACGGCGTTGTTCCCCTGTGCAGTCGCAGGCGGAGTTCGTCTCTTGGCTCCTGCGACGATGAGAAAGAGGAGCTGACGTCGGCCCAGCTCACTAAGAGGATTCACGTGCTAAAGAAGAAGATCCACCGATATGAGGAGAAGTTCGAAGAGGAGCGAAAATACAGAGTCAGTAGAGTTTTGTAACAGCAGTTTACGACAACGCATCACTATAATACCCTGCAGGACACGATGTGGCTCAAAGATAATAATATTTGTGTTGCTTTTTTTTTGCAGCCTTCCCACAGTGATAAAGTTGCAAACCCAGAGGTGCTCAGATGGGTAAATGAACTGGCCAGGCTTCGAAAAGAACTAAAAGGTAACAGGAAGAAATTCACAGAACTTCCACAGAAAATAAACAAATTACATTTGAGCTGATGGTGATTTCTAATGGACTACTGCTTCACCAGAACACAAGCTGCTGAAGTCTGAAGAGGATCTGCCGCCCCTGACCCGTCAGCGCAGCAACACGCTGCCCAAAAGCTTCGGTTCTCAGCTGGAGAAGAAACCTCAGCAGGAGAAAGTGCCCAAACCACCGGTGGAAAGCACCCTGGATACAATCTCTAAGAAGCTGCAGGAAAAGCGGGAGGAGGTGAACCGGCCTGAGGATATCAAGGTAACACAGCTTTAAAGGACAAGGATGATGGGGGAAAAAAACACATCCTGATATTATAGTGTTTGTGAAATGTATAGAAGACGCTGAATGGTTTGCGTCCAACGGAGAATGACAGAATGTGCTGATCGACTTCCTGTCTGCTACTGACAGGACATGACACGAGAACAGATCGGGGCAGAAAAAGTGGCCCTGCAGAAAGCGCTGCTCTACTATGAGAACATCCACGGACGACCAGTAAGTCGCGCCACGCAGCCTTTTTCCACCAGTAACACTGGGAACCGAACTGTGGAAACTCCTTTTGTGGATGAAGAAAATGCTCTTTGCTCTTTGTTCGAGGTCTCTCCACAGTCCGGTGGCGGTAAAATGTCTGTCTCTTTCATTCATGCTACTACAGGTCACCAAAAGCGAGAGGCAAGTCATGAAACCGCTGTACGACCGCTACCGCCTCGTCAAGCAGATCCTCTGCAGAGCCTCCACCATCCCTGTCATTGTAAGTGTCACTGCGGCCTCTGATTTGTGGTGTGAGTTCAGTCGTGCCGCGCACGTTACCCGTCCATCAGGCCTTTAACTGCCCACTGCATCAGAGGGAATGAAGAGCTCATTGGTGGGGAACCGAGTTCACAGGGAGCAGCTGGTTGCAGAAGTGGGCAAAATATATTTAGTCTGCATCAAACACAAAAAAACCTTAAGTACTATGTTGTCTTGATGGAATGTAATTCTGTCAGTAAACCCGTTTATGTAATCTGCCCAACTGTTTAGAAGCATTTAGTTACGTAAGACGTGGTCTCCGTTATGGACACACAGTACATACGCGTTATATAAAGCTCCACCTCTAATCCCCACGATACAAGTTGGGGCCCCGGCCACAGATCAGCAGTCCCGGTGCCGCACGCTCCTTTTCCTGAAAAGGTCCTGTCAGATGATGTGGGACTACGCTGCATAATTTGAATACTTTCCCCGTCAGAAACAATAACTGCTTTTTGCCTCGTTTTACCCTAGAAACGCAATGTTCTTAAGCCTTAATCCTGGTCTTTGGAGCTTAGTCACATTTACAGAGGGACGCGCACAGTGCAGCATTTTTCTTACTTCTTCTACTATATATTTTCATGTTAAAGCGTTTTGATTTATGTTATTAGGTTAAATGGCTGGTTATAATCAAGCCGCAGTTTCAAAATTGTTCAATCGAAAAGAAACTCCCCAACTCAGTTTTCGCTGCAATCCCAGTTTAGACACAGAACTAGTTGAAAATTGGGGGGCGGTCCGGCATTTTCTCGTTAACGCCAGCGTGAGCGTCTCAGCGAGGTTAACTCTTCTTAACCATCACCACAGGGCTCTCCTTCCAGCAAGCGCAGAGGTCCCCTCCTTCAGCCCATTATCGAGGGCGAAACCGCACTCTTCTTCGACGATATCAAGGTGAAGAGCTGCTGCTTCAATAACCTGTCGCCAGCTCCCTCTCCTCACTCCCATCCTCGCCTACCCCTTATTTACTACCATCTAACCTCTAATGAACCTGTTTGCTGCCTGGTGATTGGGCAGCTGCCTGTTTCCCGCCAACAGGATCTATAGACGGGCATCAGTAGAAATGTTGAATCAGTAGCTGCCTGGATGTGATAGCACCTGCTGTGATTCTTCCTAAATAGACTTTTTTTTTTCAAATAGCTTGTAATACAAATCTGTGATGAGTAAATGTTGTGTTAAATTATTGTTGTGGTTTCTACAACTTGAGTGTTATATTTGTAGTATTTGCAGTAAATAGCACTGCTGCTAAAATGATCTTTTAGGTCTGACCTTATTTCATTTGATCTTATTTATCGTAGAGGTCAGTGCAATTTTAGAATAAATTAAACATTAAAAATACGGCATGTGAAGTGAATTAAAAGCATAAAATAATGGACAAATGCAAATTACTTATTAATAGTTCAATATTTGTTCATCAAGAGGTATCAGGATTCATTTTAAAAATACAAAACTATGAAAACAAGACTCAAGTAGTACTAAACCAGAATGATTCTAAATGTGTGCTTTAAGACCAATTGTAGAAAAAGTGATTTATTTCTGTGTATTTTATTTAATGTATACTATTGTAATGTAATATTTTGCTGCTTCAAGACAAAGTTGTTTTTCAGAGGACTGGTTTCCAGTCACCTGCCCTCAACATCAAACATACTAATGTGAACTGATGTGAATCAGAGACGGGACCCATTGACATGCATTGTGCTGCTTCACTGTGATTATTTATATCCACTAACTAACACTGCACGACTCATGCACTGCAGTGTTTAAGCCTGGAGGCTCACAGATCCTTCTGTATGGGGCTGGTTGCATGTTGTGGTCTTTGGTTTGACTTATTCATGTCAAACCTATTCCTCCCCCTTCTGCAGGAGGAAGAGGACGGCTCAGAGGACGACGGAGAATCAAAGACTCAGTTCACCGTGACCGACCGGCCAGACCTCAGCGTGCTTAGCTTTTTGGACCACATGGATGAGGAAGTGGATGGTTTCATTTCACCAGTGGATGAACTCTCACCCTCTAAAAACACAATGGATATGGGGCTGTCCAACCTGCACTCTGCCACTATGTAAGTTACTAAACAATGTTAATAATCAAAACCAACATCTAAATTCTTTCTACTTATAACATATTTCCAAAACAATTATGTACTGATTTCCCATTTTTTTATAAATTTTTTTAATACATTCTTTTATTCCTCCCATTGCCAATAAACTTATTTTGAGTCCCCCATTATATTTTGTAGGGGGCCTGTCTCCTAGGTGATGAACCACTGGACAAAATGTAATTAAAGGAATTAAAACTAGATTGACCTCCAGCAGCTACAACAGCAGATCAGTTATTACTAATGGCATGTGAAAACATTAGGGTCTAAGTTATGGAACGTCGTGGTCATTTTTTCTTTAGACTTGAGTGCATTTTGACTAAATGTGAATGTTTTTGTCTGATTGTTACAGGCAGGAGCTTGTGGAGCAGCTCCAAGAAACCAGAGAGGAGAAGAAGAGGATTCGTAAAAACCTAAAAGAGTTTGAGGACCAGTTCTTTAGGCAAAACGGAAGGTAAAGGAAAGAGAAATCTACTGAATAATAGATTTTAAACCTTCATGATTTAAAAAAATAAAGTGTTGACTTCTATCTCAATCTTGCTTCCACAGAAATGTGCAGAAAGAGGACCGCTCTCCTTTGGCAGTGGAATACAATGAATACAAGCATGTTAAAGCTAAGTTGCGGCTGTTGGAAGTCCTCATAAGCAAAAGAGACTCAACTAAGTTCATCTAAGTAAAGAATAAAACACTGTAAGGAATGGACTGATACTTAATCTCTCTAGAGATCCAGTCAAACACATCTCACCCTGCAGGACAAACGTTGTGATTTTCCTTCTTGTTGCCATCTGTGCTGCTCATGTTTCTGAATTGTGGAACAGCCTGTTAATCCGCTCCGTCGTGCACAGCAGGGTTTTCCTCCGACACACATGATTTGGAGCAACTTGGAGTCACCTGCTTCACCTGAGAAGTAAATGTTCCAGGAAAACCGTCATGAGAGTCACTTTCTCAAAAGTCAAGATTCAAAATACGCACAAATAACCTGAATCACTCTTGTATTGTTAATAATTTATTTCTAGCTTCTGAAAGGTTTTTACCAGAAAAGTTATTTTCTAATATTCTACTGTAGAAGTCTTAAACAAACCAGATGAGTAAATTAATAGATATATAATTATTTTTAAAGAAGGACTTTACAATCAAGATTTGTGTATTTTTGTAAGGGATGTGTTACTTTGCTTCAATCAGCTCAAAAGTATTTACGTAACAGTTAGCTTTCTCTATTTCAGTCTTTTCCTCCTAAAATGCCTGAAATGATCTGCTATTGCTTCTCTAGAAGTTAAATCGAGTATTTGCTCACTTAAAGTGTCTTCGAATTGTAAAATGACCCAAAGACTGACTGAGTGTACAAACTGCGAACCAAAATGGCTCCAATGCTCATGACATTTAATAAACCGCTTATTTTTAGTGATCACTGGTACTTACGTTTGAGTGTACATTTTATGCATGTTATGTTTCGTTCCCCGTATAACTTATGTCAAATAAGCTATTTCTTGCCTTGGAATCACTGCTATGTTTGTGCTCACACTGGCAAATGCTGACAAGGCCGTTTGCGAGCCGATTCTGGGGGGGGCGATTTGGCGAATAAAAGCCACTGCTTTCCCAGCGGGCTGTTTCCTTTTTGTCCTCTCCAGAACTGTTGTTCTTTTGTAAATATGGATCACCATGTATGTTTACATTTCTGTGAGCAAGTACTATTTCCTTTCTTTCTCCAAAATGGATGATTATCAGTGTGTATTTCGTTTTTATTGAATGTAAACACTGGCAAAGCTTAATGAATATTGAGTGTGTACATTTTAGTACATAAATTGTATTTGTATTTTGTATATAATACGAATGAAATCATATTTTTACTGAGTCTTGGGTATGTGTGTTTATTATGTTTATTGACTGAACTCTAAGAGTCTGAAAATTATTGGTCAGTCATTATTGACAAAGTCATATGTAAATCAAATTACAGGTCAGGAGAAGGAGAGGGAGAAAAATTCTTCTTTAACTTGTATCTACACTTGTTGACCATCAGGGTTTAGTAAGTTTCTGGAGGAAAATTCAACAGGACAGGAGCTTTGCACAGAATCACAATCCCAGTACGAGACAAATATATGCCAATACTCCAAAACTCTGCTTTTATGTTGCATTTTAATCAAAACATCAGTGTATTTTGTAGATTTCAAACAAATATGCAAAAATCACATTTTCCATGTCACATTACAAGGTGCAAATAAGTCCAGGGCCACACAAACCTTTGCATAGGACTGAATGTTGAGGAGATCAGTTCAGACTGAATTATAACAAAGGCTGACAAAACATAGAATGTAAGTACTGTAGATGCAGTATAGAGTTAAGATGGAGAGGCTTGACATTGTGTCACTGGGCCGTTTCTTATTGCTATGAGTGTGTCAGTGTGATCTGTTAGGACACATCAAGTCCTTTCACTGTTTGCAATCACTTTAAGCCACTGTCAAGTATGAAATACAGAAAAAAAGTATATTAAAGATACTGTATGCAAGACCGTTTCACACATTTGCTCAACCCAAATTCAGCGTTATTTTAGATGAACAGGCCTAACAGCAGGGATTAATACAGCAAGCTTACAGAACAAGTGATATGAAAGATATTTTAAATGTAGTACATTTAACAATAACGGGCCATCTGCCCTCAGGTAACTATGAAAAAGTTTTTACTTCCCGCCACGTACTCCACAATTTTGTTGTTTTCAACTCAGAAACAGCTCATCACAATATCTACTCTGAATCTCTATTTTTTAATTATAAAAGTTTGGATAAATACAATTGTTATTATAAAAGTGTGGAGTTAAATGAGAAGACTCAGAAACAGAACCATGCAGACCTACACTGCAATCTTCCAGCCCTCAGTGGTTGCTTGGCAACAAGCAGAAAGTTACAGGCATAAGTGATTCCTCACTGACCATTGACAGTGTAGGGAAAATATTCAGATCTTTATTAAAGAGAGTAAACGACCAGGGAATGTAGGCAATTAAAAGCCGAACTATTCACAACCATAAATGTGTTCTGTTTTATCACTTGTATGTTATACTGACTCATGCATATGTTTTGTAGTTGTAGAGTGACTCATAGTAATACTACAAGGTTATATTCTGAAAAAATGATTATTTGGTTGGTTTGCACACAAATAATCAATATCACAACTGCGATCACACTTTCCAGAGCCTACACTGAAACATTCCCAATGCTTGGTTTGTCCAGAAGATACATGCATGGTTGTTATTTTACATGATACAATGTAGAGAGTAAAGGAATAGTTTAAAATGCTGTTTAATTCTTACCGTCTTTGTACCAAAATAAAATAAAATTAGAAGAATACACAGTAACTATTAATGTAGGTGTGCCATGAGTACATTCAGCTTTAGTCATGGTGTCTTCTCATATAACCCTAAAACCTCCCAAAATCTCTCGTGTTTTTTGTTTACAATCAGGATTTTGCTTTGACCCAACAACATGCACACAGACAAGAACAAATAGAAATGAACTTTGTAAAGACAGCATTTCCTGTGCACACATTGTAGGTTTTACTGTAGAAGGCATCACTGTTGAATGCAGGGTTAAGACAAAGTCAGCTTCTCTGTGATCCACAGCTGAAAGATTGCAAATAGTTCACGGTGTTCCATCCTGCACTCACCTGCGTGCCAGATAATCATCACCTATCTGTTTTTAAACAAACAGGGCATGTCATTGTCCAGATTTAAAAGGATTAGCAGTCCTCCCACAATAAGGGGCAAATATTATATACATATACACACACACACACACACATATATATATATATATATATATATATATATATATATATATTCATTTGTCAAAAAAATAACCATTCTATTTACTGAATTAAAAAAACAAAAAGAAGATATACTGTCTTAACGTAATAACATAATTCACTAAAAGTGAAAAATAGAATTTAGAAGGTTAAATATAAAATACAGTGTCTTGGAAAAAAAATACAAAAATACAGCAAACATACACTCAAAGCCGGAACCTCTCAACCTTCTCTGGCTTTTAATTTTAGGCCCTAAAATCATAAGCCTTAGCTGCAAATTTTAACATGGCATAGATCATTTGTGACAAATCTATGTATTTAAAACAAATATCCACCTATGAGCTTTTGAAATTTCTCCCAATTGTCCCTAAAGGTTGAGAAGATTTGCCCAAAACAATAAAAACAACAAATACTTTGCATTAACATAGCTAGACCTTTCAGATTTAGTATGCTTAACAATTCTATAAGCATAAATACAGGGTGATATCTTAATTTTCCCCTTTGCAGTGTTTCAACACTGACATGGGGCTGTATTGCTGTTAAAGTGCATCAAAGCGGCTGCAGATGTCTCAGTCTGGTCCTCAGACCAGACTGAAGCCCTCGTACTGCTCCACAGCCTGAGTGAGACGGCGGCGCAGGATCTCTTTGGTCTGGTAGCGTGGCATGTCCAGCAGGTTGTAGCAGGTGTGAGCTACTGGCAGGTAGTGGTCCTCGGCTGTGGTGGACTGGATGATGATGCGTAAGCTCTCCATGCCGTGGATGGGTATTCGGTCACTGCCAGTCAGGAACACTGCATGAGGAGACGTACGAGAATCAAATCAAACTGATTTCAATAAATCTTTAAACCAAGCAGGCTTTAACCTGCTACCATGTTAGCAACTGCAACATAGAGCCAGGGTCACTCATTACACCAGGGTGTAACTAAACCCCCAGTGAAGCTGAATGTTTCTGCAATATGATTTGATAACATGTTTTAGTAAAGTCAGTACTGAGAGCATGAGAATTAAACGGTCAAGCAGCGCTGGGAAGTGAACCAGTTCAAGTCTTACGTAAGAACTGCTTCTTCTTTTCCAAAGGGAACTCGTGGAAAACCTCCCAGAATAATCTGACTGTTGGATGAGTGGCTGTGTATTCCCCTTTGTAAACAGCATTCTGCAAAAAGACACACAAGACAAGCTGATTAAAAGACTTTTCATGTTATATAGTCAGTAGTGGTGTTCCATCTGAGAGTTACACTTCAATCAGTAAAGCAACCTCAGAAATGAGCCTCTATCTGTGTTTGTCCACATACAACTCGTGTTTCTCACAACAGGTACAAAATAAATCTTTTTGACCAATTTTACAGTGTTTTTTTTATATGAATTCTATGAGATATGGTGAAAAATCCTGTGCAGAAAAAAAACAAAAACATGAAAAAAGGACAAATCTAACCACAAGTAGGAAGTGAGAAATGGTTAGACATTCCTGTGTCATTTTTCGTTTTGCAGAAAATGAAAATGGATGAATGGTTGGTAGGGTCATGTTGAGATTTGTGAACCGCATGCTGACCTTCTCCATCTCCTCCCAGTTGTAGTTGTTGTTGCCGACTACCATGGCCATGAGCTCAGACGGTTGGAACAGTGACAGGATTTCTCCCCCACACACCTTCAGGAAACCAGCAGAGAAGGCTGAGTACTGCTCGCTCACCGAGTCAGAGAACACGTAGCGCAGATAGGCCTCCACAAACTCCTTCCTGAAACACACACACACACACACACACACACACACACACACACACACACACACACACACACACACAATGTAAACATTCAGATCATTAATATGTTTTGTGCTGCAGCTACATCCTCGCAAATCAGCTTATAAGGAAAGAAGTTTTTCAGGCTTCAAGGCGTGACTGTAAACACTTGGGGACACAAATCTGTTTAACATGGTCATACTGTGGGGACAATCCATCTTTTTAGAGGACAAAAAGCCAGTTCCTTTTAATTAAATCGTTTAAATCTAGGTTGAAGATGATCTGGGTTCAGCAAATAAGACATGTAGAAAGGGTTAATGAAAGTTTCCAGGAAAAAAAAGACAGCGTAACATCCTACTAGATAATGTATTATTTTAGTTTATTATTTAATAGTCCTTAAATTTGTCTTTGAGGCTCAAAGGAATTTATCATTATCATCCTCTTTCCGTCTGATATGAACATGTTAACATGTCACTGAGGTGTCACTGCAGAAGTTGATTAAGATTAAACTGAAAATCTCATCATTCCTGCTGGATTCGTCCAGGAGTCCATCACTAAAAACATACAATCCAAGTGTTGAAATATGTATTCCAAAAAGGTCTAAATGAATTAAAACTTATTTGTGTATTAAATTATAGAAAATTATGTATTTAGCACACTGGTTCTGTATGTATTGTATGTTGACAAGCTCTGTAGCACATACAGTATATATGTAGAATAAATCTAATTTACAATCTAAATCGATGCGTTTGTTCTGTTTTAACGTGACATTAAGATTTCTCCATCATTTATCTAATCACATTTTCATATCTGTGCACTGAAGGGATTTAGCAGGAACAACTTGGGTCACTGCCGCTCTCACCATCTGTGCAGCACCCGCAGTCAGACATGTTGACACCGCCCAGCCCACAACTCTCAAAGGACTCCCTCTCATAACACTGTAATCAATGGCACTGGCGCAAGGACAAGGTTAAGAAACCGGGTGAGGATTGTGGCGAATGAAATAAAGAGTGCCTCTCCAAATACCAGATCTATTTTATTTTTATATCTTTAAAAGACGTGTCCTTCAGTTGAAACAATGGGATACAAGCTGTCAGCTGTGTAAGCACACGATAATCTCAACGCTGGAACAAAATATATTAAAAAACTTGACGATCATCTGTTTGTCTGTTTCAAAGAGAACAGAGTGCAGGGAATTATAAATATTCATAAGACGAGATCATTTTAGATGAGACAGGATGAATTTTTTTCTCACAACAATCCAATCAACTGAAATGTCCGCCTACATTTTCAGCTGCTTAAATTTGATCTGTTTTGCGACCTCACCTGTTGTTTTTATCCACACTGATGCTCTCTCCTCCAGGGATCAGCTCCTTCACCTCTGTCATCCCATAGTTCTCTCTGGTGATCTAGGTTGTGAACACAGTAAGTCTTAAGTCTGGACATGAGTCATTTTCTTCTATCTCATCTGTTGCTTCTTTGTGAAAGTATTAGCATGGAAATACAACGTACAATGTACAAATCTGCAACTAAAATATTTCCAATGAAAACACATTTTACCAAATACACTTTTAAACAACTATGGCACACATTTAACTTTGCTTTATTATGAGTAAATCCAACCAAAAAACAGACAAGAGGTGATGCTCACAGCAAAGTTGAGAAGAAATGTTTCTTCAACATCACCTCCTTCATAATCCAGAAGTTGTTGTAGACTCCTGCCACACAATTTTAAAAAAGGCTGTTTATCTTGAAAAAGGCAAACACAATTAACATGACTTTAGGGGAAAATAAGTGTTGTTGAAATAGCACTAACCTACAGTACTTTAAAAGACTATTATTCTGTTACAATTAGACCCAATTAATACTGAGCTGAGATAACGTTGCAATATTTTTAAAGGATCAGAACATGATAAAATTAATTTCAACAAAGCAGCATTTTTTCCCTATTTCTTTCTTGTCAGTGAGGTACGCAGTGTGCAGACAGCAGACTGTTGAAGCTGAACTGCCTGAACCTTTAAGAAAGTCAAAATAAAAGCGCAGCATGCAGGATATTTTTGAGATCATATCCTGTATGTTTCTAACACCAGAGGCTGTGCTGCCCTACTTGTAGGCTGTTAAGGCTAATCTCAAGATCAATAAACAACCACAGACCATTAGGCACCAGGCAAATACTTTCTTCCTGCAAATTCAATGAAGAGGCATTTCCTAGCGGTACTTAAAAAAAAAACAAACCACTGGTTATGTAAGAGTGTGACACACTGTTGCACCCAATGACAAGTTTGCAGTGTAATCTTTCTGTATATAAACAAAAATACAATGCAAATGATAAGGGTCTTTGCGGCCTTTACATAAATACAGTTTGCCCTTTTTGTGATGGCTTTCCTGATGGTGACAGAATGAAGAACTGCAAATACAGTTTCTAAGGAAAACAAAAAGCTGTCATCTGTGCGAATTAATAGTAATAAAATCTGCCTTGCTCAGCGACCTGACCTGGCCTCAGTGGGTGAGAGCTCTTTGAAGTCGTCCAGCGTTGCGGGCACATCGAGCAGCTTCTTATAGAGAGCCAGAGGGAAATGGAGATCCACCACTGTGGAGTTATAGATGGCCAAGCCACAAATGATCCCAATCAGGTGAAACCAGTTCTGTTCTACAAAACACTGACACACAGAAATACAAGGAAATGGTCTTAGTGTAGCATTTCTGGACACTTCACAACTTACCCTAATGTGCTGGTACAAGTGATACAGCATAACTGGTTTTAATCAATAAACCATTTATACTCATACTACTATTGATAGTGATATTTTAAAGTTGGAGAACCCTTTAGATTTCTTAAGGACAAACATCCATGTGGGTTCTACAGAAATGGCTAATATCAGTGTTCATGATTTTACAGGAGAACACTAAACAACAGTGTTGTTCATGGCAGAGCTGCAAGGAAGAAGTCATTAACATATAAAAAAGAGCTGCCCGTCAACAGTTAACCTCATGTGAGTAAGTATTCCTATCTGGGACAAAGTAATAAACTTTCTGACTCCTAAACATTAATAACAATGGATGACAGTAACATTAAAATCAGTGGTTCTATGATAAATTAATTTATGATCACTATTTTACCACAAGTCAAACACATCAGCTTTTAGTATTTTTGTACTTTACTTTGTCTGAGAACCATAGTAGGTTGGAATCATTATAATGGGTGAACATTCCATAGATAGGATCCATCAGCTCTTTCAACAGCAGGAGGAAAAACTCTTTTGTTACTCCTCCTGCATCTACCGCTTCCTCTCCATCAAAGATCACCTGCAGTGAAGGAGACGAAAGAAACAATGTCACAAAAGGTACAGAGACCTTTAGATGATCAAAGATCTTCTCTTTGATCATTGTTCAGAATTTAGAGATGTCGTTATGAAGCTTACCTTGAGTGGTTTCTTGAGGTCCACATCATTGTACATGGTGAGCTCACGTAAAGTATCACTCACTAAATGGTTCCTGCGCACATGAAGCACCAGGTAAGGGTTCCTAGCAAGGTGGGGTTCCAGTGTGAGCAGCATTAAGACATTGTGTAAGTTTGCACCGCTTACTGCCATCTGGGTTTGTCGCAGACAGTGACAGAAAAGAATAAATACAATTAAATCCTTTTGAAATTGTATTATTATGTGAAATTGCAAATAAAACCACTTTTATATTAGAAGAATGTACCTGCATTTGCAGTTCAGCATCAGTTTGCAGCATGGTTGTCTTGGCTTGAGCGTTCAGTATAAATGGATAGGCACATAGGTTCACTGAGGGAAAATCATTCTGCTGGAGAAAGAAGACATGGCTGAAAATATCTCAGGTATACAAAGTACGCTTAATATTTCACTATAGACTATAGATCTTTACTATCATCATCATCATCATTTCATCTACCTGTGAAGGAGAGGATCCTGTTTTCTAGAACAGAATGAGAAGGTGTTTAGAGTTACAAATATGTACAGTAGTTGTAGGTTTGTCTGTGTAATGAGACTTCCGTTAGCATTATTAAAATGCCACATGTGCAGCAGAATCCCAAGTGAACCGCTACTGGTGACTTTGTGTGCTCATGCGTGAATAAGGAGAGGTCAGGTGCAGCAATATTAGAAAATCTCAGCACTCACAATTTCAGCTTTACTCAGAAACCATTTGAGGTAGTCTTCTTGAATGTCCACCAGGCTGGTGATGTCAGGGATATAAAAGCGATTGTACTCCACATGGTGGGCTTTCAGGTTTACCTGCGTAAGAACACCTGTGTCAGCTCCAGGAAATCAGCCACCAGTACTTGGTAGGCTACGGGTTTCTCAAGAACTTCCAGGAACCATTTTACCAGGACAAACACATTTCCTCTGCAAAGACGTTTACAGCAGCAGCAGGTGACCTTGTTGCGTACCTTGTGGAGTTTCTCCAGCAACCTTAGCGTGGCGAGAAAATAGTTTTCATAGAACACCGGCACTAGGAGCGTCTTGCCCCCCGTGAGCATGAACACAACAATGCTTTTGTACATGTCGACCATTCTGGTGAACACGCTGTCATCCACTAAACACCACCAGTTGTCTGCATGGACAGAAAAGCAGATCAAATCTAATTATGAACAAATTACTCAAAAAACATGATAATATTTTAGTGTGATTAGCTGTGTGGAAAGTCGGCGAGTTTATTTATCCATCAGCAGTGATAACAGGTAACAAGCTAAGTACTGAGCTGGTGATGTGGATACAGATGAGGATGCTGGCGGTCTGTGAGGACAAACTATAGAGTAATGTGGTGTTAGATCACATTATGTGATGTAGTAACCAGCGGGAAATATGAATGACTCGATTAGTTTAAGAAACATCTAGTGTGCATGCACATATGATACCCAATACTTTGCTGGGGTTGGCGTCTAGACGGAGAATGGCCATTGCCAAGGGGATAGTGAGGCGAATATAGTTCTTGGAATCCTGCAGAGCCGGATACTCGGACAAGATAAGGTAGATCCTCATGGCCTCGACGTCGGGAGGAGAACGCGGAAGCTGAGGGATCAGCAAACTCTCAAAACTCTTGGTGGCCTAAGAAGAGGTTGGACATATACATGTTTTCACACAGTATATAGAAAGGTGTTTAAAATGTGATTTTTTTTGATCCACCAGACAGCAGGAGAAACGGCAGCATTTAGTGGTTTGAATGTGGCCCCAGTCTACACACAGATTATACAGTAAGAAATGACATTCAGAAGGTACACGAGTCCCAAACCTGACATTACTGATCTAATGTTGGAGGTTTTGACTCACTTCTGAGTCTTGCGCCGTGCATTTGTGGCAGAACTAGATGTACTTTCCAAACAAGCACAATATGCACACTGGAGATGCACGTTTGATTTGCTTAAATGCAAGGCAGATAGTGAACCACTCCAATGTTCCACTTATTAAGATGACAAAACCCAAAGAGGAAGTTAATATTGTCAACAAGTTGTACAAGCGGATGTCATATTTATCATGATGATGATAAAATACAGGAAGCTAGTTTTTTGAAATAAAATTTTAAATATTATTAACATACATGTTACTACAAACACACTGTTACCTGCTCCAGAAGTGTAGAGAATGCAGGTTTGCTCAGTGACTCAAACAGAAGTCTGACAGAGTTGAGATCAATGCCTGGAACCTTTGGGTTGGTTTTGAAGTGGGCATCATCACTGAGAAGGTAAACGACGAATTATCAGGACCATTTACAATGTGTTAGTCATCAATAACAGGATGAATAACAAGTTTAAACTTAGATTCAGGAACTTGATAGCATTAGCATTAATGCATGTAAAACGTCTCCGGATCAACTGGCTTATGCTCCACACTTGCTTTCGAGTGAGCATTAGTATATTCTAATCAGGCCAGCGAGAGTGGTTATATGTACTGCCAGCTAAAATGTATAAAAGTCAATCCCTAATGTAGAATAGAGTTCAGCCAAGGACAGCAAGTACTAACTGATGCCCACAGCGTCACATTCCTAAAGGATGTATTTAGTCAAAACACAAACAGATGAGGTCTAATCTAGCAGAGACTGTTTGCCAAACAAAAAGCACAGAAGCAGATGCTAGTCTGTGTGTTAGCGCCATGTGTGACTTTACTACGAAGGAAATACCTGCACCAGAAACAGCAAGAGCTTTTTCCCCTGCAGCCATCATCAATTTTGTTACAGCTCTCCAGTCTAAATAATGCCTAACGTGGTTCATAGTTACTTTTATTGTAATAACTGCAGGCTGTTTAAGTCAGAGTTTGTATTTCTATAAGATAGAGAACAGATCAGGAAATCTCTACATATCGTGGGCACAATAAAAGTATCTGTTAATGAATTAAAAACTATCACACATCACAGTGGATGAGCTTAACATGGAGGTTTGCAATACGGATACTGCAGCATCTTTTGCCTATATATACATGAGTGACGTTTTTGTTCAACTAGTGAAAGCATGAAGTCAAATGAGGAGGTCATTCATGCAAAGAGAATTTTAAGACATTAAACATTTTATGTCTGAAGGGCAAGGCTTTACTGCCTTGTACTAACTGTTACTATTAGTTTGTCTAGGTTTAAAGCAATGATGAATTTCATCACTTTACAGAGGAAATGTGCATACCCTTTGTCCAAAAAGCTGGCATTCCAACAAGCCGTAGAGGAAAGCTGAATTATGATCTCACTGAGCACAAAAAGAGATAAAACATGGAGTCTAATTGGTTAAACAAAATACCTTGTCCCTTGCTTGAAAAAAAACAACATCAATAAATTTGACATTTGAATTTATGTACTGCAAAAAAATACTTAATCCATTTTACACATTACTTACTTTGTGATAGTAGAATCTGAACTGTACATCAGTTTCAGTCTCCATGAATTTAACCTTTCATAAGTGATTGGATAAAGACTTTTACTGATGTTGACCACTCTGAAGTCTTCTGGGGCGGCTGGATACTGCAGGGAGCAAAAGAAAAGTACATGATATGAATGACTGTTTGCAGCAGCATTTCCAAAATATGAATGTCACCTGAGATTCACATACTGCAAAATCTGTGCTGTGTCTCAAATTTTTTATTTATTAATTTTTATTACAGGTTGAGCAGTTCTCAAACATCAAAGGAAAAACCTAGACAAGAGCGCCACCCTGTGGCACACACACACACACACACACGCACACGCACACACGCGCGGCGCGCGCGCACACACGCACACACACACACACACACACACACACACACACACACACACACACACACACACTATGGGTATTGTAGCGGATTACTGATTAAATGATATTTTTGAATTAGGAGCACATGATAGGTGCCATTTAATTATTAGTATTTCATATATTGTTACAGCAAAAAAAAGCTGAAAGTATATCTCTTTTATTGAGACTGAAACAAGACAAATTAGATAACACTGTTGGCCTGGAAGTTGTGGCTGGTTGCCAACTTTAACAACTTCACTACTAAAGCTTTCTGAACATTCTTCAACTAAAATTTGTACCATTCAAATCTGAACATGTAGAAATCATGTAATGAGTAGAATCAGCAAATCAGTAAAAATGACATTCTTGACCCAAAGGTATCAGCATTTTAATCAGATCCACTAAAAAAAATCATCCGTCCCGTGACTTGTGTGTTTTATACTTGTTGAAGGTTATATCATTCAAGAAATCCAAAGCAATAAAAAAATGTTTTTTGCTGATCATTTCTCAGATTTCTCTTATAAACACTCCTTTGTTTTCTTGATATGCTTTAGGCAAAGTAAAAGTAAAAGAAAGGTTTAAAGTCAAACTTGCAAAATCAGCGAGTGGAAAGCCACACATGCTGACAGAAGGATTCAGAATGAAACAAAAAGAAACTGCCACAGACGTCAGGCTCATATCAAACATACATTACAGTGAAATCAAGTGAGGCAAACATAACTCTTCTCTAGCTTGGTGATAAGTCCATATCTTAAGAAATCACATACCTGTTCACTGGTGTACAGTAAGAAACTATGATCTCCTCCACAGACAACTTTAATCACAGTATACTGACTTGACTCTAATGGAAACAAGAGAAAACTAAATTCAGCTGGGCAACAACTAAAAAGTATTTTAAGGAACCACACTGGTCACCATCACACACATGCAGCAGAATCCCTCTACTTGCCTGCTCTACGGAAATTTCTAGTCAGCCAACTTGTCTTGACAGGAAAAGGATTTTTAGCATCCTGCAGCATCCCTGTGCCCAGCTGCCCATGGCTGTTACACCCGAACGCATAAGCTATACCAGAGGATGGCACAAACGCCAGGGTATGGTGCCTGACAAAAAAACAGAAAGGATACCAGCTTGAGCTATTATTATGTACACATTATCAGGTATACACTCACAAAGTTTCAACAATACAATCAACAATAATATACAGACAAAGATTAACTGTATTAACTGCGTATTAACTGTAAAGAGTGTGTTTCTATTATTCTGCCTCTCTTAGAGAATAACATGTAGAAAATACTTTAATTCTACAACTAATATCCACAGTTTCAGATGTACCACTTATAAAGCGTAAACAAAATCCTGATGTACCTTCCACAAGCAATCTGAGACACCTCAGTGCCCATGAGCTCCAGCACTCGTCTGGGTAGGAGTTCGTTATTAGTTGAGCCATGGCCAAGCTGACCCCACGAGCCATCCCCAAATGTAAACAAGCCTCCATCCTGCCAGAGACAGAGACGTTACAGAGTTTAGTTTTTTAAAGAAATCAATTTCTGAGCACCAGGCATGTGAAGCTGGGTGATTTGCCATACATAGTGCATACAGTACATTGTTCTCTTAACTACAGAGCACAGGGGGGAAATAGGATGAAATCCAACCTTTGTGAGCGCTGCTGTATGTTCATCTCCACAGCTGATGTAAACAACTTTTTGAGATCTTAAAAACTTAATGTGGCAGGGAACAGCACGATCTAGGGGAAGGAACATAAACAAGCAAGTAACGTCACACTCTGCATGTCATATTTATCCACAAAGGCTGCGAGACTGAGGGAACAAGGACAAAAAAACCTGCATCTTCACAAAAATGCTTATTAATCATGCAAAGCAAATAAACTGTGCTAAAGGAAAACAGAATTTGCTTAAATTTTTTTTTCATATTAATGTCCTGCCTGAGACTTCTGACAACAACTTCAGGCAACTTCAAGCAAGTTTCAACAAGATTGCACAACATTCAATATACAAGTACTCCACTGTTTTAAATGGCCGTGTGCACACCCTCTCTTAACCAGTCATTACCTTGTTTATCATTAAGACCCAGTTGGCCCGCTCTGTTCTTGCCCCAGCCAAACACAGCTCCGGACAAGGACAGAGCAAAGCTGTGGTCTCCCCCAGCAGTTATCTGTGCCAAAGGAATGCCTGCCAGGGACTTGAGGGGATGTGGGAACAGTTTGCTGGGCTCTCCTTTACCCAGACCGAGCTGACCACTGGTGTTCTGGCCCCAGGTAAACAACTGGCCATCTGAAGAACACAGACACAGGATTTTAATTTGTAATAACAAGTCCACACCAATATCCCTGACAAAATATCAACCTCTATTTTAACTATCTCTAGTCTCTGATCTAAGCTAATCTAAACAATACATGTCAACTTTATCAAAACTATCTAATGAAATATCAGTGAATTTCTGTCTGTATTGCATTAATTTAAAGACAATACAATTAATTTTTGAAAATAAAGGCTTTTACTGCAATTTAAAGCCATGTTTAGATGACTAACATGGAACGTCATTGTATTACTATGACACAATTTTCTAGATTTTCAAAGAGAATGTGTAATTCCCACCTCTGGACAGTGCGATGCAGTGCTGATTCCCACACATTACTTGGGAGATTTGATGGTCACACAGTCTTTTTACTAGTCTACAAAAAATAAATCAAAATAAAAACATTTGTATATCACATACATCATAACATCTTTAATATTGTCCAACTGTAGTATTTTCCTCGTGTGTCTCTGAGAACTTCATTTCACCTATCGTGGATTAGACACAGTCACCTTGGGATCCGTACAAATGTCTCTGTAGTCTCAAGGCCCAGCTGACCTCCTTCACCAGCTCCCCAGGCAAACACTTGACCCTGCTCATTTATCGCCATACAATGGGCTCGACCACTGGAGACCACAGTTATCTTCTGCATATCCAAAGACGAGACTATTTCTGTAGAGACGAGGAAAGGATTGACAATCTGCAGCACACCATCAAATGTCTGTTAGCAAAAAGTTATTTGTAACATAAATTGTAATTCTATCTATGAAGCCACTTCAGAGAATAGTAAGTAAAATTACATGAGTGTTTAAAAATATATATTATATATACAGATTTCAGGTTTGAGGTCATTTATTAATATTCTTGTTTTTGAAGAAACCTCACAGCAGGACACCATGAAATGAATACAGACCCACTACTGCAATAACTTCACATTCTATAGGAGTTTTTCAGATCTTGTAGAAATATAAATTCTGATGCTCTCGGCGAAAAAAAACAATCTGAGCAGAAATTCATACTTTGTACTAATTAAAATAATTTTCCAACAAGTCAAATTCTCAACATGAGGTTTTATTCAGTTCTGTGTCCAATCAACTAAATGTTGTCGTTTTATTAACTCACAATGATCGATAGAAATATTCCGACAATTTCTAACAAAACTTAAGATACCTTTCCACAATTGAAAACTGAACACAGTGTAGCAGCATGATGCAGCCCAAAATCTGTAATAATTAACTAAAAGTCAATAAAAATGGTGTTAATGCTGAGAGCGTACCTGGGGAGGTCCCTGGTTTGTCATGGCCCAGCTGTCCACAGCTGTTAGAGCCACATGTATACACACTGCCATCATGGAGCAGGAACACTGAGTGTTTCCTTCCACAGGCTACCTCCTTCAGTCCCCTGTCACTGAACATGTGGCACATCCTTGGCTCAAAAACAGGGTTGCTGTCCACACCAGCACCCAACTGTCCATCTTTTGCATTGCCCCAACACAGCATGTTGGCAAGGAGGGTGGGGAGAAGCGCCAACGTGAAAAGTCAGATGTGCGTGATGGCCACACGGAGGAAGACTATAGTGTTCAGCAGCCTCTCTTTTTTTTCCTGATGTAAATTCCAACCCTACAGATAAAACAACACAGAACAATTATTTATTTTTGCCTTGTTAGAAACACAAAATGACTATGGAACCACGGATGATGCTCTAAGCAATAAATAAAGGATCATGGCTTCATGGTGGGCTGTGCATGGGAATTATGTAAGTACTATGACAGATGAACAGGCCATGTGGTTGAATAAACTATATATTTGTAATCCAAGCTTACGCAGCCCCAAGCAGTCACTTCACCAGTAATACATGTGTGGCACTGACTGTGTTAGGCTAAGGTAATAAACGTTGTAAATAATAGTAATAAAATGTTGTCTTGATGATAACAAATCATCTTTATAAAAATTTAAGACCAAAAATTAATAGTCTGTAATGTAATTAAACAATTAACATTAACAAGTTAGCTAAGAGATCATAATTATTATATGATATTTATTATTTTTTAAACATTAATACAGATACAATATAAATGAACTTTATTTATCCCACAGTGGAGAAATTCGCCACAAAGAAAAACAGTACGATGCAGAGGATTAGGAAATGTGCAAACGCTTTTGTGCAGTATAAAAAGGGCACATGACATATGTACAACACACATGTACAGCACACATTCCACATACAGTACAGGAAACAGAGTCCTAGAGGTGGACGTACTAACAGTGCAGTCAGAATCATTTTAATGTCAGTCCGCTAAGCAAAGAGCTGGCTAAGTTAGCAATACGTGTGTTAAGTGTAAACGGTCCAGTGTTCTCATCTGTAAATACATTAATTACATGCAACAATAGCTTCATGTTGCGAGAAAGGCTGTAGATGAGTGGTCTGGGCCTGCTTTGTGTACTTAGAGACGATGAAAAAAGACTGAGTAGCTCAGGTAAACATTTCCACTGCCATTATCTGGTTAAACAGTCGAGTGACGGAACCCAAACAGAAGGCTGGATGAGCGCACAAGCCAGTACAGCTAACCATTAGCTAACTAATCTTAGCAAGCTAAAGCAACGCTGGGGGCAAAGACGGGAACCCGCTTATCAGCCGAAGCCTAAATGGTCACATAAAGGGTGGTGTAACGTATAAGGTTTGTTAAAAATTAAAAGACTCTGTCACCTGCAGAGATGCATCTTGAAGCTGGGCGTCTGGGTTCGGCTCAGAAAACAAACGAGGAAGTGCCACAGCCACCTACGTCACTGAATAACATGGACCTTAATGCTGTGATTGGTCCGATTTTGTCCCAGTTTAGTGGGTAGGTAGGCAGTGGTCACAAATGGCCACAGCACCCAGGGGGTTAAAAAGTCCAGCATTGAATAACCAATTAAGGAAACCCCAACAGACCTCCATCAACAGCAGAAAAAAACAGCCCCGTTCTATTGGTCTAGAAGCTACAAATACCTTAATAAAATCAGCGTCTGCGATTGGCTGGCGCTTGTCAAAGTTTCCGGTATATTATTGGTAGGGACAGTTGTCATTAATAGCGTCGTTGACCAATCGTATGTGCCATGCATGTGGGCGTATAAGGAGGCGTAGTCGTGTCCGCTAAACTGATTGGTGCGGTGACATAACACACTTCGTTGGTGGAGCGTCAAACTACGACGAGACGTGTGTGGTGTTGTCGGTTTCCATCGCTGTGTTTTCCAAGGATTAACACACATCTATACGGTTTTAAAGGTTTGTCTATATTTGTTTTCCTCTATTATTGTTATTTGCATTTGCACATGTGACGTATTTTTATGCGAATTGTTGCTGCATTGTTTGTTCTAATAAAGGTTTTGGCAAAAAAAAACGAAGGCGGCGGCTTTCATTCAGTCGTTACTGGGATTCAAGAATCGCAGGGTTGAATCACGTTTAAAGACCTAAGGTATGGTTTGTGGTTAATTCACTGCTATAAGGTGAAGGGGCGATCACGGAAAAGTCAGACAGTGAAGCCACCTAGCTAGTCCGTTAAATCAATCTACGCTGCGTTAGCAGGCTAATGTAAGATAATGCTAACCACTAATGACAACCTCTATTTTTTGCGTTTTACCACTTGCATTTTATAGCTGCACAAAGCCAGCATTGTGTTTTGAATTGCTTAAGTAATAAAACCGAAACATGGTGATCCTTATGTCACAAATTGCTTTGTATGATCGACATACTGGTATGTTGTTAGCGCAAGTAGCTAAGCTAGTTGTTTTGCTGTTGCGTCATTGCTTTGATCTGATTGTTACTTATCATTTTGTACGTGCATACTTTGAAGAAACGTTATTACTACCTCCGGTTGATGTTATAGAATGGAGATATATTTGTTTTCTTAGTTAGAAGCGTTTTTAATGTTTCGTTGTTGTCAAAATGTAACCATAGGATAAATAACTGATTTATGAAAAAGAGTTACTGATTAATTTTCTGCAAAGCATTTCTTTTCGTTATAGAGAATTTTTTGCCCTCCGTTGTTTTTCAGTTAATAACTTGTCATGGTTATACAGTTTTAACCTCTTTACTTTAAAAAGAGGTTGAGACGTTAAAGGGACCTTGAACCCAAATACCACAGGGATCCTGGCTATAAGAGCAACAATTTAGGCATCCTAGTATCTTAAACCTTCTTGAACTAACAGACCTTTAATCATTACAATTCTGCAAACAGTCTAACAAACCTATTTTTATTGTTCTTCAGCATTTGGACATTCCTCTACTTCTGCATCCAGTGCTTCTTCAGTGTCCAAGCTGTCAGGGGGATGTCAGCAGCCTGTCTTGTGCGCCTGATAAGGTGCAGTGGTCCACATGTGGCTCGCAGCGGGTTTTTTCAGACGGCCCAGTTCCCACCTCCATTCCAGCACGACAGACACCTCCAGTTCACCATAATCCAGAGGCAACTTTACACACCGTCAGGACAACGATACAGCAACACGCGTTTTGATCCAGACAGCAGTGGCCGTCCTACCACTTGGGACTCATTTGGCATTTGGGACAATCGCATTGATGAGCCCATCTTGCTCCCTCCTAGCATTCGCTATGGCAAGCTCATTCCTAAAGTCAGTTTGTCCAAGGTAGGCTGTGCCTCACTCATTGGGCAACGCAAGGAGAATGAGGACCGCTTCAAGGTCTCCCAGATGACTGACGGCATCCTGTATTTTGCTGTGTTTGATGGGCATGGTGGGCCAGAAGCAGCTGACTTTTGTGAAAAATACATGGAGAAATTCATAAAGTAAGGCATTAAATAAACATGCTATACATTAGTCATAATTAGAAAATCACTGTCTAATAATTTGCCATTTGACCATTTTGTTGTTGTTGTTGTTGTTTCAGGGATCTTGTGGCAGAGGAGTCAAATCTGGAATTAGTTTTAAAACAGGCCTTCCTTGAAGTAGATAAAGCTCTTGCAAAGCATTTACACATCTCTTCAAATGGTAGGTGCTTTTATGCTGCATGTACATAAATACACTGTTTCTATATGCACACATAATAGGTAATAAGGCTTTTTTTCTGCTCTTTTCAAAACCACACTTACTTAGTGTTTGAAGTACTGCATGTACTGACACTGTAACATGACTGACATGACCTGAGCTCTTTTGGCTGGGTGTCTGTCATTTAACTCAGAATTATATAATACAGTGACTGATGAGCAGTAAACCAGTCCCTGGCAGAGTGAAGACTAGTGCTTGACTGCTTCCAGTATCTGCACATACAGAGAGGAGACAAATTAAAGGAAGAATCTGAGTATGTGTGTGATTTTTCTCTACAGGACATGAGGGGTCATGTCAATCATCAGTAGCTTTTAATAAACATGAAATTGCGTGAGTTATTTACTGTGATCATCAAACCAGTGACTATCGTTTGAAGAATGGTGCCCAAAGGTTCAGAAGCTTGTAGAGTGCATGCCAATGAATTACTCTAAAGACTTGAGTGATGACCACCTCTCTACTGAGACATTTGTTCTTTCCTTTAATTTGTCGCCCATCTGGTGAGGATTTCTCAGCTGCAAAGGGTATTTACTTTATTGGGGGTACAGGTTATGATTTCCTCTTTCGCATTTCGCAATTAAAGCAACAGCTCTCCAGTTGTCTGACCTTCTTGTTTGCCCTAATCATATAGAAACTTTTAAAATTAGCATTTTATTTCTCAAATGGCATTATGTCTCATAAGGTTATCTGTTAATCTAAAGACTAGCACACCTGTTACGTGGCCATACATCAGCCACGCTGTGTGAATTGTCCCAATATGCCTGTGTGTGTGTGTGCATGTTATCTACGGCAGCTGCTGATCCAGCTAAGAGCTGGAGGCCCTTGGCACCAATGTGGATGACGAGAGGCTAAATATTGAAGGAGAGTCCAGCGGGTCCTAAATCCTGGACTACTGGAAGGTTCCCTATCTTTCTCTCACTCCTCTCTCTTCCTTTTTATTCTCGACAAGTGTATGCAACGCTTCTTACGAGAGTGCTTCGATTTGACAAGTTTGAGATGCACAGTAGCTTCAGAAAGTATTCAGACACTTTTTCTTATTTTTACCTTAAATTGTTGTATAATTCATTTAACATGGTAAAAATGTAAATCTTCCAACACATGTCCCTAGACTTAAATGAAAATGCGCTTTCATTTGGTCATTGTGGATAATTATTCATATGAAAACACAAAAAGCCCGCAAATGCTATAAAAGATTTGTAAAGCAAAGGGTTTTCCTGAGCATGGTGGCTCTAATAGCTGACACTGTTAGGGCTCTTCATAGTGTTGTCTTTGGTCAGGGAGGTGACCCAAGAAGAATCAACATTTAACAGGTCTGAATACTCAGTGAAGCCAATGGATGTCAATAGTGACAAATGTAGCCTATGAGACGCAGTGTACTGAATATACAGAACAATTCTAGTTGTAGTCTTGAATGAATAGTCCTCTTGTTTGTTTAATTTGGACAGAAATATATGCCTAAAAATGCAAATGATATTTTTACGTGCAGTTAGAGATTTGCTGCTCAAACATCCTTGGCCACACATTCTCAGTTGGCTTAAACCATTTTGTTTAGTTCATGATAACGTGTTACTGTTTGCCTGCATTAATATTTATTAAGTATCAAATAATTAAAATCACTTCATTGTCTTATGTGGTCTCAGATCAAATTGTGCTGAAACAGTTCATCCTGCATGTGTGATTGCCTCCTCCGTTTACTGTGTAGTCCTTAGTTCCCTATAAGACTTCCCACCCATGTGTTTTTGTTTTAGTATGGGACTGTGTGAGTGTGAACTGTGTGCATTGACTTTTTGTGTTTACCTTTTTAAGACTTGTTCCACCGCTGATGTTTCCTTTTATGTCTCTGTAGTACCGGGGGTAAATGCTGGATCCACTGCCACTGTGGCCCTGCTGAGGGACGGCATCGAGCTGGTGGTGGCGAGTGTCGGCGACAGCCGCGCCATGCTGTGCCGCAAAGGCAAGGCCCATAAACTCACTGTCGACCACACTCCTGAGAGGAAGGATGAGAAAGAGAGGTACACCAGAATTATCACGGTTATTATTGGTTGGTTGGTTTTGTTTTTGTTCTCTTATCCTCCATTCTTTGCATTAAGGATAAAGAAGAGCGGCGGTTTTATTACCTGGAACAGTCTTGGACAGCCACATGTAAACGCCAGGTTGGCAATGACACGCAGCATAGGCGATTTTGACCTGAAGAACATGGGGGTCATTGCTGAGCCAGAGACCAAGAGAGTGTCGGTATGTATGGAAATCGAATCTCAGCTCCTCCTGCTCTCATGTTGTCCCAAAATCTTTATCGATATGTTTTAATGCTGTTCTACTGCTTTCTTCAGTTGCATCATGTCCATGACTCCTTCCTGGCACTGACTACAGATGGCATTAACTTTATTATGAATAGCCAGGAGATCTGCGACGTTATCAACCAGTGCAACGACCCCAGAGAGGCAGCTCAGAGAATATCTGATCAAGTAAGACATTCATGCTTGACTTTGTATTTATCAAACCACGAGTTTGTAGGCCTGTAGGTATTATTTTAATTCTTCTGATTCCCTTCTCTCAGGCTCTTCAGTATGGGTCAGAGGACAACAGCACAATCATTGTGGTGCCCTTTGGCGCTTGGGGAAAGCACAAGGGTTCGGACACAAGTTTCTCCTTCAGCAGAAGTTTTGTTTCCAGTGGTCGCTGGGCTTAGTCGTCAGGACTGTATGGTCTGTAGACCTAATTAAGGTGTGCAATACAATCAAACATCAGTGGCCTAAAGGAAGCATAAAGGGTGTGACTTGTCCAAACAGTAATATCTACGGTGGTTATTTAGAGTAGTGTGATATTTATTCGCTTGTGTGAAATAAGTGGCAGTAAATTCATGAACATGCACTAAATTAAAACCATCCTTTTGAGTAAAAAGTTTTGTATTTTATAGGCCAATGACCTTTAAAGGTGCTTGTGTTTGAATGGCAGACAGTAATTCATGATGACATGCAAAAGTAGCTTAGCTAGGACCAGCATTCCACACTGTCTGCCATTCAGCTATATATTTTTAATCTATACACATATCCATAAATGGCAAGTTCATACAGTTTTAACTGAGTTCATACAATTAATTTAATTTCTAACTATTTCACGGTAGAGCTACAACCACAAAAGAGTAACGAAATATAGTAATTAAGTTACTTTAATCAGCATGTATGGATGTATCTCAGAACATGTGATGTATCTGGGATATTTTTACCCTGAACAAGTAAGTTGGAACAAGTAATTGGTCTGACAGGTTCTTTCTTTAAGGTTTTGGGCTCAAAGGGTGTAAATTAAATGACAGGAATTTTATTGGCTTGTAGTTTGACAAACTAGCATTTGTTTGTTTTCTTCATTTACCATCACTCACTTCAAGAACTTCCGCACATTACAGCTTCTGATCCTCTTTTCTTTGCACTTGGCAATTCCCCTGTGAAAACATGGATGGATGCCCCTTTTGCACAAATATGATAGTTTAACAAAACTGTGATTTTTCTGTGACCTGGTGAGTTATTAGTCTGTGTGAACAGAGGTTATAAATGTTCATAAGAACAGTTTTAAATAGCTGATATTAGCATAAGTGAAAATTCTTGCAATTCAAACAATATTCAAACTTGTTAAAGTGTTAATATCTGTACTGGTTTTAAACTGGTCTGGTTGTGGCGCTATGAAGTGTTCAGGGTACAGAAATGTAAAGTTTTGTAAATACTTATTCAAGTTCTCACGTGTACTTTTATAGTGCCGCAAAGTCTGTGCGTAGGATCTCCCACTCGCACACAGCACTGATGTGCTTCAGCTGTGTGAAGCTTCTGGTGTTTTATTGTAACTTGGTTACAGTAAGTCATTTCTTATTTGCGCTGTATGTGTCACTCTGAAAGTGCAACACGCACTTAATGCAGCAGTGGGGAGTTGTTTTGCCGAGAGCCATGAATGACAGTGTGAATGTTCGCCTAATGCCCTCCATGAGTAAACAACACAACCTGGTGGTCGTGGCTGACTGTGAGTGGACAGGTTTTGTTCAGCGACAGACCTGCTCACTGGTTTCTGTGAGCCTTTTTTGTGCTTGTTTAAGCTAGAAAAATGCAAAATTCATATTTATCTGCATTTATGTTCAGTCTGACGGAGCTGTCCGTTGTTTCCTCAAACCTATATTTTATTTAAATGTTGTGAACTGCTTGTTTCTTCTTTAGGACTTTGTACATGGCACAACCTGCTTTGAAGTCTCATCATCTACTTCACCAAATGTTCAGTGTTTCATTTGTTACTGTACTTGTTTCATTGTAATCATTAGATCCGTGGACCTGTATCTGGGACCTACACGTGACTGTTCTACCAATGATAATAACTGGATTTTGGTCTAAATAACTTGTGAAATTAAAAATTACACATCAAAAACCAAATGCTGAGTGGCTTTGATTTTTCTACTTGTTCTCTGTTTGTGGAGGAATATTGCAGTTTGACTGATCTAAAGCTGAATGACTGATTATATTTAATATACCATACCTGGTGGTCTTGTGGTGTCAACCTCAGAACGTGGACACGGTGAAGGTTCGGTAATCTACTGATGATCTGCACTGAGTGGTGTGTGAAGGGTTAAAGCATTGTGTGAAGCGTGCGCTTGCTTGGGGAGGCACCTGTCGCCGCTGTCATCAGCTGATGTTAGTGAGCTCCAGGGCTGGAGGCTGCGGCAGCTTTCTCACACTTCATCCATCAGCTCGGTAAGTGCAGCAACACCTTCTGTACTTTATGATAGAGTAAACGCTTCCACAGGCAGGATGTCGACAGTACGCAAAGTGGATTTTACTCAGGTACAGGCTATGGCTTTATGGATAATAATTAAAAACTTACAAATCCGTTTTTGCAATATATTGATTAGGGGAATGCAGGACTTAAGGATTCAAATGACCTAGATTATGTAATTGTGTTTTATATCTTTTTAGTATATGTAGATATTGGTAGACCTGCAAAGCACTATTTGGTAGTTCATAGCAATTGCTATAAACATGAAACAGAATTCACTGTAGTTATGAATTTAAGGTTGCATATGGAGTGGGCTTTTTCTTCAGATCCTAGCAAAATTCTACTTGTGTTGCTTTATTTAATTAAGGTTAATTATTTGTAGTTACTTTGTTCACAATGTGAAACACGACGATGTGTCATTTTGTAACACATCAGCTTATGAATAGTCGCTGAAGATGATGGAGAAAGTCGGACACGTCAACATTGCAATGACAGAAGACACCGGGACCAATGGCACCCACAGGTCAAAGGTCAGCGTGGACCAGAACAAGCAGTCGTCTGGATCCACTGTGAGCTTCCACAACATCCAGTACAAAGTGCAGCTGAAGACTGGCTTCATCTGCAACAGACAAACCGCTTCCAGAGACATACTGCTGGACCTGAAGTCAGTCCTGAGTCCTCTACACGCTGTGTCTGTCACTCGCCAGGCATTTTAGCATTGTAGCTCTTTGGCATCTTCTCTGCCTGTTGAATCACAGCAGAGATTTTATGTTTACCTGACTTACTCAACCCTGTTTTCAAATGGCTCTTTCTTTACAGCACCAAACTAAAAAAAAGCTCTAAACCCATCAAATCCCACTTAAGCAAGAATTATAATATAGGGAAGAATAAAATCTGTAAGTTCAGTCTACTGCAATAATTCTAAGTTGCTTAATTTGTGGAGACCATGTTACAGTGAAGGGAAAGTGAGACAATGGTGAATAGGCCTTTATATTGATTTCCTTCTGATGGTATTAAATACAGTTGGAAGCTGGATTTCCCATGGAAGACTGAATGATTTCACACAAGCGTTTTAGACTTTTCCTCCCTCAGTGTTAATTATATGATATTAAGCATGGTTTCTTGCATATAATCTCTCTGATGCACTAAAGATCAGTCTGCCAGGGAAACGAATTAAACACTGTCACGTGATCCGCTGCCAGTCTTTTAATTCCAGTTTATATCACTGACTCTTTCTAGCGTTTTTGTCTGGCTGTTCTCTGAAGTCGGAGGATTTGCTCTTTAGGTTTTTGACATAAAAGGGTTTTTGTCTGTAGATTTTCTGAAGAAATGCTCATTATATCCTTTAAAACTGCAGAAATCTTGTCATGAACATTTCTGTTTTTGAGGCGAAGGCAAGAAATAAATGTGTGGAAGTGCATGGAAGTTTCATCACATGTTTAGGATCATCTAATTGTAGCAATAAGGCAGAGAAGTGAACTTTTAAGATTAAACTACAACTTGGATGAAGACAGTTACGTATTATGTACATTTGTACACATGTAGGTGTGTGTTTCTGTCTTTCAGTGGGGTAATGAAGCCTGGCCTGAACGCAATCCTTGGACCTACTGGAAGTGGAAAATCTTCGTGAGTCCTATGCAGATATCCATGAAGAAATATTGGCAAAATACTGAGTATTTATTTTTTTTTTCATTTAGATTCTTGGACATTCTGGCTGCAAGGAAAGATCCATCCGGTCTCTCAGGGAGGGTTCTTATTGATGGAGCACCACAGCCTCCAAACTTCAAGTGCCTCTCAGGATATGTGGTCCAGGTGAGTTTAATTATTTTACCTAAACCCAAATGAAAATCATTTTGTCATTGGAGCAGGTACGTCAGCGTAAAAACTGAAAACCAGCACATCATTCGTAGGGAATATAGTGATTTCCTTTTAAACTATGCACTTCTACTGTGCGAGATGCCACAGTCTGACCTCTGACCTCTGCGTTTGAATGGTCCTGTCTCGCCCTCAGGATGATGTGGTCATGGGCACGCTGACTGTGAGGGAGAACCTACACTTCTCTGCAGCTCTGCGGCTGCCGAGCTCTGTGCCGCGCGGCGAGAAGGAGGCTCGGGTCGATCGCCTCATCAAGGAGCTGGGTCTCACCAAAGTGGCTGACTCCAAGGTTCCTACACACACGGTTCCCAGTGGCGATCTGAGGCCGAGACCGTGGACTGACGGCTGTTGTGCCGGCCTTGCGTGGGCGTTTCCCTCAGGTGGGAACGCAGACGAGCCGTGGAATCTCGGGAGGAGAGAGGAAGAGGACCAACATCGGCATGGAGCTCGTCGCCGACCCCCCCGTTCTGTTCCTGGACGAACCCACCACAGGACTCGATGCCAGCACTGCTAACTCCGTCCTGCTCTTACTGAAGAGGTAAGGCTTGTGCTCCGATGCTGGTGCTAATCACGCGACTGTGCGGACGCTCATCTCATCAAAGGAGGAATGCCGGTAGACATTTAACTCTGTTTCCAGAATGGCCAGTCACGGAAGAACCATAATTATGTCCATCCACCAGCCTCGCTACTCCATCTACAGACTGTTTGACACTCTGACCTTGCTGGTCAGTGGTAAAATGGTGTATCATGGACCAGCCACTAAGGCCCTCAGCTACTTCGCCAACATTGGTGAATATTCAACTGAATATGACTTTTTTAATAAAAGATAAAAACGTATGTACCTTCATATTGTTAGTGTGCAAGAACAATTTAATTTATTTGAATTAACCATTTTTTGATGTGTGTTCCAGGTTATCCCTGTGAGCCTCATAACAACCCAGCTGACTTTTTTCTGGATGTAATTAATGGAGACTTCACTACCACGATGAAAATGCACAGCTCTGAGGGTAATGAAGGCCTTGCACAGACAAAATCATTGCTGCTGTTCAGGTGTACTCATTCTACCTTAATTATTCATTGAGTAAACATGTATTGGTCTCTGTGGTCTTTAGTCATTTCCTCTTGGTTGCACTTGGCCAGATTTGGACTTCGAGGAGCTCAGTGGCTCCAGGCAGAGCATTGAAGAGCGTCTGGTGGAGGAGTACAGGAACAGCAGCGACTCCAGCGCCACACGGGCCGATCTGGACCGCATCGTCCAGGATGAGGAGTTTATGTTGCGCCCGCCATCTCATGTCCTCACCTACAACAACTCCTTCTGCCATCAGCTGCGCTGGGTGCTGAAGAGAACCTTCCAGAACCTCATGTTGAATCCACAAATATCTGTTGCCCAGGTAGACAGTACAGTAGGAATGGGTAAATCTGATGAGGCAAGGTGTGAAGCACTCCAAGAAGTAAAAAGAGCAGAAAATAACCCTCCCCCTGTTTCCACAATGAACAGCATTCATAGACAGCGCTTTGCAGAGGTCAAGGCTTAAAGCTCATTAGTCACCCCATGGCGCTGAAATGCCGTCAGAAGTCTCCTCACTTTAGGAATTATTAACAGCTAATTGGTCCTAAGTATGTCACAATAATTCTAGGCGCAGGACTTTAGGCGGTGTGGGCGCCGTAATCGGCTTTGGTAGCTGCAGTGACCCAAGTCCTGCCTCCTTGGACCAGGATCTGAACTGATATCATATCTGGCCAAAGCCCCCTGGCCGCGCTGTGGGACGCATCACATGACGGCGTCATGACCTATCCCTCCACCACATGAGGGTCTGAGGGGACGGGGTGAAAAAGGCTCAACCTCATTAGCTTATCCCTTCACCCTGGGAACCGCTTACTCCTGTCATAATCTGTAAATTGTGAGGATTAAAGCTTGTCCTGCTTTCACTTTTCTCACTCCTTTGTCACCGTACCCCAACGGTGAGTCTGCTTGACCCCTAATCGCCACAACATTGGCTTTTCTGTCAGTGAGAATATGATTAATGATTGATTTCCAGTCTTGCAGAAGAACTTATGACAGAACACGTAGAATAATTGAGTGCTGTGTTCATGTCCACCGTTTGTCTATTGAGGGTTCAGAGTGCATTTGTTTAAGTAACAAACCAACCAGGTATTAGAAGAACAGAAATGTTGACTTATTGCAAATATTGATAATACCCAGGCCTTGATGTGTTGTCTGAATGTCCTGTGGTTTTGTCTGTGCAGCTGGGAGTCAACATCTTCCTCGCCCTAATTGTGGGAGCTATTTTTTTTGGCGTCAAAAATGATCAGAGTGGGATCCAGAACAGGTGAGAGACGAACTCGCACTTCTAAAGTTTGCTCTTGTTTGTCATATTTAAACATCTTTTAATGCTTCCCCTAGATTATAGTTATTTTGTGTTTACATGTTCATGTGTTTAAACTTTACTTTTGTACATTATCATGACTTGTATTATTAAGCTCACGTAGTTCACCGGGGGGAACCTGGTACATACGAGCCGTGCAAAGCACATCACAAATATCTTGCGTTTTGTTCTGTGCATGGTTCAGTGGAACATAAGAACATAATCTCCCTCAGTTCAATGTCAGCGCATTACATTCCACAGCAGTATAGCACACAACTTGATTGATACGCAGCCACACCAAACAGCTGATCATAACTATGATACTGGCTGCGGGTGAAAACACTCTTTTGTTTGTGTGTCCTCCCTCTGTGTGGACAGTAGTTTCAACCGTACACGTGAGCTATGACATAATCATAGAAGCGTGGGACGCACTGCTTTGTTGTCTCCACAGGATGGGAGCTCTCTTCTTCATCACTATCAACCAGTGTTTTAGCACGGTGTCCGCGGCTGAGCTCTTCATCATTGAGAGGAAGCTCTTTGTGTATGTAACCTGACATTCATTGCCTTGTGTTTTATTTTGCTGAGTTATCATATTGTTAAATGTCCACATGTTGAATGAATAACCTAATGTTGAGGGTCAGGTCGCTGCTCAGTACGTGGCGACTTTTACAGGAACTATACTTTCTATGTGCATCAACCTTTTGAAGAACTTATTAATCAGATCATGAATGCTTGTGCCAGATGTCATAAAATTCCCTCCGGGCATTCCTCAGATACTGTGGCGGTCACAGTGACCTTGGTATTTGACCACCACACTCTAATCAGCTTATCCTCGACTCCAAGTGAACGTTCGGCGAAATTCCATCAGAGGCTTCCTGGCGTGTAGTGTCGACAGACAAACCGCCAGAAGCAAAACAGCTAATCTGTCAAATGATGTTGTCTATAATCCTACACATACAGAAAATAAAGACATGAAACGTTTGATGTTTGAAGACGCACACCAGACTGTGACATCTTGATACTTGAATGTCGTTTCCATGCTTTCCTACTGATTGTGCTGAAGCTGGTGTAGGTGTCCAAATGACATCTGTGTGTGTTGTCTGATCACAGACACGAGTACATCAGCGGCTACTACAGGGTGTCCGTCTACTTCCTGTCTAAGGTCTTGTCTGACATGACTCTGCGCACCATCACCTCTGTGATCTTCAGCTGTATTGTCTATTTCATGATCGGTAAGAGACAAACGACTTTGATTTGTGGAACACTCAACAACCATATTATTATGTTGTACAGCTCTGTTTAACGTCACCTGTGACTCTCCGTGTGTCCACACAGGGCTGAAACCCACGCTGGCTGCATTCCTCATCTTCACGCTGACGGTGACTCTGGTGGCCTACACAGCCACAGCCATGACCATGGCCATCTCAGCCGACCAGAGCGTCGTGGCCTTGGCCAACATCTTCATGACCATCACCTTCGTCTTCATGATGGTGAGACCATCGTCGCTGTGCATGCACCTAAAGCAATCTAATGGGACTGCTTCATATGTTGTATCAGCTTGTTCCAACTCTTCATCAAAGTGAACAGAAACAGTTCTTCTGTCAGAGCTTCAGCTTCGTTTTGTGCTGGGTTTCCAGATCTTCTCGGGTCTCCTGGTGAATCTGCCCACCATCATGGACTGGTTGGCCTGGCTGAAGTACTTCAGTATTCCTCGCTATGGTCTTGCAGTAAGTCAACTTTGAATAAGGCTCGACAGAAACAATAATAATAAGACAGGTTATGCTTCAATGCATGTCATGGATACTGAGTTCTTTAGGTCAGGTAGGATTGTATCAACATCTTGTGTGGATTCGGTTCATGTAAATAAAAGTGAGTGATCAGCCTTTGCTCATTCCTGCATTCATAGCACCACCTGCTGTTAGTTGTCTCATTCTGTACCTGTGACACCTGACAAACAAAGGCACCGCAGCCTACAAATGCTTCCAACCAATCTTTATCCTGCCCTTTATTTGTTGCTTTCCCATGTGTCCAGGCCTTGAAGATCAATGAGTTTGTGGATCTGAAGTTCTGCACGGAGGCCGTGATCCGAAGCACCAACACGTCGACAATGAGCAGCTGTGTTAACATGGCTGGCCTGATGTGAGTAGACCTGCAGACAGGCTCAAGTTAAATCTTTGCCCTCCAGTTTCTGACCACTTGGGAAACGCTTCATTTTAGATGTACGGGGGAACAGCATCTGCACTACCTGGGGCTGGAGTACACCACGTGGGGGCTGTGGGAGAATCACGTGGCTCTTATTGTTATGATGGTCATATTCCTCATCATCGCTTACCTGAAACTCCGATACACCAAGAAGTTTACCTAAACATGTGATTTTGCCTTCCCCTCTTTGGGCTTTGATATGGAAAAAAGTGGTTGATTTTAACATGTTCTGTTTTTGACTTTCCAAAACGTCTGGATGCAATATTACTTCTTTTTAGCAAATGACTGATTAGATGTCTAGAAACCATGAAATGAATCCTCTGTGATGCCTGATGTTAGCATTTAATAAAATAGTACAGATCTTTTCAAACCACCAAGTTTGATTTGGGCTTAAAATATAAAAAACATAAAACACTAACAGGTTATTATGTTTCAAATTACTTATTTACTGATGCTCTGAATAAGTCATTAATCAAAACCTTTTTTAAAGCTTGACCAGAGAAAGCAAACAGAAACATATTTAATAAAACTTTATTTGGCATAAGAGTTAAAAAAGAAACAGACTGTAAAAAAGAAGTAAGGCACAGAAAAGGAAATAGACACATGGGTTTCCCATGAACACTAAATGCACTCCGAATCGAAGTTTGTTTAAAGGTGTGTATCATAAAATGATAATTAATGTACAGATGATGAGTAAATATGACACAATGTGCCACACTTGTACCTATGTTAAATGAACACAAAATCAGCAAGATTACCGTGCAAAAAATGCCTTTTGGTGTTTGCACAAATGCTAAAATGTGTGATTACAGAGATCAGAAGCAAGAGTACAACAAAGTATGTTTGTAGGCAGGCTGGTGTATTAAACCCTCTTCATCCTGTTAATAGAGCTACTAGATAACTTTTTGACAGATCAGCTGTCTCTCAAAAGACCCTCACTCACTTTCAGTGCATTTGAGGTGAGGTGTGTTTCACTTGTGGCACCTCCATTGTAATTTTTCATAGAATTAAACAGCTTCTATAATTAATTTTGCTCTTTATATACTGTCCCACATCTTTGAAAGCAATTTTTCCAGGAGCTGGTAACTTTCCAATAGCAAGTTCTTTTCCAGAGTTTTCTAATTTTTCACAAGTGACTGCTCCCATTTGTGCTTGTATCGAGGCCGTCGGTGGACAGGGAGGAGGACGGACGTGGGCGAGGGCCGACAGGCGTTGGTGGCTGTGGCTGGCCGACCTGGGAAGCCATATCATCAGACTCCCACCGCTCGATTTCCTCCCTCACCAGCCTGTCCATGTGGGCGTCTGTGTCACGACCCAGCCGCTCATCCTGACAAACAAAAGCACATTAGGTCAAACACAAAGTTTTCCTGCACAAAAGAAACCAACAGGGAATCCCAGGACTGGCACTTTTACTTTATGTGATCTATTTGTAATACTTAAAATGATCACACAAGTACAGACGCCATATTGAGTATCATCTGTGTCTCACCTCCATGACTCCATCCAGCAGCCTGCCCAGCACATCTCTTCTTTTAAGTTTAGCTCTCTCCATGGCTTCCAGTTTAACAATTACAGCGTCCATCTTGGACACTATGCTGCCAATAGAGTGCTCCATCCGTTCCACGCGTCTCACCAGCCTGAGAAACATAGATATTAGACTTTGCATCATATTGCATGGTAATTTGTGTAGATTGTAAGTTTTGTAACAGCAGTAAATACCTTCATAGGGGAAACAGAATATAGTCCCACTGCTACTACTACTACGACAGAAAAGATGCCAGTATTTACATGTTCTATATACTTAAATCTACTACTAATAACTAAATAACTTAAATTTAATTTTTTTACATATTGATAGTATTAAACTGAAATATTCGAAAGTATGATGGACGTTTGCACTTTTTCCAGCACAATGTGTTAATTAATTAAGGAAGAAAATCCCATCAAGGCAATGTTCATTCCCCCACATGACACACTGATATTAAATTACAAAATGATAACAACTCCTTACAAGTTCCTTACATTTGAAACTCCTCATAGGAGACACCCCCTGAGCTGCTGCCACGGCGACGAGAGCTGTGACCGCTGTCTTCATCATCGTCCTCCTCCGAGTCTTCCTGAGTACGAGGAAAGCTCCGTCCTGTGCTGGGTCTTGTCAACGAATTGCGCTCCAGGTCCAAGTCCTCCTAGCAAACGAGCAGAAAAACACTGAGGACCTGCAGGCACTGGTTGCCTCTTTAAAATATTAGTGAAATTAGAACAGCACACAGCCCAAGTTGAGTTTTGTTTGTCAAATTGACTAAAACCATGATGGCATCCCCACTCACTCGCTCTTTCTCCAGGTCATCTCTCATTTGCTGATGTTCATGTTCAGTCAGCTCCTGATCACCATCTTGGTCATATTTGGCAAAGATGGCCTGAATCTCCGCATCTGTGTGTCCCTTTCTGAGCAAAGACAAAATCAAAACACGCTCATGAGACAAATAAAACTTAATCCTAATATAAGATGGAGTAAAGATCCAAGGGTCCTGGTTACCCTTTGAGGTCCTGACGGAGTTCATCAAAGTTCAGTTTGCCCCCAGCCTGACGTAGACTGTCAGAGATGTCATCTACTGCCGTCTTCTTCAGTCGTAGCTTCATCAATGCTTTGTTGCAACCCTGATAAGTAAGGTCAGAGGAAAATAAGGAATGATGTTGTCTTTGATGCATGATTTAGTGGGGTTTTAGCAGTTTCATAAATCCACTGTCAGATGATGGAACCAAAGCTATTCAATAAATATATATAGTAATATAAATATTTTGTAGATTCTGATCCATGTCTATTGTCAGACTTTAAAGATGATTTAAGAAATAAATTATGTAGCTCAATACCTTCTTAATGAGGTCAGTCATTTCCATTTCAGACCTTTGCTGGGTCATATCAGCTTTCACCTCAGAGTATGTGTCATTGATGATGGCCAGGAACATGTTCTATGTTGAAAAAACAGAGGATGTGTTAGTGTGTACAGTACATACAGTATGTTAACAGGACAGACAGGTTGTCGTGTCTTTCACAGGTGACGACCCACTCACCATGAGAATGAAGAAGATAAAGAAAACAAAGGTGGTGAAGTAAACAGGTCCAAGGACTGGGTTTGCTTCCTCAATCTCAGAGAACTCAAAGTCTCCCAGAATGATACGAAACTGAGTGAAGCTACAAAACATTTTTAACATGTTTAAACATCAGAAAAATAAGACGTAATGATACATTTGTGCATCTACTATTAATGTTCTTACATGCTGGCTTGGAAAGTGCTGAAATCATTGACTTGGGTCCCAAACACCAGGTAGGCCAGCTGAGCATAGGCCAGGAAGATGATGAAGAACATGATGGCAAAGCCCACCAGGTCCTTGGCGCAGCGAGACATGGTGCTGGACAGCTGACTCATGGTCTTATTAAAGTTGATGAATTTAAATAGCTAAAGGGATTGAAATATCATCATTAGCTTCCATTTGCTGCGGCTGGATTATCTTGTTTGCAAAATGCTCGTTAGTTATGAAGTGAGTCTAACCCAGTTAACATTCATACCTTGAGCCATGAAAAAAAGACAATGATTGCAGCTACGTTGTTGAACTGGACCTGCAGGTTGGCCAGTCCCTCAAAGCTGGGATGAGCTGTGTGGTTCTCCAATAGGTCTTTGAGAAGGTTACCCACCATGGCTGTTCTGGTTATATTCATGATAATGGCAACAACGCTTAACTAAAGGAAGTGCAGAAAAAAAACAGTCAGTCTCATTAAATGCTTATCGTGTTATCTTACTATGCCTAAAAACGGTCCTGACACATACCACCACAATGAGAATATCCAGGCAGTTCCACAGGCTTCTGAAGTAATGGAGGCGGTGGATGCGGATTTCCAGCACTTCCTCCACCACATAGTACACGACAAATAGGCAGAATGCCACCTCACACACAGCCACAAAGTAGTCCAAGCTGGACACGTATCGTATCAGACGCACTGTCTGAAATTGTGAAGACGTCACTACCCCACCAGTAGCTGGGAACTCCGCCAACAACCTGGCAAATGCATCAGATTATGTCAAGTTATTGCTACTACTTGATGCCAACATTTGCTTTTGTACTATATAAGGAAAATGTCATTTTCCCTTCTACAATTTATTTTGTGGATTTTTCCCTCACTGACATTAAGACATTGAGGACAAAGGATGTCATGCTGTAGATACTGTCTCTTGAAGCAATTGGATCTGGGTTGTATATACACCTGTACTATAGATTTTTTTGCAACAGATGATTCCCACCTAGCAATGCAGAAGAGATTGATGTTGCCATTATAGACAGAGAAATCCATAAAGACTGCTCTGGTGCCTCTGTCCAGCCACAGGTTGTCTTTGAGAAGCTGCAGTTGAAGTGCTGATTCCTCTTTTGTACGAGACAGATCTTGGTAGTATCCTCCACCTCCATATTTTGATATTTGACCACAGTAACTACTTGCGTTCATCTCACTCTCTGGTGTATAGGCCCACCTGAAAGACAGATAACTTGAGTGTAGCAAATTGTGTATGATCGCTCTCATTGACACACTTTAAAATAGTTTTGCTGTGATGTGTTCTTCTTGTTCCAGTCAGAAATGTCAAAATAAAGTCATGTACTTACGCAGTTCCATTCTTAGGACCGAAGGGGGCGGTGTCTTCATTGGTCGGGGTGTACATGCTGTAGCAATCCTGGACCTCATCTCTCAGATCTTCATGGACGGAGCAGGACTTACTGTGGACTTTGACCTGACGAAGGCGCGGTACGCCAAGGAGGAGGTTCTCATAGTAGATGAGACTCTGATTCTCCGGCAGATTCTTGTTGTTGTACCACACCTCCCAGTACATGCCATTCAGAAAGGGTCCCTCTGTGAACTACAGGTTTATGCCACAGATGAGTTCAGAATTATTTTCATCTGATTGTGATAACTGCGGGATTTCTATGAAGACATTTGTAGCAAAGAACTACCACACTGTAACACAAGGCTTACTTTCCTGAGATTCAAATTCTTGAGCAATTTGAAAAGTCTACCACTAAAATAGCCTTACAGAAGACCCACCCAAACCAGAGCTGAATGTTGTTTACCTTCCAGAATTCCTCCATGGTTGAGAGGTCCTTAAAAGTGGAATGGTCCCCAGGAGAGATTGGTGTGTCCAGAAACAGCTGAGACATGATTTTGGTATAGTAGTACATATTGGCACTCACCATCCCATAGGTCACTGTTGAACAAATAACATTACACCTTTGTAATATTTTTACTGAGGAAATATTTGCTCCACAAGAACAAAATGAGAAAATACACACAGTTATTGTGGGGTAATAAAGTACTGTTTACACAAATGTGTTAATCCTCCAAATAGTTAATAAATTATTCTTCTCTCTTTAAACACATTTAGCCTCATTTTGCCACACCTAATCATTACTAGTCCTTGTACGCTATTCATGAAGTCTAGCTCAGGAAACTGGCCCTGCCTACATGCTCTAACCCAGTCTGCCAGGAAATCATTTTCTGGTTTACCCTGAACCACAGTTTGGCATTTCTCATAGCAGAAAAGCTTTACCATATGTTTTCTTGTCACACTAATTTAAATTATTTTTGCCGTGTTGTTGTTGGAATTTAAGCACCTTTACAAGAACAGGACGCTGAGCTGTCAGCTGCCAAAACATTTAGGCATACTCAACTTGGAAAAAAAACTTACAGAAACAGGCATTTTTGGTGCAACACTTAAGAGCTTTTAAAAGCTTTTCCATGAGTCATTTGGCTCAACTATCAACTCAACCCAGGACTTAACAGGACACAAGCAATTTATGAGCATATAGGCAAAAATCATGACCATACTATGGCAATAACCTTTTTTATTAGCAAATGCAACCTATGAGCATCTGTTATTTTTGTATATTGAGAATTTACAATAATAATTTCTGTGGTGACGTTTGTAAACCAACCAGCACTGTGCATGTTAACAACAGAAAGATTTTTGTTTAGTTAACAGTCCTAATTTCTAAATGATATTGTATTTGCCCACACCTAACTTGTCTGAATGTTTTAATAGGTGATGAGGGTCTGTGTGTTCTGAATAGGCCCGTAAATACATTTCAATGCTCGCTTTGCTGCACTGTGGAACACATACTCACAGATACAAATAGTGATGAGGAAGGCAATATACGTGAGCATCTCCCGCAGCACGTTCCTGAGGTATCGCTCTCGACTGCTGTCACTGTCTTCCATCAACTCTGTGCCCCACAGAACTGCAAAGGAGACAACGGACTGAGCATTATATACAGTAAATGTCCTACACATTTATCCTACAGAATTTATAAAAATGTGTTTGCTTTTCACATAGGAACATAGTTTGTTATTGTTATGATAAAAAACCTGTTATTGTTATGAAAAAAACGTACAACTTACTTTTAATCAGTTACAGATATGCAAAGCAAATAGTTGCAGCCAAAATGACAACACATTTACTTTAATACAGTAATTTTGACTGATCTATACAGATTTAGTCGTGGTATTTTCGACATTGTCATCATGTAGGGAATCAGGGGCTACCAACTTCTGATTTTTTGGAGTATGTGCTTCAGGCAGTCGGGGTGCTCGGGTCGGCCCGGCTGCTGGGCGTCCACAGGTGGGCTCGGGAACAGTCCTCCACGGGGGACGGGGGTGCTGCTGCCCCCGCCGTTGTAGCTGCCAAGGCCGCTGCTGCAGCTGCTGCCGGAGGCCGTGGAAACTGACCTCCGAGCCGGACTCGCTGGAGGCCAGTCGGCTTCCATAATCTCATCTTCGGGCTCAAAGCCCGGGTTGTCCCGACTCCACGCCTGCCTGGACGGAGGGGACGGGGTGCCCACGACGCCTCCGAGCCCCAGGTCTTGATGCTGGATGCTCTCCATCTCTATCCCCTCGCCGGACTCCAGTCTGTGCGGCGGCCGCTCAGTGTGGTTCTGTGGCGGCTGCTGAGGTCTGACTCGGGACGAACTCATGGTCTTATTATAAGCACTTATCTGGCATTTGAAAGAAATCAAAACGTATAAATCTTCTGTCCATATAATCTATCTGGTTAAATGGAACATCTCGGGCCTCTCGCTTCAGAAACAAAGCAGATCGATTGGGAATGTTTCAAAAACTAATTAAAGGAATAAGCAAAAAAAAGGGGGACATTTAGCAAAATATCACCGCTGCGCTCCTCGTGAAGTCGGTGCCGTTAGATCCTCCACACCGTCAGCAAAAAAAACTTTCCTGGAAAAAAAGCGAACTTCAAATCTGATTTAAAGAAAACATCTAATGATGTCGTTAAAGCGTTTAAAGTTGTTAGCCCAAAGCGGAGATTAATGTGGAGAAGGACGCCGCTCTTGCCCCAGGACAGCAGCCATCTTGTTCTTCTTCCACCGTTCCTCCAAAAACTCTCACTCTTGTTTTCGTTCGGGACTCAGATTTCATTAGAAGTCATGGCGTCGCAGGAAAAACAGTGGTCGTGAGGCTAGTTCCTGTGAAAAACATGTTTCTTCGCCGAAGTACTGGTTGACTCTGCTACAAAAACGTGTTTCATAAATTAACGGTATTGTTTTTATCAATTAGCGTATAAATCGAACTTTAAATTTCCGAAAGTAGCGCTTTAAAAATAACTTTTCCTAAAACCCTTATACACTCTTCATGACACCCAGTGGGATCACAATTGTTTAGCACAACAGTTAGATAACTGTAGCTACAGTGAAATTACATCATCTCCGTGTTTGGGTGTCTGGTTGCTATGACAACAAGGCACCTGGCAAAGAGCGCCTTACGAAGAGAAGTTCCCATCTTTAATGAGTAAAAACCATGGGCCCCACGTTCACGAGCAGGTCAAAGCTCACCGTTTCACGACTATTTTTGTTTGTGACAATGATCTAAATGTCCACACATTCAAAACCTGACATTGATAGCTATAGTTTTTGTTTTGCATTTTGCATTTTTCTCTGGTTCTTTCGAATAATTTCCGATTGTTTCGTGTGTTTTTGAGGATTGCCTTTTAAATGTGCAATTATACACATTAGTCTTGCTGTTTAGTTTATTTATTTGTGTTGTTTATTTTGCTTGTATTTTTCTGGATTTTGTCTGTCTGTGATAGTTATAATTTTATTTGTATTTGGTCAAAGATTAACTTAACAAAGACTGTGTTGTGCTCTCATATTTATTTCACTTTATGTAGTACAAAATTGACTGTTTTAGTCAAAGTGCAAGGCACAAAGGTTGTTTGACCACTTGGTGGTGCTCATTGTCCAAGTTTGTTAAAGTCCACGCTAAAAATACATCCAATTGTAAATATATTCATTTTATATAATTATATAATATGTGACTTGTTTTTTGTAAACCTGTACATGACTAATTCATGTATCA